>NC_059437.1:35610192-36270703 GCF_021028975.2 Sphaerodactylus townsendi
CAAGACCTCTAATTATCCCTGACACCATTGGGCTAACAATGCTAGAATACCAACTGCCCTGTGCTATTAAAACTCTCAGTCCCTCTCCTAGGCTTTTCCCAGCAGGATTCCTGCTGGTAAAGTGGATAATCTTCTTCGCTTCCTTGCATGGCTTTGTCCAGTACACACCAGTCTTGAAACCTTAGCTTTGCCTGCCCTGCCAGTTGACACCAACCCTGACTCAAAGACAGAAAACTTATTTTGAGTTGTTCTCTGCCACTAGTCCTTTGGCTTCAATTAAGGCAAACCAATTTCTGTGCCCTGCACAAGGGAATGATGCAACTGGTCCATGAGAGCTCTTCAACTCTTCTAAACTTGGAGGGGCGATGGTAAACCTTGATGCAGTGTGCTGAAGTTAAGCATTGGTTTCAGGCCATGAGGCCCAACTACTACATTTCAGGAATTAAGCCAAGAGCACCAGCAATTTAAACTATCAACCTATTTCCTAATGCTGGACTTCTCTCAAAGCAGATTAGTTGTTTATTGATTGTGTCAGAGTAAATAGAGGGAGTCAACTCTCTCCCCTCCCATAACACATATCATATTCTATTATCCATCAAGTGTTTAAGGTTCTTTGCAGTCATTATCCATAATTTTTACAACTTTCCTGAAAGTGTGAGCCAGTAGGATTATCTCTTTGTCTGCTGAGTAGGGCAGGTTTTCAAAATAAATACATTCACGCTCTTTCTTGCTCTTTCATGCAAAATGTATTGTACATAGTCTGGAGTTGGATCCAGACTAAATTGGCAATTCCCTCTTGCAGCTGCAGACCCCCTCATATTGTTTCTCAGAGTTTCCCAATGGTAGCATTTCATGGAGATCAGTGGAAAGGGGCAAGAAAGTTCTGTTCTGGGGTGCTGTGTGGTTTCTGGGCTGTATGGCCGTGTTCTAGAACAGGGCCATACAGCCCAGAAACCACACAGCACCCCAGTGATTCCAGCTGTGAAAGCCTTCAACAATACAAAGTTCTGTTCTGTTTGATGGACAACTTACTCTAGTTCCAATCCATTATATACATGTTTTATGTAAATAAAGGCTGAATGCAGATGGCCATTTGCCAACTATTAAATTACTAATTAGCAGTTAGACTGTGTTGGACCATGCAAAGTAGTCTGTAGGCCTGATTGCTGTGATCCTTTCAGTTGCCCTATGTCCATGGCGAACCTATGGCACTCCAGATGTTCATGGATTACAATTCCCATCAGCCTCTGCCAGGGGCTGATGGGAATTGTAGTCCATGAACATCTGGAGTGCCATAGGTTTGCCACCACTGCCCTATGTTATTATTACATTCAGTAGTTTCAAAAGTAGGGCATATCTTGTTCATGTGCATTTGAGGTTCAACCTCCGTCCTCCAATTAAATATGAAGAGTACAGGGCTGAAGAGGGATCTCTGAGATGCTGGAAAGTTTCTGTGCTAGGTGAATTAACTCTAGGGTTGCCAGCTCCAAACTGGGAAATACCTGGAGATTTTGGGAATGGAGCCTGAGGAGCATGGGGTTTGGTGGAATTATATAGATAAACCTGCTCATTAAAAACATATTATTTTCACACAGTAGTGGCAAATGCTTGGGCTGTACATATTCTGAGTCTCAGGCCTGGGGAATTTGCCCTAATGATTGACATGTGCCTGTATTTTCCTTTTTGTTGTGTGCCGGAATGAAACTTGGGGCAACCCTGGTAGCTCAGGAATTAGGTGATCCAGGTGACCAAGGAAGAGAGGTGGGCAGATGTCTTTGGTAGATGGCTTGGCAAGCAGGCTGTTCCAGGGCCAGCTCAAGATATTTTGGTGCTACTGGAAAAATATCTAACTGCACCTCCCCAGCCCCCATAAAGTATATAATGAATGAAATAGTTGAAATTCGTCGCTCGATGCAGCTGCCTCTCTGTGTCTAACGGCCTTAAGTGTCTGTTTTGGCTAAGCTAAAGCGGTTGTCTTCCTTTCTTAACCTTAGTTCTCCATGCCCATCCCCCTTTTCCTTCTGCAGGTGGATGATGCTATGCTCATGTTTGACAAGACGACTAACCGGCACCGAGGTGAGATCCATATTTTTGGCATGGAAATCTGCACTGGCTGTGTGTCTGTGGCATTCCCAGGCTCCCAGACCCCAGTGACATGCCTACTCCACAGCTCCTCTTTATCTCTGTGCTTCAAACCTCCTTCCTTCATCAACGTGTCCTTTTACCTCAGTCCCTGCTCAGCACAGAGGGCTTTTGTCCACCCGCATCCTGTGAGCTACACTTGCCGATGGAGGAGACAGCCCTGTTTTCCTTCCCCTCCCATCACCTACGTGGCTCCAGCAGTCTGTGTATGTCTTACCTTGTCCTGGGTAATTTGAGCCCACAGGAAGCTGACAGGAGAGCTGAGACTGTCTCTCCTCCTTCGACAGCATGGGGGCCGGCTGCTGCTCCCAGGTCACCTTTTCCCAGAGTCCCTTTTTGATAGTTTGATTACAGAGGGGGAGCCTGCCTGGCCTTGCAAGCTGCTGAGACCACTCCCCTGTGTGTGAGTGAGAGAGAGAGAGAATGGGGGGAGGAGGGAGAGAGAAGGCATGCTGTGTTAAAGGCATTAACTGACTTGAAGGGCTATTGATACGTCCCAAGGGCCCACCCACCCCTCCTCCCAGCGTTTGATTGGCTTGCAAATGTAGAGTTTTTTCCCCTTCATCTATGACACTGCTTCTATTTTTTGAGATGGTACCATCCTTTCATCTGCACATGGGGATAATTTACTATGTAAGCACACCCCTCCTGCCTTAAACGATTGCCGGCTTTTTAGTTAACCTTTTCAGCGATTTCATGTGTACATGTTAGTAGGTGATCATATTTACTTTCCATGCCTGTGAGAACCATCTCTCCCCTCATCCCTGAATCAATTTGGTATGTCATACCCTTCAGGCTGAAAGCTAACATGCCATTCAGAAGGTTAGTCTACAAGCCTGAAGTTTGATCTTCTCCCATGGAGTCAGTTTCTCCCTCCACCCTCCAAATGTATGGCTGGAAGATATCTGTTTTTTCTTTGTGTTGCTGGGTTGGGCATGAGCTGGCACAGTTGGGCACAAGATCTGCCTTCTCCTCAACCAGGGGGATCTCACGCATGATCTCCCCCACACACAACGTATCGATTGTCTTGCATTCTGAAGTGGTACAGGCACGCGAGGAGGCCAGGAGGGCTGTACCCACCTCACTTTTGCATGTTCAAAGTGGGGGCCGGCACTGTTAATATACTGCTAGATTTTGATGACAGTTTTGAATTGCTTGATGAAGTTTCATTCCTGCTGTCTGGCTGACAGTATTTTCCCCAGACTACAGAGCTCCATTATCCCACTACCTGTTCTTTCTTTATAACACAAAGCCTTTCCTGCCCCTAGACTGCAGGCAATGTCTTCTCCCTGGCCCTTTTACTCCTTGACCCTTTATTTTCCCCAGCACTGCTTCCTCCGTTCAACCTTCCCTCCAAATCCTGTTTCCTTGCTCCCAGCTCTGTACTAAATGGCTGCCATTCATTGAGGCTTAAAGAGAGCTTAGGTGCTGGTGATACCTGCAGCCAAGATTAAAAGAGCAACTTTGTTAGTTTTGCCATAGCGACAGCTCATGGACTTCATTCTGATGCAAGGGAGCAGCTGTGGTCCCCTACAGAACCCCACTGTGCTGAAGCAGTCTCTGAATTGTTTGATTTGTCCGATTGGCTGAGCCTCCTCATCTGTTACAAGCTGTTCATGCCTTTTTGTCATCAGTGGGCATTCAAAAGGTAGTGGGAGGCATCAGAGCAAGGAAAAGATACCAGGTTGAAGACAGTTGGCAAGTGGAGTTACGGCTTTGTACATTTCTTGTGAAAGGCCTTGTTGTACTCGCTACAGAAAGCTAGCATATCAGGGTAGGGAGAGAGCTGGGTTGCAATCTCTGTCCATGCTATGCTTGTTTTCTTCATGTGGTGAATTCTACTGCATGATGAGAATTCAATAATGTGAGCATACCTCTGTGGTCTGAGGCGATACAGTCCAGTCAGAGGTGTAACTTCATTGGGATATAGGTCACTGTAATTGGGTCTAATTACAGGACTTGAGTGTGGTGGGATTCCAGTCTGGGTACCTGTTCTGTGTGGTTTTGCTTGAGGTCTCTATGAAGTCAGAATAAGCAAGGCTGAGTCTGTTTTCTTCTTTAGGGTTTGGTTTCGTCACATTCG
Organism: Sphaerodactylus townsendi; assembly: GCF_021028975.2. NCBI lineage: Eukaryota > Metazoa > Chordata > Lepidosauria > Squamata > Sphaerodactylidae > Sphaerodactylus > Sphaerodactylus townsendi. Next base: position 35,614,418 of record NC_059437.1, read on the forward strand.
AAAGTGAAGATATTGTGGAGAAAGTCTGCGAGATCCACTTCCATGAGATCAATAACAAAATGGTAATAGAAACAGCTAGAATGTGAAGTAGTGGGGTGAAAGCCTGGCCCTCTCTCTGAGCAGTACCACCAACTGTCTGGGTCACTAGGGCCTTCAAAGTGTACCATGCAGTCTGGCTCAACTGCTTGACTGAGTTTTATTGAGTGGGTTATGGTTGTTTAGCAACTGCAAGACCACTCCAATTGTATCCATAGGCCCCGAAGTTGCCAAAAAGCTTATACCTCCTGGGCCCAGTGCACTGCCTTCCCTCTTGGGCCACACCACAGCCCAACCGCACCCCTGGGCTGGGGGAAAGTCTCTTGCCATGTCCCTCTGTGGCCCAGGGACTGGCTGGGGAGCTGTTGGGGGCGGGATCCCGCGGGACCTTCAGGCCAGGGGAAAGCCCCTCACCGCTGCCCTCTGCGGCTGGGAAGCTGTTGGGGGCAGGGCTGCGGCCCAGCCTGGCGGGGCCGGGTAGAGGCGCCCAGCAGCGGCCCCTGCCAAACTGATGGGGGGGGAGGGGAGATTTTTCACCCCCACATGATCCCAAGGGGTCCACCTGGTGCGCCGATCCCCACCCCGTCCCCTGGAAACTATGCCACTGTCTCTGGGTTAGTTGGCAATGTGCTTCCCTTTTCAAACCAGGTAAATCAATTCGTTCAAGACTACAGTAGAGCCAGCACGATACAGTGGTTAAGGTGTTGAACTAGGACTTGAGAAACCCAGGTTCAGTTCTGCACTCATGCTGTGGAAGTTTGCTGGGTGATCTTGGGCCAGTCACATACTCTCATCCCTGATCCTGGCTAGTATTTGGATGGGAGACCTCCAAGGAATATCAGGAGCAGGATGCAGAGGAAGGCAGTGCCAAACTGCCTCAAAAATAGCTGGAAACCACACATAAGACTTGAAGAGGGTTGGCATAAGTTGGCTGTGACTTGATGGCAAAAAAACAACACATATGTATAAAGAGAAGGTTTTAGAGAGGGGAATGTTGTCCTGCAAATCCATATAGAAGTCTGTCTGCATTTTATGTTTTTCTTGTCAGGTGGAATGTAAAAAAGCTCAGCCAAAGGAAGTGATGTCCCCCACTGGCTCTGCAAGGGGGCGGTCCCGAGTGATGCCTTATGGGATGGATGCCTTTATGCTTGGGATTGGCATGTTGGGTAAGCATACAAAGAAGGGCAAAAGAAACCCAAATCACTGTACAGTGGCTATCAAAGAAACACGTATTGCTGATGAATATACACGCGTATTAAGTAACGTGCAATCTCTATTACATAACAGTGCAAAAACAATACAAATATAAGCATCTACTTGCTGTAAGACAAGCAATAGTTTTACAAGATAGCAGTAGAATAACAGTCCATGTAAAAGAACTCAGTCTAAATCAGTCTTGGCAAAATAATGGAATCCAAGCAGTCGTAATGACGGACAAATCCAAACAGTTCCAAAAAAGACAGGTGTCTGGAGGTAATCCTGTTTCATAAGAGATCATTCACTCCATCACTAATATTTCATATGCTGTCTTGCCCCAAACATGTAGGATCACTATCTCCAATGAATTCCTTGGGCTCTGGTAGCCCCTACAATAAGACGCATCACTCTGCCATGGGCAATCATGCAGCCATGATAATGCTCTAGTTGGCATGTTGGGTAAGCATGACAAAAGATCTCTCAGCCACCCTCTCCACCTTTCTTCCCTGCTCAAATCAGCCTGGGTTGCTTGCTTCCTGGTAAGGTTTGTGCTGTATAAATTCTGGTTTCTGATGTCCACCAGGACCGATCTAGTTGTAATCCTGATCCTACACCACCATCATCTGGCAGAATGGAGAACTGCATGTATTCTGCTGCTTGGGCAAAAATGTGGCTTCCTAAATAGCTGTAGAATGCTGCTTATTTGAATTAAAAATGCTGGTCGCCTTTGTCCATCCTCCCCTAAAGGTTTGCTGTTAGGGCGTATAAAGATTAACTCATCAGCTACTCGATAAGAGATGTGCTAGGTATAGGTGAGCCTCAAGATGCCAGCCCAGAGTTTAGAATAATCAAATAGCTGCCACCAAGCTTGGGTGAGCCTTTTGCAGCTCTGTGTTAGGAGTCAGTCACATCTGGTACAGAGGTCTAGCAAAAAAGACATGCCTCCTCTCTCTCCTGCGCAGCAAATGCTGATTGGAGGGAAGCAAGAGTCATGCTGAGATATATTGGGCAGCCTCCTCTTTGAGCCATTTGAAGTCACAGGGTCTGTCAGTTCATTTCTCATTCTCCCATGGCACAAATTGTGAAAATACAAAGACTGCAGATCCAAGTTGAAAACCGGGCTAAGCATCATCTTTGCAGAGAGACCTCTTTTATGTAGAGCTGACACCTATATAGGACAAGAAGATTCTTTGAGAGTGAATAGTATAGGATGCTGCTAGCATCAATGGGGTTTCTGACGTGAGAGATGCAACATCTGAAGGCTGCCTGGGAGTCCTGCCATCTACCTTGGGAGAAAGCCTGCTTGCTTCATTCTGTGGGAACATCTTCCCTTGCCATTTCCCTTCCAATCCAGAGTGTCACCACAGAAGACAAAAGGGCCTCCAGTCTCTTGTTCTGGTTGCATACAAACAAGGGACTGAAGTAGGCTTGAGCAAAACCCAATAAAATTAGTAAAATTTGGGTTTGGGTTTTTCTGGTTTTAAAATAATTGGTACAGCTAAAAAAAGGGGAGAAGTTCCATTTGAGTCTGTGGGGATTGGGGGTGGGTAGTGGGGTGGGGTTGGAGTTTGCCTGGAACTATGAAGGTTAAGGATTTCCCAACAAACTTGGTCACAACAATAGTCTTAAATCAGAACTCTTAAAAAGCACAAACAGCCAATTATTTAACTTTTACAAAACCAGAACAGGGGAGGAACAAGGAAACACAGTAAAATTTGGTGTGGGTTTGGGGTTTTTGGAAACTTTTAAATAACTAGGTTAAACAAGGCCTGTAGGCCTAGCCCTTGACCCTCATGTCAGCCCTTTTACAAAGGAAATGTATGACGCCATTTTAAAAAAGGAAAGTTTTGTTGATAGCTATTTGATGCAGTATAAATTCTCTTTTATCAAAGTACCATGTTTAGTACTGCACAGATTAATGGCTTTGACAAAAGCTGTGCTTAAAAATGAATTATACTGTTCATAGTCATTCAAGACTATTTTTCTATTGTGGAAGCACACTACTTTCTCTTCCACCATACCACAACTGATCACACTTTAATCTTTTCATGGAAAAGAGTATAGGTCTTTCAGCAATGCAGGAGGGAAGGTTGGAAAAAAATTCAAGCCTTTTTAAAAGGTTTCTCAGCGGCTACACAATGTGGAATAGTCCCTTTAAACTTTACATGGACAAAACCCCAATAACCCAAATATTCTTTTGAGGTTTTTTTGTATTTGGCTCAGGGTTTTTGAAACTTGTATCCGGCTCCGAATAAAACCCGAAAAAAGCCGAATATGGCTTTTTTGGGGGGTTTTGGCTGGTTCAGCTTTACTAAATCAACAAGCCTAGACTGAAGAGATGTTACGAAAAACTGAGATCTGTTTTGTAGGAAGGAACACTAATTTTTTCCCCTAACAATAGGCTACCCTGGCTTCCAGGCTGCCACCTATGCCAGCCGGAGTTACACGGGCATCGCGCCTGGCTACACTTATCAGTTTCCTGGTAAGTTCTCCTTTTCCTCAGCCTTTTCCTTTAGATTTGATTTGGTGCTTGGGGTGGGCTCCTGACCTCTCTCATGATGCATCCCTGGAGGGTTTTTTTGCCAGTTGTTCCACATTCTGGGAGGGAGGGGATGGGGGAGATGACTAAAGAATCCAAGGACGTAGGTCAAGGGGGGTTCATGGGTTCATACCCCCCATTACATGTCTGGCTTGCTTGAGGGGCCCCCAGGGGTGGGTGGGGGCATGGCCCCGCCCCCTGAGCCCCACCCCCGAACCCACCCTGTAAAAAATCTATACCTATGTCACCGAAAGAATCCAAAGCTTATGCAGGGAAGAAGCCATGCAGAGGCCAGAAAAGCTGATCTAACTCCCTCTTGACTAGATTGTCCATTGAGGCTGGGTGTTTCTGGAAAGGGCCCCCTCCAAGCTTGTCTGTTTGTCTCTCAACTGCGTTCCTCCTTTGTTCCTTTTCCTCCTCAGCTCCCATCTCAAAGCAGAGTTGCCACCTTTCTGAATGCAAAGCAAACTCTTTAATCCTGCATTAATAACAACAACTCAGGTGTTTCCAAGGCTCATGAATGAAAGCCTCATGGAGTCCAAACCTTATAAATGAAGTAAGGGCTCTAAAGTACTCAGCAAACAAACAGACCAGGCTCTTAATTGTATTACACTGCTATGTATAAGGAGAAGAGAGCCAAATCTGGGGTTTTTATAGCAAAGTTAGAATCAAGCAGAACATGGGAGCAAGTTTGCCTGCATAAGCCCCATTTCTTTGAATGGGAGCTATGACTCTCCTCAGCCCTGCAACAAACTGAATTGCTTTTGCAAGTTATCACCATCCAGTGTAATGGAAGAGCGTCATAGCAGCATGGGTGAAGCAAAAGCTAAAAGTTGCCCTTACAGCAGCATCACATTTCTTCAGGGTTATCAATTCTGACATGAGCAGCTACCATTTTCATACAGGTTGCTCTACTTTTAAGCAGAGTTGACTTGTCTTTTCCAGCAATGAGAAATCCAGATTTTAATGGTAATGACCAGAATTTGTTCCATGATCTGAACACTGTATAAAAAGGGGGGGGCACAATAACAAATGGTGATCTAAGTTAAGGCTTACAGACTTGTACCCCTTGCTTTGTCCTCTGAGGATCCTCCGAGCCTCTGTCACCAAGTTGTGAGTATGTTCAGTTTACTTTGGGCGCTGGTCTAATAGCTGCCCTAGAACATACCCTCCGGAGGCAAGGGAAGCTGGTCTGTCTGCTGTAAGATTCTCCAGAACACAGTTTGAAAACCATCTCATGGTTTTCTATAGCAAAATATTTCCTGTTTGTTTTTGCCTTATCTGTCACACCCTTCCTCCAAGGATCTCAGGGTGTAGCACACAGCATTCTCTTCTCCACTGTGGTGCTAGCAACAACACTGCAAGTTAGGTTACAGTGAGAGACAGTGAGTGGCCCATTGACCCTTAATGACTGAGCAGATATTTGAATATAGATCTCCCACCCGAAAGTGTAAGACCACAACACAGCTTTTATTGACACTTCGCATATTTCCCTACAAAGAAATTCATGGGTAGATGCAGCACTCAACTCTCTTTTCCTTTCCCACTTTAACTTTAGGCCTGGTGCCCAATTATCACTCCTCTTAATTATTACTTTTAGAAGTGTTTCTGTTTGCAAAGTGCTTTTCAGCTCTCACTGTATTCACAATGAGCCTGTGATAAATGTAGTTCAGATGGGAAAACTGAAGTAATACTTAACAATTGTGTCCCATGTTCCTTTTGAAATTGTCGGCTTTTGGAACTGGCTGGCTTTCAGAACAAGTGGTAACTCAAAGGATCCCCATGTCCTACTCAATCCATAATGTTTTTGTTTGCTGTTGCATCTCTGTTGCTTTGCTGGATCCCCTCTCCAGGGGGAATTGACCAAGCATCCTAAGTTGTCTTGCCTTTCATTTTTAGAATTCCGTGTAGAGCGGACCCCTCTCCCGAGTGCCCCCGTCCTCCCTGAGCTCACAGGTCAGTCCTGCTGATTTCCTAAGCCTTGCAAAAAAAAAGTGTGAGGGGAGCAGGGGGGCTTTGGGCTGTTCCAGCAGTGTCACTGCTTTTCCACTTCAGGGGCAACAGGGAGGTGTCTGCAAATGGTTCTGATTTCCTTGTCTGTCGGCATCAAAGTCGGGTGGGGATAGGTGGAGGGAAGTGGAAATGCACATTAGATAGGAAAACAGTCATATCCAACCTGAAAGATATTTGTCGGCTTGAATTGAAAAGTGTTTGTCCTGTTGCCTACCCTACCATCGCTCCCTCTTCAGGAAAAATATGTCTTGTTTCCCCAGTCCAACTTAAAGTGGACACACAGAGCATAAAACCTGCTCACTCCCTTCTGTTAAAACAATCGAGGGGTTGTTTCTTTGCACAACTGACTGGCTACAGTTCATTAGAAGATCCCAAGTTCAGTCATTGCATCTCCAGCTGAAAAATTTCAAGTGGTGGCATTTGGCCTAAGAAACTTTGAAGTACTGCTCCCAGTAAGAGGATCAGTGATCTGAACTGCTATGAAAGCACCATCCTGCAGGTTGTATTTTTAAAGCAATGCTGGAAGAATTTGGATTACCTTGAGAACTCCCATCCTGAGTTCAAATCAAGGTCCATTTTGTCCAGCGCATTATCTCTGGTAGCACCCATCCAGAAGCCTTAAAGCTCATGTGATGGAACAGGAATCACCTTTTTCTGCTTGTATAGTCAAAGACATACTAGCTCCATCCATTATTTTAGCTATCATATTTAATAGCCACTGATGGGCCTCGTCGCCGTGGTCTGCCTTATTATTCTGTAAAAGCCATCTAAACTGCAGGCTTTATGTGGTTTCTTTTTTCTGTCTTGTACCAATGGCTGTCTATTTCACTAGGTCAATCTGAGTTCGTGTATGATATAAAAGAGGACAAATTTCTCCATTCATGATTTTATAGACCACTATTAAGTCTCCTGTCCTCTCCTCCTTTTTTTCTAAACTTCATCAAAATAGCTCCCTTCTAAAAGAGCTGGTGAAAGTTAAACAGTCAATAGACTGAGCTGATATCCAAGAAATTCCAGGTCCAAATCACACCTCATTAGGGGGTCTCGGTCAAGGGATTCTTGCTCTGCCTTGCCCTCCCCACATCTAAAGTATGAGGACAATAATGTCAACCTGCCTCATAGGTTGTAAGAATGGTAACCAATAATATACATGAAGTATTCTGAAGTACTCAGTAGCATCAAAGCAATGCATAATTTTTTAACAGTATGTCCTGGATTCCAATCTTCTCTGAGCTCCTTGGGACACTTAGAAGTACAATAGTATTATTTATTTATTTATTTATTTATTTATTAACCTTTAATAGGCATAGAGAAGTACAATAGTATTTAAGTTCTGGGAACCGTGTGGCACTCCCCTTGCCTTTTTCCAGAGATAGATTAGTGAAGGAAATCTAGATGTTTTGGTGGTCCTTCCTGGACACATCAAAAATAGCAATGAAATATTTATATATTTTTATTTACAGAATTCATATCTGGCCTTTCTGCCATCACAAGGGCCACCAAGACAGTTGACATAAAAAAATACATGGTAAAATCACATTTTAATACCAACCCTGCACACACAAACACACACACATAATTAAACAATTAAACCCAGCTGAAATACAAAGATCTAGAAACAATTAAAACATCGGTCAGGAAGGAGGGGATGCTAAACGAAATGAAACAAAAGGGAACAGACAAATCTCTCTGGGTAGGGAGTTCCAGAATTTGGGGGCCACAACCAGCAAGGCCCACTCTCAGGTAGCCACCCACCTAAGCTCAGAAGGCAGAGGCATCTCCTGAAGCAGGGCCTCTAAATGTTCAGGTAGATTCCTAAGGGAGTATGCAATCCCTCAAGTATGTTGGTCCATGTAAGTCTTTGAAGATCAACACCATCACCTTGATTTGTGTCTGGAAGTATATTGAGAACCAGTGTAGATGCACCAAAGTTGAAGTGCTCGGGAGCAGCAGCAGCAGCAGCAGAAGGCCATTGCTTTCACATCCTGCATGTGAGCTTCCAAAGGCTTCCAAAGGCATCTGGTGGGGCACTGCGAGTAGCAGAGTGCTGGACTAAGTGGACTATGATCCGTTCCATCAGGCTCTTTTTTATGTTCTTATGAAGTGATACAGTCCCTACAACCAACTCCAGTCCTGGCTATAGCATTCAGTACCAAACTGAAGTTTCTGAACACTTTTCCAGGGCAGCTTCACATTGCAGAAATCTAATGTAGATTAACTAGGGCATGCACCATAGTGGCCAAATATTTTCTTACCTGAAAAGGCTGCAGCTGACCAGCCTGACAAAGCTGGTGAAAAACAGTCTTAGCTACAGCCGCTACTTGCTTATCCCACAGTAGGGCTGAATCCAAGAGTACCCCCACACTACAGACCTGCTCAGTGGGAGCGTAACTCCATTCAGAATGAGCAGCACCTTAAATCCTTGGTCAAACCTTCTGCTCATAAGTAGCATTTCTGTGTTGTTGAGATTAAGTTTCAGTTTTATTGGTCTGCATCCACTCCAAAACTGTCTCCAGGCGCTGACTCAGGGTTTCTATAGCTTCCCCAGGATCAGCAGGAAGTGTAAGAACACAGTGTCATTTGCATATCGGTGACACACCATCCCAAATCTCCAGGTGCCCTCCCCCAGTGGCTTCATGTTGATTTTAAAGCAGAGGAGACCAGTCTGAACCTTGTAGGATCCCAAAGGCCATGTGGCTGAGCATCACTTTCCCAGATACGATGGAGCACATAGGTGTCAAACTCGCATCCCTCCAGATGTTATGGACTACAGTTCCCATCATCCCCTGCCAGCATCATGATGGCAGGGGATGGTGGGAACTGTAGTCCATAACATCTCAAGGGGCCTGAGTTTGACACCTGTGGCAGTAGAGGATAAGGAAAGGCAACCAGGGGCTGCTTAGGGCTTCCGCTTTTTCTTCCCGCCCCTTTTCTTCCTCTGCAGTCCAGCATAGTGCCAGTTCTGGAGGTGCTTTCCTCCTGCTGCTATCATTTCCCCAGCCTTTGCAGCTGTCCTGGTGTATTGTGCCTAGCATTCAGTCTCTCCCCCCCCCCCCTTTTTGAGAAATAAGCTGATCGCTTCCTGATACATCATCCCATCCTTCGTAACACCCCCCTCACTCTTGATGCTTTCACCTTTCTTCTGGGATTTGGACGACGTGGGGTTTATTGTGAGGGAAGCATACGTGGGGTTTTGTTTTCCTGCTGTGGCTTCTTACATGAGGGGGTCTCAGTGGGTCAGATGCTGTGGCCCCGCCTGCACATTCACAACAAAATAGGTTTGCCATCTTGTTGTACAAAAAGGTTAGTTGTGCAGGCAGTAGTTTTCTAGCATCAGTGTTAGAGAGGCTGCTTCGTGTGTGAGTAGACTGCTTGAGAAATTCCTGTTTCTTAGTAGCTGAATAGGCTTTCTCCAGAGAAGAAGGAAGGGGGGTGGCTGAGCCTGAGTTCTGTCATTTCCCAGGACGGGGTGGAGGTGTGGAAGAAGAAGCAACGTGGCGATGGGGCTTGCAGGCTGGTCATTTGTTTTTGTTTTTTCGTGGGAGGTATCTCTTTCTTAGAGGACCTGCCAGCCTAGATCCCTGTACTAAGCTTTTGGGTCAGTAATGGAGATTTCACAGCAGATGGGCTCTTTGCATTCTCTGCCTTCATGAACAAATACAAGCCACTTCCAAGTAACACTGAATACAAAGCAGGGCAGTTGGTTCAAAGAGAGCTTGTGAAGATCTTGGGGGGGGGGGGGGGGGCACAGGTTGCAGCCATTGGAGCGAAGGTAGAAGGCTGTTATGTCTCCCATTCAAGCTCATGAGTTCTAGCTGCACAAAGAGTTGTCTGGGAACCCTCTTTAGTGGCTCTCTTGTTCTTTGTAACTCAGAATGTTCCATCCAAGAGGCAAGATATGTTACTGTGGGACGTGCAAGCCAGACCAGCAGGGTACCCCACCCCCCTTCAGTCAAGAATTCAAAAGCCACTGCAGGCTCAAGCCTTGATAGGTGTGCTTTGGATACTTGGCTAAGCTTATACCTCCCACCTCTCAAAAAGAGGGTGAAAACAACTTTACCTGATGGGAAACCAGAGTTCACTCTGACATCTGTTCCTTTCTCTTTTTTCCCCCAGCCATTCCTCTCACTGCGTATGGACCAATGGCAGCAGCTGCTGCTGCAGCAGCTGTGGTGCGAGGGACAGGTAACTGTTGTCTAGCTGCCCAGTGGGGTGCCTTGTAGGCTTTTGGTAAACTTGGTGCTGGGTTGTTGGGGGTGGGTGGGGGGGCAGAGCTACCATTTTGTCATCTTCACTAGTTTTGCTTCCTCCTGCAGGCTCCACCCCAAGCCGTACCGGTGGCTTCCTGGGCACTACCAGTCCTGGGCCAATGGCAGAACTTTATGGAGCAGCCAATCAGGAGTCAGGAGTCAGCAGTTACATCAGTGCAGCAAGTCCTGCCCCAAGTACCGGCTTTGGGCACAGCCTAGGGGTAAGTGATCTGTCATATAGTGGGTAGAGCACAGGCTTTGGGTTCAAAGTCACAGGTTCAACTCCTGACCTCTTCAACTTACAAGATGTAAAAAGCCATCTCTGACAACCGCCCATGGTCTGCTTGCATGAACAATAAACACACAAGGAAGTCACTTCCATGATGTTGCCTCCCTCTCTTCTATGATTGGGACAATCACAGCATAATTTTGTGGCATGCATGTGTGCGATACTATATTTTTCATGCATTTTTTGTGCGCAGGCTTTATCGCAAAGGTTTTGTCAGAATTCTTTTGTCAAGAATTCTTTTTGTCAGAATTGGCTTTCAGCAAATTTAGAATGGGCCATCTGCTGTCAGCCAGAATTGATGTAGCTCTTATGTTCATATTTATTCAGCAAGCTACTTTAAAATGTGGAGAATAAAAGATTTGCTTATGGTTATAAGCACTGTTGGTAGTCCTGCATTTCTGTATCATGTTCATGTATTCAAAGCAGCATAGATATATTCAGTGAGTGCTTTGTTTTTGTTTTTTAGGGGCCTTTGATTGCAACAGCTTTCACTAATGGTTACCACTGAAATTGTGAACCAAGAATGGAGGTAAGATGTGGGAGAGGAATGGGAACATTTCAGCTTGACTTCTGCAATGTACTGTATGTAGGAATGCTGTTGAAGATCAGAAACTTCAACTGGATCAGAATGCAGCACGAGAAGATTGTTGATCGTATATCCTGCTTCTGAGAAGCATTTGGCCACTGGAAACATAATGCTGACTTGCTAACCCTTTTGATCAGATCCAGCAGGACTTTTCTTGTGAGCCTGTATGGTACATATATTATTGTCAATATTGCAAGATCCCTCTTTGAATTTCTGAGAATGTTGATAAGTTGCCTTGAAGAAGTGTGAACCGCCTTCTTTACTTGCCCCTTGTCATTCATGGCTTTTAGCAACATGCTGAGGGCCAGATGAATTTAAGAGGTGGCTAATGCTTGCTTGACCAAGGTTTTGTGCTGACTGCTTTTGACAAGTTGGTAGGAGGAAAACTAACGTGGGAGCCAACAGATTTATAGGCTAGTTGCTAATATCCCTTTAATGGGAAGTTGCTGGAACAAGTGGTGGCTGTTCAACTTCCAGCAGTTCGGAATGAAAGCAATTAGCTAAACCCATTTGAGCTGGATTTCAGGCCTACTTTTGGAATGTCAACAGTTTTGTCAACCCTGTGGATTTTCTTTGTTTGGAATGTAACAGGGATAGTGTAGCCTGCTCTGCTGGACCTCTCATTCATGTTGGATACCATTAGCTCTGGTATTCTTCTGGATTATTTGGTTGGGTGTGAGCATTCAGGGTGCTGTGCTTTGGTTGCTCCGCTTCTACACGGCTAATGATTTCTAAAAAATGGGGCTAGAGTAGGTTTGGCACCATGGGAGACATCACCTTTATCTGCAGAGTGTACCCATTTGGAAAAGAGCTGGTTTCACCATAAGATGCTTAATTTGGAACCTTTTACTATTTTGTAGTTGGCCTTTGCCCCCTCCGCAGTGACAGCCATTTTGTGATTGGCTTCTATACCCCATGACTGCCATTTTGTGGAGGCACTCACTACCTCCACATTCCAAAAGTGCCCACGTTTGTTAGTGCTGTCTGTAAACATCTTGGGCTGGCCTTGATTTTTGGCTCATGGATTCCATTTCAGTTGTTCTTCAAGAGAACCCCAACATTGCTTTAGAAAAGGAGTGTACACTTCCTTGGAATTGGCTACAAATGCAAATATTTTGTGATGTATGGTCTTTGATACCACCTTTTTAAATACTTTTTTTTGTTCCCTTTCTTTACCTCCGGCAGATTCCCCAGTGAACAAACCAAGGACAGTGATCTGGAGGATCTGGCAAAACTCAAGGGATGAGCCAAGATTTCATTGTAATAAATAAAACTGCACACGCTGCCGGCTGTCGGCCGGGCTTCCGCTAGCCTGCCCTGATCTCTCCTATTGCCCAGAAAGCACTGGATTTGAATGCAAGGAGATCTTCTCTTCTTTTGTTACTAACCACAGACCGTTTACACTTCTCCTCAAACCCTCCGACCCACAGATTCTTCTTTTATTTATTTTGTTAGTTTGTTAGTTTTTATTTTTTATCTTTTGGGGGAGGGGACAGAGGAGGGAAAGGAGGTGAGTCCTCTCAATTTTTTTTGTTATTGTTGCTGTTTTGCTCTTTTTTGGAGCCAGTAGAACCATTTTATGAATTGGATTTCTGTGATCGTGCATAGGTAGCTTTATTGAGGAATATTTTTATTTTGGTTTGGAAATCTTTTTTTGTTATATATATATATATATATTGTGAGTGGGGATGTGATGGGACAGGCTCGGTCATGAGAAAAAGTCATTTTTAAAGGACGTTGATATAAACTGAAAGTTTTGAAGGGAAGAGAAAGCTGAGAGGCATTGATACGATTAATGATTTTTCTCTTTTTTCTGTCAATGTGAAGTTTTAAAACGTGCAGAATTAGCAGGATGTGAACGCTCGGAGGGCATTGCTGTGGAACAAACGCAAACTGTATATTTTGCTAAGTGAAAAAAAACACTATTCCCTATGGGTTGAAAAGAAAGTTTTTTTTCTTCTTTTTCTCTAGATTTTAGGTTTCTGTGGGTTTATTATTGTTATGCTTTTTCTTCACCTTCCTGTATCTCTTGTAAATACGACAACGGGTTCCTGGGCCTTGTCTCCACACAGCAATTTTGGGTTTGCTTTCTTTTTTCTTTTTTCCTTCTGGGCTTTGATGCCGTAAATGTGAGCAATACTCTCCAGTTGGACCACGATGAACCTCCTTTCTTTTTTATACCTTTTAATGTAAGATTTTAAGACCTCTGATGCGACAGAAGTGTGGTGGGGTGGGTACGAGGGGTGTACGTGTGTGCGCGTGCGCAGGGGTGGAGAAGGGAGGTGGCTGAACCAGCTGTGAGCCGTCTCGCTGAGCGGTTTCAGCAGGCATTGCTTCTGTTGCAGCGCCAGCAAAGGGCTTCAGCTGCCACCACTGGTCTCTGCGAACACTGTTGATGAACTTTAACTCTCCCAATATTTATTGCTTCCTGCAGAGGGGTCGTAGCCCACAGGGAGGCTTGGAGTACTGTGGCATGGGGCATTGAGGTGACAATTCAGACACTGGACAAAGGAAGTCTTGCTAACTAGGGAGATTCAGAATGCTTCTCAGGGATCCTGTGAGAGAAAAGCTTCAGCTTCTCACTGTCCTTACGCAGCCGTTATGGAACTGGCCGAACGAGAGGTGCTGGTTGAAGAAGGGCAGTCTGCACACCTCCTCAGAGGCTCTCTCCATGCAGATGGCAGTCCTCACCTGTGTTTCCCACTAAATATTCCCTCCCTTGTGTTTCATAGAGTCTCGGGTTCTTTTACTCCCATTGTCAAAAACTGCCAAGACTGAGACCAGGATCCAGGAAAGTCCCCCTATAGCATTTTTGGGGGACATTCATGTGCAGATAGTAATTTAAACCTGTTTTCTCTATAGGCATCTTCGCATGTGGGTGCTCCATTCTGCAGTCTGCATTGCACTACTTAGTTGGTGGGGTGGCTAACTAGTGGCTGGCCTTCCCTCAGTGGTGGGGTTGGCTTTTATGGGCTTTCAGGTATCATCTGACTCTTGAACGTAACCTAAATCATGAGAATTGGGAGATATCTGAAAGCCCATCGAGAGCAGCCACTTCTGAAATCAGAATCTGCTTTCCCCAGAGGCACATCTGCCTTGATGAAGAAACCAGAGCATCGCTCTCCACCATGAGATTTGGATACTGTTTTGGGCAGTCCTTGAGGCTACAGCACTGCTGAAGTTAAGCATGTGTGGGGATGGATCAGCCCCTTGGATGAGAGACTTCTGCATCCCTATGTTAAATGTAGGATTTGTCTCATAAGTAAATTGAGGACTGCTCTTGGACTCATAGCTTTCTTCTTCTAGTCTCTTTCCCTACAAACTCAGTTAACTGGACCATTTTATTCATTACCTGGTCTAGGTGCACACCTGAGAAGTTTTAAGTACACATCTAAGAGTGCAAAATGTAAATGCGGCAAACCCACATATTCTGGAAGTATACTCCTCAGGGGGCCTCGTGGGCTGCCACTCCTTTTTGAGGGTGCCCTCAGTAGCAAACTGAACTGACTCTGCGTAATGTGAAAAATGGTCCTTAAATTAATGAAACTTCCCAGTTACAGCAAGAACCTTGAGGGATAACTGTTTTTAGGGGCAAGTTTGGGTCTGACATTTGTTTATACTTGAACCAAAGACCTTGCTTAAGGGGAGCAACTGAGCCTTCTATTAAGATGCAGGGTGACATTTACTCCCAGGGAAAATAATGTAGCTTCATCTTAAATTGTAAAGAATGCCTTTCCTTTCCCCTCCCCCCTTCAAACTTTGCCCATCACAGCAGGAACAGGTAGGGTAGGAGTCCGCTGTCCTTCCCTCCTTAGGCTGGCAACAACGAGAGTTGAAAACTGTGATGGGTCTTCAGAACCCATCGTAAGCACCCCATTTCTTTTTTGACCGAATGTGTTTTTCATTGGTTTTGGTGGTGAGGGGTTTTTGGGGCATTACTACAAGGAGCATCCCTCATTTGACCAGTGACTACACTGAGAGATGAAAAATGGAAGAGTTCATTCAATGTAGCATAAAGCAATTGTGGACCGTACCATTTTGAGTTGTCAGAGTGGTGGGAATGGTGCATGTTGGAATGCCCTGTCAGCTTAAAAAAAGGGGGGGAAACCCTCTTACGTTAAGAAAATCAGCATAAGTGTGCTGTCTATCCTTCTCCCTGAAATGCTAGTGTTTGGTTTGCATATTGGAATGCAAACATCATGGAGAGTGGATTCCCCTTCACCTGCAGCCCAAAGTGGTACAATCCATCTTTCCTATTCAATTCTAATTGTATAAAAACTGGCACCTGAACGGGCGTCCCATGGGTAAGGATGACTCCATCAGAAGGCTTCAACTCTCTAGGGGGGAAAATCCTTTCCCTCTTTCCACTTCTCCCCATAGAATTGCTCTCTTGTCCATGGATTTGAAGTATTACAGGCCCCCACCCTAAGCAGCTTGAAAAATATTGGGAGAGTTCTCTTTTGGGGGTAGGGTGGGAAGAAGGGGGGTACTTAGCTAATTAGTAATGGAAACACAAAGCAATAATTTTTGTTACTGAGACGAGTCTTGTGTGTCTGTTTTTTTAAAAAAACAAATGAAATTAAAGAGCAGCAGCAATTGATTGGGTTTTATTTTTATTCTCTCGTCTTCAACTTTGGAGGCTACAGATGGCACTCTGCCTCCTCCATGGTACCTGTGCTGAGCTGCTTCTGTGCCCATTTCCCAACCGGTATTGGCTGTACTGAGGTCTAGAATTTTCATTCCAGCCCTCTTGGCTGCTGCCTAGAATTGGAGCTGTGGTTGGGAAGTGGCGGTGTGTGTGCGCGTGCGTGTTTTTAAAAAAAATAAAGCTGTGGTTTTTATTAAGCCAGTTTTATTACACATCAATGTTTATTCTCTCCATACCTGTAACCCCCTTTTCCAGATTTTCAGTTTAAAATTCCTAATAAATTATTTGAAAATGGCTTTTGTTTTGTGGTGTCAGTCTCAGGGTCAGTATTTCAAAGATTCTTTTGAACTTGCATTTGGAAAACATCCCAAATATGGATAGGTTGCTAAGGAAAAGCATGACAGATAAAGGGGATTTATTGGTGCATTTTGATCATGAATTCATTGTAGTAGCAACTGCCAGGTGATCTGGCTGAGATATGTCTACATTCATTTCTTCACTGAGGAAACCTGCTTTGATATATGATAACGTGGCTGAGTTTAGACTGTATTACTGGGTGGCAGAGGGGGAGGCAGATCAGTCTGTAGGAGGTTTTGCTCTCCAACGCCTATTTAAAACAATGGGAACTGTGAAAGAACCATGGTTATAGTCCTCAGAACCTTCATTTCAATTGGATTTACAAATCTGTTTGTATTGTGGGGGGTGGGGGGAAAGTAGGCCAAAACTATTTTGATTTTCTTCCCAGGCACCCAAATGCCGTTGGCCAGCCCTGTTCTCCTTAGGAGCTGAGACTATCTAACAGTGCAATCCGAAGAAGAGTCATTCCAATGTAAGCCCATTGAAATTAATGGGTTTAGACTGGAGTAACTCTTTTAAGGATTGTACTGTAAGAGTTAGATGGGGTCCATTAGTAGGCTAATGAAGCTTGCTCACTGGAAGTGAGCCATGTTTGAACTTCATTTCACATCTTGGAGATCTGGATAGGAGTCCAAATGCAGACAGCAAGCCTTTCTGTTAATTTGATGTAAAGCAGTGGCCATGTGCATATTGACCCCAACCAATCAAGAATTTCATGTTTGTAGTACTTTGCTCAAAGAGAAATAATGGTTGATATTCATGATAAGTAGAACTTGTCCTTTAAAACCTGTTGAGACGGCAGTGTGGGTGCTGTGCCACCTGTTAATTTACGCAAACAATTTATGAGCTGCTTTTTTCCTGTTTGCAGAGCTGTTGACAATTTATAGACAGGTTGATGCTAGCCTCGTTGTGTGGCCACCAATATCTACAGCTGATTGGACGAAATCTGTGACGCTAACAATCACCTTGATCTTTTGAGTTCAGAAGCCTGAGAGAGACCACAGTTCAGTTGGAGAGACATGATTTGCATACTGAAAGTTCAGTCTGTGGCATCTTCAGCTAAAAAGGATGTCAGGTTGCACTCCCTCTCCTTGGAGAGCTCCAGTTATCATAGATAATACCAAACCACTGCTCTACAGTGATTTTCCTGTGCTGGTGGTTGTGACCCAACATTGCAGCTTCATACTGAGACTATGGCCATTTCTGCACAGCACAATTATACCAGGTTACAATCAATATCTTACAATCTGGGTCTATTTTATCCCAGTTTCTCCCTTCACATGGCTGCCATTTCTGGGAAGGAATAGAGTGAAGACCAGGAGGAAATACTCCAATTTGTTTCACTCAAGCCCAGGTCCTTTGTATCTACACTGCAAGCATATTCACCCATGCGCAAACATCCCCATGTTCTAATTAGCGGTTGTTTTGGGCCGGCAGCAGGCGAAAACAAAGTGCCCCCTTTTCCAGTTCTGGTTAGGGCCTGGCGCAGGCCTCAACACAGCAAGCGGCAGCAAAAAACAATGGGGCACAGCATCACATTCCATTCCCACTCACGTTCTCATATTTTTGTGGAAGAGACTCCCCACCCCCACCCTGTGATATGCCTACTAACATTCAGCCCAAAGTGCACATTTCCCTAGCTAGGCGCTCCAAGCAACCAGTACATGCATAGAAAAGAAAACGGGGACATTTTGGGACTCCACTCCTGATTAACTCAGGCGAAATGGCACCCGATCAATACCATGAGCAGAAGGAAACATGCTTGGGGGAACGTTTCAGAAAGGGCAGGCTCAGCAGAGTAGAAAACTGACATGACATCAGGTGGGGAGTTTAGGTGGCTGGGTGGGAAAAATAAACTGTTTCTGCTCCCATGGTGTTTGCACAGTAGTGGGTTCACAGCAGGATTTTTTGAAAAGAATTGCCAAATTGGCAATTTTAAAAAATCCCAGGATGAGGGAAATGTCGCGGGACAAACCCTCCTTAGGACTGGGAACCGAGCAAACTTCTTGGCCAAACTGGATTTTCCCTTTCTCAATCCGTGATATTTGGACCGTGCAGAAACAACTGGTGCTGAGACAAGGCTGAGTTCACACACCATTCATGTCTGCACTAGGAAGTGGTGACTTCCATGTGTGAATGGGACCATCAGTGATACCTACTGCTCAAAACTTTTGAATGGAATAGTATTACACATTCAGTTGAGAAATCAGATGGGTATGTATGTATAGACCACATGTTACTTTCTTTTAAAAAATATAGCAACAATAACCCAAAATATTGCTTCCTGTTCTGGAACCCTAATTCATGATGGGCAGTTTGGTGGAAGCAAGGGGAAGTGCTCCTCACATGCTCTTTGGAACTCTGTTTCTTTACAATTAGCTTTCACTTTCTAGAGTGAGATCTGGCATTAGAAGATGGCTAAATCCTGAAGAGTCCTCTACAAATGGGCAGTAAAATGACTTTGCACCAGGATAACAGTAGGTAAAGTTCAAAACGAAACAAGATTGGTTCATGGAAAAACTTGTGTCCAGGCTATTTCCTGGAACTAAAGTAGTTGGTTTTCACCTGGCCTTGGACTGCCAGAAGAGGAATGCTTATAGAAAGACAAACATTGGCCTCTTATCTCAGATCCTGGTGCCAAGGTGAAGTGGTGATATAAAGAGGCCAAGAAGGGGAATAGCTGCCTGCACTACTTTCTGGACAAAATGAACCTTGCCCTTCTCCTTGTGGCATTGGGTAAGTTGTGGTTATCAAGGAAAAGAGGAAAAGTGAAGGAGACCATCTTGGTTAAGAATAGAAAGCTTTTCTGTTGCTGCAAAAGATTTGTAAGGAGCTCCGTTAAGGCCCCCATCTGTATGTCTTGTTCAAATGATAAGAGAGGTGCTGTTGGCAGCTGTTCTCTCCTGCCAGGAATGGGATTCCCCATTCTGTAGGCTTGTCAAGGTCCAAGTCTCAGAACCTATTGAAAGTGTTGCAAGGCTGCCTGGGATTAGTGCTTGGAGCCCACAGTTAAGTTGAGAAAGGGTGGGTATATTTAAATTGTGGAAGAAATATTGTGGTGCGAGTGCATACACATGTGCTTCCTTGCTTTTGCTATCTGCACTGAACCTACAGAACTAGATGGGTTATAAATCATATATGCGTTAATAACATGCTGTTTGCTTAATCGTGTAGCCATATAGAGGAAGAAATTGAATACTGAATGTTGGCATTCAACTGCTGAAACCAGGAAAGGATTTCTTTTTTCTTTTTTTGCCACATCAGGGTGCCTTTATATGAACCTTAGAACCATAGTTTGTTATGGTGACCCACAAGTCCAAATTTACTTAATAGGATGACCCATCCAGAGCTGGTGCAAGGGGGGGGGGGGTTGTGTGTGTGTCTCCTAGGCAAACTATGATCTTAGCTCCCATCTATTTCAGCATCCCATTTTCCATAGTGTCCAACCAGATGTTTTTGAGAGTCTAACAAATATGCTAAGTGTGCAGCTGTTCCCACTATGAACCTCAAGCAAGTGGGAATTCATCTCCTCTTCTTTTGCCAGCTGGCCCGGAGTTGGAGTTTAAGGAGGTGTCCTCAGAGGGCACTGGGCTGAGGAGATACCCAAAGATGGCAGATGATGGTGAAGAGGTTTCTAGCAAGGGACTTGGTGCAGTTCATCTCCCACAGCAGTTGGGGGATAGTGAGGCGCAGCAGGAGGCTGGGCAAGAGATTTGGCTGCTGAAGGAGTAGCACCAAGACAAAGCCCTTGAACATACACATCTCTATCCTCCTGGGTTTTCTGTGGCATTAGGAACAGCTTCTACTTACTCTCTAACCTTTATCCCCTTGTTTTCATTTATTGCCGTTAAGTTTCTAGTTGTCAGATGGCTCTCTGTCTCCACCGTTATTGTCACAAAGGAGGGGAAGGTGCAAATGTGAGAAGTTGGTAAGGAGCAAAAAAAAAAAGGAGAAGGATGCAAAGGGAAGGAGTTCCCATTAAGGAGGGGTGGCCTGTGGCCAGCATGGTTTAATGGTTAAGGGCAGGTGGATTCTAATCTGGAGAACCGGGTTTGATTTCCCCCTCCTCCACCTGAGTGCCAGAGGCTTATTTGGTGAACCAGATGTGTTTCCTACATTCCTGTTGGGTGACCTTGGGCTAGTCACAGTTCTTCAGAACTCTCTCAGCCCCACCTACCTCACAAGGTGTCTGTTGTGGGGAGAGGAAGGGAAAGGAGCTTGCAAGCCACCTTGAGTCTCTTTATAGGAGATAAAGGTGGGATATAAATCCAAATTCTTCTTCTACTTTCAGAGGCCTTGTGACCTGCAAGTTGGAAAACAACCCCTTAGAAGAATTACAGGAATTTCAGAGAGTTCTAATTTGGAGATGAATAAATTAAAGAAGGGTGGGAGTAGCCCAGCATATTCTGCCACTGTATCTGAGAGGTACACCCACAGTCTCTTGCAACACTGCAAAAGATGCTCTCAGCCCCCAAAGCTACACGCTTCTATTTTCAAGCAACCCTGCAACAATTCCTGGGACATGTGTCCCGTATTGTACTTTGACTAGTTCATGGCAGCCACTAAAAAAATGGTTGTCACAAGTAATCCCTTGGACATCTTATGCAACTGGACCAGCCTGAACTCTGAAATTCATGAATGTATGTGCTCAAGAGCCCAGATCAAATCAGGCAATGTAACCACCAAATCTAAAAGGATGCCTGTGTGGTTAAGTACTCGAGTCAAGGCAGCCATAAAAGTCTTTTTAAAAGTAAAAGGTTTCCCCAATTGAGGTGAACAGAAAGGAGCACAGGTGCGGGCAAAACAAATGTAAGTTGATAATAAGGCAAGTCAAATAAGAATGTGAGTAATGAATGGTGAAAAGCAAATGTCAAGTGTTTCTTCGAATCTACAAGGAGCAGAAAACCAGCTGTGAAGGTGGGCGGGCTTTTGGCTAATTAATAAAAAGACTCCTTGAGGAAAATGGGGAGATGGCGTAGAAACTGAATACATTCTTTGCATTTGTTTTTACTGTGGAAAATGTGGGGGACTTAGCTATGCTGGAGCTGCTGTTTTGGGGAAAGGTATCTGAAGAACTGAGTCAAATCCAGGTGATTGAGAAATTAAGTTCTAGTACTACTAAGCACATTGAAAAACACTAAGTCTGAGGGTTCAGAGAGCATACACCTGAGGTTCTTAAAGAACGCAAATGTGAAATTGTTGATCTACTAAAACAGGGGTCTGCAACCTGCGGCTCCAGAGTCACACATTGCTCTTTTGACATTCTACAGGGGCTCTCTATTCAAGAAGTTGGCTGGCAAAAGAGAGCAGTGCAGAATATGAGGCCTGGTGCATAGACTGACAGCCGATTCCTTGCGGGGGCAGTGGGGCTGGGCAGAAACAGGTGGCTCAACAGGGCAGGTGGCATAGGCTAATTTAGAACTGATAGTTAATTTAGACTTAATAAGCTGTGCTACCTTCATTATAAGGCTCAAATATGTTTTGTGCCTCCAGTCATTCCATTACTCATGCTAAATACAGATGGGCTTTTCCCAGGGCCTGCTTTGATGCTCTCCCTTCTGCCGTTCTCGTAGAAGATTTCATCATTGGCCCATGGAGCAACATTGCTGCCCATGTTTAGCCAATGTAATTGAATCAGTTTCTCATATAGTTCTTGATTGGGCTTTTCACATTGAAGACAGATTGCATTTAATTACTCCTGTTACTTCGTTTTAAACCTCTGGAATACTATTTGGAGAATGCTGAGACACTTTTAATGAAGTATTTGTTTGAAGACAAAGAAGCTAAAGTATCATAAGCTGTAGCAAAATTTTGTCATTTAGCTGTCAAGAAATGGAAGGTTTGATAAGTAAGGAGGTAGACTAATGATTTTATATGCAAAGAGAAGAATATTTGTTTTTTCTCTAGCATAAAAATTGTAATGCAAGATTTTACTCTGAACTGCCCTTTTGGATTGACAGATGCTGGTCTATTGTCCGTTATAAATGGTATGGATGTAATTTGTCATTAAAATTGATCTCCAAGCTGGATGACTGGAAAATATCAAATGCCACTCCAATTTTTAGAAGGGGGTCTAGAGGAGTTCCTGGGAACAACAGGTCAGATAGCCTAACATCTGTTCCAGATAAATTTGTACAAGTTTATATTAAAGGGAGAATTATTAAGCACACTGAGGAACAAGGTCTGCTGAGGGAAAAATCAGCATGGTTCTGCAAAGGTAAGTCCTGCCTCACCAGCTTCTTGGAATCCTTTGAGCAGGTTACAAGCTTAGAGACACAAGTGCCCTGATAGGCATCATATATTCAGACTTCCAAAAGGCTTTTGACAAGATACCTCACCAAAGGTTCCTGAGGAAGGTTAGCAATCGTGGGATAAGAGGAAGGGTCCTCTTATGGATTAACAGTTGGTTAAACAACCGAACACAGACAGTAGGAACAAATGGACAGTTTTCACAATGGAGAGAAGTGAAGTCCCACAAGGATTCATATTGGCACCTTTGCTACTTAAACTTATTCATAAACTAATTGAAATAAGGGCTGTGTGGTAGCCAAGTTTGGAGACAATGACAGATTATTCAAGATATTGAAAACCATGGTGGATAGTGAAGAGGACCTCTCTAAGCTTGGTGAGTGGGTAACGATGTGGCCAATGAGGCTTGTTGTAGATAAGTGTAAGGTAATGAATATTGGAACAAAATTTTCTTAATTTTAACTATATTCTGATGGGATTTGAGACTGGAAGTGATCTTGGGGTTGTAGTAGAAAATTTGATGAAAATGTCATTCTATTATGTGGCAACGGTGAAAAACGCAAACTCCATGGTAGGAATTATTAATGGCCCTTTCCCCACTTTCCTTAAGCCCCGCGCTACTCTCCTCAAGTAGCGCGGGGTCCTGCTGCCTTCCCCACTTCAGGGGCAGTGAGAACGCAGCCGCCCTGACGCTGCCTCTCTCCCGCCCCCTCGATGCGCGGAATTCCTGGCGCCTTTTGAAATGGTGCCTTTTGACGACCCTGCACAGAGCGTGGGGTCGTGGGGAAGCCAGGGCGCGCGCCAGGAATTGCGCGTGCCGGGAATTGCCCGCAGCAACCCTTGGGCAAAGGTGAGTGGGGAAAGGGCCAATAAAAGGATTCAAATGACATGGATAATATTGTAATGCCTCTGTATAAAGCTATGATGCAGCCTCATTTAGTATACTGTGTGTACTTTTGGTCACCACATTTAAAAAACAATACCATGGAGCTGGAAAAAGAACAAAGGAAGGCAACCAAGATGATTAAAAAGTTAGAACATGTTTCTTATAATGAAAGGCTAGGTAATCTGTGACAGTTCAGAGTAGAGGGGGGAAAGCTGCTAAGGGAAGGCATGCTAGAGTTTTGGAAAATACTGTGTGGGGTACAGAAAAGTAGATAGAAGAGCTTTTTCTCCCACTCTTGTAATAGTAGAACTTGGGGGGCACCCAATGAATTTGTGAGGAAACAAACAAAAGGAAACACTTATTTACTCATTAATAATTAAACTAATTAAACTGTTGAATTCACTGTCAGTGGAGATAGTGATGGCCACGAGCACAGAAAAAAGGAGAGGGACTGAAGCTTCAAGGAGGAGAAGTCCATTAATGGCTGACTGAAGCGAATCTCCATCTACAGAGGCAGCAAACCTCTACATACCAGAGCTGGGAGGCAGCATCTGGAGAGGGCCTCAACCTCTGTGCTCTGTTTGTTTTACGTTCCAGGGCAACTGATTGACAGCTGAGTGAAAAAAATACACTGGAACAGATGGACCACTGGTCTGATCCAAAAGGCTCTATTTATGTTCTTCAATTGTTCTGCAATAAACGATTTAAACAAGGGCTACAGTCAGCCCAAGGCTCTAACTTTACAGTCTTCCAGTTGGGAGTCTCTCTCAGAGTTGTGTCATGTGCAGAATTATGAAGTGGATTCTTTGCTGAAGGGCTAATTCTTTGTCCCTATCTCTAGATATAAGGATGGAACTCTTGAGAATTTATAAAAGGTGTATACTTCCTATTATAATGCAGAAGAAAACACAGAAATTTGGGGAACTCTTATAAGGTTCTCACCTGATTTTCCCCCTTTCTCTCTTTGTCTCAGTGGGCACAATTGGTGCAGCTAATGCTGCAGTCCCCCGGAACTTATGGCAATTCCGCAACATGATCAAATGCACCATCCCAACCAGTGACCCACTGATGGATTACAACAACTACGGATGCTATTGTGGCTTAGGAGGCAGTGGGACACCAGTGGATGACCTAGACAAGTAAGCAAGTCCTTTACACCTAGCTCCTTCAGCCCCCTTCCTGCAAATCTCCACCAAGCCTGCCTCTGGGCTGTTTTCATTTAAGTCCACATATATTAACAAAGGATCATACTGAAATCAGTCCAGAGGAGGGTAGCTGACGTCAAAAAATAGCTTCTAACTCCAGAAGTAAGAAATAGTTACTGGGCATGTCTAACTGAAACACATCCACAGAGAACTTCAAAACAGAACTTCCATCTTCAGAGACATTCTATCCTGGGGATCCATGTTTTGGAGACACAGAATAAAGACAGGCTACAATTTCTAAGTTTCCTGAATCACTAGCCTGACTGCTGTTAGTAGCAAAATGATGAATATGCAATCAAATTATGATTGGTATGTGCATAAGAAATGGTTTTTCTCCTTGTCGCCTCATATCAGAACTCCAATTTTTACAGGAAATACAATTTGAGATCTCTATTAACCTGACAGGCACTAGGTTTGTTTGGGACTGACCACAGGAAGTTCTTAATTAGAATTCACGCTCTCAGGGAAACAGGCCATGACAGCTAAAATCCGTGACAGTTTTTTAAAAGGACAAGATGGGATTGGGAGGAAGGAGAAGAAGAAAATTATTAGGAATGCAATCCTCTCAGCACAATACATTGATGTTGCTGAGTGACAAGGAGAGATGGGGTTCCTGCAATGTCCCTTTCAAGGCTACTATAAACTGACAGGGGCTTTGATAGGCCTGTTCCCCCACCCCAATTTTCTTTTCCCTCTTTTTTTTAAAAAAACAGACGTTCAATTGCTTTCAGTGTTCTAAAGCAGTTTGTGTGTGTTAAGGGGAGGTTTGCTGCTGTTTCTTCTCTTCCAGTTTACAAACTGATATTTTTCTGCCTATCTGGGGACTTCCTTTAGCAGGCAGACTCCCTCCCCTCCCACACACACATTTTGTGTCTAGACAGCCTCACTTCACTGCCCAAGTTCTGATAGAACGGACTGCGATGGTGGTTGTTACTAGGAAGGATGACTTGTCAGATTCCTAGCTCAGTGGAGCTTCCATGTTCAGAGGAGTCTATCTTTGAATACTGAATGCTAAGAAAAGTAAGCAACAACCAGCATCTTCACAATTCTGTGAGGCAGCTGGCTGCCTGTTGCTAGAAAGAGAGCATGAAAAGTAGATGGATTTTTTGCAATGTAGTGAACAAGTTCTTCCCAAGATCAGGGAATTGCTCTGAATACTTTTTCTTTCCTGAGCAGATGCTGTGCGATTCATGACCACTGCTATTCCGAAGCCAAGAAACACCCCAAGTGTAAATTCATTCTGGACAACCCCTACACGGAGATGTATTCCTATAGCTGCTCTGGCAGTGATATAACTTGCAGTGGTGAATATACCTTCATGACATACTTAGCTGAACTGGGAACCCCATAGCTCACTCAGCTCCCTAATACAACACATGTTTGCTTTGCACATAAAAGGTTCAGGTTTAATCAGCTAAAGAATCTCAGGTTACAAGGGCTGGAAAGAGGTCCCAGCTGCTGCTGACTGCAGAAGACAGCTGAATCTACCATGGGAGCCAACTCAGTATGAATTTGCATCCTATGTTTTTCCTTCAGGTTTTGGGGGAAGAGATGAGACACAGCCTCCCTGAAAGTAGCCATAACATGTATTCCTTCTGGGTGGGGTGGGTGTTTCATTGATACCCTGCAGGACTCAAGAGGTGCTTCTCCATATCACTGGGAGGCTCTGATGTTGAGGTGTAATACCCGGTTCATGCTTTTTACTCATACTGATTGCGACTAGTGGTGTTTCAGTAGCTGGGTGATGTCCTTTAAAGCCCTTCACAACCTGGGTCTCACATATTCGGACTATCTCCTTCCATACGTCCATGTGTACCAACTACAGTCCTCAGACAGCAATCTGTTGGCTTTCGCACTAACTTAGGCCCCTTCTGCACACGCAAAATAATGCATTTTCAAACCACTTTCACAACTGTTTGCAAGTGGATTTTGCCATTCCACACAGCTTCAAAGAGCATTGAAAGCAGTTTGAAAGTGCATTATTCTGCAAGTGCGGAATGAGCCTTAGGGTGGCCCATCTACATCAACCACAGCCAGGGCCTTTCTCTGCTTTGTTGAATGGACCCCTGAGGGAGGAGGGTACCTTATTGGAGATCTTCAGGAAGTTCTCCAACCAAGGCTTTTGAGGGGTTTTATAACAGGCATATTTTAATAAGGGGGAATGGATGGAGAGATCTGGGGTTGGCTATTTTCTTCTGGAAATGTATGTAACTATTGCTGTAAGCTGCCTTGAGCCACAAAGAAAGGTAGGCTATAAATGCTTTAATAAATATTTTAACATGTATAGTACAAGCCAAAGGCACAGGAATCACAGGAAGGATGGCAGGCAGTGAGAAAAGGGAGTGTGGTACTGGCGTGTCACAGGTTGCCACCCTAACAAACTCCTAGCTTAGAAAGTTTCCAGCTATTATTGGAGGTGATTTGAAACACGTGCTTGGTTTCCATAGGGGAAAGGACTGTGATGTTTCCCTTCTCTCCCCTTCTCTCTCTAGAAAAGAATAACGAATGCGAGTCGTTTATCTGTAATTGTGATCGCAGTGCTGCCATCTGTTTCTCAAAGGCTCCGTACAACAAGGACTACAAGAATTTGAACACTAGCGAATTCTGCCGCTGAAGCTTGGACTGCCTCACCAATGCAGACCTTTGTGTCCACTCCTGACCAGGGTGTCACAAGCACTTTTGTAGGCAGCAGGAAAGTAGGAGAGTGAAAAAAGAGAGTTTTTTAAGTAAATTGCACACCTGTGTAATAAAGTAATAAAACGTAGCATCGAAAGCTGTCAACTTATTTTCTTTTGGGGTCGCGGCGGGTGAAAGGCTCCCACCATCTTAACGCCGGTTTCAAGATTTCCTGGGAGAGCAGGGCTGACTTCCCCACAACTCCTACAGCTAATCAACAACAGAGTGAAAGGAACTGCACGCCAAATCAACCCATGCTTATTAAAGCGGGCAGGGAAGGCAAAGCTCCAAGTAGGGGAAGTCCTAAAGCTTTGCTACGCTTGTCAAGAATGCTGGAAGGGAGGGGAGGGCACCTCTCCCTTGCCTTTGTAATCACGGCGAGAAGGAGGACTCCAGCAGCGCAGGGCTTTCTCCGGCCTCCCCCACTCCTGTGCTCGTGCTCCGGCCTTTGCTTACGCCATAATGCCAGCAACAAGACGGCGCTGCGGGTAAACGAGGCGGTCCCTCGTCCCTGACACCAACAGCGCCGAGCACCAGGCAAAGACCATCTGAGCCAGCACAGCCCGGGGAAACGTAAGCCACGCCCACACTCTCTTCTCCAGGGCTGGGCATCAGCGACACCTTTTGGCCTCCACGAAGGGTCGCCCACTCCCGGGGGCAGAACCGCCGAGTCTTCCTTTATTCCATTTACACGTTCTGGGTTTGGTTTTCCATCTAAGCTCCAGCGAAACACGTGCAGTGCTTTCCTTACTTGCATAGAGGCCAAAAGCTGCTGCACCTCTCGGTTTGGAATATATAATTTTTATTTGTAGAATTGACAACTGTTGAGGATTGAACGATGCTGGATTCGGTTTTGAGGGAAGGGTAGCCTAAACCTGTTCGAAGGAACTCTTGTCTTAAATTGCTGTTTTGCTGAGCACTGCTGTGGAGTGCCATTAAAACAAACAAACCCTTTTCTGCCTCTTCAGTCAAGGGGCAGGAGTGTTGAAGGGCAGATAGGTAGACCGAGCCCCCACTTCTCTCTTGTAAGATATTAAGCAGCCAGTAATGAAAAAGTTAGCTTTATATATCTGCTTCTCATCAATATTTTGGGACCAATAATCTACCATTGTAGATGGGACTGTTACGAAGCAAAACACTCCTCTCTCCTACTTTTTGCAATCCTAACTTGCCTAATTGAAAATGCCATGGTGTGCCAATTAAGTGCCATGGCTTCCCACCAAAATTGCTGGGAGAACGTTCTAGTGAGACTGCTCTAGTGACTGATCTTTCCTTTATGAGCAGATTTGCAACTTAATCATATGGACACTTGAAGTAAGTCCCCCTCCGTTATAAAGTGGCACCTTAAAGACTCATGACATTTTAGTTCAGATTATGCTTTTGTGGAATGGTACCCACTTTGTGAAACATTAGTTTATGCTGCAATACAATTGCATTAGTCTTCAGATTGTCACTAAACTCTTGTTTGCATTAGATGGGGGTGGCAAAAATGTGCCTTGGGACTGCAGCCTTTCTCTTTCATCAGAACATAAAAATGTACAGTCTGTTGGATCAAACCAGTGGTTTATTTATTTTTTATTTATTTTTCCATTTGTATCCCGCCCTCCCCAACAGGGCTCAGTCCAATGACCTGTTCATCTTCTTGGGACTGTGCATGCAGAGAAGAGTAGCAAGATTTTTCTACCATAGCAACAGAGGATTTCTTTACTCACCATTTTTAGCATCTATTGACATAAATCTGTTTAACCTTTTAAAGTCATCTGTGTTCATGGCCATCACTATATCCACTGGCAGTGAATTCCACAGTTTAATTTCTCATTACGTAAAAAAGTATTTTCTTTTGTCTGCCTGGAACCTATTTCCCAACAATGTTATTGGATGCCCTCAAGTTCCAGTATTATGGAAGAGGGAATGTTGTTTCTTACTCAATGGAAAATGATCCTTCAGTAGCTCTTTACAATTCACCTTCATTTTCATCATCCTGACTTTTTAAATATTTAATTTAAATACTAATTTAAATTTTTAATTTAAATTTATTCCATTAAAATATGGACACAAACATTACAAAGTCATCTCCAGTATTATAAACAGATACTGTAGACAGTATTAAACTAATTTCACCTTGTTAGTCAAAATAATTGTCAATCTTATCCAACTTTTTACTATAGAAGATTTAGTTCACTCAACTGTTCATTTTCCTTTAATTTCTCCAGTCACTCCTCTTTATTTGAAGCTACGTTCCTTTTCCAGTATCTAGTAAACACTAATGTTGCAGAAGGTGTATGGCACGTAAAACAAATTCTTGAGTGTCTTCAGAAAGGAAGCCTGCACGATTCAACCAAAAACACCTTGGGGAGAAGGGTAAGTAGTCTCTTAACCTACTCATTAACCTATTCATTAAGAAATGGTTCTAAAAATAATATTTCAGTATTCTTTGGCTCTACTGCATTCACCACAAAGGTGACTATGACGACTGAGGAGAATGCGCTGCCACCATATGACAACTGAGGCTGAGATTAAGCTTGGGAGAGCCACTCTTATCTCACCTCAATCTTGGGTTCTTTTCCCTCCTATTACACTCTAGACCAGCTGATTTCTCAAAGGCCCTTTCTGCACGGGCCATTTACAGCGCCCTGGGACGGCAAAAACACTATCCTCAGGGAGCCGTTCGCACAGGCGGCGCTGCGAAAACGCAGCAGCGCCGACCTGGCTCCCCTCCTGTGAACAGCACCGCCGGGAACATGCTGTTTTCCCCGTCCCTCTCCCACTCACCTCATCGCCTTCGTCGCCCTGCTGGCCTCCTAAGACCCTCCCTTGCTGTCCTCCGACCCCTGGAGGTCGGAGGGCAGCGTGGGCGGGTCTTAGGAGGCCAGCAGGGCGACGAAGGCAACGAGGTGAGTGGGAGAGGGATGGGGAAGAGGCGGCGGAGCCGGCCTCTGCAGGGGCTGCTCGCACGCTCCCGTGCGAACGGCCCCCACCCCTCCACCGGCAGAATTCCTGCCGGTGCAGGGGCGCCCTTTGGCCCGTGCGGAAAGGGCCAAAGATTTATTGTAAAAGTTCAGAACAAAGAAATAAAAATATAAATGCAATTAGAGAAATGGCTCAGCTGAATACAGTCTTATGGATCTCTTTGGTACATCCAGCTAAGAGATGCTTCTCTTAGCCTAGCCCATGATAGAGTCACCTTGCCTTTGTTCTCTTACTCTCCAAGAGAACTTCCCTGCTTGCCATGCGGCTACCCAAAACCTTTGAAGTGTCTTTTGGTTTCCCCATCCAGAGGATCAAAAGACCATTTGATCAAAGACCCCTTTTTACCATGTAGGTGTGATTCTGCTAGATTTACAGTACTATTCCATTACAGTGACATTAGCAACTCTACAAACCATTCTGAATGTTTTATTCAGGAAAGCAACAAGATGGGACAGAACTCTCTCATGAGGCACATGTTTAAGGGGTCACTCTGCAAATGGAGAAGATCAACAGCTGTCTGTACCTGAAGATTCTCTGTGGTGACTCATTCCTGGTGGGATGGCCTGCTTGACAAAGTCTAGAAGCCTCCCATGTTTTCAGCATTTCTCAAAACATTAATTGTTCAGAAGAGCATTTATATAAAAGGAACAGGGTTGTAGTAAAAAAAAGGAAATGTTCATTCAAACAGAATTGTTTATTGGATGTATTCTCTCACTATTATTTCAGTGTTCTCTAATTTCACATATGTATTTTACTAGTCTTCATTGCATTGTTTTCAAATTCTGTAATCCTCCTTGAGACTCAATGTTAGAAAAGCAGACTGGAAATTAAGTGGTTAAATAATTTCAATACAACTTGCAGAAGAGAACTTCCTGATGGATTAGGCCAGGGGCGTCCAACTCTGGCGCTTCAGATGTTCATGGACTACAATTCCCATCAGCCCCTGCTGGCATGGCCAATTGGAATTGTAGTCCATGAACATCTGAAGCGCCAGAGTTGGACACCCCTCGATTAGGCCCTGAGCTGATTAATTTAAAAGGGATAATTTGGATTTTTCAAATCAAAGGTTGTTCTGCCCCTTTCCTCCCCCACCCCCTTGACTCACTTTTCTGGCTGTGCATAGGATGGAGACCTTGGATGAGTTTGACAATGAGTATCCACTCATCATATCTTTCTGTGAGCGGATTTCCCCCTGGGATTTTGAGAAACAGTCCTTGAATTACACTCAGAAATCACTGCAAGATCTTTATACTCAAATGGAGCAGAATCCCAGAATCTGTGAGAGAATCCTGCGCAAGAGGAAGCAGGTGGAGAATGAGGACGCTGGATTGGTGCAATATCTGAAGGTAAAGATTTGGGGTTCAGCAAGATGACCGATGAAGAGATGTGATCAGAGCAAAACTGGGACCTCCAGATCCTGGGTTATTTACAGCCACTTTGTATGCATGAATCAGTTGGTGATAATTTTCATGGCATGGAAGGAGAAGCTGCTGTGAAAAGCATAGAAGCAAAAGGTTGGCAACCCTACATGGGTCAGACCTCTCCACTGTGTCACTATGGGCCATATACAGACATTAATCGGAGATTTGAATCCAGGCATCTCCAATCCAAGCCCAGCACTCCAGCCTTTGCATCAACCTGGCTAGCTAGTTCCTTTGGTTTGCTTGAATTCACTGGAGCAACTGCCAGAAAGATTATTATAGTCCTCTGTGTCTTGTGTTCTTGTGACATTTGGATTGCACAAGTGGCTTCTGGTATGGAGGTGGCACTGTCAGATGCAACTAGGGATTAGGCTCTTGTTTTAATCATAGAATCATATTGGAAGAGACCTCAAGGGCCATCAAGTCCAACCCTCTGCAATGCATGAATATACAATTAAAGCACTTCTGGCAGATGGCCATCCAGCCTCTGTTTAAAAACCTTCAAAGAAGGAGACTCCACCACACTCCAAGGTAGTGCATTCTACTGTCGAACAGCCCTTACTGTCAGGAAGTTTTTAAGAACTTAAGAACATGTCAGCTGACTCATTTAAAATATGTAGGAGAAGCTAACCAAAATGTGAATCTGTATGTTGGCTACAAATGAGGTGATAAGAGTCCTGATGTGATAGAATGGCATTTGTAATGCTACCTCCACTATTAATTTTTTTTTTTAAAAAAAACACCTTCCTATAAATAGAAAACCTGCACAGCAGGGAGAACTTGTGGCTGGAACCATTTCCCTGATGAACTAATTTTCTTCTTGGAGGGGATTTTGGGGGGAACCATTCAGAAGTGGTGACTTCTGCCTTCAGTATCACTTCAGGATCCCGTCACCTCATGTTGCCGCATGTGTAGCTCTTCCGTCTCCCACTGTTGTTTTCTAGGCCAAGTTCTTTACTGTACTTCAGGGAGACATGAATTATAGCAACTTGATGGAGGAAATGGAGATGGGAGAAAAGGTGGAACAATTAAAACGTGAGATGCAGAAGGCCAGTGACTATGCTTACTGTAAGCCCTCCTTTTTTTTTACTTGAGAAATCACCCATGGGGAGTTAGAATTTGTCATGTTAACACTTGTGGCATGGACAGAAAAACTTTTCCCTGTGACATTTACAAATTACACTGGTGGAGTGTAAATTGATTTCAGCTTCATTCTCTGCTTTTAGAAATCATATAAGCTAGTGTGATCTAGTGATTGGAAGGCCTGGTTGAAATTCCCACGCATGAAACTCACACATGAAATGCCCACACATGAAACTCAGCAGGTGGGCCAGTTATTCTTTCAACCTAGGCCCACCTCACATGTTGCAAAGATAAACTGAAGGAGAAGAGAATTGTGTACTCGTAGAACGTCAAAAGCCTGGAGGAAAAAGTCCAGAACTTTTATCAGAAGCTTAATGGAAACTTGTTTACCAAGAGATGTTATTTACGGTAGTTCTGATGCCATAAAAAGTTTAGACTGCCCATTTTCATACAGTAAACCTCTATTTAAGGAACAAGACATTTTCCTCCAGGTCTGTTGGCAACCCTTGTACTCTGCTCTGAGTTCCTTGTGGGAAAATCTAGATAAAAATGATAGATTTTCCTGTTAGATTTATTAATAATTAGTTTTGCTATGCCGCCCACCCCCGAAGGGCTCTGGGCAGTGTACAACCAAAGATAAAACATATAAAACCCTAATAAACAACAGATTTAAAACAAACCAATCCATGCAAAATTACAAGACACATAGTTGGCGAACCACGGAACTTCAACTCTGCCCTCCTGAGAGGAAGATCAGTCATTGTTGGTGTCAATCAGGTGTTACCCAAAAGCCAGGTTGAAAAGCTAGGTTTTGCAGTCCCTGCGAAACTGTCCCAGGCCCCGCAGGGCCCTGATGGCTGTGGGCAAAGCATTCCACCAGGGGCCAGGACAGTAAAAGCACTGGCCCGAGTAGAGGCCAGTCGGGCTATAGTGGGGCCAAGGACCATCAGTAAATTAGCCTCTGCATAGCGCAGAGGCTGAACAGGGGCATAAGGGGAAAGGCTTTCCTTAGCAAACGTAATTTCTGTCTGCTATGACAATTTGAAATACATCCATTTGCAGCTGAGAGCTTTTTTGAAATGAAGGTGCCCAATTCCAATTTTTTTTTAATACCGCTTCTTTGCCTTTTGCATAAACAGAACGATTTCTACTTACGGAGGGGTGACTCTTTCTTTTTTTAAAATGAATTTTATTAATATAAAATCAATATAAACACAAAATATAATACAAACATAACACAAATATGGATACAAAATAGAGAGTGACTCTTTCAAGGATCGCATCCTTGAAGGCTGTGTGTATGGTACTGCAAAGGCACAAGTCTCTGTATGCAGCGACATTTACTTCTAAGTAACTATGTTTGGGGTCAGGCTAAAAATATTTCCCATAGAAGCATGAGCTGATAGTTACTGAGCAATGTAGTGTGTCTCCCTGAGAGGGAAAGTAAATATTGTGTGTCTTCAGTCAGACAAGCACATTTGTACTGCATGTAGCAGAAACCAGTCAGGATTTGCAGCTGCATCACTTATGAAATGGCTCAGATGAAACTCTTTCTTTTCAGCTGCCAAAAGCATGCCATGGCAGCAGCTGGAGAGAAGGACTAGGAAGAACACTCTTTTGGGAGGATTCAGCCCCAGCCAGACCAGTCTTGCTGACCCACACCTTGCAACTATGCCCAGAATCTTTGGTTCTTTTCCAAAGCAGGTTTGCACTTCTAATTTCTTCTAAGCCTACTTGATCCTACACCAGGCCTTTGACTCAGTGTTAGACGTCAATTTTGCTGAAGCCATATTGGCTGCAGGGCCCTATCCATGTTCTTTCATTTTTTAGTTTCTTCTTGGTTGCTCAGAGGGTTAGAGTTGGCCCAGTGCCTTCTGGTTCCTATTTCTTGTTAGGATATCTCACTAACAGCTATATGTCTTACCAGTTCCACTATCTGTAGGGAGTTGAAGCTGATGGTAAAGAGCTGGGTCTTGGGTTTGGTGCTGGGATGCTGGAGAGAAAGATCTATGCCTGTTTTGTGTGTTCTCTGAGCTCCAATCTCTTTCTCAGCCTCCATCTACACATTATAAAATCTGTAGGGGGCACAACAAGCTATAGTACAGCTGCTATTGGCTCTCCTACAAAAGTTACTTTACTTATGTGGCTACATGTAAGTTTCACAATGACAGTGGCGTAGTGCCAAGGGGATGGGTGTGTGCACCGCACTGGGCACACCTGGAGCGGGGGCGGGTGGGGGTGTGGCAGGGGCACGGGGCGCACATGTGCCCCAGGTACAGTTTCCCCTCGCTCCGGTCCTGTACAGTGGAGCCAACATTTACTCCCTGTGGAGGTTTGTGGGTACAAAAACAGCTAAAGCTGCTCATCCGTGAGTTGCAAACGCAGATCTAGGAGAGACAAAGTTCCCATCACATGTGCGATACAAAGTCCTCGTGTTGTTCCCCAACAAACATGAGGATTTTGTAACATATAGATGGACTGTATACAAATTTCCACACACACAGAGGGGTCAGTGCTTGCTTGCTGTCTACATTTATTTCTGCTTTCTACACCTTGAACCTCAACATGTCATATGATTATGGGATGTTTCACTTGTTAGGAAACTGCAACCAATTCCAACACTGTGGCCAATGGATTTGTAGACAGTATTCATATTGCAGACCCATGATTGCTGTGCCATTCAATTAGTTGTTATATGCCCACAGAAAATGCTTTATGAGTAAGCCTCAGAACATACTATATGAGCAGTTCCGAATGCATGCAGGACATGGAAACACAATGGCTCCCTGTGCTGAACTGGTGATTTCAACAGAAGAAAGTAAGAACTGGGTGGACATGCCAGAACTCTCTTCCATCTGGAAGTGGAAATGAGAACACATTCAGGGCTGCTCAGCAAATATGCCCAATTTCCCAGATTGTGGCTAAATGAACAGCTGAGTAGGAATCAAAAGACCTTCTTCTCTAGACAGATGACCCAATGGCCCAGCAGATGCCTTCCCATTATACTCATTCCATCTTTGCTCAGGTGTGAAAGGGAACAGGCTGAACTGACTAGAAGAGCAGGGGGACCTCGTTTCCTCTAGCCCTGCCACCATCCTAACTTGCAGTGCCTTGTTTTGCAGGGGTGGGGTGGGGAGGATTGTTGCTTTCAGGGCATGATAAGCTTTACTTTTCACTCCAATAGGTGGAGAGATCCTCGGATTCCAGCATGGACTTGAAGCAGCTCTGGGCTGGAATGTCTTCGGTCAATCAGAAGAGGTGGGAGGTGATTGATAGCAATAGGGGAGGGAAAGCCCAAACTAACCACAAAACAGGAAACTTGTGGGTAGAAACCCAAAGGGTAGAAACCCAAAACATTGCTTTGTTTAGATTTTCATGGAGAGCCTCATGGCCCTCAACCATTAGGGGAACAAGGGCTAGGCAGACTTGCAGTAGCAAAGGAGTGTGAAACCAAACAGTATTGCTCAGCCACAGCAGAGTCATGGTTGGTGTAAAAAGGTTACCCAAAGCCTTTCCAGCAATGTACTGAAACCTGGGTTCTCTATCCAAACAGCTGAGATTTAAAAATTTTATTAAAAAGAAAGAAAGAAGTTCAGTTCTTTCTCAGGTCTAGGGAGTTCCAAGTACAACACAAGGCAGCCTAAGGCAGAAGAGTGGTAAGAATAAGGACAAGAACAATAACGTGAAGAATCTCAAGGAGAATCCCCTTGTTTTTTTCGAGGTTTTTATAAAATTGGCTCATCTAGACCACTTGATCAGTAATTAATCAATTGGGTGTCAAATAGAGTTGAATCTTCTAGATAAAGAGGGAGATGACCCTCACCTGAGCATTCTTGGGAATTAAGCCCTATCTGTCCGGTTTAGAACGTGGCCTTGTGAAAGCCAGTTCCGTTATCTAAAGAATAATACTGCTTAAACTGAACACAAACACAGTTTACAACTTTAGTGAGGCCAAATAGTTGCATTGTAAACAACCTAGTAAAACCAAATGGTTGCCCCAGAAAAGACCCAATATACAAGATAGATGACCTCTAAGTAAATTTAAAAGAATGTACAGAGGCGTATTGGGGGGAAATGGCGCCTGGAGACAACCTCTGGGCGCCCCCCCCCCCCACCCTTGCGCTCCCACTCACTCAGGGGCATGGCTTGGGGACGCCAAGCCCTGCCCTCCATGCAGGCTGGCAGGACCTGGGGAGGGCAAAATCCGGCCTGCATGGAGGCTGAGGGGTGGGGCTTGGGGACGAGACCAACCACCACCAAACCCCGTCCCTGGCCTTCGTGCAGGCAGAGCCCCGCCCCCGGCCTCCGTGCAGGCCGGCAGGGTCTGGGGAAGGCAAAAGCTGGCCTGCATAGAGGGCGGGGGCGGGGGGGGGGCAGAGCTCATGGGGCGGGGCCGCCTGCACAGTTAGGCTTCAATTTGCTGGCATGCTTAAGGGAAGAAGAACTGGGAGGAAGGGGGAGTGGCCGCAGTGGGCACTACAGAAGGCTGGTGGGCTTAAGGCATGGCTTGCTTTAAAGCAAATGTGTTTGGTTCTAAAGCAGGATGACATTATTTTAATGAAGGATAAAGTTGGCATAACACTGAGGCTGTGAAAATGAGCTATAACTTGACAGCCCCTCCCCCTTTTAAAATTAATGTCTGCCACCAATTTACTGGGGATGGCTTTGGGCAAGCCTCTCTTTCCTGCTTAGCCTCCACCTCTCCACAATATGGGCTGATAATATTGGCCTTCTTCACAGGCTGTTGTATGTTTTATTGTGATAAGTATGTGAAAAACTTTGTGCACTGAGAGCTTTAAAGAACTGCTACTACAGCTGACATTCTAGCATGAACTAGGCCTCAGCCACTGAAGAGATGTTGCTCTGCTGAGGAGAAGTGGAGATATGATCCTAGGCTTGTCTGATGTAACATTAGTGGCAGATCTGAGTCTTGTTTCTATTGTGTCATGTCCTACCCATCCTTCAGGGTCTTGGATACATGTTGTACGATATGTTAGAGAGGCATTCCAATGTAGAATACCAATTCTGACTTAGGTTTTATTGTTGTGTGTTGTGGTGGAAGCTGCCCCGAACCCATAAGGGGAAGGGCAGCCTGTAAAATAAATAAATAAACAAGCCCACATATCTAGGAAACCCTAGGAAGTTTAGTTCTATAAAGCAGGACTAAGGAGATCTGAGAGAATGTCCTTGCTAAACTCCTCCTTCCTTTAGGAAAGCCACATTAGTCAAGACTGCATAAAACTGTTATGTGCCCCTTCCGCACACGCAAAATAATGCGTTTTCAAACCACTTTCACAACTGTTTACAAGTGGATTTTGCCATTCCGCACAGCTTCAAAGAGCACCGAAAGCAGTTTGAAAGTGCATTATTTTGCATGTGTGGAATCAGCCATGGTTTCTTTTAGTGTAGATAGGATTTATTACATTTGCAGAATGCTCAAAGGCACATACATGCAAGCAGAGAATCAGCTAGTTTGTGTGCAATTATAAACAAAGTTACAACAATAAAAACAATATGCAATTTATCCGGATGGCGTGAAAACAATGAAAACATTTATACCAATTTAAAAGAAAAATTGACAATTTCAAGGTGGGGGAGGAGGAAGAGGCCTGCTGGATGAGGTCATTTCTGCCTCAACCATACACTTAGTGGAACAGCTGTGTTTTACAGGCCCTTCAGAATTGTGTCACATCCTGTGGGGCCCTGGTCTCATCTGACAGGGCATTGCATCAGGCTGGGGCCAGGGCCAAAAATGCCCTGCTCTTGGTCAGGGTCAGTTGGAGACCTGTTCAAGTCTGTGATACAACTATGCTTCACCTTTCTTTCAACAGCATGGTTGACCTGCGGCCCTTAATACTGAATCCTGGCGGCTTCCGTCCCACGTACCTTGGTAGCAACTCCTTCTGTAGACTGAAATACTCCAGCTTTCCAAGGTACTTTTTGCTTTCAAGGTTGCCCACATTTTGACTAAAATAGCAAATCAAGCAAAAGGGAATTGTAACTTCTCTTCCATAAGCTTAGTCAGACTCTAAAAGAGCTATTTGAAAAGAAGCAGGCAGGATTTTTTATCCCTTCTGCACAGATTATAGAGTATTGCTACACAATGTTGTATTTATATCCCAGCCCTCCAAGAAACTTAGGACAGTATGTAGAGTTTTTCTTCGACAATTTTA
Source organism: Sphaerodactylus townsendi (assembly GCF_021028975.2). Taxonomy (NCBI): domain Eukaryota; kingdom Metazoa; phylum Chordata; class Lepidosauria; order Squamata; family Sphaerodactylidae; genus Sphaerodactylus; species Sphaerodactylus townsendi. The sequence goes on from NC_059437.1 coordinate 35,652,996, forward strand.
TTTTGAGTATGTAATCCTCCTCCTCCTCCTCAGTTTATTACCATTACAGACCAGATTAAGAACATATAATCTGGACATTTATTTTGAGTATGTATTGGCTTTTTAGTGGTGGTGTGGTTAGAATACATGCCACCCTCCCCCCAGCTCACTTCCCCAATGCTTTTACACCAAATTGCTATGATTGGCTGTTGCATTAGTACCTGCCATTGGTTTTCTCTTTCTGGAAACAGTGAAATCATCCTGTAACTAATGACATTTGACTATAGCCCTTTTTAGTCATTATGGTTTTGGTGACTCAACTTCAGCTAAAGGGAGACTATGCTATGTGCAGCCATCTTACCACACATTTTCCAGTTTGGCATATGGAACTGGGAACCGAGATTTTGGGGTGTAAACATTTGTATGAACTGAACCTGGAAAATATCTGTGCTGTCCTGTTCACACAAAATGGCAGCTGTATGTATTGGGAGGATCATGGGCAGGATGCTGTCCTGTAACACAAAGTTGGCATATTAGAATCATGACTGTGGCGATTTCACTCCGAGCAAATGCAGAGTGAGGGCGATCTGCCAGTGGAACATTGGACAAAGGCTGTGAGGAGGCTATTTTTGGGAGTGCTGCCATTTGATAAGATGGAATTGCCACTACAGCTGCAGGCCGAGGGCTGCTGAGGAGGGGATATTTTTCTTTTGAGTGAGAGCTGATGATGTGGAGGAGCATCTGTCAGCAGGAGTGTGGTTGCCTGAATGGGTTGTTGCATGTCCCTTTCAAATCCTTCCAAATAATGAACCAAAAGGAATGGGTTGCTCTTTACACAGGACTAAATTTATAATGGTGGTTCTTAACCAGTGGTACATGTCCCACCAGTGGGAGGAGTCAACATGGGATGACAATTATTGAGAATTCACTCTCCCTCAATCCCCAAGTTCACTTGCAAGTAGACATATTAATAGCAGCAGGCTTGTAAACATAAAAATGTTCTCAGAAAAAGAGAGATTTTTATTTCTATCATGGTGAGACATACCGTATTTCCCAGAAAATGAGACAGGGTCTTATATTAATTTTTGCACCAAAAGATACATTAGGGCTTATTTTCAGAGTAGGGCTTATTTTAGGGGAAATATGGTACCTTTACAATTCATTAAGGTGGGCTCTCCGCAGCCCCCTTGCTTCCTTGTCACATGTGACGCAAGCTGCATTCTCATTGGCAGGGGGCACCTTGCTGGATCACACCATCCTGATCTGTAACTACTGGTAGGGCTTATTTTTGGAGTAGGGCTTATATTTTAAGCCGCCTCCAAAAATCCTGAAAAAACATGATAGGGCTTATTTTTGGGGTAGATCTTATTTTCGGGGAAACACGGTAGGTCTTTGACAGAGTAATGGATGCAGGACATGGGACATAAAAGAGTGAGAACCACTGTTTAACAAGATATGTTTCCTGCAAAGGAACTTGGCAATTGTATTTGGTAAAGGGGCTGGTAATTCTCTACTGAAATCATTAGACCCTATTGCAAAATCACAAATGACAGAATACCCTGAGCAAACAAAATTAGTATTTACTTATTTTGTTTGTTGCACAGGTACAGCCTTAGGAGGCACTTTGAAATTCTTACTTGAAATATTTTCTCATTCTAGGACTCCTGTCAACAGCCCTACGTCATCTTCCCAGAGTGCTGGCCCATCCAACAGTGGCTCAGTTTTCAATACTCCTATACTGGCCAAGTTCAGAGACAACAAAGATGATGAGAAGGATAATGAAAACCTGGGCCCTGGTTCTAACTATAAGGAGCCCTAAATGACTTTTCACGCATGGGAAGATCCTAAGTTAATTAAAGGTCACTGCATATTCACAAAAGTTGTTTACAGCAAATCTTCTTGCCAAATGCTTTTTTTTTTTTTTGCTTTGAATACTGCATGTTTTTTCCACCATTTGGTTCTGGAAATTTTTTCCCTTCATTTTTCCTCCATTGTTTTCCTGAGCACTTTTAGTGCAATATGTTTCCTGAGCACTTTTAGTGCAATGTTTTTTTTTTCTATCTCTGATCATGTTGAAATGGTCTTCATTTCTCCCCCCGCCCAACCATCCATGCCCTCATGTAGTCACTGAACTTCCCATTCAGCCATTTTTCCCCACCCTCGTCATCTGTTTTCAAAAGGAATTTTAAAAATATTTTCTTTTTGTCGTATCAAACTAGCGATGTAACAGGGATGCAAGATAAGGAGCAGGAGCAATTAGATCAGCTTTGTCAATTTCGGCTAGCGCTTGCATGTGAGATATACTGTGTCAGCAGTTGGGAGCAAGTGAAATTGACAAGGGGCTTCTGCAGTAAAAAGTGTGCTTTGATGCAGCTGTAATTTGGATGTAAATGTGCTTTTGGGGTGAGCTATGTGTTTCTGCCCCCTCAGGTATTGGTGTCTGCTCCAGTAGGGGTTTTTTTTTTGCCTTCCATTTTGTGTGGGTAATCTTCAATGGCAGAAATTGAGCCTGAGACATTTTTGACTCACTGCTTCAGTGAAACAGTGCAGTAATGCCAGAGTGCCTGGACAAAAGAAAAAGGAGGAGGGTTATTTTTCTAAAAAATGAGATGTTGAAGGCACAATTTCAAACAGTTCAAATGAAGTGGAAAAATGGGAGGTATACAAGGAAACCAGGACGGTTGTCTAAAGACCTTTAAACTGAGCTAAGATTTAAAAGAGACATTTATGAGAAATGGGAAAAGGGTGAAATTACCAAAGAGAAATTAAAACAAGTAGGGAGAAAGTCAGAAGAGCTAAAGAATGAGCCCAGGCTTTCCTGAAAGGTTAATAACAAAAAAGTGGGGTTTTTTGGTGATGCCTGAAGCAACAGAAAGAAAAAGGATATGACAGACAGGGTCACTGCATGGAGAAGATTGCAAAAAGCTAACGGGGAACAGAGAAAAGGCAGAACTACTCAACACCTCCTTTGCCTCACTCTCCTCCTAAATGAAAAACAGTGCTCAACCGGGCACGGAAATAAACTGCACATGAATTTTGAGTACTGAAAGACAGTAGTATAATATTAAGGGCGTCCACACTGTGTATGTACAACTCCATTTAGTGGATATTTTCAACTTTGTAGGATTTTCCAATTAGTTGGTCCACCAGGTTTGGCATCCAGTCTCTCAACAACAAGACGAATTTCTGACTCCAGTAAGGAAAGATAACTTCCCGATGTCTCAGCACACCTCCCCGCACTATCTTCTGAGCACACTCTTCTTTGGAACTTGGTACCAAGGACATCCTGTCACCGACTGCTTTCATGGCATTCTCTACAGGAAACAACATCAGCATAAGATCAAGTTCAGGGGAAGGAGGATCAGGTGGCCATGGAAGAGAAGCTCAAGTGAGACTTACCTGTGTCAATGTACCCCAGCACAGCAACTGTGACATACAGATTGATCTTCCGAAGGCGCATCTCAGTGCGAAGGGCACTATAGAAGCCCTCCAGTGCAAATTTGGCAGCGGAATATTCAGTGTTGAATGGGGACCCAATACGGCCTGAGAGAAAGGAACAGTTCAGCCACAGAGAACATTAGTTTGGAAAGTTGTGCATCTCTTTCTTTGGCAATGAGAGCCTTGCAGCCTGATCCTGTGCATATGTTAACTGGGAAGTACATCCTTCTGTCAATAAAGTTTTATTGCCATTAAGCATGCCTGGGATTGCAGGCTCGGTTGCAATTTTAGGAGATGAAGCATCTTTTCACTGTAGTCTAAGACTCAAAGGCCCCTTCCACACACGCAAAATAATGCATTTTCAAACCACTTTCACAACTGTTTGCAAGTGGATTTTGCCATTCCGCACAGCTTCAAAGAGCACTGAAAGCAGTTTGAAAGTGCATTATTCTGCATGTGCGGAATGAGCCAAAGTGATTTTATGCCAGCATCGTGTGTCTAGCAGACCAGAGACCCAGGAAACCTTACAGCTCTTAGTTTCAGGGTTGAAAACATTTAGGGAGAACAACTGCCATGGTTTGAGCATGTTCAGCTTGGACATGAGAATGTTAGGCTGTTTCCGCGTGGGCCAAAAACAGCAGTGTGAAAACGGTGTGAAATTGGTGTAAAAGGGTTTAAAACAGTGTAAAGGGGTTTATGCTGTTTTCACACAGCTGTTTTTGGCCCACGCGGAATCACCCTTAGAGACACCATTTGATCTTTCACAGCTTTGCTAAAAGGTTGGAATCCAACTGGTACTGGGGTGTAGCAAGAGTAGCGGCTGAGTCAGGAAGGTCAAGAAGAAGAAGATGAAGAATGTAGGAGTGCAGGAACACATCTGGTTCACCAGATAAGCCTCTGCAGCTCAGCTGGAGGAGTGGGGAATCAAACCCAGTTCTCCAGATTAAAATCCACCTGCTCTTGAAGAAAATTGGAAAAGGAGAGTTAAAAGAATGAACCTGCTGCTGCACATTTGAAGAAAAGAAGAAGAAATCTGGGGTAGGGAGGAAAAGGGTAAAATGATATTAAGGATGTAATATAATGTTGCAAAATGTATGTTAAAAATGATCCATAATATCAATGAAAATTATATATATATATACAATCCACCTGCTCTTAGCCACTATACCACACGGGCTCTCAAAGAGGCAAACTTGTTTCATACATCTTTGGGAAAAGATTGATAGTTGGTGAACTGTGGTTGCTAACAGCAAGATCTGGGAAATCCCTTGATCCATTTTTTCTTCAAGTACAAACTCACTAAGTGGCTTCAGGCAGACTTGTCCTCAGTCTCTCCGACATTATTGGCACAATAACTTACTTATTGTGCCAATAACACTAATGGCATGTAGCACTTATTGTACCGATCTCAGGCACCATTACTTCCAGAGCGCCAGCTGCATGCTTAGCCAGCGCCATGACGAAGCCAGCGTTTCCCCAGGCGCTTGGAAGCTCTTGTTCAGAGAATCGCCGCCCGTGAAACAACTGCCAGCCCGAGCGGCAGCGGCTTCAAAGGCGCCTCCCATGACACTTACCTTGTCCCTGGGCCTCGGTACGTCGCGAAGACCTGGGAGACTACGCCCCCTACCCTGCACGCAGGGCCAGGGGGGCGTGTCCCCAGGCCTCGGTGACGCGCCGGAGGCCCGGGGACATGCCGGGTTGGCAGGGCGCCGGCGCTCCGTGGCGCTGGCTGCCCGGCTGTTTCCAGGACCGTCTGTGCGGACAGTCCCAGCGTCGTCGGGTCGGCGCGAAATGCGCCGACCTAACCGTTTCCACCTCCGTGCGGAAATGGCCCAAGTTTAAATCCATCAGACTTGCTGGATGATTCTGGGCCAGTCCCCTCTCTGTCTAATTATTTCACAAGTTTGTTGAATTAATAAAATGGAGAAGGGAGAATTTGATTCCCCCCCCAGCATTATAAACTTTACATTGATGTGTTTCCTACAACTTTTTTTTGTTTTCCATTTTCAGTTTTCCCCCACATACCTTTCAGATGGCAAAAGTTAAGATACATGTGCTCAGATAACATATGCTCTGCAGCCCTTTCTAATTGTGCACATGGAAGACAGGCATTTATCATTTTAAATTTAATAAATATGCCATGTACAACTGTTCTATATGCTATTAAAGGACAAGGTAGTCCCCCTGTGTAAACAGCAGGTCATTGACTGACCTATACAATGTCACATCACAATGTCTGCCAGGGAGATTTTCGTTTATGGTTTGCCACTGCCTTTCCCAGTCATCTATTTCTTACCCCCAGCAAGCTGGGTACTAATTTTACCAATCTCAGAAGAATGGAAGTTGGAGTCAACCCTGAGCCAGCTACCTCAATTGGATTTCTGTCAAGAACAAACCTAGGTCATGAACCATGCAGTAGAGCAAACTTACCACTGGGCTCTTTTTATAACCTAACCAAATGATAAATTATACATTTTGTGCTGTCAAAACAGTGAGATAAGTTTAGGAAGGTAAATATTGCATACATTTCAGGTCCCCCCCCCCCCCCAAGTTTGCACTTGCATACGTTTCAGGTCCTGCCTTATTCTAATACATTTCCCCATGGGTTCATAGTTTCCAGAAATGTTATACTTTTTGCCAACAGATGGGGCCATTAATTTAGCTGAATGACTCAGAGGACCCCAGCGTACTAGGAAGGGGATTAAGTATTCTGCCCTCTAATTCTTTTCATGCTTTGAAACATCCCCAGTATTGTCTCATGGGTACAGATGCCTCCATTTCAGCCTCAAGGATCCATCTTTCACCACCCCCACCACCCATGTTCAGAGAAGTATAAGCAAGCTGGCTTTATGTGAAATGACTTTGCCATCTTGGATTATAGTACCCATCTCTGGCCCTTGTGGTATTGGTTGCTGCTTGAATAGCCAGAATCTTGTCTGTCCTGAACTGTGCCATTTGTCTATCTTCAATTGGCTAAGAGTTGTCTTCACCCAACAGAGAAAAGAGACCGGGGGGGGGGGGGGGCTCTCTGCAATGGATGGTGATGGCCATTCCCTTAAATGGCCTTTAAAATAATTTGACACATCTAAGGATAGGTTTATCAAAAGCTACTACCCCTGACAACATAACAAAGCCTCTGTGTTCATAAATAGACCAGATGCTGGAGACAGTGAACTATAGAGCACCACTGCATTCATGCCCAGCTTGCGAGCTCCCAGGGCATCTGGATGCTGTTGATAGAAACAGTTTGTTCAACGTGGCCCTCACTCCTCAATAAAGCTCTTTCGAAAGCTGAAGCTGCAAAGGGAGGTTTCAACTGGTTGGCTGTGCCAAACAATTAGCTTAATAAGGAAGCGAACTGCATTAAAGACATTCCCTCCCTACCAGTCATGGAAGATATAACAATGATGCTTCCTTCAGACTCCTGTAACATTTCTAGCGCAGAAGATGTTAGCTGGATATAGCTGAGAAAGTTGACAGTCAGGGATTGCTTCACAATTTCCATATCTCCTTTGAATAGATGAAACCCAACAACTCCTCCAACATGATTTAGTACTAAGTAGTCCAGGCCTCCTGGAAGAGAAAATAAACATTTGTTGTGAAGTAACACCCAAACCAGCTCTTGGATTGGGATGGACAGATGACATTTTCTTTCAACATCAAGTTACGTGCCATATCTTTCAATCTCCTCTTTCCTTTCACTACACAGGTGAAATATTTGTCTCTAGGTGGAAAATGTAGGATGCTCACAGCTACCTATCTAGCTATTTATTTAGCGCTGAGCTTACAGTTTAGAACATGATCTGGAATGAAGAGTGGAGCAGATCCTTCAGGAGGATCCAAGCAGGATAAGTAGGGAACATAAACTAGACACTAGAAGCTCAGTATAGAAGAAAGTGAATAGAAGTTCTTTTGCAAAGAAGGCTAGAGCAGGGATACAAGGTAGCAGCAGCAAAGAGAAGGGCAGAAAGATGGACAAAAATGCTGGAAGACTCTAAAGGAGGCATGCAATAAAGAGCCCATGAAGATCACCAACCGGTTAGACGGGTCTAGAATTTGTTCCCTATCAAGTTTGATGCTTAGCCAGACCAGATTACGAAATAGGAACAAAGGTAGAGAGTCAATTGCTGGCACCACCGTTGTCCTCTCCATAACTCCTGCCTTGCTGGGTTATGATGCAGTCTTATGGGGTAAGGATTTGCCTGTTCTTCCCTCCCTCCTCACTGCTGCCTCCTCCTCCACTCCCCACGTCTCTACTTGCAGTGGGAACTTGGCTGCTCAAGGGGGGAAGGGGGGGAGGATGAGTCTGGAGATAGTAATAGTGATGGGGTGCTGTTTCATTCTCTTGGCTACTAATGGATGGTGTTCAGTTTCAAAGGAAGCAATAGGCCTAGGTCTAACCCGACATGCAAGCCCATGTCCCTGTTCCCTCTATTTCACACTTCGAAAAAATGCAATTTACAGAAAAGTTCTGAGTGGTGACAGAGGAGGAAAAAAAGTAAAGGTAAACAATAGAATTTGGATTAGCACAACAACCCAGCTGGAACTGCTATGTAAGCAAGAAAAGCAGGAGCTGGAGGAGTTGGTTCCACTAAACATTAAGCTGCAAGAACGCTCTCCTGTTTATGCATATCTGGAGAAAAGGACAGTCTCTTCCCGCCCAGCATAAGACAAAGATACAGCAGACAATACAGGACAAAATCCAGATGCAAAAAGGGAAGATTCTGCCTTTAAATGTTCTGTTGGTTTTTAGAGCAAGAGGGCAGGACAAAGAGGTCTTCAGCCGTATCCCAGGGGCACCTGTTTGAGCAGGAATTAAAAAGCTTTAGCATTTACCTAGTTTGCTCTTGGTTTCTTCAATGACTTCCTGGGCAGAAGTCAAATTGCTCATGTCAGCCACAACATACTGTGCAGAGCTGGCCCCCAATTTCAGACATTTCTGGACCACCTGGACAGAAACACGGAAAGGAGAGCAAGACAACTGAAAAATATAGTTTTGCTAGATAATCCCGAAGTAAAGGTATTTTGGCAGTCCCTAAGCAAGGACGTTTAAGATTGAAAGGAATGCTGGATGTGGGGAGGGGGGACAAGGAATATGTGGGCTGTATGTGTGCAGGTTAGGGGTAAGTTAGGGACCGAGAATGCTTGAGAATCTCTGAAATTTTTACTCACTGGATTCACAACTTACCTTCTCAAGCAGGTTCTCCCTCCTTGCTGTTACCACTAGGTTAGCCCCCATCCGTGCAAACTCATAAGCGATTTGTTCCCCAATCCCCGTGCTTGACCCTGTCACCAGGACACGCTTTCCTTTCACCATTTCTGCAGGCATAGATGGAGCTAGTCAAAATGGATTCCTTCCACTGAGCGTTTGCTATATAGAAAGCAGTTCATAGACCTACCTGTGGTGTGGTTCTTTCACTGAGAACTGACATGGTACAGACTGAGACATTGGCTTGGAAGAAGATCTCTGCTGGAATCCACACTCAGTCATGAAGCTCTGAGTAGGCTTGCCAGCCCCACTCCCCAGGTCCCCTGAGTGCAGTGGGGGGAGGGAAGGTAGGATTGCCAGATCCAGGTTGAGAAATTCCTGGAGATCTGGGGAGGACAGAGACCTCAGTTGGGAACAGAGGTCCACTCCTGAAGCATCCATTTTCTCCAGGGAAACTGACGTCTGTAGTCTAGAGATAAGCTGTAATTCCAGGGGACTCCACAGGTCTTACCTGGAAATTGGTATCCCTAGTTCTGCATAATAGGCGTTACTAATGGTCTGACAGCCTACTTCACAGGACTATTTAACCCCCTACCCTATAACCTGGCTTGAGTTTCCAGCATTGTTGAGGGGAATTTGGACCGGATTTCACAAAGGGTAGCTTCTCACCCTACTGGTTACTCAGCCAAGCACATACACAGCATTTATTTTCTTCATTTAGCCTTTTTCCATTTTGGGAATCAAAGCATTTATTTTCTTCATTTAGCCTTTTTCAATTTTGGGAATCAAAGCAGCTTACATCGTTCTCCTGTCCTCAATTTTATCCTTGGATGAAAGTATATGACTGGCGCAAGGAGACCCAGAAAGCTTCCATGGCAGAGAGAAGATTCAAAATTGGGTTTCTTAGATCTTTGGTTGACACCCTAGTCACTATTCCACACTGGCTCTCTATTATGTTTCCTTCAAAGTGTACCACTTCTGCATATCAGAAACCAAATCTGATAAATGAAAAGTAGATTGTTATTCCATACCTGTATGAACTGATTCTGGCTTGTTATAGGGTGTGTGAGCTCAGTTAACAACCCTGTGGTTGCATCAGCAAAGTGCTGGCATGCCTTGCACCAAAAGCAAAAAACTCTTGTGATACACATGAACCATTTTCAGAGGCTGTCTGTGTGACTGCATGATACAATGGTGTTTAAACTGTGTTTGAAGGAAGAAATTCTGGGATTCCTCCAAACCCTCTCATAGGCCCATTACTGAGAATATGGTGGACAGGCTCCCCTGGCCTATTGCTTATAACTGATCTTTGCAATACACAATTAAAGAGGAATGTTACAATTATCCTATTTATTTAAGTCTTTAAAGCATCTTACAAACATAATTTAAAACACTCTTCATTAGGTTTTCAAGAGGATACTCACAGGAGAAACATCTTCTCCACTCTTTGAAAGAGGCACAAGAACATAAAAATATATCAAGCCAGCATCCTGTTTCACACGGTTATCAACCAGTTGGCCAGAATGACCAACAAATAGCATAGAGGCCAATATCTTTCTACTTTGAACAGGTATTCAAAGATTTATGGCCTGTTGATGCCTTGAGTCATTAAGGCCTCATTACGGTTAATGGCCACAGCTCCTCGAGTCTGTCTGATTCACTTTTACAGTCATCTATGCTAATGGCTGACATTACATCCACTGGTAGCAAATGCTACAACTTAATTACATATTGAGCAGAGGAGGATTTCTTTTTGTCCTCTGTGAATTAATTGCACATCAGTTTCTAATCAAGTGGCCAATGGGGGGCGGGAGAGGAGAGGTGTTTCCCTGTGTTGTCTTCCAGGTATTCTTGTTGCTGTTAATTTTAGGAGGATGTTATCAAGTAGGGAGCATTCTTAGTTTCTTCCAAGGGACACTGATGCCTAATGATCTCTACTTGCATAAACTCAGTTTGTGCCGCAGAAGACTTTTTGAGTAACAAGGCTGATGCAGCAAATGCAATTGCATGTTGCAGGTTTCATTGGGATTTGTGTTCTCACAAACACTTTCACCTTCACCTGCCTGATCCTAAGTTTCTGCCATTTTTATGCAACTTTTCAATCTCTGCCATTTTTATGCAACTTCAAGTTCTCAATGTCTGGGTAAGACTGAGAACCAAATTTCTGCAACTTGTTTCTGCACCATTGTATCCTCACATGGAATATACCTAGCAATCTTTCTAAGCAGGAAGAAACAGACCTCCAGGTCTGCCCACCTTTGCAGCCAGTACAGCGCCTGGATTGGCAGATTTAAAGCACTCACTGCTAAGCCAATCAGCAAGTCCTCTCGCCACCCACCATGAAAAGGAAGGGGAAACTTTCTCCTGCTCCCAATTTAGCCCCAGGTGATTCCAGGGCTGCAGTTTGTCAATATGTCTAAAAAGTGAGGAGATTTTATATAAATAAAATGCCTCTGATGAAGTGGCAAGTCACCTCAAATTCAGACACTCTACTAATGCTTTGTGTGAAAGAGGCATTGGAATAGCTTTCCTGCGTTACCTCTCAGCAATTGGCCAGCTAGTCTTGTGCACTTGCAGCCAAATGCAGGATTTGCTGTGCCTCTACAATCCTGCAGCCAAAAGTGCATTACCCTCTTATGTGATCAGATCAAAAGGTAGCAGAATACAAATCTTGTCTTCAGGCTACTACAACCTAACAAGGCAGCTTGATGCCTCCACAGAGATTTTTGCTTACCTGCAGAGAAGGATTCTGGGCTATAGAAATAGTAAGCACCAAGGCCAATGAGGAGAGGCACAAGGATCTTGAGGACAGCCATTGTTGCCTCCTGGATCTGTTGTTCACTTCAGGACTGCTCTGCTTCACCTGCGTGCTAAAAACAGACAGATCACAAGTCCAGTTTCAACATGTGCTGTTCAAACTGTGGAGCAATCTTTCCTGGGGTTGGACCTGCTCCAGCTGAGTTCAGTTTCATTATGGCTGTGGGTGTGGTCACAAGAAGAGCCAAGTTCTTGTTCTGCCAGTTCGTGTCCCAGAGGGCAGCATTCTCTTGGAAGTCACTGATGTTGTAGATCTGGTACAGATAACATGAAAAGAGTCCAGAAGAAAGCCAACAGGAAAGGAAACAACAGACATGCCCAAGAAACTATGTGTTTACCTCAGAACTTATAAGCAGGTCCTCAGCATTAACTATACTTGCATCCAGATGGTAACGATTCTCCATTTCACTGTCATTGCTACCATGACTGCAAAGGCATTTGCGCTAGAAGTGGAGCATCCACAGAGTTTTATGCACACAGGAGTTTCAGTTGCATCATCCCTACATGTTTGTGATTAAATTCCTTGATGTGTAATTTTTACTACAAAAAATATTCATGTGCATGGTGGGGCAGTCTGTTATGGATAAGGAATGCAGATGTAGGACAGGAGGTTAACTCTGCCTCCCTTTGCCATTCCCTGATTTAAAAATGGACATTCTGCTCCAGCTGTCTGAAGCCGAACGAGGGGTGGATGCCAATCTACTGGGGCTTAAAGCAGGCCGGGGGTGGGTGGGGGTGGTACACATGGGGAAAGAGAGATGCCACCTCCCCGGCCTCACTCTGTATCATTCGTTCCACATATGAAGCTGACTTAAACTGAATCAGATAATCAGTCCATCAAAGTCAGCTGTGTCTACTCAGATTGGCAGTGGATCTCCAGGGTCAGGCAGAGGTCTTTCACATCACCTGCTACTTTTAAGAAAGTACAATTTATGGTTATTCATAAAACATAACAACATAAACACAAGTAGATCTTTCATTACTTCATGTTTTTCTTTCTGATATGTTTCTCTCAAATATGATAGCTTTTCTGCCATATATAATTTTATATATAATATACCTGCCTCCAAATAATGCATCTCTAATTTAATTATTATTTGTCTTGGGTGTTTAATCCAATCTGTAATCCAAACCTGGCTGGCTGCCCGTAATAGAGCCTAATATTCGAGGCCTCCTCTTTTCTTTTCATCTTGTAAAACTCTGGATCTGATTCCGGTTTTTTTATGATTGTAGATGAATGCATTTAAATGTGATTGTCAATCCCTTAATGTTTTGTCTGAAATAAATATTGGTAGCATTTCAAACAAACAAAAAATTAGTTTCAGCAAAATGTTTATTTTAATCAATACTACTCTTCCAGACCAAGATAGTTTTAATTTCGACCATCTTTGTATGTCTTAAGTTGCTCCTTTAACCCAAAAGTCAATTTTGGGTAAACCCAGAGTCCTTTAGGGGGAGTTAGAGCTCAGATTTCCCATATAAGGCTCTATTTCCTGATGTTTGTTAGAGGCCTGCACCTGGAGCCAATCTACTTCAGAGGGCTCAGCTGTTATGAACTATTGTCTGATATTTCAGGGCTACTCTTGAAGGCTTGGCTCCTCTATTCCTTATTGAACTGTGGATTTTGCTCTGAGCAGATCTATCCCTTGTGTTATACCTGGGCTTCAGGTCCCTCTATTCCTCATTGAACTGTGCATTTTGCTCTGAGCACATCCATCCCTGGGCTTCAGGAGAGAGGGCTTAGTAAAGAAATGCAAAAATGCAAGTCCATCAGTGGTGCTACAGGACCCAGCTAGAGAGAACTGTAAAGGACCGAGACTCTGCTAGTCTTTTTTGCACAACAGGTGAGAACTATTATATGTTGATCATTGTTTCTATATTAGTTTGCCATATTTCATTGTTGTACTGCACGTTATTGTTTTTGAAATAGAGAACATATTTAAAGTTTATTTTTGTTGTATGACTGGTGGATGTTAAGGGTCACAAGGTGGGATCACACTGTCAAAAGACTTGAACTCCTTTTCCATTAATGATAATATCCCTCTTAAAATCTAAAGCCAGCGTGGTGTAGTGGTTAAGAGTGGGTGCACTCTAATCTGGAAAGTCAGGTGTAATTCCCCGCTCTGCCACTTAAGCTGTGGAGGTTTATCTGGGGAGCCAAATTAGTTGTGCACCCCAACACATGCCTGCTGGGTGACCTTGGGCTAGTCACAGTTCTTTGGAGCTCTCTCAGCCACCCCTACTTCACAGAGTGTTTGTTGTGAGGGAGGAAGGGAAAGGAGTTTGTAAGCCCCTTTAAGTCTCCTTACAGGAAAGAAGGGGGGATACATAAATACAACTCTTCTTTTAAGTTGGGTTACAGAAACAAGGCTGCCTGCAGCCTCAAAAAGGCTGTGGAGACCCGAGCCTAGAGTATGTCTTATAGTCTGGCTTACACCTCAAAAGCCATATTTTCAAAAGATAATAAGTGCATGAAAGGCTAGTAGGAAAGGAAATGGAATGGGAGAGGAACAAAATGTCATGGTGGAATGATGCAGTCCACCATAGCCTTTGTAGTTACAGTAAACGAGAGACTGAGGAGAGCTGGGTTCAAATTCCCACTCCATCATGAAATTTACTGGGTGACCTTGGCTGTTCATTCTCACTTTATTTTATTTTATTGGATTTATATCCTGCCCTATCCCCAAAGGGCTCAGTGCCGGTTACGAGCAATGAAAAAAAAGCAAGGACAGGCAGGAGGCTTAAAATGAATAAATGTGGCATGAAATATTTGGAACAGATGTTGCAAAAATTAAAACTGAAGTGAAACAGAGGGATTTAAAAAAACATGGGATATGGAGCCTGTGTGTGAGGTTTTTTTTAAAGGGGAGCTTTTTAAAAAAGGCGGGAAAATGCCAGATGCATTCCTGAGGCATTCCAATCTTGCCCCTTTACCATGCAGGGAAGGCAGCCTCATAAAAGCAGTCCTGTTTATCATGGGAATAGAACTGAAGAGGGGAGGTGTAGAAAATAGCAGTTTGACAAGTGTTTGGGGACCATCTTGACCTGGATAGTCCAGGCTAACCTAATCTTGTCAGAATTTAGAAATCAAGCAAGATCAGTCTTGGTTAGTATATGGGTGGGAGGCTACTGAGGAGATCAGGGGTCACTATAGAAAGGAGGGCAATGGGAAACCACTTCTGGAATGTCTCTTGTGTTGAAAAACTTGAGTCAATTGTAACTTGATAGGGAATTTTTTTTAAAATTTTGTTGTTGTTGCTGCTTGATCCCTGAAACAGTGCAAGATGAAATGCACTGAGCCAGTCATCTATGGCAGGGAAAGGTAGCCAAATGTTGACAAAAATATTCTGTACGTGAATTTGCTTGTTCTGATTTCACTGCTGTGTCAACAGGAATGTATTTTTTTCCTGATGTAATCGTTCCTTTTCGTTTTACCTGGGCTACAGGCCCATCTATTCCATATTTAACTGAATTTTGCTCACAGAGCAGACCCATCCCTTGTGTTTTATCTGGTCTACAGGCCAATCTATTTCTTATTTAACTGTGAAAAAAGCAACAACCAAAACGTGCTGAATTAGTCTTGTAGTTACCAAATGTGGGGAAAGCTATAACATTTCTCAATGTAGTGAGTTTTCAAACTTCTGGCTTCAAGGATTTGTCCTGCTATCAACTGTCAATTTTTATATTACAGCATTTAAAACACTCCAGCCTCTTCTTTGGAAAATAGAGTCTTCAAGGGTGAGACCCAGGTAATGAGTTGATCCAGTTCAATATTCTCCCTCAAATAACAGCCCAGCCTGGCTTTAAACAGCTGTGCCTCTCCTTATGTATTTTTACCATTTGGGCAAGCATGGATGTTTGATATAATTTGCTACTAGCATTCCCTATATAAATGGCAAACACAAAATTGCAACTTTGTCAGTAAACCTGAGAGTATCATAGAAACTCAAAATAAGAGGTATTAATTGACTCAGAAATAATGGTGCCAATCAGATCCCCCCCCACCCCCCAAATATAACTTAACCTTGCTGTCCAATGCAGTGTTAGGCTACGGTAGTCTTTATCCATTAATTTTTCACTGCAGAAATTCTGTATAGAATTGCATTGGAAGAGGTTTGGCAGGGGAATTTCTGTTCCAACCAGGCAACCATTTTAAACCAAAAACTGAAAGCTGAAGACTTACTTTTGAATCTTGAGTTTTAAATCAAACTGCTATAACTCTGACACACACAGATGGCATTTGATGTTTTAAATGCCATAGTAAACAGTTTGCACTAAATGCTCAAAAATACATTTTCCTGATTTTTTGCAAAGACCATCACTGCATTAGAGGTGTTTGGAAGTCATCTATGAACTGTGGCCTCTGTTCTGCCTCTTAAGCAGTCTGGGTGAGAGTTCTGAGAGAACTGTGACTTGCCCAGGGTCACCCAGCTGGAATGTAGAAGTGGGGAAACAAATCCAGTTCACCAGATAAGAGTCCACCGCTCATGTGGAGGAGTGGGGAATAATTTTTGTGGCCCATTTTTGTGCCTGGAGGGAAAAGAGTGCAAATCTTTGGCCCCTTCCACACATGCAGAATAATACACTTAAAAAAATTAAATACATTTTTCTTAATTTCCAAATGAAATAACAATATAAACTTACATAATAACAGTGCACTATTTGTTCTACAAATGGGGGCAGTATATTACATATTCTATCTTACATTTCTTAATTTCCCATTTTATACAACAGTATAGTGAACTTTGAAAGAGAGTGTATATATAAGGTTCTACCATTGTACATAAAACATTCAAAAATAATAAAAAGGCCCCATGGGCACATGCAGAATAATGCACTTTCAATCTGTTTCAATGCACTTTGCAGCTGGATTTTACTGTGAGGAATAGCAAAACCCACTTGCAAACAATTGTGAAAGTGCATTATTCCGCATGTGCAGATGGGGCCTTGGAGTGGAAGCCCACAGCATGGCATTTGCCATACCTTTCCTGATGTTTTTAGGAAGTGGGAGGGGCTTCTGCCCAATTGGGCTTCTGATTGGCTTTAAAAAGTTGCTTTGGTTGCAGCTGCTCTCATAGCTCAAAGACCTTTGTGGCGTGACTGGAAGCTTTGTTGTGTGTTTGCCAGAAAACGTTATGAAAACAATATTGTTTCTTTTCAACAGTAGTGGAGCTACAAGGGGCAGGAAGGGGTGCACATTGCACCATGCGCGCGCCGGGGGGAAATCGCCCCCTGACCCTTCCCCCTTCTCCCCAAGCCGCCCCGCCCCATGTCCCCACGCCCCCTCACCCCTTTGCGCCCCCTTCCACTTACCTTAGTTCAGGCTGAAAAAGTTCAGGCTGAAAATCGGACTGAAAAGGGCCTTTGAGGGAACTACACTACCCAGGAGACCTTGTGAGCCCCAAGGTCTCCTGGGTAGTGTAGTTCCTACCAAGGGTTTTTTCAGCCTGAACTGAATAGGCCCGAAGTTTTTCAGCCTGAACTAAGGTAAAAGGTGGGGGGGGGGGGGGTGCTATGGAGTGTGTGGAAAACATAGAATTTGCTCTTTGTGCAGATTCTTGAGGTCTGGGGAGGGAGGAAATGGGACTTGCCCTGGACTTGGCTAGATCCTTCTTAACTGGATTCTCCCTTTCTTTCCAGCAGCAGCATGAGGGATCATGGAAGGACAGTGTTTTGCAAAGTCTCCTGGACAGCAAGATACGGTCAGTCTGGTCCATGAAGGTGGCGGGTGTCAATGTATGCAGATATGGGTGGGTTTACATCTGGTCTCCCTCAGGCTGAACTAGAAACCAAGATTTCTGTGCTTGCATATTTCTGTTCCATGAAGGGTTCCAGCTTTTCTCTCTCTCTTCTTTTGAAAGAGAGCAGCAATTTAGAATATTTCTCTCTCCACCCTTTTTATATGGTGATAATAATTTGGCCCTTCTTTAACAGATTTTTTTGGCGGGTGGGGGAGATTCTTTATTCTGCTGCATAAGACTTGTATGAGAAGCACTGCGTTCAGATTTTGGATTTGGTGGGTTTACGTTTCAAATTTTGGGTTTGGTGGGTTTATGTTTGGCGGGTGGGGGAGATTCTTTATTCTGCTGCACAAGACTTGTATGATGAGAAGCACCTGCTTTCAGATTTTGGATTTGGTGGGTTTGTGTTTGGTGGGTGGGGGAGATACTTTATTCTGTTGCATAAGACTTGTATGATGAGAAGCACCTGCTTTCAGATTTTGGATTTGGTGGGTTTACGTCTGGCGGGTGGGGGAGATTGTTTATTCTGCTGCATAAGACTTGTATGAGACTTGTATTCTGCTGCATAAGAACTGTATTCAGATTTTGGATTCGGTGGGTTTACGTTTCAGATTTTGGATTCGGTGGGTTTACGTTTTAGATTTTGGATTATGTGCGTTTACATTGGGCGGGTGGAGGAGATTCTTTATTCTGCTGCATAAGACTTGTATGATGAGAAGCACTGCTTTCAGTTTTTGGATTTGGTGTGTTTACATCTGGCGGGTGGGGGAGATTCCTTATTCTGCTGCTTAAGAATTGTATGAGACTTGTATTCTGCTGCATAAGACCTGTATTCAGATTTTGGATTTGGTGTATTTACATTTCAGATTTTGGATTTGGTGTATTTACATTTCAGATTTTGGATTCGGTGGGTTTACATTTCAGATTTTGGATTCGGTGGGTTTACGTTTCAGATTTTGGATTATGTGCATTTATATTTGGCGGGTGGGGGAGATTCTTTATTCTGCTGCTTAAGACTTGTATGATGAGAAGCACTGCTTTCAGATTTTGGATTTGGTGGGTTTACATCTGGCGGGTGGGGGAGATTCTTTATTCTGCTGCATAAGACCTGTATTCAGATTTTGGATTTGGTGTGTTTGCGTTTCAGATTTTGGATTTGGTGGGTTTACGTTTGGCGGGTGGGGAAGATTCTTTATTCTACTGCATATGACTTGCATGATGAGAAGCACTGCCTTCAGATTTTGGATTTGGTGCCTTGAAATTTCTATTTTAAAACGCAATTTCTGTTCATGAGTTTATGGCTTTAGTCTTAATGGTAGCTGCAGTGAGCCATTTTGCATGCACATCCAGCACACAGACCATTACTTGAGGCCTAAAATAAATAAAATGGGTATTTAATTTTTGGAGGTTGTATGCAAACTCTCCTAAGTATAACCTGGATGGGCATAAACTCTGGATACAGTACAAACACCTGAAAGTTAATAGGCATGTGCTTTTGTCCTATGGAGAGGCCTCTCAGAGGAAAAGCTCATCTCTTTCCTCTCTGCACTGGAAGCATCATTCCTTTGAGCCAGTGATGGCAAACCTATGACACTTGTGTCAAAGGTGAAACACCACAGTGTTTTGGGTGACACACTAGTGTTCATCAACACATGACAATCCTCCCTGCTTGAGTTTCAGGCATTTTGGAATTATTTGACTTTTAAAAAATAAAGCAGATACCACACATGAATGGATTGCTGTTGTTTTTAAATAAATGAATTTGTAAAAAAAACTGTGTCTTTTTATTTGGGTGATGGGTGACATGGGAGCGGAGTCATATTAAGCCTTTTTCAAATTTTTGGCACCCCAAGCCCAAACAATTTGCCATCACTGTGCTAGGCAGCAGTGACTCCTTGTGGGGCAAAGAGCCTCTTATCAAAGTCCCCACACAAGGCTTTGCTTCTTCTGAAAGGGATCAGGATCACAGGTGGTTTTTGAACGGGGATAGGCAAATTGATGTCAGAGAAGCCCACCAATGCCTACTAGCCATAGTGTGCTTAGGTAATCTTTACATACACGCACATAGCAAATATCTGAAACATAGGGCTTTCATGCAGAATCAGGGGAAGGTCTTTGTGTCCATTGAGGAGAGCTGTCCCCTTGAAGGGAGCTGAACTAGATGGATGAACATGATCCAGAAGGACTCTTCGTGTTGTGTGCTGGACCTTGCAGAAGTGCAGGTTGTAGAGGTAAGTGGTGATTCCCATGGTATACATACGCAAAACCTTTAATGCTTATGAAATGTGTTGCAGTAGTGCAGGTTGTAAGGCTCAGTGGTGATTTCCATTGTATACACACGCAAAACCATTAATGCTTATGAAATTTGTTGCAGTAGTGCAGATTGTAGAACTCAGTGGTGACTTCCATTGTATACACACGCAAAATCCTTTAATGCTTATGAACTTTGTTGCAGTAGAGGTAAATGGTGCAGTAGAGGTAAACGTTATAGAGGTAAATGGTGATTTCCATTGTATACACACACAAATTTTAATTTAAATGTATTTTAACTGGATTAGATTTTAATTTTATCATTGTTTTAAGTGCGTTAAATGTTCATCAAATTTTATGCTATTTACTACTGTAAGCGGCTCTGAGCCCTTATGGGGCGTACAAATTGAAATAAAAAATTTAATAGAGGAATCTCCCCTGACTTCCACATGGCTTCATGCCTTTCCATTCCCCGATTTCTAGGTTCATATGCATTTCATAGAGGAATCTCTCTTCACTCCCACCTGGGCTCAAACCTTTCCAGTTCTGCATTTCTCCACTTGTATGCATTTCATAGAGGAATCTCCTTTGACTCCCTCCTTGGATTCTTGCCTTTCCATTCCCAGATTTCTCTGTGAAATACCATCTCATGGAGAAACCTCTTGCCTGGGCATCATGCCTTTCCAGGTCCGGATTTCTCTGTTCATATGAATTTCATAGAGGAATTTCCCTTCACTCCCACATTGACATCTTTCCTTATATTACCCGATTTCTCTTTGAACATACATGTCAAAGAAACTCTCTTTATTCTTTCTCTGCTTCAAGCACTTCCATTCCTAGATTTCTCTATGAATTTGTTTCTTGGAGAAGACCATACACTTGACGCCCAGGTGGGCTTCAAGCCCTTCCATTTCAGATTGGTTTGGGAATTATGATCTTAGAGAAGACTTGATTTGTCCCTGGGCTACATACTGATCCTGGACTTCATACCAGAGCATACCGATCCCTTGAGTATTGGGCTACAGGCCTGTCTATTTAACAGTGAATGTTGCTCAGAGCAGACCCATCCGTAGTGTTATACCGGGACTACAGGCCCCTCTGTTCCTCATTGAACTGTGAATTTTGCTCTGAGCAGATCCATCCCTAGTGTTATACCTGGGCTTCAGGCCCCTCTATTCCTCATTGAACTGAGAATTTTGCTCTGAGCAGATCATCCCTTGTGTAAAACCTGGGCTTCAGGCTCCTCTATTCCTCATTGAAAGGTGAATTTTGCTGTGAGCAGGTCCATCCCTAGTGTTAAACCTGGGCTTCAGGCCCCTCGGTTCCTCACTGAACTGTGACTTTGGCTCTGAGCAGGTCCATCGCTAGTGTTATACCTGGGCTTCAGGCCCCTCTGTTTCTTACTTTACTATGAATTTTGCTCTGGGCAGGTCCATCCCTAGTGTTATACCTGGGCTTCAAGCCCTCTATTCCTCATTGAACTGTGAATTTTGCTCTGGGCAGGTCCATCCCTAGTGTTAAACCTGGGCTTCAGGCCCCTCTCTGAGCAGGTCCATCCCTAGTGTTATACCTGGGCTTCAGGCCCCTCTTTGAGCAGATCCATCCCTAGTGTCCCCCCCCACCCCCACCCCCCCCCCCACCCCAACCCTCACCCCCACCACAACCCCAACCCCCCTCCCCCCCCCCACCCCCCCCCTCCACCCCCCCCCCCCCCCACTCCCCCCCCCCCCCACCCCCCCCCCCCCCCCCCCCCCCCCCCCCCCACCCCCCCCCCCCCCCACCCCCCCCCCCCCCCACCCCCCCCCCCCCCCACCCCCCCCCCCCCCCACCCCCCCCCCCCCCCACCCCCCCCCCCCCCCACCCCCCCCCCCCCCCACCCCCCCCCCCCCCCACCCCCCCCCCCCCCCACCCCCCCCCCCCCCCACCCCCCCCCCCCCCCACCCCCCCCCCCCCCCACCCCCCCCCCCCCCCACCCCCCCCCCCCCCCACCCCCCCCCCCCCCCACCCCCCCCCCCCCCCACCCCCCCCCCCCCCCACCCCCCCCCCCCCCCACCCCCCCCCCCCCCCACCCCCCCCCCCCCCCACCCCCCCCCCCCCCCACCCCCCCCCCCCCCCACCCCCCCCCCCCCCCACCCCCCCCCCCCCCCACCCCCCCCCCCCCCCACCCCCCCCCCCCCCCACCCCCCCCCCCCCCCACCCCCCCCCCCCCCCACCCCCCCCCCCCCCCACCCCCCCCCCCCCCCACCCCCCCCCCCCCCCACCCCCCCCCCCCCCCACCCCCCCCCCCCCCCACCCCCCCCCCCCCCCACCCCCCCCCCCCCCCACCCCCCCCCCCCCCCACCCCCCCCCCCCCCCACCCCCCCCCCCCCCCACCCCCCCCCCCCCCCACCCCCCCCCCCCCCCACCCCCCCCCCCCCCCACCCCCCCCCCCCCCCACCCCCCCCCCCCCCCACCCCCCCCCCCCCCCACCCCCCCCCCCCCCCACCCCCCCCCCCCCCCACCCCCCCCCCCCCCCACCCCCCCCCCCCCCCACCCCCCCCCCCCCCCACCCCCCCCCCCCCCCACCCCCCCCCCCCCCCACCCCCCCCCCCCCCCACCCCCCCCCCCCCCCACCCCCCCCCCCCCCCACCCCCCCCCCCCCCCACCCCCCCCCCCCCCCACCCCCCCCCCCCCCCACCCCCCCCCCCCCCCACCCCCCCCCCCCCCCACCCCCCCCCCCCCCCACCCCCCCCCCCCCCCACCCCCCCCCCCCCCCACCCCCCCCCCCCCCCACCCCCCCCCCCCCCCACCCCCCCCCCCCCCCACCCCCCCCCCCCCCCACCCCCCCCCCCCCCCACCCCCCCCCCCCCCCACCCCCCCCCCCCCCCACCCCCCCCCCCCCCCACCCCCCCCCCCCCCCACCCCCCCCCCCCCCCACCCCCCCCCCCCCCCACCCCCCCCCCCCCCCACCCCCCCCCCCCCCCACCCCCCCCCCCCCCCACCCCCCCCCCCCCCCACCCCCCCCCCCCCCCACCCCCCCCCCCCCCCACCCCCCCCCCCCCCCACCCCCCCCCCCCCCCACCCCCCCCCCCCCCCACCCCCCCCCCCCCCCACCCCCCCCCCCCCCCACCCCCCCCCCCCCCCACCCCCCCCCCCCCCCACCCCCCCCCCCCCCCACCCCCCCCCCCCCCCACCCCCCCCCCCCCCCACCCCCCCCCCCCCCCACCCCCCCCCCCCCCCACCCCCCCCCCCCCCCACCCCCCCCCCCCCCCACCCCCCCCCCCCCCCACCCCCCCCCCCCCCCACCCCCCCCCCCCCCCACCCCCCCCCCCCCCCACCCCCCCCCCCCCCCACCCCCCCCCCCCCCCACCCCCCCCCCCCCCCACCCCCCCCCCCCCCCACCCCCCCCCCCCCCCACCCCCCCCCCCCCCCACCCCCCCCCCCCCCCACCCCCCCCCCCCCCCACCCCCCCCCCCCCCCACCCCCCCCCCCCCCCACCCCCCCCCCCCCCCACCCCCCCCCCCCCCCACCCCCCCCCCCCCCCACCCCCCCCCCCCCCCACCCCCCCCCCCCCCCACCCCCCCCCCCCCCCACCCCCCCCCCCCCCCACCCCCCCCCCCCCCCACCCCCCCCCCCCCCCACCCCCCCCCCCCCCCACCCCCCCCCCCCCCCACCCCCCCCCCCCCCCACCCCCCCCCCCCCCCACCCCCCCCCCCCCCCACCCCCCCCCCCCCCCACCCCCCCCCCCCCCCACCCCCCCCCCCCCCCACCCCCCCCCCCCCCCACCCCCCCCCCCCCCCACCCCCCCCCCCCCCCACCCCCCCCCCCCCCCACCCCCCCCCCCCCCCACCCCCCCCCCCCCCCACCCCCCCCCCCCCCCACCCCCCCCCCCCCCCACCCCCCCCCCCCCCCACCCCCCCCCCCCCCCACCCCCCCCCCCCCCCACCCCCCCCCCCCCCCACCCCCCCCCCCCCCCACCCCCCCCCCCCCCCACCCCCCCCCCCCCCCACCCCCCCCCCCCCCCACCCCCCCCCCCCCCCACCCCCCCCCCCCCCCACCCCCCCCCCCCCCCACCCCCCCCCCCCCCCACCCCCCCCCCCCCCCACCCCCCCCCCCCCCCACCCCCCCCCCCCCCCACCCCCCCCCCCCCCCACCCCCCCCCCCCCCCACCCCCCCCCCCCCCCACCCCCCCCCCCCCCCACCCCCCCCCCCCCCCACCCCCCCCCCCCCCCACCCCCCCCCCCCCCCACCCCCCCCCCCCCCCACCCCCCCCCCCCCCCACCCCCCCCCCCCCCCACCCCCCCCCCCCCCCACCCCCCCCCCCCCCCACCCCCCCCCCCCCCCACCCCCCCCCCCCCCCACCCCCCCCCCCCCCCACCCCCCCCCCCCCCCACCCCCCCCCCCCCCCACCCCCCCCCCCCCCCACCCCCCCCCCCCCCCACCCCCCCCCCCCCCCACCCCCCCCCCCCCCCACCCCCCCCCCCCCCCACCCCCCCCCCCCCCCACCCCCCCCCCCCCCCACCCCCCCCCCCCCCCACCCCCCCCCCCCCCCACCCCCCCCCCCCCCCACCCCCCCCCCCCCCCACCCCCCCCCCCCCCCACCCCCCCCCCCCCCCACCCCCCCCCCCCCCCACCCCCCCCCCCCCCCACCCCCCCCCCCCCCCACCCCCCCCCCCCCCCACCCCCCCCCCCCCCCACCCCCCCCCCCCCCCACCCCCCCCCCCCCCCACCCCCCCCCCCCCCCACCCCCCCCCCCCCCCACCCCCCCCCCCCCCCACCCCCCCCCCCCCCCACCCCCCCCCCCCCCCACCCCCCCCCCCCCCCACCCCCCCCCCCCCCCACCCCCCCCCCCCCCCACCCCCCCCCCCCCCCACCCCCCCCCCCCCCCACCCCCCCCCCCCCCCACCCCCCCCCCCCCCCACCCCCCCCCCCCCCCACCCCCCCCCCCCCCCACCCCCCCCCCCCCCCACCCCCCCCCCCCCCCACCCCCCCCCCCCCCCACCCCCCCCCCCCCCCACCCCCCCCCCCCCCCACCCCCCCCCCCCCCCACCCCCCCCCCCCCCCACCCCCCCCCCCCCCCACCCCCCCCCCCCCCCACCCCCCCCCCCCCCCACCCCCCCCCCCCCCCACCCCCCCCCCCCCCCACCCCCCCCCCCCCCCACCCCCCCCCCCCCCCACCCCCCCCCCCCCCCACCCCCCCCCCCCCCCACCCCCCCCCCCCCCCACCCCCCCCCCCCCCCACCCCCCCCCCCCCCCACCCCCCCCCCCCCCCACCCCCCCCCCCCCCCACCCCCCCCCCCCCCCACCCCCCCCCCCCCCCACCCCCCCCCCCCCCCACCCCCCCCCCCCCCCACCCCCCCCCCCCCCCACCCCCCCCCCCCCCCACCCCCCCCCCCCCCCACCCCCCCCCCCCCCCACCCCCCCCCCCCCCCACCCCCCCCCCCCCCCACCCCCCCCCCCCCCCACCCCCCCCCCCCCCCACCCCCCCCCCCCCCCACCCCCCCCCCCCCCCACCCCCCCCCCCCCCCACCCCCCCCCCCCCCCACCCCCCCCCCCCCCCACCCCCCCCCCCCCCCACCCCCCCCCCCCCCCACCCCCCCCCCCCCCCACCCCCCCCCCCCCCCACCCCCCCCCCCCCCCACCCCCCCCCCCCCCCACCCCCCCCCCCCCCCACCCCCCCCCCCCCCCACCCCCCCCCCCCCCCACCCCCCCCCCCCCCCACCCCCCCCCCCCCCCACCCCCCCCCCCCCCCACCCCCCCCCCCCCCCACCCCCCCCCCCCCCCACCCCCCCCCCCCCCCACCCCCCCCCCCCCCCACCCCCCCCCCCCCCCACCCCCCCCCCCCCCCACCCCCCCCCCCCCCCACCCCCCCCCCCCCCCACCCCCCCCCCCCCCCACCCCCCCCCCCCCCCACCCCCCCCCCCCCCCACCCCCCCCCCCCCCCACCCCCCCCCCCCCCCACCCCCCCCCCCCCCCACCCCCCCCCCCCCCCACCCCCCCCCCCCCCCACCCCCCCCCCCCCCCACCCCCCCCCCCCCCCACCCCCCCCCCCCCCCACCCCCCCCCCCCCCCACCCCCCCCCCCCCCCACCCCCCCCCCCCCCCACCCCCCCCCCCCCCCACCCCCCCCCCCCCCCACCCCCCCCCCCCCCCACCCCCCCCCCCCCCCACCCCCCCCCCCCCCCACCCCCCCCCCCCCCCACCCCCCCCCCCCCCCACCCCCCCCCCCCCCCACCCCCCCCCCCCCCCACCCCCCCCCCCCCCCACCCCCCCCCCCCCCCACCCCCCCCCCCCCCCACCCCCCCCCCCCCCCACCCCCCCCCCCCCCCACCCCCCCCCCCCCCCACCCCCCCCCCCCCCCACCCCCCCCCCCCCCCACCCCCCCCCCCCCCCACCCCCCCCCCCCCCCACCCCCCCCCCCCCCCACCCCCCCCCCCCCCCACCCCCCCCCCCCCCCACCCCCCCCCCCCCCCACCCCCCCCCCCCCCCACCCCCCCCCCCCCCCACCCCCCCCCCCCCCCACCCCCCCCCCCCCCCACCCCCCCCCCCCCCCACCCCCCCCCCCCCCCACCCCCCCCCCCCCCCACCCCCCCCCCCCCCCACCCCCCCCCCCCCCCACCCCCCCCCCCCCCCACCCCCCCCCCCCCCCACCCCCCCCCCCCCCCACCCCCCCCCCCCCCCACCCCCCCCCCCCCCCACCCCCCCCCCCCCCCACCCCCCCCCCCCCCCACCCCCCCCCCCCCCCACCCCCCCCCCCCCCCACCCCCCCCCCCCCCCACCCCCCCCCCCCCCCACCCCCCCCCCCCCCCACCCCCCCCCCCCCCCACCCCCCCCCCCCCCCACCCCCCCCCCCCCCCACCCCCCCCCCCCCCCACCCCCCCCCCCCCCCACCCCCCCCCCCCCCCACCCCCCCCCCCCCCCACCCCCCCCCCCCCCCACCCCCCCCCCCCCCCACCCCCCCCCCCCCCCACCCCCCCCCCCCCCCACCCCCCCCCCCCCCCACCCCCCCCCCCCCCCACCCCCCCCCCCCCCCACCCCCCCCCCCCCCCACCCCCCCCCCCCCCCACCCCCCCCCCCCCCCACCCCCCCCCCCCCCCACCCCCCCCCCCCCCCACCCCCCCCCCCCCCCACCCCCCCCCCCCCCCACCCCCCCCCCCCCCCACCCCCCCCCCCCCCCACCCCCCCCCCCCCCCACCCCCCCCCCCCCCCACCCCCCCCCCCCCCCACCCCCCCCCCCCCCCACCCCCCCCCCCCCCCACCCCCCCCCCCCCCCACCCCCCCCCCCCCCCACCCCCCCCCCCCCCCACCCCCCCCCCCCCCCACCCCCCCCCCCCCCCACCCCCCCCCCCCCCCACCCCCCCCCCCCCCCACCCCCCCCCCCCCCCACCCCCCCCCCCCCCCACCCCCCCCCCCCCCCACCCCCCCCCCCCCCCACCCCCCCCCCCCCCCACCCCCCCCCCCCCCCACCCCCCCCCCCCCCCACCCCCCCCCCCCCCCACCCCCCCCCCCCCCCACCCCCCCCCCCCCCCACCCCCCCCCCCCCCCACCCCCCCCCCCCCCCACCCCCCCCCCCCCCCACCCCCCCCCCCCCCCACCCCCCCCCCCCCCCACCCCCCCCCCCCCCCACCCCCCCCCCCCCCCACCCCCCCCCCCCCCCACCCCCCCCCCCCCCCACCCCCCCCCCCCCCCACCCCCCCCCCCCCCCACCCCCCCCCCCCCCCACCCCCCCCCCCCCCCACCCCCCCCCCCCCCCACCCCCCCCCCCCCCCACCCCCCCCCCCCCCCACCCCCCCCCCCCCCCACCCCCCCCCCCCCCCACCCCCCCCCCCCCCCACCCCCCCCCCCCCCCACCCCCCCCCCCCCCCACCCCCCCCCCCCCCCACCCCCCCCCCCCCCCACCCCCCCCCCCCCCCACCCCCCCCCCCCCCCACCCCCCCCCCCCCCCACCCCCCCCCCCCCCCACCCCCCCCCCCCCCCACCCCCCCCCCCCCCCACCCCCCCCCCCCCCCACCCCCCCCCCCCCCCACCCCCCCCCCCCCCCACCCCCCCCCCCCCCCACCCCCCCCCCCCCCCACCCCCCCCCCCCCCCACCCCCCCCCCCCCCCACCCCCCCCCCCCCCCACCCCCCCCCCCCCCCACCCCCCCCCCCCCCCACCCCCCCCCCCCCCCACCCCCCCCCCCCCCCACCCCCCCCCCCCCCCACCCCCCCCCCCCCCCACCCCCCCCCCCCCCCACCCCCCCCCCCCCCCACCCCCCCCCCCCCCCACCCCCCCCCCCCCCCACCCCCCCCCCCCCCCACCCCCCCCCCCCCCCACCCCCCCCCCCCCCCACCCCCCCCCCCCCCCACCCCCCCCCCCCCCCACCCCCCCCCCCCCCCACCCCCCCCCCCCCCCACCCCCCCCCCCCCCCACCCCCCCCCCCCCCCACCCCCCCCCCCCCCCACCCCCCCCCCCCCCCACCCCCCCCCCCCCCCACCCCCCCCCCCCCCCACCCCCCCCCCCCCCCACCCCCCCCCCCCCCCACCCCCCCCCCCCCCCACCCCCCCCCCCCCCCACCCCCCCCCCCCCCCACCCCCCCCCCCCCCCACCCCCCCCCCCCCCCACCCCCCCCCCCCCCCACCCCCCCCCCCCCCCACCCCCCCCCCCCCCCACCCCCCCCCCCCCCCACCCCCCCCCCCCCCCACCCCCCCCCCCCCCCACCCCCCCCCCCCCCCACCCCCCCCCCCCCCCACCCCCCCCCCCCCCCACCCCCCCCCCCCCCCACCCCCCCCCCCCCCCACCCCCCCCCCCCCCCACCCCCCCCCCCCCCCACCCCCCCCCCCCCCCACCCCCCCCCCCCCCCACCCCCCCCCCCCCCCACCCCCCCCCCCCCCCACCCCCCCCCCCCCCCACCCCCCCCCCCCCCCACCCCCCCCCCCCCCCACCCCCCCCCCCCCCCACCCCCCCCCCCCCCCACCCCCCCCCCCCCCCACCCCCCCCCCCCCCCACCCCCCCCCCCCCCCACCCCCCCCCCCCCCCACCCCCCCCCCCCCCCACCCCCCCCCCCCCCCACCCCCCCCCCCCCCCACCCCCCCCCCCCCCCACCCCCCCCCCCCCCCACCCCCCCCCCCCCCCACCCCCCCCCCCCCCCACCCCCCCCCCCCCCCACCCCCCCCCCCCCCCACCCCCCCCCCCCCCCACCCCCCCCCCCCCCCACCCCCCCCCCCCCCCACCCCCCCCCCCCCCCACCCCCCCCCCCCCCCACCCCCCCCCCCCCCCACCCCCCCCCCCCCCCACCCCCCCCCCCCCCCACCCCCCCCCCCCCCCACCCCCCCCCCCCCCCACCCCCCCCCCCCCCCACCCCCCCCCCCCCCCACCCCCCCCCCCCCCCACCCCCCCCCCCCCCCACCCCCCCCCCCCCCCACCCCCCCCCCCCCCCACCCCCCCCCCCCCCCACCCCCCCCCCCCCCCACCCCCCCCCCCCCCCACCCCCCCCCCCCCCCACCCCCCCCCCCCCCCACCCCCCCCCCCCCCCACCCCCCCCCCCCCCCACCCCCCCCCCCCCCCACCCCCCCCCCCCCCCACCCCCCCCCCCCCCCACCCCCCCCCCCCCCCACCCCCCCCCCCCCCCACCCCCCCCCCCCCCCACCCCCCCCCCCCCCCACCCCCCCCCCCCCCCACCCCCCCCCCCCCCCACCCCCCCCCCCCCCCACCCCCCCCCCCCCCCACCCCCCCCCCCCCCCACCCCCCCCCCCCCCCACCCCCCCCCCCCCCCACCCCCCCCCCCCCCCACCCCCCCCCCCCCCCACCCCCCCCCCCCCCCACCCCCCCCCCCCCCCACCCCCCCCCCCCCCCACCCCCCCCCCCCCCCACCCCCCCCCCCCCCCACCCCCCCCCCCCCCCACCCCCCCCCCCCCCCACCCCCCCCCCCCCCCACCCCCCCCCCCCCCCACCCCCCCCCCCCCCCACCCCCCCCCCCCCCCACCCCCCCCCCCCCCCACCCCCCCCCCCCCCCACCCCCCCCCCCCCCCACCCCCCCCCCCCCCCACCCCCCCCCCCCCCCACCCCCCCCCCCCCCCACCCCCCCCCCCCCCCACCCCCCCCCCCCCCCACCCCCCCCCCCCCCCACCCCCCCCCCCCCCCACCCCCCCCCCCCCCCACCCCCCCCCCCCCCCACCCCCCCCCCCCCCCACCCCCCCCCCCCCCCACCCCCCCCCCCCCCCACCCCCCCCCCCCCCCACCCCCCCCCCCCCCCACCCCCCCCCCCCCCCACCCCCCCCCCCCCCCACCCCCCCCCCCCCCCACCCCCCCCCCCCCCCACCCCCCCCCCCCCCCACCCCCCCCCCCCCCCACCCCCCCCCCCCCCCACCCCCCCCCCCCCCCACCCCCCCCCCCCCCCACCCCCCCCCCCCCCCACCCCCCCCCCCCCCCACCCCCCCCCCCCCCCACCCCCCCCCCCCCCCACCCCCCCCCCCCCCCACCCCCCCCCCCCCCCACCCCCCCCCCCCCCCACCCCCCCCCCCCCCCACCCCCCCCCCCCCCCACCCCCCCCCCCCCCCACCCCCCCCCCCCCCCACCCCCCCCCCCCCCCACCCCCCCCCCCCCCCACCCCCCCCCCCCCCCACCCCCCCCCCCCCCCACCCCCCCCCCCCCCCACCCCCCCCCCCCCCCACCCCCCCCCCCCCCCACCCCCCCCCCCCCCCACCCCCCCCCCCCCCCACCCCCCCCCCCCCCCACCCCCCCCCCCCCCCACCCCCCCCCCCCCCCACCCCCCCCCCCCCCCACCCCCCCCCCCCCCCACCCCCCCCCCCCCCCACCCCCCCCCCCCCCCACCCCCCCCCCCCCCCACCCCCCCCCCCCCCCACCCCCCCCCCCCCCCACCCCCCCCCCCCCCCACCCCCCCCCCCCCCCACCCCCCCCCCCCCCCACCCCCCCCCCCCCCCACCCCCCCCCCCCCCCACCCCCCCCCCCCCCCACCCCCCCCCCCCCCCACCCCCCCCCCCCCCCACCCCCCCCCCCCCCCACCCCCCCCCCCCCCCACCCCCCCCCCCCCCCACCCCCCCCCCCCCCCACCCCCCCCCCCCCCCACCCCCCCCCCCCCCCACCCCCCCCCCCCCCCACCCCCCCCCCCCCCCACCCCCCCCCCCCCCCACCCCCCCCCCCCCCCACCCCCCCCCCCCCCCACCCCCCCCCCCCCCCACCCCCCCCCCCCCCCACCCCCCCCCCCCCCCACCCCCCCCCCCCCCCACCCCCCCCCCCCCCCACCCCCCCCCCCCCCCACCCCCCCCCCCCCCCACCCCCCCCCCCCCCCACCCCCCCCCCCCCCCACCCCCCCCCCCCCCCACCCCCCCCCCCCCCCACCCCCCCCCCCCCCCACCCCCCCCCCCCCCCACCCCCCCCCCCCCCCACCCCCCCCCCCCCCCACCCCCCCCCCCCCCCACCCCCCCCCCCCCCCACCCCCCCCCCCCCCCACCCCCCCCCCCCCCCACCCCCCCCCCCCCCCACCCCCCCCCCCCCCCACCCCCCCCCCCCCCCACCCCCCCCCCCCCCCACCCCCCCCCCCCCCCACCCCCCCCCCCCCCCACCCCCCCCCCCCCCCACCCCCCCCCCCCCCCACCCCCCCCCCCCCCCACCCCCCCCCCCCCCCACCCCCCCCCCCCCCCACCCCCCCCCCCCCCCACCCCCCCCCCCCCCCACCCCCCCCCCCCCCCACCCCCCCCCCCCCCCACCCCCCCCCCCCCCCACCCCCCCCCCCCCCCACCCCCCCCCCCCCCCACCCCCCCCCCCCCCCACCCCCCCCCCCCCCCACCCCCCCCCCCCCCCACCCCCCCCCCCCCCCACCCCCCCCCCCCCCCACCCCCCCCCCCCCCCACCCCCCCCCCCCCCCACCCCCCCCCCCCCCCACCCCCCCCCCCCCCCACCCCCCCCCCCCCCCACCCCCCCCCCCCCCCACCCCCCCCCCCCCCCACCCCCCCCCCCCCCCACCCCCCCCCCCCCCCACCCCCCCCCCCCCCCACCCCCCCCCCCCCCCACCCCCCCCCCCCCCCACCCCCCCCCCCCCCCACCCCCCCCCCCCCCCACCCCCCCCCCCCCCCACCCCCCCCCCCCCCCACCCCCCCCCCCCCCCACCCCCCCCCCCCCCCACCCCCCCCCCCCCCCACCCCCCCCCCCCCCCACCCCCCCCCCCCCCCACCCCCCCCCCCCCCCACCCCCCCCCCCCCCCACCCCCCCCCCCCCCCACCCCCCCCCCCCCCCACCCCCCCCCCCCCCCACCCCCCCCCCCCCCCACCCCCCCCCCCCCCCACCCCCCCCCCCCCCCACCCCCCCCCCCCCCCACCCCCCCCCCCCCCCACCCCCCCCCCCCCCCACCCCCCCCCCCCCCCACCCCCCCCCCCCCCCACCCCCCCCCCCCCCCACCCCCCCCCCCCCCCACCCCCCCCCCCCCCCACCCCCCCCCCCCCCCACCCCCCCCCCCCCCCACCCCCCCCCCCCCCCACCCCCCCCCCCCCCCACCCCCCCCCCCCCCCACCCCCCCCCCCCCCCACCCCCCCCCCCCCCCACCCCCCCCCCCCCCCACCCCCCCCCCCCCCCACCCCCCCCCCCCCCCACCCCCCCCCCCCCCCACCCCCCCCCCCCCCCACCCCCCCCCCCCCCCACCCCCCCCCCCCCCCACCCCCCCCCCCCCCCACCCCCCCCCCCCCCCACCCCCCCCCCCCCCCACCCCCCCCCCCCCCCACCCCCCCCCCCCCCCACCCCCCCCCCCCCCCACCCCCCCCCCCCCCCACCCCCCCCCCCCCCCACCCCCCCCCCCCCCCACCCCCCCCCCCCCCCACCCCCCCCCCCCCCCACCCCCCCCCCCCCCCACCCCCCCCCCCCCCCACCCCCCCCCCCCCCCACCCCCCCCCCCCCCCACCCCCCCCCCCCCCCACCCCCCCCCCCCCCCACCCCCCCCCCCCCCCACCCCCCCCCCCCCCCACCCCCCCCCCCCCCCACCCCCCCCCCCCCCCACCCCCCCCCCCCCCCACCCCCCCCCCCCCCCACCCCCCCCCCCCCCCACCCCCCCCCCCCCCCACCCCCCCCCCCCCCCACCCCCCCCCCCCCCCACCCCCCCCCCCCCCCACCCCCCCCCCCCCCCACCCCCCCCCCCCCCCACCCCCCCCCCCCCCCACCCCCCCCCCCCCCCACCCCCCCCCCCCCCCACCCCCCCCCCCCCCCACCCCCCCCCCCCCCCACCCCCCCCCCCCCCCACCCCCCCCCCCCCCCACCCCCCCCCCCCCCCACCCCCCCCCCCCCCCACCCCCCCCCCCCCCCACCCCCCCCCCCCCCCACCCCCCCCCCCCCCCACCCCCCCCCCCCCCCACCCCCCCCCCCCCCCACCCCCCCCCCCCCCCACCCCCCCCCCCCCCCACCCCCCCCCCCCCCCACCCCCCCCCCCCCCCACCCCCCCCCCCCCCCACCCCCCCCCCCCCCCACCCCCCCCCCCCCCCACCCCCCCCCCCCCCCACCCCCCCCCCCCCCCACCCCCCCCCCCCCCCACCCCCCCCCCCCCCCACCCCCCCCCCCCCCCACCCCCCCCCCCCCCCACCCCCCCCCCCCCCCACCCCCCCCCCCCCCCACCCCCCCCCCCCCCCACCCCCCCCCCCCCCCACCCCCCCCCCCCCCCACCCCCCCCCCCCCCCACCCCCCCCCCCCCCCACCCCCCCCCCCCCCCACCCCCCCCCCCCCCCACCCCCCCCCCCCCCCACCCCCCCCCCCCCCCACCCCCCCCCCCCCCCACCCCCCCCCCCCCCCACCCCCCCCCCCCCCCACCCCCCCCCCCCCCCACCCCCCCCCCCCCCCACCCCCCCCCCCCCCCACCCCCCCCCCCCCCCACCCCCCCCCCCCCCCACCCCCCCCCCCCCCCACCCCCCCCCCCCCCCACCCCCCCCCCCCCCCACCCCCCCCCCCCCCCACCCCCCCCCCCCCCCACCCCCCCCCCCCCCCACCCCCCCCCCCCCCCACCCCCCCCCCCCCCCACCCCCCCCCCCCCCCACCCCCCCCCCCCCCCACCCCCCCCCCCCCCCACCCCCCCCCCCCCCCACCCCCCCCCCCCCCCACCCCCCCCCCCCCCCACCCCCCCCCCCCCCCACCCCCCCCCCCCCCCACCCCCCCCCCCCCCCACCCCCCCCCCCCCCCACCCCCCCCCCCCCCCACCCCCCCCCCCCCCCACCCCCCCCCCCCCCCACCCCCCCCCCCCCCCACCCCCCCCCCCCCCCACCCCCCCCCCCCCCCACCCCCCCCCCCCCCCACCCCCCCCCCCCCCCACCCCCCCCCCCCCCCACCCCCCCCCCCCCCCACCCCCCCCCCCCCCCACCCCCCCCCCCCCCCACCCCCCCCCCCCCCCACCCCCCCCCCCCCCCACCCCCCCCCCCCCCCACCCCCCCCCCCCCCCACCCCCCCCCCCCCCCACCCCCCCCCCCCCCCACCCCCCCCCCCCCCCACCCCCCCCCCCCCCCACCCCCCCCCCCCCCCACCCCCCCCCCCCCCCACCCCCCCCCCCCCCCACCCCCCCCCCCCCCCACCCCCCCCCCCCCCCACCCCCCCCCCCCCCCACCCCCCCCCCCCCCCACCCCCCCCCCCCCCCACCCCCCCCCCCCCCCACCCCCCCCCCCCCCCACCCCCCCCCCCCCCCACCCCCCCCCCCCCCCACCCCCCCCCCCCCCCACCCCCCCCCCCCCCCACCCCCCCCCCCCCCCACCCCCCCCCCCCCCCACCCCCCCCCCCCCCCACCCCCCCCCCCCCCCACCCCCCCCCCCCCCCACCCCCCCCCCCCCCCACCCCCCCCCCCCCCCACCCCCCCCCCCCCCCACCCCCCCCCCCCCCCACCCCCCCCCCCCCCCACCCCCCCCCCCCCCCACCCCCCCCCCCCCCCACCCCCCCCCCCCCCCACCCCCCCCCCCCCCCACCCCCCCCCCCCCCCACCCCCCCCCCCCCCCACCCCCCCCCCCCCCCACCCCCCCCCCCCCCCACCCCCCCCCCCCCCCACCCCCCCCCCCCCCCACCCCCCCCCCCCCCCACCCCCCCCCCCCCCCACCCCCCCCCCCCCCCACCCCCCCCCCCCCCCACCCCCCCCCCCCCCCACCCCCCCCCCCCCCCACCCCCCCCCCCCCCCACCCCCCCCCCCCCCCACCCCCCCCCCCCCCCACCCCCCCCCCCCCCCACCCCCCCCCCCCCCCACCCCCCCCCCCCCCCACCCCCCCCCCCCCCCACCCCCCCCCCCCCCCACCCCCCCCCCCCCCCACCCCCCCCCCCCCCCACCCCCCCCCCCCCCCACCCCCCCCCCCCCCCACCCCCCCCCCCCCCCACCCCCCCCCCCCCCCACCCCCCCCCCCCCCCACCCCCCCCCCCCCCCACCCCCCCCCCCCCCCACCCCCCCCCCCCCCCACCCCCCCCCCCCCCCACCCCCCCCCCCCCCCACCCCCCCCCCCCCCCACCCCCCCCCCCCCCCACCCCCCCCCCCCCCCACCCCCCCCCCCCCCCACCCCCCCCCCCCCCCACCCCCCCCCCCCCCCACCCCCCCCCCCCCCCACCCCCCCCCCCCCCCACCCCCCCCCCCCCCCACCCCCCCCCCCCCCCACCCCCCCCCCCCCCCACCCCCCCCCCCCCCCACCCCCCCCCCCCCCCACCCCCCCCCCCCCCCACCCCCCCCCCCCCCCACCCCCCCCCCCCCCCACCCCCCCCCCCCCCCACCCCCCCCCCCCCCCACCCCCCCCCCCCCCCACCCCCCCCCCCCCCCACCCCCCCCCCCCCCCACCCCCCCCCCCCCCCACCCCCCCCCCCCCCCACCCCCCCCCCCCCCCACCCCCCCCCCCCCCCACCCCCCCCCCCCCCCACCCCCCCCCCCCCCCACCCCCCCCCCCCCCCACCCCCCCCCCCCCCCACCCCCCCCCCCCCCCACCCCCCCCCCCCCCCACCCCCCCCCCCCCCCACCCCCCCCCCCCCCCACCCCCCCCCCCCCCCACCCCCCCCCCCCCCCACCCCCCCCCCCCCCCACCCCCCCCCCCCCCCACCCCCCCCCCCCCCCACCCCCCCCCCCCCCCACCCCCCCCCCCCCCCACCCCCCCCCCCCCCCACCCCCCCCCCCCCCCACCCCCCCCCCCCCCCACCCCCCCCCCCCCCCACCCCCCCCCCCCCCCACCCCCCCCCCCCCCCACCCCCCCCCCCCCCCACCCCCCCCCCCCCCCACCCCCCCCCCCCCCCACCCCCCCCCCCCCCCACCCCCCCCCCCCCCCACCCCCCCCCCCCCCCACCCCCCCCCCCCCCCACCCCCCCCCCCCCCCACCCCCCCCCCCCCCCACCCCCCCCCCCCCCCACCCCCCCCCCCCCCCACCCCCCCCCCCCCCCACCCCCCCCCCCCCCCACCCCCCCCCCCCCCCACCCCCCCCCCCCCCCACCCCCCCCCCCCCCCACCCCCCCCCCCCCCCACCCCCCCCCCCCCCCACCCCCCCCCCCCCCCACCCCCCCCCCCCCCCACCCCCCCCCCCCCCCACCCCCCCCCCCCCCCACCCCCCCCCCCCCCCACCCCCCCCCCCCCCCACCCCCCCCCCCCCCCACCCCCCCCCCCCCCCACCCCCCCCCCCCCCCACCCCCCCCCCCCCCCACCCCCCCCCCCCCCCACCCCCCCATACAATTCCCATCAGCCTCTGTCAGCATGGTCAATTGGCCATGCTGACAGAGGCTGATGGGAATTGTAGTTCCTGAACATCTGGAGAGCCGCAGGTTCCCTACCCCTGCTGTAGTGTTTAATATATTTTGAACATCGTTATTGTATTTTTGTTTGACTTTATGTACATTTTAAAGTTTTTCCCTTTTTTTAAGGAAATGAAAAGGAGAGAGAATAAGTGCAAATCTACACGAGCCATGTGGTCAAAGGGAAAATCATGTCACTACCCTTCCAAAGCTGCTGAGCTGGTAACAATGACAAGCTGGAACAGGTCCAGAGGAGGGCAACCAAAATGGTAAAAGGTCTGGAATCCATGCCCTAGGAGAGACTTAGGGAGCTGGGTCTGTTCAGTTTGGTGAAGAGAAGGTTAAGAGGTGACATGATAGCCATGTTTAGATATTTGAAGGGATATCGTGTTGGTGAGGGGCAAACTTGTTTTCTGCTGCTCCAGAGACTAGGACCAGGAGTCATGGGTTCAAGGTGAAGGAAAAGAGATTCCACCTGAACATCAGGAAAAACATCCTGACAGTAATGGCTGTTCAACAGTGGAATGCCCTACCTCAGAGTGTGGTGGAGTCTCCTTCTTTGGAGGTTTTTAAACAGAAGCTTGATGGCCATCTGTCAGGAGTGCTTTGATTGTGTGTTCCTGCATGGCAGGGGGTTGGACTTGATAGCCATTGGGGTCTCTTCCAACTCTATGATTCTATGATTGGTTGGTGGAAAGTAGGGAAAAATCCAACTACAATGGTGCCCATATTACACACGTTCTCTCTCATCTAAGTGCCCCAACCGCTCCTACCTCCTTGCAGTTGGGGGCTAATGAAGCCAGATAAGGTTGCCAATCTCCAGATGGAGTCTGGAGGTCTCTTAGAATTACAGTCGATTTCTACACTATAGAGATCAGTTCCACTGGTGAAAATGGCTGCTTTCAAAGGTGGACTCTATGGCATCGCATCCCTGCCCTTTCTAAACTCCACCTTCCCCAGACTCTGCCTTCAAATCTCCAGGAATTTCCCAACTCAGGCTTGGCATGATAGCCACTAATTAGCCAGATGAGGTATTGGAATCAACTGTCAGATTGGGTTGGGGAAATAATTTCAATCATTATGGAACATTTGCAGTATTTCTCTATGTAACATGATTCAGGTGGAAGCATGAGGAACATTCTGACTATACATCCAAAGCCATATCTCAAAGCCAAGATAATGGTGGTGGCAGCTCTTGATTAGTGGGCCCTTATTAGATTTGTATGAACCCACCAACCTCTGAAGTCAACAATGGAACTGGGGTCTCAGTCAATTGTGACTCTGTGAGGAATGTCCAAAATGTTTCCAAAAGTATTTGTTTGTACTTTACACGCTCCTTGCAGTTAGCAATGGTTTAAAGGAGGAAAAGAAACTGGGAATTGAACTGATCATAACAAGTACAAAGTAACAAGTTTTTCCCCTCCACTTTATTACTTTTCCACAAAGGTATGCTCTTATGATCTCATAAAACAAATAATACCTAGGTTTGGAACAATACGTTCAACAGCAAGCCATGAGAACAAACTGCCCTGGGCATAGTCATGAACATATCTAGACGCGTGAGAGCTCTGTGCTTGAGACTTGACTGCTCTTTCCTCCCATCCCATGTTTTCTTCCAGCCACAAGTTGACATCTGGGCTCCAACTCAGGCAGAGAGTGCAGTGCCAACAGCTGAAATACTGGTGTGAACTTTTGGGTGGAGGGCATGCCTCCATAATTTGTATGAAGTCATTGGTTCTGGCCCTGTCTGCTTTCCTGAAGCACATGGAAGGTGCCTGGAGAGAGCCTGAGGTCAACATGTTAGAGAACCCTCTATAGCAGGGGTGGGCAACCTATGCTGCTCAAGATGTACATGGACTACAATTTCCATCAGCCCCTGCCAGCATGTCCAATTGGCCATGCTGGCAGGGGCTGATGGGAACTGTAGTCCTTGAACATCTGGAGCGGCATAGGTTGCCCACCCCTGCTCTATAGTATAATTCAGGCAGATATGGGTAGTGCTGCTGGCACCAAGTCTTGTGACAGGGACTAATCTCTGGGTTAGTATTTGGATGCCAGGTTTTCTGACAACTAAATATAACACTTCAGGCCTTTGCTCAAGTGGTCTCTGGTTCACCAAATTATCCCCTGCAATAAATCAGGGAGTCTTTAAGCTGTCTTTTCTAAAATAGCCTAATACTGCTGCTCTTTGAAACATGCAGTTGTAGACCTTCCACTCTTGGGATGATGTTTAGTGTGTGGGCATAGGAAGCAAGATTCTTAGCATGATTTCAATTAAGGGGAGAGACACTGACTCGACAGAGCACCTAAGTTCAGCCTCTGTTATCTCATTAAAGGATCTCAAGTAGCAAGAGGATATAAAGAGATTAGAACTTTGTTTAAGAATGGTATTGCGATCTATTGCAGTGTTTATTGTACATATCACCTTTTACTGCAATGCAGTGACTTCTACCTTTGTAACCTTTCCTGCGTTATTGAATGTCACGGTTTAGGAGTGCTTATTCCTACATTAGTCAGTCACATCATAATAGAATGCTCCCTTTGTTCTTATAAGGGCAAGTTTGGGAATTATTAAAACTGATTGAGTGGCTAATTAATCTAGATGCAAGACTGTAAAATGTATCGGTCTCTGTCCTATTTTGTGTATCATGGCCTGGCAATGTTGTCTGTGTAATGCTTTGTATTTTATTTTATTGAATCTGTCTGAGTAATATTGTATAGTGGTTTTTAGTAATTGGTTTTAAGATTTAACGTATGCTTTTCAAACATCTGTAGATATGACCCACAAGTCATAAGAAAAATAAATTTGTTTGCACAAGTCATAAGAAAAATAAATTTGTTTGCACAAAGTTTTGTTAACTTAGACAGTTTTTTGCTTACGCTGTTTTCAGTGGTGTAATCATTGGCCCACTGCATTGTTTTCTTGGTTAGAAATCTCTGCTGTTTGGTTGAATTGCTTCTCACATCGGTAATCTGCCTTGAGCCTCAGTGAGCAAGGCAGGCTAGAAATATAGGAAATAGTAAATGGCAGGTGTTGAGAAAGACCTATCTCTGCCTGAGAATCTGGAAAGTCACTACCAGCCAAAGGAAACAATATTGAGTTTGGTGGGCCATTCCATTCACCTGCAATACGTTCAATGCTGGCTCTTAAAATACATTCAAGACTGAACTACACAAAGTGGTGTGCATTAAGAAAGTTGCTGTGGTCCCTTTGTTGTACCTCACAATAACTATGGCAATGTTAAAGCTAAAGGATTCTTTATTGATACCTGAGTTATAGTATAACAGCTATCCGAATAGACTTTCAGGATGTAAAACCGACAGAGCAACTCAGATATACAGTAGAGGCAGGAATATGGTGGTGTGGTTGGCATCTCCTGCCATCCCCAAATGGACAATGCAAACAAGAAACAGAGTAAGTAGTGGAAGAGATTGCTGCATTTTCAGGGCTGTCCACTAGATTGGTCACTCACTGCTGCTTGCCTTGTTAATGGTGTTTGAAACATCAGTGTTGCTTTTCTTCAAACATGACATCTAAGGCAGGTTAGCAGTAGTCAATAAAAACAATAAAATATACAGAGAATTGTGAAATCTACTTATCAGCTAAGGCACACTCCGAAGCAGCTAGCCCTACTGCATCTATGATCCTCCTAGTCTTTGATTCCAGGACAGAGTAGAAGAGAGACCGTAATCTTATCAATGGACAGGTAGCAAATTTCTGGCAGGCCCCCTGCTCAGCTTTTTGTGACAAATACTGGCCATTAGTCTGATCCAGCAAAGTATTGTGTTAGCAAGTATGCAACTCTGAATATGGGTGAATTTTTCCTTTGGGAACACTCTCAAATTTTGTAAATATAATAAATGCAAAGTGGCTCATGAGAATGCTAGTGAAAGCAAGAAGTAGACCATGCTGTACAGACCAGCCTGCCCCTGCCTTATTCCGTCCCATCTTAATTCTTTTATCCTCATTGTCCAAGTGCTTGAATTCCGGCTCCTAGCTCTGGAATGACTATTGATATGTATCATGCTTTATGGCTATTTTTTTTTTCATTTTACCTATTCTACTGGTCTTGTTATAATTATATACCATCCTGTAAATCACACTATAGGAAGGCAGAATTAAAACCCACAAAATTAATAACAAACATCCAGAATAGTGAAAAAAGTATATTTTATTAATTACCTTTCTATCTAGTCCATCTTTAAAAACGTTGAGTAGCTCATACAGAGATGAGTACATCCAAATAATAAAGCATAATTTGGAAATAGAGTGGACGCCAACTGTAAGCCAGGTATTACTCAGACCACAAATGCAATTCAATCCTTCTCAAAAAGTGTTCCTTGAATATTTCTTCCATTTCTGTTTCTGGGCTTTCTGATGGAAACAGCTTCCACTTCACTGTTGAGTGGCTGTCCGTTCAGTAAAGCTTTCTGTAAATAATCAAAAGCCATGACTAGGCAGATTCTGTGCTAAAAACAAGCACCCAAGTAACAACATTTCTGCAAAAGGAAATCCTGAGCTCTGCAGCTCTCAGAAATTCATATGAACTAATTATTTTGCATAGGTCTTTGTCCAATCTTTACTCTCTTGCTAATTATTCTTGTGTTTGTCCTGAGGAAGGCAGAAAGAACCATATGGAACCCCAAAGCCTCTCCTTCCCCTACTTCTGACCTCAAACAGACATGTTCAGCAGTCACTCTGCCTTATGAGATGTTGCCCTGCCACTAGGGATAGAACTTCTCTGTCTCTTCTCTTTTTAAGGACAGCCAAAATGGTCAGGAAGAAGAATTCTGTGGCTTTTCTGTGCTTCCTATAAAACTACCACAGGCACAATCCTTATGTTAGTTCATACTGGTAGGGAAGACAGTCTTGAAATCATACAATTCAGTGATGACTTCTAAATCCTATGGGCATACAGAACTGTAGCTCCCAAACTGTAATGTTATGTTGCAATGACCCTTAGTTCTTTCACAGATTGGTTCCCAGGTGAACAAAGGTTTACTTTAATCCCCACAATTTCCATTCCAAAACCTCTCCCTTCAGTGCACTCCAAACACCACAGCCTTATTTGGAGGGAAGTCCTTCTGGGACTCTTCTGCCCCTGTAACTTCCATGGAAGATAGAATATGTGGAGTGGGACATGCCACAATCTGCAGAATGAATTTCCCTGCTCCCATCTTTTGCACTGTGCCCATAGCATTCGGCAAAATGCAGAGCATGTCAATGTTAGAACATAAGAAGTTTATAGGGAGAAAAGTAATTTTGAAGTTGTTAGAAATGGGAGAAGGCAAGCAGGAGTCTCGTGGGAGACGGTCATAGTTCAGCTTTCTCCTCTTGGCTGTTTTTTCACTGGCTATTGAAACAGATTTCTTAGCAACTCATGGGCCACAGGAGCTGGTAGCTACCAGAAGCAGCAGTGTGTTCTAAGCTCTCCTGGCAACTCTGTAAGTAGAACTGCATGTACACTGTGGCTCTGCTGGAAAGCAGAGGGTGGAACTGAGCACAGAATCTCAGCTTCCTTCGTTGTAAAAAAGCAAGAATCTAGCCTTCATAGCTGCAAAGATGCACTTCAAAGTGTATATAGAGGATACCTGCTGAAGAAGATTGCAAGTCTTTTCTTTGCTGCTGAATTTGCAATTGTTATAGGGTGCAGAATCTTACTGGTCTTTGTACATAAACACAAAGGCACTTCACTTTAAAAATCACCCTAATCTCTAGAACTGAAGCAAATATTGAACATTTGATAAAATTCCCAATTTCAGCCTTCAAATAATGGATATGAAAAATTTAACTGAGTATTCTAACTTCCATTTTTAGTGAGTTTATACCTCAAAAATGTAAGTGCTTTTGACTTTCTGCGCTCTATCAACTATCAAACAAAAAAATCTCATAAACTTCAAAGTGCTTTTATTATGAGAAGCTATCAAATATTAAATATAACTGCTCATCAACTATAATGATTTAATGAAAGGTGGCAAACTCAGATATCAAATATTTGGTAAAATGTGGTATGCAAGCACTTACCTTGAAATGTTTGCTTCTCTGGATGTGAATTTGGGTCACTGTGAGACAATCAAGGGCAACAGCTCTCCACAACGAGAATTCAGCTTCAGAAATGCAATGGGATCTGATCTTGTGGGGCCAATGTTAACTATTGCAATTGGTAGCTTCTTGTCATGGGCCGCAAGAGCAAACTTGTAAGCTGAGTACACCTACTGGGATACAAACTGACAATCCATTTATAGGCCAAAGGGGGAAGTCTAATGAAAAGTTACAGTAGTTTAGCAGGTAAGAGCACAAGAACCCAAAATCTCTGGCTTTCAAAAGAAACCAAGCTTCAAATAGGTGGTTCTCTCCTAGAACCAGCGTCCTATCTGTAACAATACGTGCCTTCCTCCCAGGATTGTTGTGTGGTCCAAATATGTGGAAAAAACCCTACTTAAACTAACTTTTAGCAAGTATTCGAATAACAGCATGACCACCTCTCTAAGTCACAATGAACATGCGTTTCTCAAGTAACACCTCCTCTTCCCCACACTACAATATGCTAGCAATCCAGCACACCGTACCTGCAATGAAGACCCTGCCACAAGGACAGAGTCAGATTCTGCCAGTCGCTGGTACACAAATTCCACTTTCTCCTTGCTGACAGTGTCCCCGAAGAATGTCACATCTGGCTTGAGATGGCCACCGCACTTATTGCAGGAGGGAACACGGAAATCCTGCACCTGCTGTTCTGTCAAGAAGACATCCCCATCAGGAGCTACTCCGTGCGCTTCAGCTCTCCACGTGGGGTTCAAGGCTTCAAAGTGCTCCTGGAGCTCAGCACGGGGCATCTGATTTCCACAGCTGACGCAAAACACCCTGCATGACAAAGACTTCAAAAAATGTCTCATCTCCACTGTGTTTAGATGCCCCAGAACAATCTAGCAAAGTGGAGCCCTTTGGAGCAGAATTCTCCCAAAGCTTCTTGAAGAACAGGCCCTGGTAACTACCTGCTTTCCACACCTCACAGCTCAGCTGCACAGAAAAAGATACATTTTAAAAACACTATAAGGCAGTGATGGCGAACCTTTTCGAGACAGAGTGCCTAAATTGCAACCCAAAACCTACTTATTTATCGCAAAGTGCCAACATGGCAATTTAACCTGAATACTGAGGTTTCAGTTTAGAAAAAACGGTTTGCTCCAAGGCGCGCATTACTCGGGAGTAAGCTTGGTGAAGCAACCGTGCAACGCTTTGAACGGGTGAATCACGACCCTAGGAGGGTTTACTCAGAAGCAGGGCCAGCCTAGATGTGTGTGTGTGGGGTGTGTGTGATTTTCCGCTCCCCCACATGACGAACTCTGTGCGCGTGTGCCCGCAGAGAGGGCTCTGAGTGCCACCTCTGGCACGCATGCCAAAGGTTCGCCACCACTGCTATAAGGCTTCTCACCATGCGACTGACATCATCTTTGCCTGCTAGTACAGAGACAGATAAAAATAGGCAAGTGTGTAGTCTAAAAAATTAACCAGACTTCATTTAACAGAAAATCAAATATTGGCACAAGAAGGAATTTATGACCACTAAAGTCGTGGCTACTAAATATTCCCCAGCAACCCAGACCTTTATTCCACACTTTTTTGAAACCCAGCAGCAGTATATTCGTGTATGCAAGGTTCTCATCAGTGCTTAAACCTCTCTTTTGAATATATTCAGGGCTGATGTGTTTAAAACATGAGAGCATATGCTGTGGTTTATTATTGCATCTGATTAGCACAGTAACAACACTCTTATCAGGGAACGCAGGTCAACGATATACACACACATTCCTATCCCATGTTTTTCAAGGAAAGTGATTTGAGTCTTTGACACACAGCTCTAGTTCGTGGGCCTATTTAAGTTCATATGACAATAATCACTCAGTGGAGAAAATGTTCTAAATTAGTGGTTCTCAGTTGGGGGTATATGTGCCACTGGTGGAACACAGAAATAGTCTAGAAGGGATGTAAAGTTTTTATAACATTTACTGAGAATTCTGAATCTCTCAGTCCCCATGTCAACCTGCAAGTGTGGCGTACTGTCTGGCTGACCCTAACTGCTGTGGATTATCCATCTATGACTTTTTGGTATTCTCCTAATAATGTTGGGCACTTGGCGTTTCTCCTAATACTCTACTTCCCCTGCCTACCATCAAGTGTCTTTGATGTGCTTTCTGCCAACCTTACCTTTCAGGTATTATCCACTGAGCTCCTGCAATTTTTTAGATCTTTAAAGCTCTCTATAAATGATAATGATTATTATAATAACAGAATACCTGTCTTGACCTTCTGAAAAAGTGAGCTTTCTGTTTCTGTCATGGTGGGAACCAGGTTTTTGGCAAAGTGATTAGCCTGACATAAG
Organism: Sphaerodactylus townsendi; assembly: GCF_021028975.2. Lineage (NCBI taxonomy): Eukaryota > Metazoa > Chordata > Lepidosauria > Squamata > Sphaerodactylidae > Sphaerodactylus > Sphaerodactylus townsendi. The sequence goes on from NC_059437.1 coordinate 35,697,498, forward strand.
ATATAAAAGGTTGGCAACCACTGATCTAGATATTTAACTGTTCTCGATCACTTATTAAATATCTAAAATGAAAGGGAGAGCATGGACAGGAGAACACAGCTTACTTATTTTCATTTATATTTATCCTACTCATCCTGCAAAGCACAACAATCCTGTTAGGTACATCAGGCTGAGACAACATATCTGAGCCAATGGTCAACAAGTGAGCTTCAGAGTACAGATTTCAACTGTGTTGTCCTTGCTTACAGTCTGGTACCCTAACCACTACATCACACAGTTGCAAAATCACACTCTTTTTTTGCCAACCACCTCCCTTGGAGCAAGACTCTGCATATCTGATGACAAACCTGTGTGTGCTGCCATGTAGCTCTGTCAGCCGCTGATTTCCAGCCTTCACATGAAGAGCATCTACATTCTGGGTCACCAACCAGTGCAGCTTCCCTACTGTCTCCCACTTCTTCAGAGTCAGGTGCGCCACGTTTGGCTGGTAAGAAGAAAACTGTGGCCAGCCCACAAAGTTTCTGGCCCAATACCGTTGACGGGCACGGGAGCTTCGGAGAAACTCAGCATGCTGGATGGGCCGCCTGTCCGTCCGGGCATAAAGGCCTACCCCTTCCGAGCGATAGTCTGGGATTCCAGACTCAGTAGAAATTCCCGCTCCAGTGATCACAAACAACCTCCGGGAGGAAAAAATAAAGTCTTGCAGCTTCTTCACTTCCAGAGGATCTGGGGGAGGACTGGCTGGAACGAAGGCGAGAGTCTGAGCAGGCTTGGCGGTTGAGTAGGAATAGCGAGGTTGAAAGCAAAGGAGGACTCGGCATCCTTCTATAGCCTTTAGGGTGCTGGCCATGCCCACGCTCATCTGGGTTATGACCAGATATGATGGGTAACATCTGTATCAGAATCCCTTTGAGAGGGGTTTTTCCACATCATATTCCAAAACCATGGGACAGGTCATGAGGATCTGGACTCCTGGAATGGAGATCTACCATTGAGGAACACTTCTGTGGGGACAGTAGGAAGGTACAGACACTCCCAGCATAAAGTTTACCAGTGATTTAAAAAGGCCACCATAATGTATGTGCCTTAAAAATTATCTTTTCCCCTGTTTTCTACCTATATGTATTTTAATGGTTAAACTGAATGTAATAATCTAAAAATCTGGGAAAAGGTATATATATTTTAATTCCAAAAATGAAAGGAAACTAAATTTTGTCAAGAACAGTGGAAGCAGTGTGTAATTAAAATGAAACAGAATAGAGTCAGCTTGTGTGGGAAGCTGACCATCTAGCCTCAACGTTTCATTCTAAACTTTTAGCTGTTCAACAATGAGGGAAGTACAGGTTGTAGGAGAAAAGTTGCATAACAAGCACAGTCAGTAGCCAGCAGCCATCAAGTTGTAAGAAAGTTGGAAGGAACAGGAGATTCCTCACTACTGAGCCTTTGGGGGGTTCGAGAGTCCCTCTAGAAAAACAGCATTGGCAAAATTCTCTCTGAATGGAGTATAGGAAATAATCCTGTGTATTCTGTTAAGACATTAAACCTGCTGAATTCAATGAGATTTACTCCCAAGCAGGTATGCATAAGATTTCAGTCTTAATTTCTGTGCTTCTATCAGGAAGGACGCTATCGCTAATTTGAAGAACTGTAACCAGTCTTAAAAACAACAACACCATCTTGGAACTCTGAAAGAGTGTTATAAGGTAAGGCTAATGAAGAAGTGCCTTAATTAATTCGATGCTGCCCTTGCTAGGAAAATAAATAGCCTCCTTACCTAACTCTTGACCTATAAACAAACCGACCCTACAAGCACGCGCATTTGGAGATTCCTTTGACCGTTCCGCACTACTATGACAGTCGCTTGCGTGCACTCCTACGATAACGTCGTCTCACACTCACCTCTATTTACATACCCAAGGGCATGACTGATCTCCGCTGCAAGCAGCAGCAGCAGCGATACAAGAGATCTGGGGAAAGCAGCTTCCGTAGGAGGAGGGGAAAGGGCTCTTGCAGGGAAAACTACAACTCCCAGAATCCATCGGCTGTAAACCCGCCGGCTGCCTGCACTCATTTGTGCAGTAAGTCAGCCTTCCTCCTATTTGTTCGAGCAGGGAGATTTTGCAGCTCTAAAGAAGGAGCGCTGTGAAGTCAGGGAGGCCGCCGTGCCCAGAGCAACTTTCGGGGCCCCGGAACGGCAGTTGCAAGGGACGGGCCATTTGTCCGGAACACCCGCAATTTGATATTGATTAGGGGTCAGTCCCATTGAGCTCAGGCGGATTTTCTTCTGAGCAGATAGGACCATGACTCACGTTGCCAAATTTTCAACCGGCCTCTGCGCTTGTGCTGTTATGAGCAGATGTTTGCAGATCTTGGCAAGTTTATTCTGGTCTTCTCCATGCCTTGTGACTGGGGGAAGAAATCACTTGTTAATTTCTGCAGATCAGTTAGCACCCCAACATACAAATACCCTCATCTTCGCCCTGTGGCTGTGGGGGAGTTAAAGCAGGGTGGTAGAGCAGTATGGCTTGCATGCAAAAGATGGTCCAAGGTTAAGATCCAATTTTAAAATGAAGCAATCGGTGATCTCCAGCAGCTGGTCTTCTGGGATTCCTATCTCACATCATGTCACTCCGTAGGTTATAACCACAGACTCGAGATTTGGATAGACTTGGGTCCCGTCTTCAATCTCCACCCCCCCCCCCCCCATTTGGGTTCTCCCACCCACTCACCATTGCTTCAGTGCATCCTTCCTGTGCCATCCTTTTCCTTTGCATTGTGGCCGTGTTTCCCTTTGAATGCAAAATGTCTAACCCAGCCCCAGGCTCCAGGGACTGTCATGCATAGAAGAATGCAGGACATAAGTGCTTTTCAGACCCTCTCTGGTAAGTGACCATGGAATTGTATAGGGTTTGTATTCTGCAGAGATGTGAATGTGATTTTAGCTTTGTGGATAACATGGCTCTCTGTAACAGAAAAGTCCATGTAACTGGGTCAAAGAAGGTAATTCTTTCTTGATAAAAAAAATTGGAGGGGGATGTGTCTAAGTGGTAGAATTTGTGTTTGAAATATGGATGGGATCATTTATTCAGTTTCTAGCACCTCCATGTTCTTATGCAGAAATCTTGGTTTCAGTCCCTGGCATTTCCCATTAAAAGGTTCTCAGGTAGCAGGACTCCACCTGGGACCCTGGAGGGTGGCTGCTAATCTGAATAGGAAATGCTGTGCTAGGATGTTTGCATTCTGCTCCTCAGTTATCCTTGTGGAAGTAGCATTGCTCCCCAGCTGTCCTGCAGCAGTGAAGTGGTTAAGCAAGAGAAAGTTCACCGGTCCGAGCACTATCTGGCATTATCTGCTGCCAGTGGAGCAAAGGCCCTGTGTCTTGTGAGCCACCAGGGGGGTTTGAGGTTGTCCAGCTTTCTTCTTTCAGGTGCCTTGAAGTTTCTTGCAAAATCGAGGCAGAGCATGAAGTTTAGGGGCTGCAGATGAGCTGCCGGTGGCTTGGTCAAGGAGAGCAGCTGATGCCGGAAGGAAGCACTGAAGAATTCTTGCCAAGTTGGCACCCTGGACCATTTTATCAATACTGCATGCAATTGACTGGCCAAGCTCCCTTGCTGTGAGAACCCAGAAGAGTTTGCGCTAAACAGTCTCTAAATAAAAATGCTTGCTTGTGCACACAATCCATTCTAGTCCTGGAAGGGCTGCTGTTTGCCTGAAAAGCCCTCTGCTGTCCTGCCTGTGGATGCTTCATTTGTCTCCCGGCTCAGGTAAGAAATTCTTCTAGTTGCTGTATGAACAAGCAGATTGCTGAGGAAGGAAGAGAGCCAAGTTGTTTTTCCTTTTGTTTGGCTGCTCAGTGGCAATGTCTGCGGTTGGATTGCTTTTCTTTTTGATCATTCCATCTATTTTTACAAAGCAAGCCGTGGGCATTTGAGAAAACTGCAGCCCCATCCTTGTATTCAAAAGATTCTTTTTAAAAAATGCATTATTTCGATGTGGGTTGTTTTTGAGAGTCTGCAGCTCCTGGAAGCTGCAGAGCGTTTTTCACTCCTGCTGGGCTAAAAATCTCAGGCTGTTCTGCTCTGTTGTTGCGACTGGGAACTGCAGTACGGAAAGGCCAGCAGCATTTTAATTGGAGTTTTGTGCCTGGGCTCCTTCAACTTTTCTCATCAGGATAATGAAGGCATCTGCCTTCTTGCTATTTACTGCTCATGTTTCAGTTGTTTCTTTGGATGGATTTTGATGGGTTGTTCTCTCTCTGAAACCAGCTGAAGCAAATTGAGTCAGTCAGAGAGAAAGGGGTTTTAAAAAAGGCTGTCCCTGCCGGGGAACTAAGATATCAAACTATAAACCCTGGAATTCGTGCCTGTAAACTAGTTTTTATTTTGTTTTATGACTTTAAACCTTTTTTTTGGAAAATATGCATGAACTTAAAATGCCTGATTTTTGAAAAAAAAATGCTGACCGCTCACTGAAGATGCTGAAGGATATTTTGGCATCCTGGTGTCTTGTTTTAAAGAGGGAGGGCTGACAGATGGATTTCCTGTTAATTTCCCTGTTGCATTTTTCCTTGGGCATATTTACATCATCGGGGCATAAATGTCAGGTCTTCCTGAGCAGAAGAATTTCTCATTAATCAGGTGGGATGGTTCTTCTGTTGCATTGGGTATAATCTCAAGGCAGACTTAATTGACTCGACTATTATACATGGAACTGTTAGGGTCGTTTATAGTCTGTAATCAGTTAGGCTCCCCAGATTAGCAAACTCTCCATGAATTCTAAAACTTAGCTAATTTGACAGCCAGAAACAACACACAATGATCAGTTAGATCCAAAAATCAACATAAAGCATCTGGATTAGAAGGACAAAATAGGAGAGTAGTCAAAGGCGTACGGAAATAATGGTGTCTTCAAAAGAGCAGGGAGGGAGGGAGGGGGCCAATTTCCAGGGCAGAGAATTCCAAAAGTTGGGCATCAAAAAGGTGCTATGCAATGGGCCAGCCTGCCACATTTCAAGTAGCAGTGGAACACAGAACAGGTTTTCATTGATCATACTTATGTAGGCCTGCCATGATCGACGGGGAATTTATGAGACATGAGTTGAGTCTCAGCCATCACTATGGATTTTGGACAGCAGTTCCAGATCTCAGAAGATGAAAGTCTGTGTTGTAATGTGCTTTTGAGCGTGTTTGTGTATGTGTGAAGCCACTAGTTTCTGGTTTTCTTCTACCTTTTCACATAGATTGATCTGTCAAAGAAACCCCGAGTGCTTCAGAGATCTCAGTGCAGTATTCCAGATCACAAAGTTCACATGCTGTGCTGGTTACGGGGTTGCTAGGACTCATTTGTACGATTGGAGAGTGGCCACATTTTGCAAGGGCAGGTCACTAGCAACACACATGTTATTTTTCAGGATAGCTTGTCTGCTATTACTAACCCTCTCATCAATTAATCCCTGATAAGCTTCAGAGAAATGTCCAATTTTCCTGGAACAAACAGTCCAACTGTTGTGCCTAATGGCTGCACTTTGAGATTCACCCTTTTCAGGGCAGGAGGTGTAGTTAAATGGCTTAGCCATCCTCTGGAGGAGGCTGCACTGGAACCCTACCTGCAATTCATGCTGCTGCTTATAGCTAGTATGGAATTGCCTGGTGGGTATCTCAAGAGAGGTGCTTCCTATTTCCCTCAATAGTTTCTACAGCGTGAACTTAGCGGCATGTGATGTTTCATAGCTAGCACTGTACATGTCTACCTTGTGCCCTCTACAGAAAACACAGGTAGGTAGCTGTTGAGAGGAGGAGGATTTTTAATGCCAGTATGTCAGACCTGGGCATTATACGGCCCGCAGGCCACATCCGGCCCGCTGGATGACCTTGACTGGCCCCCCTGCCGTTCTGGGGAGCGAGGCGCCTTTGAAAGCCCCGCAGAAGCCAGTTGCCTTGGCTGCCGGCTTCTGCGGGGCTTTCAAAAGCGCCTCACACCCCCCCCCCCCGCCTTTTGGCCCTGCCCTCCACAATATTTTCTGTTTCTTATGCGGCCCCATGGAAAAAATAATTGCCCACCCCTGCAGTATGTAGTTATCAGAAGTTGCTGGAGTGGTACTGCATGGGATGAAGGCATTTGCCTCAGTCAAATGTGAGGAATGTCATTGTCCTTTTTTACTGGAATGGGGTGATTGTCACTTGCATCCAGACTGGAAGAGTGGAACTGAGACTCCTATTTGGTGTTTTGTATCTGCAGTTCTGCTGTGGGTGTAAGATGCTGTACCCCTGATTGTTTTCAGGCTTGGGTGTTTGTGCAAGGGCCTTTTCTTCAAAGTTCCTGTCAACGTAGAGCGTCTTCTACATTGGTGTAGCCTGCTGCCAGAGCAATGTAGCCCTTGCTGCATGTGGCAAAAGGAGCCCACATGCCCCTCATTTTGCCATGGGAATGTGACGTTTAATCAGCTCTCCCAAACTGCCAGGCCCTCTCTCCAACTTTATTCTACCCCCCACCAATGGAAATAGGATTTTTCTTACCAGTGTTCCCACCAGTATGCAAATTAATGATATACCTGCCAGTTCACTGGACACTAGACTCCATGTTTCTCCAAAGATTCTTCTTCAAATTAAGATTCTAAATCTTTTCCTGACCAGCTGCTCCAAATTATCCCGGACAAAGGTGAAGCTTTTGGAATCGCACTTGAGAGAGGTTTGGGTCCAGGCAGGAGTCTCTTCGCCTCCTCTTAGTGTGGTAGGCATGAGCCAAGCACATTTATGCGAGAGCAAACAGGGCACTGTTAACACCAGCTTCATATGAAAGAAAAGTATAACTTGTGTTTGCCACCATTGATTATAAAAAGGAAAACATATTGAATAAAATATTGTCTGGCAATCACCGAGCAAAGGGAAAATAAAATGAGCAGTAAGTGCAATCCCTTTTCCCCTGGTCTTAAACTTTCTTCTCTGTGATGATGCATTTGAAAGCCGATCAAATAATCTTAAAATTAACAGATTTGTTTTAGGCCTTAAGTAGCCCTCTTTCTTTCCTAGCTATTCCTGCATTATTACTATTTTTAAATTTTCAATCCTTATAATTGTTCATTAAACTTTACATCTCTAAGATGTCTTTGTGCTCTTTGCAGTTTCTCCCTAACAAAGGACTGAGTTTCCCATTAATACCGATCAGACCAGTGGAGGGATTCAAATAATTTAACAACCGGTTCTGCCGAAGTGGTTTTGAACCGGCTGAATCCCACCACTGTATCAAACCCTTCTCATCCTTCCTAATGGAAGCTTGCTAGTCTCTCACTAGGAGATTTCTGTACCTTTATTGTTGAGGAATCCCAAGAACACAGGAAGCTTCTTTTTGTTATATGTTATGTTATATTTGTTCTTTAGATACGAACCCTCCACTCCCAGGCAAATGAAGCTAGACAGCAACCCATGAAGGTGACATTTAGTTAACCTCTGAACATAAGTGGAGTGCAGCTTAACTTAACTTTCCTGAATTTTTTTACTAAGTCACCTTGTTATCCTCTGCATTATGGATGTTTTTTGCAGGAATTTATAAACTATGTTTATGAGCTGCAACTAGTTGCAGTTGATAGCTGGTGAGAGTAGAGCAGGAGGAGATGAGAGCAGTTCTTTGGGTAGGACTTTGGTCTGGATGGGGTGTGTGGAGTGGGGGAAGCATGGGGTCTGGGCTATACTGGCTGTTCTCTTCTATTTCCCTGTCATGCCTTAACGTCTTCCATCTCTGTTATCTTACTCTAGTGTTTATGATTACGTCATAGCTTTATGCTGACTAAAATGTAAGGCATTGTAAATTAAAATTGCCATGTTGTTAATTCCATGTACTTATGTAACTTTGATTTATGAGACAGTTAAGAAATTTACTTGGTATCCTGCTTTGCTTACTTGGCATAACTTAAGAATGTGATTTGTACTGTTCACAAATTAAGAGAAAGAGTGCAATGCTGGGCCGAGAAAGGCCGTTTCTGGGAGGGCATTTTGTATAAAATGAGCACCACAAACTACAGAGCTTCTCATGGATTTTGGTGCTCTTTAAACTGAACCAATATTCCATGAAAGTTTATGCTGGTATAAAACCTGTCAGTGTTGTCAATTCATGCTGTAACAAAGTAAGACTGCAGGGCTAGGTACACTTACTAGGGAGTAAGTTCCATTGAACTCAGTGGGGTTTATTTGTACATGTTTAGGATTGCCCCGCAAGACAGCTAAGCATCTGGAATGACTTTCTATCCTTTTGAAGGATGTTTCTGGAGAATGCCATGAGAATTCTAATGAATTTTTGGGGTGTGGGAGTGTATGCACAAAAATGCAATATTTTTAAAAAGTTTAAATCGTATTGGTTTTATTGGGGTAATGCATTGTCAGAAGATCTACAAATGTAAAAAGAGCTCCGCTAATCAGAAAAAAGTGTCCGCTTAGTGCATTGATGACGAAAGTATGATGCGGACCACAACATTTTGGGTGACACATCAATGTTCACCAATACCCGACAACAACTATTCTCCCTGTTTGAGTCTGAGTCATTTTTGTAATTATTTGTCATTTCTTTGTATAATACTAGCAGTAGACATGATTGGACAGTGTTTTTAAAAGATAAAAGGATATGTAAAGAGTTGTTCCTCTTTTGTTTGAGGGGAGGGAGGGTGACATGCCAGCAGAGTCAAGTTAGGTATTTTTCTGAATTTTTGACATGCCAAGTCCAGTGATCTAGTACAACATTCTTTTTGCAGCCGTACCAAGCCAGCTGTGTTGGGGATGCTCACAAGCTTTCCCTGCTGAATACTGGCATCTAGTATTCCTAGACAGATTGCCTTGAACATGGAATCTCCATTTGACTGTCTTAGCCTGTCTTAGACTGTCTTAGTTCTTGATCCCTTCTCCTCAATGTATTTTAATTTCCTTAGAAGGCCATCTAAGTATTCAGCCACATCCTTGCATCTTATGGCAGTAAATTCCGTTGTAATTACACCTGGGGCAAAGAAGTATTTTCTTTTGTCTACCCAATGAGTGAGTTTCATTAGGCAATTCTAAATTCTTACTTTGCTGGAAAGGGATAGTTTCTATACTCTTTTACATCTCTGCCATACTTTTTAGGAAGCTCTATTGTATCTCAAACCCCCTTAGTCATCTTCTCATTTTCTTCTCAATAGCATGTGTGTTTCTGTGATTCAGCCCTTTCTTTTTGGCACTTTGCAGTTACCAGAAAGCTTATCAGTGTTTTATTGATGTACTTTTGAGATCTTTATTGCATCTCCTGTTTAATAATTAATTCTGGAAGGCTGTCAGTCTAATGTGCAAAAGAAGATTACCCATGTGTTCTGACATCCCTTGCTGAGCAGGTCTAATGCGGAGACCATAATTTGCTGAAACAGCAATCAGCAGTTTGTCTGCAGGGGACTGTATGTCCCGAGTTGACCTCATGGGAAAAAAATATTTCTTCTAGAGTTGGACTGACATTGCTTTGGAGCCTGAAGTGGGAAAGCCAAGTAGCACCTCTTGCTCCCACTAATTAACTCAGAGAAGTGATTTATCCCTTGCACAAGTCCCACTGAAATTAGGGGTGGTTGCTGCGCAAGAGCTGCAAGTCCTGTTTATTCAGTATGGTTTGCACAGGACTAGTTTGCGCTGGATTTCATACCTGGTATCAGAGCTGTCCATCTTCTTCCTTCTCCAAGCAAAACTGCCTGACTGGCTTGGCCTTGAAAAAGACATATCTCTGCATCTTTCTTTCCACCATATAGTGACATCTCATAACTTTACAATTCCCAATCTCTCTCCCTTCCCAGCTTCTGTATCTTTACAGCTGCAAAGTAGGTGGACATCAACAGTTGGGAGGGTTTTCATCCTTGTTGAATCCCTGTTCTGAGCAGGCTTCCCCTCAGTGATTTCTACCTGCTTTACTTTGGCATTTTAACTTTATTACAGTGCAGCAATGGATAATCAGAACCACTGCAAAGCAAACAACATGTCTAGTTCTGCATTCTTGCAGTGATCACAGAGGGGTCCAGGAAAACTAGACCTACCCTGCAACAGGTAAATTTGAGTCCCAACAGCACCTGAGAGACCAACAAAATTTTTGAGGTATGAGCTTTGACTCTTGGAAGCTCATACCCTGAAAATCCTGATCTCTAAGGTGCTGCTGGATTTGAATCTGGATGTTCTATTGACTACTGTCTGAAATCACCCTACAAAAAGATACCCTTTTATGTTCCCTATTGGCACTGCAGCATGAGGCCTGGAACACAGAACTCTTTGTAAGAATTGCTCAACTGAATCCAAATGCTATGAGTCTGTCCTCTTGTTCCCAGCTGTGACCAGCCAGGTTCTTCTGGGAACAAGACAAGAAGAGTGCAGTAGCCCTCAACATCTGGTCTTTAGAGGTACACTGCTTCTGAATATGGTTGTTCCATTTTTCTTGGCAAATAGTTGATAGATTGCTCTCCCATGAACAAAACTAATAATATTTTTAAGTAAAATGAAGCTACACTATCTCATTAGATCTTAGGGTCAGCCCTGGTCAATATTTGGATGGGAGGCAACCAGTGAAGTCCAGGATTGCTACACCGAGACAGGCAATGGAAAACCACCTCTGAACATTCTTGCCTTGAAAATCCTATGAGGTCACCAAAAGTTAGCTGGTACTTGATGGCACTTTCCTCCACAAGGACCAGGCCACATCTGGGAGCAGTCAGTTCCACAAGGCAAATTGTATGTTGTGTTCAGGAGTGTTCATCCTTGCCAGTCCTAAACCTATAGCAAGCCAATTTAATTGGATGACTCCTGATAAACAGTGTTTCTGGAATATGAAGGCTGCCTATTAGGCTATCCTCTGACGTCCTCCTTTCAGATGTTCCTCTTGAAGTCTGTCGGATTTCATTTCCCCCTGCGGCTGAGTGTACAGTAATCCAGCAACACCACTACAGGTTTGTAAGGAAGCCTGTTCCCCACCCAATCACATTGGGCTAGTGGGAGGTCTGATTATGGACTGGACACAATCTGACATTTTCTGCCTTCAGAGTTTGTGTGTCGCCTTTCTTTCCCAACAATTGATACTCAAAGCTTACCCGAATTCTGGAAAATCCCCACGTTGTTTGTCTTGTTAGCCATGACATGGAAGAAACTTGAAAGAAAAGTAGAAGATGATGAAGACTAGTTAAAGGAGGAAGCTATCTATCAGGGAGCCAGTCCACCCATATTAATTTTCTTACAAAGGATCCCTTGATGAGCACTAAGGGATCACTGGAACTAGTTCTGAAATCCAGTTTGTACCCACACGCTAAAGCAGTCTCCCCCCACAGAGTTTATCCTCAGATCTGGGTCAAAGGTTCTTTGGAAAATCTTCCCAGACCACATAGTTTCTGTAGAAGTTTTTATGACTCCTTGTAAAGATAAAGATGCCTTAAAATCCTCAGAATAGTCTACCTCTTCCTCCTGAGATTAACTGGTCACAGGAGGACTAAGCAGAACTAAGAAAGGAAGCTGGACCTGCAGAACGATCTAATGGATGAAATCTAAAAGGCACTAGAATTGTTTTTGTGATTATGTAGAATTTGATAATAATTCCTCTGAAAATGGGGGATTCGTTTTATCTCCATGGTTCTAAGAAGGTCCTTTGTGGTGTTCATTTGAATGTATCAGAGCTGGGGTGGTCCTGAAAATCAGACTTGAAATTGAAGTATCCCAATAAAATAGCTGGTTGCTGGGATAGAAATCATGTTGTGCTAGTAAATTTTCCCATCATGTTGTGCTAGTAAATTTTCCAGGGGCTTCTGGCTAGCCACTGCTGGAGACAAAGTCCTGAGTTAGAGAACCTTTGACCTGGGCCAGCAGAATGTGTCATATAAATGTATTGTCAAAGGCTTTCACAGCCAGAATCACTAGGGTGTTGTGGGTTTTCCGGGTTGTATGGCCGTGTTCCAGTAGCATTTTCTCCTGACTTTTCACCTGCATCTGTGGCTGGCATCCTCAGAGGATCATGTAAATGTTTAGGCCATTTTGTAAACCTTTTTCCTTCCTGCGTTTTTTCCTCAGGGGGCTTGTTTGTTTTTCTCCCCATCTCCACACCATTGTGGACGGACAGATCTTCCCTGATACACACGTACAATGCATAATTGTTTCAGTTATATCTGGCTTGTGAGCAAGCCCGCTGACCTATCCATGCTGATCCACACTACTATCACCTCCACTATTATAACATGCTCTGTGTGGGGCTGCCTTTGAAGATGTCACGGAAGTGCAGAATGTGGCAGAGAGATTCCCATCTATGGTCAGCCACATGGAACACATAACGCCAGTACTAGGTCAACTGCACTAATTGCCCGTTAGCTTCCTGGCCTAATTCAAAGTTCTTTAAAGGTATTCATGGCCTGGGACTCTCATACCTCTCAAACAACATCTTCCAGTATACTCCTCTGTGCCAGGAAGCCTTCTTCTGATGGTATTCTCATCCAATCTGTCTGGCAACAATTCAGTCAGGGGGGTTCTCTGTAATACCTTTATGCTTTTGGAATGACTTAATGAGAGTGAGTTCAGTGGGTGCCTTCACTTGTCTCATTCAGGAAGGTGTAAAAGGTTGTTCCTGGAAGCCTTCAATGGAGGGTAAATTGTTTTAAATGGTGTTTTAATCCTGCATTGGTTTTAACTTGTTGGGTTGTTATGTCTACATCTTGTAACTTCTGCTATTTTGCTAGCTGCCTTGAGTTTTCTGAGATAAGGTGGGGTAGAAATATTTTAAATAAATAAATGCAGCTATCCACCTGCAGAAAGTCTGTATTTCCATCCATTTCAAGGGAATAGGAAAAAATGGAAACCATTTTTAATGACCTAGGAATTCCTTTGTTTTCTGAGCCTTCAGCAAATGTTGTCTTGCTTTTTGCTACTATTGGCCAAGGAAGGTATGGGCTTTAGAATATGAGGTATATATTTCCACACAAAATGACAAGGTTTTGTGTATGTGTGTGTTTCAATCTCGGATGCCTAGAACAATTTCTGGGTGTTTTTTTTTAAATCAGAAGCTCCAGAATGATTTTGACTGCTCTTGAAAAAAATTAGTTCCCAACTTGTTAACTGAGTTTTCTTTTTGATTTAGGTCATGACACATAATGTTTGTGGTGACCAAAGTGGATGTGAGCGGCCATTTTTAGCAGAGGTGTCTGCTGCTGCTGCCATGAGGACTCTTTGTGGTTCCTGATTTGCACACTCTTTGCCTTGGAGGTCCATGTCTTCTGGAGATTGGGCTTGAAGACTCCACTTTTTGATCTGCCCCTCATTTCGGTATTCCTTCTTTCTTCTTGGCTCATCATGGGAGGATGTTTTTCCAGACCCAAGCCAGGTGAACAGCTCTTCAAAAATACCTCTTCTCTAATTGTCCCATGTTGCTTCTAGTTAGGCGCTGTGACTAAACTAGGTCAGGCCGCTCCACAGGGAGAGCTCTGTGGAGAATTTTAATTCTCTTCACTTTTACATGGAGGGATTAAAGCCATTGGCTAATCCACAGAAAACTTCGTTTCACTCTGGGCACAATGAATTGTAGTGACTTTAATTAAACATTCAGAGCTTAGACACTCTGGGAGGTAATACCAGAAATGTTGGAAGGGGGTATGGGGGGGTGAACTATAGTCAGCAAACAATATGGGAACTCGTCTCACACAGTTTGCAGTAGAAATTAGTTTGTATGTGGAATAGAATTTAGAGAGTGAGTGAGACTGGCACCTAGCTCTGCTGCCCTTTGAGAACTTGGTTCTTTGAATCTTTGAGGCTCCGTGGCCCTAGTCACCCTGCTTTCAAATACCAACACAATCTTACATGGATTCTTGGGGGCAGGTTTTACAGTAAAAATAGGGTTAGAACATAGGCCTTGCATAAAAAAAATTCACAACAGTTGAGTAGCTGACCAATCCATACATGTTTATATTAGTGATTTGTGGTCCACCAGCAACTTATGGAGAAATAAGGCCAAGCTATTTCTAGCTTACAGAAGGCACCTGGCGACATTTCTTCTGATCTACCAAAGGTGAGCCAGGAAGTGACCTATTTACATGTCTAAGTTTGGAGGGAAATAGGTCCAAGCTCCTACATTTCCTTGTTCGCATATTCTAACACTTTTATTTATTTAGAAGAAGAAGAAGAGTTTGGATTTATATCCCCCCTTTCTCTCCTGTAGGAGACTCAAAGGGGCTTACAATCTCCTTTCCCTTTCCCCCTCACAACAAACACCCTGTGAGGTAGGTGGGGCTGAGAGAGCTCCGAGAAGCTGTGACTAGCCCAAGGTCACCCAGCTGGCGTGTGTAGGAATGCACAGGCTAATCTGAATTCCCCAGATAAGCCTCCACAGCTCAAGTGGCAGAGCAAGGAATCAAACCCAGTTCCTCCAGATTAGATACACGAGCTCTTAATCTCCTACACCACTGCCTTTTTCACTAGGACTCAAGGTAGATTACACAGAGTGAGTCAATATAATCTATAGGAAATGATATTCAGTCAACAATACAATAGAATTCGTCTTGTAGAATCAATCAGAAAATTAAAAGCAGAATTGAAGCAAAGCATAAGTATTAACGTCACACATTAAATGATGTAAAAAGTACATAATAGGATCCTAGTTTCAGTAAGCGAAACGCAGTAGCATGGACCACTATCGCTAATAATTTATCCAATTAACTTTGTGAATCATTTAGTACCGTGCAACTCTATTGCCTGCATAGAAAAGCCCTCTTGAATCATTCAGCTTTGCATAGTTTGTGAAAGAGAGGAGAATGGAACCTTTCTGACCTCCTCAGGCAGCCATTCCACAGGATGGGGGCCAGCAGAGAAGGTATGTATATGGACAGCTGTCGATTTTGCCCGTTTGCAGGTTGGCATTTGCAGAAGACCTTGCTCAGATGAGTGAAACTGTTGTGGTGAAGCATGCGTGAGAGACAGTAGCACAGATGTGAGGATCCAAGGCCATGAAGGGCTTTGTATGTAATAGCCAATACTTTAAATTGAACTCTGTAACTGATGGACAGCCAGTTGAATGAAAGTAATGTGCATGTTCTGTCTAGCTCCAATAATGTTTCTGAATTGATTTTGAATATTTGTATAGAAGGGAGTTGTGTTGTGATAGCTCCATGCGGAGGACAATTTCCTTCTGCCTGAATTCACTTTAAGATGGTATTGCTGGTCAGTGTTACATTTTTATTCTGTCCTTTCTTTAAGGACTTCAGGGTGTCATACATTGATCTGGGCTCCTCAGTCTTAAAGCCCTGCACATCCTAGGGCCAATGTACCTTAAGAACAGTCTCCTCTCATATGAAACTGCCTGTACACTCTGGTCATCTTTGGAAACGCTGCTTCAGTTGCCTCCACCAACTGAAGCTAGACAGTTGGCAATCTGAGAAAGGGCTTATTTCTTGTGGCACCAAAAACTTTGGAATGCCCTCCCCATGGAGATCTGTCTGTGTATCAGTGTCTTTCACCAGTAGGTGAAGACTTCTTTGTTTCATCTGGCTTACCTCCAATAATGGTTCCTGGCTCTCCTTCTAGTGTTGTTGTGGTTTTTAATTGAATTATTTTATATTTTAGCTGTATTTTTAATTCCTCAAACATTTTAATGTTATGTTCACTTCCTTTTGGAACCTGATTGTGTGAGAGGCAGCGTAAAAATTAAATAAATACATAACTGACCCAAGTTCACCCAGCAAGCTTTGTAGCTTGAGTGGGAATTTTAATCTGGGTCCCTGAGATCCTAGTCCACAGCTATAACCACATGAGCTTGGGAGCTAGTGGCAGAGGAAGAACAGCGCTGGCAGCACAAAATGGAGTGGAGCAAATCCCAACATTTGGATGAAGGATCTTCCTGGCTCCCTGCCTTTTGGGGGTTCATGCTGTACCAGCTACATCCCAGTGTAGTGACAGCTGTGGTGCTGAACTTAAATATTAAACACGACATCGACTTTTAGTGCACCAGCGAATCTCCAATACTGTTCATATGAGGAATCACTATGGCTCTTTATGCATGCAGTACTTACTCCGGGGCTGTTTGCTCTGCCGTGGGGTCTCCGCATTTCTTAGTTTACACGAGAGGAAGTGCCCTACTGATTCCTGTGAACCCAGCTGCCATTTTGCTCCCTGGTTGAGAGGTTATTTGCTGCCTTTTTTTTCTTTTTTGGGAATAATTTTAATGATCTCTTGCTTCTGCAATAGGCTGAAAGTATCAACTTTTTTTTTAAAAAAGAAGCCCATTCATTTCCCAGAAATGCTGACAGAGGAGTGGGCAGAACTGGTTCCGTGTGGGAGAAGGTGGGGAGGAGTGGAAAACCCAAAGGAAGGCAAACACAGACTGGCATGTTGAAAGCTTTCAAGGGCAGAATTAACTGGCTATTTTTTATTTTCCAGGCTGTATGGCCACAGTCTGGTAGTTTTTGCTCTTAATATTTTACCTGCATCTATAGCTTGCATCTTCAGAGGCACGTCACTGGAAAATGTGTTTCTCTGTGGCATGGAGAGAAATTTGGATCAGCTATCATGACATGCATCTGAAGAGGGCGCATAGATGTTGGAGAATTATTAGGAGCAAAAACTACCAAAGCATGGCCACACCGCATGGAAAACCCAAAACATCCAGCAAACTGGTCTGCTTCGCTTTCCCTGTGCAGGCAAGGGAAAAGTCATACTTTGCCCCCTTTTGCAAACCTCAGGGCTTCTCTGATCTGTGGTGTGGTGATTTTGGGAGGAGTGGAAACATGTGTAGCCAAAAATCTGACCTGAAGGAAATGTAGGGTTACTATGAGGCAGACCACAAGTGCATAAATAACCTATGTTTTCCCTTTGCTTCTGGCCCGTGTTTTCCATATCAGAGAGACATTTGATCAGCTATTGGTTGTGCTTTCAACTGGAGTGCTTTCTTTCTTTTCTTCTTATTCCATCACACAAAGGATACAACCTGACTAGCCACACCCTAAGCCCAAAGCATTCTACACAGGATTCTGACAATGAAACCTTAACTTCTTGGCCCGAGAAATTTCCCCTCCCACCTTTTAAAATAACGTTCAGCCTGATGGAAAAGTCTAGATAAAGTTTGCATGTTGCCGTGTATTATTTTGATTGGCCTTAATAAAAGCTAATGCATGCTTTTTTTCTGGCTTTCAAATATTCCTGCCTTTTGGGGAAAATTCTGAAGTTTCTTGGGCCCCAAGAGGGTATGACTACAATTGTTCATGTCATTTGTTAATGACAGATAAGGAACATACAGCTGGCAGAACTGAACAGCCAAGCTTTTTTAATTTAGCTCCATGCCATTCACAGTGATTGCACATCCCGTTACCTCAGTTTGCCTGGGCTCTGACATGGCAGCCCCTTGCACTAAAGGATTCTATTATGGCTGAGAACCATTCACGAGGAGGTGTTGTTTGTAGGTTATGTGATCCCCCCTCCCCTGGTAAAAAGCAGCTACTGGGGCCACATTTCCAAAAGGAAACCAGCACAGGTAAGGTGAGAAAGGAATAAATTCCTATTCCCCTGGAATAAGTGGTGCAAGGGGGAAGTTAAAAGACCCTCTGGCTCAGCGCTGGTCTTCCCTTTAAGTTGCAGCCCCAGCTGCCGTTCACTTTTTAGAAATAATGTTGTGGGGGAAAAGAATCACAGAACTATGTTGTAAAATGTTGCTGCACCCCAATATTGCTTTCTTTATTTAAAGGGTTGTTATCCTAGCTTTCTGTTTGGTCATATCCCGCGGGAACAATAAATGTAGACTCCAAATTAGTGCAACTGAAACATGCTCAGAGAGAGCTGATCTAAGAAGCTGAAGCAAAGAATCCAGAGGGCCTCCTATTCCAATAATTTAGGGCCCTATCCACTTGGAAGTTCTGTATCTTTCTGCTGTTTGGATGAGTAGGGCTGCCTCTGTCCCCACAGAAGCCTTTGGACCATGCAAACACACACATGAAGCTGCCTCAGACTGGCAGTGACTCCCCAGGGTCTCGGGCAGAGGTATTTCATATCAGCTACCGCCTGAACTAGGTAGGCACTAGGACCCGAACAAAGCATTCTAAAACAAAGACTGTCCAGCATCTGGCAAATGAAGGTCCAGATTTGGATTTTTCTTTTGGTGAGACAGAGTATAGAAATACCAATGATTGAACCTGGGACCTTTTGCATTCCAAGCAGATGCTGTACCCTGAGCCATAGCCCCTCCCCATTGATTCTTCAGCAGGTATCCAACTAGGATGGGTGGAGTCATTTGCTTTCTTCTCTTGGGCAGTGCAGTCCTGATTCCACGTTCCCCAAACCTACGCATCATGCAGTGTGGCCTCTGATGGGAAGGAGCTGTGCACATGGAGAACTCTTGGTAAATGAATCTCAAGTGTAGGGTTGCAGCCTTGGGTGCCTGGCATAGGGTTGGCAAGGTTTGTGTTGTTACTTATTCATCTTGGTTGTCGTTATTTATTCATTTAAATGTTTTCTTAGCTCTGCCAGTCCTCTGTAGAAATGCAACCATAGTGACAGAATCCCTGCCTAATACACTTTTTTAAAAATGGGAAGAGCCCTAATGGAACAAAGAAAGGTTTGTTGATCTAGCATCATGTTTCCAACTGCAGCCTGCCTCTGGGTCAGTATGGAGGTGGCCACCCTGTTTCTGGCATTCTGGTATACTGCCTCTAAACCTGGATGTTCAGTTTAACAATCATTGCTAATATATCTGTTGTTAGACGTACCCTACTTCTATGAACTCGTATAATCCTTTTTAATGCTATCCCATCTTTGGTTCATGAGAAGTTATGAACATGGGTTGAAAAAAGTGCATATTTATTGTGAAGTGGTAAATGTCTCTCCTTATTACAAAGTATTCTGCAATCAGCCAATCAGTTCTCTCCCCCCCCCCCCACATTTCTGTTGGAGTAACAAAATTGGGAGTGAGGATTCTGAAACTACATGCAAACCCCATATGCCTTTTCACCTAAATATTCTACATCTCATGCAATTATTGTAATAAATAATTGCATATCAGGAATAGCAACTATTAATTGTGGGACTAAGCAAGGATACCCATTCTCTCCGCTGCTTTTTATTTTAGTATTAGAGCCTTTAACCACTAAATTAAGGTCTAACCAAGAGGATCAACCAGGATGGTTATTGCTGCAAGCTGGAAAAACGCAAATAGTATTTTGTTAGAGAGGTGGCTGATTAAAATAAGGAATGTCATAGTACTAGAAAAATTAACTAATAGAATAATACAAGGGAGAAAAAAGGAAGGTGATTTTAAGAGAATTTGGAATAATCTTGTAAAATGTTTAATTGCATTTCCAGAATTGAAAATATGCAATAATCTTTAATAAGTTGTGAACGGTCTTGGATATAGCGGGGTTTGGACAATGAAATATGACTTTAAAGTTATAGATTATATGGACTTTATAGATTATATATAGACTTTATAGTTATAGTATATGGAATCCATTGCCAATGATGGAAGTTTTCACTTTGTTTTTACTGTTAAGTTTTGATATACATTGGTATTAAACTCAATACTGATAGAGATTGAGATAATTTATTGGTTATGTAGGTGGGACTGATGGAGTGTTGTTGCTTATAATGTTTCAGGAATTTTGTGTATTGAATTTTTTGTGAACTCTTCTTTCTTTTCTTCGGTTATATTTAAAAATCAAATTAAAAAAAGTAAAGTTCCGGTGGAAGTTCAGTGGCATCATCTTTGATATGGGTCTCTACAATGCTCATTCTTTGTTTTTGCTTTCCTTTGTGGCAAGTACTAGTTGAATTGTGGAAGAAACATCTAACTTCCAATGTGTTAACGTTTGTGGCGGCTGCTTATTCTTGTACGCTTCATTCTTGTCATGTCACTAAAAATCTGCTGGTGATGCGGCATGAGCAATGAAGGGCCTCTCGTGTTGGAGGAAGGAGCTGTAGTGGAGTAGGGCTGGGCTCAGAAGGATGTGTAGTGGCAGAAGCCAAACCAGGATATGAAAATGTGGTAGAAAAAGACTGGGGAGTAGGTAGGAAAGCAAGAATGCTGCTGAACTAGCACAGGGATCTGCAACCTGCGGCTCTCCAGATGTTCATGGACTACAATTCCCATCAGCTAATTGGCCATGCTGGCAGGGGCTGATGGGATTTGTAGTCCATGAACATCTGGAGAGCCGCAGGTTGCAGACCCCTGAACTAGCATCTGTGGCTTTGCACAGCCCCACTTTCTGCCTCAGTTAGGTAACTCCTCTTTTAAAAATTGTTGTAAGTTTTTAACCACAAGCCACACAGATAAACACACATATGGTGCTATAATGCTGATTAGGTTGATGTTGATTATGATTATTGTGGTCTTAGAGAGGCAGACAATTTGGCTGAAACACTGAGGAAGGGCAAGACTGATGGAGACTGTTGCTGTGTACTTCTTTGTTTGTTGCTTTGTATTTATTTGTTTGTTGCTGTGTACTTCTGTCTTATCATTTGTTAAGTCAGGTTCCTGCTAGCCATGTTCACATCTTGCAGTGAATGCACATACATCCTGCATGCACATGCTTACATCTGTTTGCAAGAAACAGCCATGTGGCCACTTTACAGTTGAAATCAGAACCAGTACCTGAATAAGTGTGCGGTTGATCTCATACATTCATCTGTACATGTGTTGAATGTAATGTGAGAATTACCCAATACATGTACTAAAAAAAATCAAGTGTACACTGTACATGGATTGCAAGTGTGTCCACTGTAACTTGTGAACCGGCTGTTGTATGTTTGTATATAGACAGAAGCATCTTTGCAATTTCTTTAGTGTTAAGTCTTTCTTCATAATTAGTTATGTTAAAATTGGCAGTCATGAAGAGGAACAAACATACCTACTCATCAACTATTTCTGCTCTGTGTTGGGAAATAAGCTGCAGAGGGTATTCTTATTTTACAGTGCTTATATTCCTACCACAGAAGAGATCAAATAGCATCTACTAAAGCTGAACGTTTTTAAATCTGCAGGACCGGATAACTTGCACCCTACCGTTTTAAAGGAGTTCTCTGCACCATTGAGGCTGATTTTTAATAGATCTTGGAATACTGAGGATGTTCCAGAGGACTGGGAAAAAGCTGAAGCCAGTATGTCAGTGTATAAAAAGAGTAAACGGAATTCACTGGGTAAATATAAGCCAGCCCGCCTGCCGACCCACAATCTGGGAGAAAATAATGAATGGTTTAAATGAGAATTCAATCACTAAGGAATTACAGGATCTTAGGGCTGTCAACTGATTCATGAATTTTGGCAAATTAATCATCTATATATTAAATGATTGATTAATTAATTTTAAGTAAATTTTTGCAGATCACCAGAGCTTTAAGTTAAGCATATTTCTTGAAATAATGGCATTTACCATTGAACAAACAAAAGTTATTGCAAAGTTGTCTGAAGTTAATTCCATCTTTATCATTGTTTTTTTTTTGCATTCCTTGTTAAATGCCAGCAAAAAGAGACACAAAATAATAAACAGTATGTCTTTAAAGTGCAACTCTAGCAATTAAAATTTGCCTAACCTCCTTAAAATGGATCCAGTGAAAGCTTTGGTTAATTAACCTACCAGTTAAACGTTTTAGGTGCCTCTTAATGCAAATCAACCAGGTGTTGCTTGGAAAAAAAGCTTTCCCCTTGACATTTTGTAAATTATTAAACAATGAAAGTTCGGATATGGATAATAAAGGCTGCTTGGATATGGATAATAAAGGCTGCTTGAAATTGTGGCCTTCCAGTAAGGGATGTTGAAATGGCTCTGTACCCTACTTTGCCTAATGAATTAACAGTATGTGCAAATAATGCACTGCGCATCTAATGGATGGTGGACTGGATAGCTCCAGAGATGGTTGCCATACAGCTTGTGATTCTGCCTTTTTGGACAAAATTTACATATGCCGTTTAAAGCATTTCTCAGTTTTTCTGATGGTGTTAGTGTGGAGAAAGGCAGTTTTAAATATGCTTGCACTGTGTTTCTGAATCAGTCAGTTGTCACATAGGAAGTGAGACTTACAGTCACATTATAATCTTCCTGCATTTGATGATGCATGTATGATTTCTGCCTTTGTCTTGTCTCCTCAAGAGTGGCAGCAATTCTCTTTTTCTCAACCTGAGTTCCTTTTAGCTGAGCTTGGGACTTGTGGCATATATAAATAATGGGTTCTACCACTGGGTCATAGTTTAGGGTTGCCAGTCATCAAGGACATAGTACTGGGCAGAAATTTCAAGGGCCAGTTTCCAAAAGTCATTTGTACAAATACATAAGTTTAATAGCATTTGGAGGGATGACATGCCCGCACACTGTGCTACTGTTTAAAACAGAAAATCCCCCCCACCCCCACAGCAAGTCACTTCCTCAGGCTGCTGTTTCTATCTAGCTGCAAAATGCAGCCTGTTCTTCTTAGTGCCAAACTAGGTATGACTTTTCCGATGAACTGGACTTTTCACCAACCCAACTTTACTTTTACAATCAGATGGCAATTGGTAGGAACTAAGGCTATACATAGGTCCAATTTTGATTGGGACCTTGGCGTGAGGGGAGAAGGTATGTCTCCCCTTAGTTCCATTTCTGCAATCTGGAACAGCCCTGGGGGAGCTTCCGTGGTTTCAGTGGGGGCCACATGCGCAGTGTTTAGTACTCAGATTTGGCTTGTGGGGCAAAAATTGCTGACACTCCTCTCAGGAAGTGTTGACTTGGAAGTTCCAGTTGTTTGGAGTGGTCAACTGTTCACCTTACACAATACCCCATCATTTGTATTGACCGTGTAGGACCTGGACACATACAATAACATCACTTTTCCCTTCTGCTTTGGTGGCAGCAGGCACAATGCCTTGAGCAAACTCAGAAGAATCTGGATACATGGTAATAATACACCCTTCTCAAAGGCGGCTTTTCAAAAACTTGCTTAAATTGGCAATATGTATGGAATGGGGCCATGTGAGGACAGCTTGGAGGGATCCGTCCCACTGATACATGCAGCATTCTGATTAGGTTGCAGCATCAGGAACAAATTGAAGCAATGGTCCAGTTCCCTATTTTCTTCCGGGACATAATGCAAGATGTTAGCTTTTTGTCAAGTTTTACTAGCACTTAAGCAATTTTACATCTCAAAAGACACAAAGAAAAATCATCCAAAAGTACATTTTCTGTAAGAACTCCCAGTTTCATTTGCACTGAGTATTAGCACTAAAAGAAATTACCATTTGCGCTTTAACAAGGTAAGTAAAACTGGATCTTCAAAGTAGCTTTAGATAAACATCACACTTTTCTCTATCAGATCTCATTTTAATTATCCCATAGCCTTCAAATGCAATGTTTTGGCAATGAGCTACAGAACCATAAATGTCTTGGACCACATATACCTCAGTGACAGCCTCTGGTTTTTTAGAACTCATTGATATAGACCATTTATGTACCATTCCAGGTCTGTAAGGATGCACAGAAATGCACCCTCTGTGAAATTCTTTATCCTCTGGCGATTTCCCACAGCTTAAGCCTGTGTATCTTCCCAAAACAGTAAAGATATTTTAATGAAAACTGGTGGTGACCAGAGAGATGGGGAGAGGTAGAATAATTAGTGTATAGTTGCTTGCCTCAGCCCTTGGGAAGGGATAGGCTGTATATCAGTTAAATACATTATGTAATTCATAGTTAATATTACTATCTTAAAATTAATCATTACTATTGTTTTTCCATCTTATTTGCTTTTTGTGGGAAAACAGCATTATTGTTCTTTAAAATAGCTCAGTCTTTCTCAGCATTTTGTGTGCTACAACCAAATAACACAGAAATACATTTTGAAGCCTTCTAGAGAAGTTGCCTTTTAAAAAAACTATCCATTTTAGCTAACTGCATAATGATTGTGAGATTAGTTCTCCCCAGTTATGAGCCTGATTGTCATTTGGGGGCAATGGTTAATTAGTGGGGCCATCTTTGATGATACACACTTTGATTCCAGATTGGCTTTTATCGACTGAAAATCATACATCTGCTGCTAAGGAACATAAAGGGAATAGAATAAGGATAATTACTGGAGATACATTTAATACGCTGCCTTTGTTTGCTTGAACTCTCTGAAATATTGCAGTGGATTATGAAGAGAAAAACTTAGGAAAGAGAGAGAGGCCATGGGATGCATTTCAAATAGAGCAACTAATAATACAGATCAACAGCTTAATGGCCAAAGTCTATTACCAAAACACCTCCTGCTTGCCTGCTTGCCTGCTTAATAAATTAAGCTGAGCCCTTTGATCTACATGCCTTCTAAATTATACTCTTGCCAGCAAAGCATGCCAGTGATGGTTCACTCTAATGGTCTGAGGCTACTATAGGAGCAGCAGTGGCGTAGTGGTTAAGAGCAGGTACATTCTAATCTGGAGGAACAGGATAAGATTTCCCGCTCTGCCGCCTGAGCTGTGGAGGCTTATCTGGGGAATTCAGATTAGCCTGTGTACTACCACACACGCCAGCTGGGTAACCTTGTGCTAGTCACAGCTTTTCGGAGCTCTCCCAGCCCCACCCACCTCACAGGGTGTTTGTTGTGAGGGGGGAAGGGCAAGGAGATTGTAAACCCCTTTGGGTCTCCTACAGGAGAGAAAGGGGGATATAAATCCAAACTGTTCTTCTTCTTCTACTACCCCATTTCGAAAGTGAGTCAGTGAGATTTGTATGTGTGTGTTAAGTGTTGCTTCTGACTTACGGTAACCCTATATATTAATGTCCTCCAAAATGTCCTATCGCTAACAGCCTTGCTCGGGTTTCGTAAACTGAGGGTCGTGACTTCCTTTATGGAGTCAATCCATCTAATTTTGGGTCTTCCTCTTTTTCTGCTGCCTTCCAACTTTTTCTAGTGTTATTGTCTTTTCTGGTGACACCTGTCTTCCAATAATGTGATGCAAGCATGTCCACTTCAGTGTAGTCATTTTAAGTTTTAGGGCTTGTTCAGGCTTGATCTGATCTAGAAACCACTTTGTCTTTTTGGAGGTCCATGAGATCTATAAAACTCTCCTCCAATGCCACCCGTCAAATAAATCAACTTCCTGTTTGTTTTCTTCATTGTCCAACTTTCACACTCTTGCATGTGGAATACTATAGTATGAATTATCTTGACTTTCATCACTAACGACATATCCTGACGCTTAAGGATCTTTTCTAACTCCTTCATGACTGCCCTTCCCAGTCTCAATCGCCTTCTGATTTCTTGGTTGCAGCCTCCCTTTTGGTTGATGACGGAACCAAGAGATAGAACATCTTGAACTATTTCAATTTCTTCATCATCAGCCTTAAAGTTGTGTAGTTTCCCAGCATTTATGACGTTTGTCTTCATCATGTTCACCTGTAAGCCTGCTTTGGCACTTTCACTTTTAACCTTCATCAGTAGTCATTTCAAATCTTTACTGTTTTCTACCAGTAGTGGGGTGTCATTTGCATATCTCATATTAATTTTCCTTCCACCAATTTTCACTTCATCTATATCATAGGTGTTAAATTTACGGCCCTCCAGATGTTATGGACTACAGTTCCCATCATCCCCTGCCAGCATGATGCTGGTGGGGATGATGGGAACTGTAGTCCATAGCAGTTTGACACCTGTGATCTATATTATGATAAGACTAAAGAATTACTAGATAAAGGAAGACATAAACTCTAAACTAGAAATAAGAAAAAGACCTGACAGGTGCCTGATGTAATATTGCTACTGATTATGTCCATTCAGCATTTTCCTTGGTGTGAACTCTTCCCCGTTTCAGGTGGAGTCGGGCCCCAGCTGTAGGAGAAGGCGCATCTTCCTTATCTCCTGGCCTCTTCTCTGGATTGGCTAATTACCTCCCTGCCCTTGCTGCCAGCTGCGTTCCCAACATTGCTGACCCCGTGAGGTTATTCAGTCAGGCAGCTGCTTTCACTGAGTAGGGTCCATTTCTGTTCATCATACTGAACTGTATTAAGGCGATAGTGAAGCCTTCTACAGGGGAATATAGCAGACCTTTGCTGGGTGCCACTGAGACCTTCTTCAGGATTCCACAGGACCAAATTAACAAGAATTACCTCCAGGTGACTGGGAAGGACATTATCTGTAAACTGGGCAAGAGTTAATTTGTTTTAATCTTCCATTCTCATGGTATGCTATATATGATCAGCAGAAAGACAGATGTGCCTATGAAAGAATAATTTGTATGATTATATACATTGAAGACTGATTTACACCTCTAATTTCCCCCCACTTGTTTGCAACCTTGAATTAGCTATTTTCTAGAGCATGGGTGGTTGATACTATTTATTTTCCAGCCTATGGAAGTGTATTTTGCCATGCTGATACTCTCATATTCTGTAGACAGTTGATGGGGTGCAGTGACCAAGAGAGCATGAACAGAAGTCCCCAGTTCAAATCTTGCTATGAATCTACAAGCTGACCCCCTAGGGAAACTACCCTCAGCTTTGGTGATGTGGGGATGATAATGCTTGCCCAACAGAAGTATTAGTTAAATTGGCTGCGAAAATATATCTGAAGCCCTTCGAACACTTGATATATGCTCTGTAATAGTTTGTGTTGATCTTTCTATTGTGTTGAATGCTTCATTTTATAGTTCCTACTTATCTGTAGTGTTGGGTAGATGTGGAGACAGGAGGAATCATTTTTGGCCTTCATGCCTTAATGTTTTGCCACACTGTGGTGTGATCACAAAACAATACGGATGGGGAGAAGGCCATGCAGGATGTTGGGTTCTCAGTGACTGAGGAAATGAAAAACAGAGCAGATTTAGCCCTCACCCGAACAGGTGTCCTCGTTTTTCTAACATATCCCCATGTGCCAGTAGTGATCCTCAGGTTGCCACCTATGCTAGTTGCATCCCTGTCCCCACTTAGGGTAGCTCACATCGTCACCCAGAGCCTGTGCCTTTTCTGTTGTATCTCCATTTTGGAATGGTTTCCCTGACAACTTGAGGGGTGTTTTTGCAAGTCCGTTTGATTTGCCGGGGCTTTTAATGAGTGGAAGAGGGATCTATAGACTACAGGTATGTTACAGAACAGTTATTTGGGGTTTTATTTTATTCTCTGTGTTTTAAACTGTGTTTTATAAACTGCCTTGAATTAAAGGGAAAGGCAGGATATAGATATTAATCAGTGAATGGGTGCAATTGGGTAAGTTTTGCAGATACTGGGTGTCCTGGCGCTCACAAATAGGACCTGCAGCAGGAGGAGATGGGTCTCTATGGCCATAGCATCCCCAAGTGCATTTAATCTACCCCAGGAGTCCTTGCAACTGTCTCTCCAAACCCTTCCTCTGAAAACAACTTGTATATTCCTAAGATTCATTTATAAACTTTTTTAAATGTGCAGAAGAACAATGAACTTCTCTTTCAAATGTTTTTGATCATGGGAGCGATTCGACAGCAGTCTTTGCTCTCTGTTGCTTTACATGTCTATAATTCTGCAGTTGAAAACCTCAAAGTGTGCGTGGGTTTTAGAATTTGAAAAGTTTTTCTTTATTATATATTCAGGTGATAGGGTTGGAAACTGGGAAGGGAGTGAATCAATGGGTAGAGCTGGAAGAACAGGAATCTGGGAAGTCAGGAGGAAATGGTATTTGTGCAAAATGAGAGAGTTCTATCTTTGACTACCAGAAACCTCATCCTGTTTTGAGATGTTTAGGAAATATTGTCTACCTGGGATTTGTAACTTTAGTGGCTATAAGTTTTTAAAAACGAATCCTGTTTATTCAGATTCTGTGGAAATAACTTGATTTTGCATTTGAAGCTTTATTTTCTGAATTGTCACATGCTTATAACAATGTATTCTTGCTCAGAAAAATCCCTGCTATTCTAGTTGCTCTTTTTATGGTTTTCAAATGCAGGCAAGTGTTATCTTCCAAGAGATGATTTTGACTGGGGCTAATTTTGCACAGAATTTTGGATATAATGAAGGTTTCTGTTTGCTCATACAGTTGAAGTGAAAATTGAAGTTGTGCTTCCGGAGAAAGAGAGAGCCAAAGAGGACATGTCACCCAACGGGAAAGCCAGCCCTATCATCTACAAAGCCAATGGAACTTCTCGGCACTACCAATTGGAGGAGCACCCCATTGCCATGAACCCATACCGGAATCTGAAAGATGTTGTTGAAGCCTCAGTTTGTCATGTAAAGGACCTCGACAATGGGCAGTAAGTGTAGAACAACTTCTGCATGACCCTGAATAGCCAAAGGGTCGTTGTTAACTAGTAATGTGTTTGGTTTAACTAGTAATCTGTTTGGCTTGTTACGTGTATCTGTGAAACAAAGGCTTACGTATAGTAGAAAGCACTGGGTGTGTAGTATTTCTCTGCACATGGCATTCCCCTGAAAGATTTTGGTCAATGCAGACCGGCCTTCACTGAAAAGGAAATAGGGCTGATATTTTCTTCACTGCAACAAGATCCCCAAATGCAGCACTCTCAGGAGTAGTTTTAGAATTAGAAGAGAGGGTATTCAGAGGCACCATTAAGGTGGGAATGATGCTTTCTCTCTATCCCTGCTGTGACTATCGTTTTCTTGTGGTCTCTATATTTGTCTGTTGCAGCAAAAGTAAGCGGGAATCTTGCGTTGCCTTAAAGAGTAACAACGTTTTATTCTGGCAAAAGCTGGTGGGGACTGGGCATTGTTTCCCAACCTGTGGGTGGAGACCCAAAAGTGGGTTGCAAAGCCTCTGAAAGTGGGGTCTGGACCAGCCCTCCATAATGACTGCCTCTGCCTTTCCATTGCTCTCTTTTGTATGTTGGGAACCAAGACTTGACCCAAGAAACAATATCTTTCATACATTAGTTGGCACTGCATGTATGTGTTGATCAAGTAAAAAGTGCTTCCGGAGAAAGAGAGAGCCAAAGAGGACATGTCACCCAACGGGAAAGCCAGCCCTATCATCTACAAAGCCAATGGAACTTCTCGGCACTACCAATTGGAGGAGCATCCCATTGCCATGGATGGATACTACTAGAGTGAATTTCTTGGATTCTTAGGAGGTCTTAGAGGGAGCAATGGAGAAGGGAATCCTAGTTAAGGGCTGGAATGTAACACAACCATATGCAGGGGTTGAATGTCAGAATGCTTGGGGTTCATGGTAGAGGCTGCTGTATCCTTTAGTGCTGTATGTTGGTTTTTCAAAAACATCCAGTTCGCCATTGTAGAAAATGGAATGCTGAACTGAATGGGTAGCAAGATCATAGTTTTCCAACAGAATCAAAAAGCCTTGGGCCATCCCTAGATGGGTCACCTTACCAAGAAGCTTGGGAACGATTGGACTAGAGCCTCTTCAAGCTGTTAAAGGTTGCTGTAACCTGCCCCCCCATCTTACTCTAAGCACAAGTACATGCCAGTATGCCCTGATAACCCTATAACAAGAAGTGCAGGTTTGGTCAGAAATCAGCTTGGTTGTGGAATGCAGTGAACCCTGCTCTTTTAGCAGCTAATGAAAGACAAGTGTGTCTTTTCCCCTGAAAGGCGTGCAGTATTGGAAACCTTAGAGGTCCTTGTGCTTGCCCCTGCAGTTCCTCAGTGGGTGGGGTATCTTTGTCATCGCAGAAGATTTTGGCACTCAGATCCTGGGCTGAAGGTTCAATAGGTCTAGAGCCCCAAAAGGATTATCCACCCATTTGACAGTTAGGTGGCTGAGGCTAAGAAAGTATGGCTCGGCTCAAGCCGTCAAGAAAAATCAAACCATGCTCATCCATCTTTAATTTAGCAATGTTAAAAGTCCCTCTTTGATAGCTGGGAGAATTATGAGCCTGAAGGATATGCTGGTTGATGCTTTGTGTAACCCTGTTATTGGAGCTAGCATTAGATATATCCCTGATCCCTCCCAGTTTTTGTATCAGTAGAGGAGCAGAATTTATCAGGCATCTCTCAGCCGATAGTCCAACCACCAATGTTGGCATAGTAGTATAACATCCTGTAGGCAAAAGAATCCTACATTCTACCTTGGGTGCATGGACTGAGATGGGGACAATTATTTTTGCGACTTGTAGAGTTATATGGGAATGTTTTTATTTGCTTTTATGTGATAATAGCTATCTGTTTGAACTTAATAGTCCAGAGTGCATTACAGGCTCTGTTAAAACACCTGCTAATAATGTGAGTTATAAAGTTTAATCTGTCCTTAAGGAAATATTAGAGCTATTCTTTAAATTTTATCTCTATCCTTCTAGGATGCGAGAGGTAGATTTGGGCTGTGGGAAGGCCTTGCTGGTCAAAGAAAATGGGGAATTTTATGCCTTGGGCCACAAATGCCCTCACTACGGTGCCCCACTGGTGAAAGGTCAGTTTGTTCCCTCCAGAAAAATGCTTTGTTAAATATTTCCCTTGTTAAATATTTTCAGTACTTCCCTTGATGTTTTACACATCTGCAAGAATGATCCTGAGGAGGTTTGGGGAACTGTAGTGTCTGCTATTGTTCTGGGATTTCATGATTGCTCTGGAACTCCTACAAGAACATAGAATGTAGGATATCAGAGGGTAGCAGGAATTGTTCTGGGAAAGCTAAAGCCTCTTCTCACCCCATGCTGTTGTCCTGATCCAAACTGGGAAGAAAGGAGAAAAAGTCATCAGAGAATCAGGCAAGAGAGGAAACTGAAGAGGCTAGTGAAGAAGACCCTTTGAGAAAGATCTGCCAGAGTGGCTAGATCATAGGTGTCAAACTCGCGGCCCTCCAGATGTTATGGACTACAGTTCCCACCATCCCCTGCCGGCATCATGCTGGCAGGGGATGATGGGAACTGTAGTCCATAACATCTGGAGGGCCACGAGTTTGACACCTGTGGGCTAGATAGAATATCTAAAGGAAAAGCAGGAGCAGCAGCAGAAGTGGTGGACCAGAAGGGACTTCCTGTGACATAAACTCTCAGCTACCCAGTTAATGACAGATAACTGAAGACCTATTGAACGCTTCAGTAAGGCTGACTGAGATGGTGGTTAACATACCCACTTGCCCATCCTCACTTCAACTGCGTCCCTCTCAGCAGCTGGAATAGCTAATCCTCTTTGCCTCAGTTTTTCCAGGCTGCTCTAAAAGCAGCAGATTCCTTCCTCTCATGGCATTTTAGCCACCAGTTTGGTTGCCCTCACAACAGGTGAGAATATTGTAATGATGGGGCCTTTCAGAGAGATTTTCCCACAGTTGGGTGCTGAACTGCAGTGGCGTTTCTCCAGGCTTCCTCAAGACACTGCTCTCCATTTGCCTCTGTTGATTCCTCATGGTTTCATTGTGATGCCCCAAACCACCTTCGATTTGAGAAAGAATGGAGATACATCAAGGAGGCCTCTGAAAGACAAATGGATTAGGGTGTCGTGAGGAAGCCTGGCGAAAAACTGTTACACAGTTTGGCATCCAAACTGAGGAAAAAGATTAGAAGCCATACAGATCATACGCAAAGAGGACATAAAAGGATTGGCTGCTCTAGCTCGCAGGAGTGGCAGGTGCAGCAGATGAAGAGGTGCCCTTGGATGGCATCAGCTGGCCTCATGTATTGAGTTGGCACAGATAACTGCCATGTTGTTTGCTTAATTATAATCTGCCTTTCTTGTTGAGATTTAAGGTGGATTACAGAATAAGAAAACAGTTGGTGCTTCTTAAAATGGTAATCCATCTGTAAGATCAAAACACTTAATTATTAGGGCTGGATAGAACAAGCAACTCTAAATGTATTTGGGCATGAATAACTGATGGCTCAATCATAGGCTGGTCAATTAACTAACTAGAAGTTGTTTTAATTGGATTGGAGTCTAAGTGATGATTTTCTCTTCTTCTAGATGTTTTCAGTGCTTCTTTTTTATTAGTGAGGTCCGAAGCCTGATGATTTTAAATTGTCAGGTGGCTGAGGCTATAGAAAAGAATAACTTTGCTTTTCAAAAACTTCTCTGCAGGAGTTTTGTCCAAGGGACGAGTACGTTGCCCCTGGCACGGGGCTTGTTTTAATATTGGCACGGGGGATATAGAAGATTTTCCTGGCCTGGACAGTTTGCCAAAGTTTCAGGTGAGATCTCTAGATTTAAATACCAAGTTAGCAAAGCATGTCTTGACAGACTCCCAACAGTATCACATCCGGGTTGTGTACGCAGTGGGAATCTTCAAGCTTCATGCTTTTAGCAGCACTTAAATAAGACACTGGCTGTGGGGCCCCATTATTTGGAAGCTTATCATTCATAAATAGTTTAAGAATAACGGGAATACATTAAATGACTAAATACACTTTTTAAGAAAACCATTTTCTGATTGCAGGTGAAAATTGAGAAAGAGAAAGTGTACATTCGAGCTAGCAAACAGGTAAGATCATAATTCAAATCCCTGGCCAAACACACTGAATTCATTCTGGAGGTAGCCATACCATAACATTAGAGGTTATGAACATCCCATGTGACACAGTATGGTGCTGTATTTCTTATTGAGAGACAGCACATCATTTAGTTTCTCACTCTTAGACCCCAAAATGTCTTGACCTTGTGTCAGAAAAACATAAGTGTTGAAAGATCATTGATACAGTTTCCTGAATGGCTTCCAGGCTCTTCAGACACAAAGACGGACCAAAGTGATGGCTAAGTGCATCTCCTTGAGCAACTACAACATCAGCAGCACAAATGTACTCATCATAGGGGCAGGTAAGATAATTCAGCATATGCCAGCAAGATGACTGTAGCTCCAAGGTGGGCAAGTGCGGTCATAGTGAAGATATGTTAAAGGAACATCAGTGAGTTGGTAGAAAGTGCCGAGTTATGGTAATCCTGTCAAGTTTTCAAGACAAGAAACGAATAGATATGGTTTATCATTGCCTGTCTTCATAGCAACCCTGGATTTCCTTGGTGGTTTGCCATCCAAGTAATAATCAAACCTATTCAGCTTCCAACATTTGACAAGGCCCATCCGAAAAACTCAAACAAAGATGCTGAAATTCCCTCTCTCTCTCATATAAGTTGAGATGTGTGGTTTCCAGGCTGTATGGCCATGTTCTTAAAAAACTGATGTAAGTTTTTAAAGATAACCGTGAAAGATGACTCAAAGCTTATAGATTTCATTTCTTCCATAGGCCCCGCTGGATTAGTATGTGCTGAAACATTACGGCAAGAAGGTTTCTCAGACAGAATTGTCATGTGCACAATGGATAGACATTTGCCCTATGACAGACCCAAATTAAGTAAGGTTTGTATTCTCTGGCACGTTTTCCATTCCTTTGGCTGAGGGAAAGGCACCGCACGTGTTGGCTTGAATTGTAACACTGAGTTGAAAAACAGTGGAGCAGTCTTGGTTTTTGCTTTTTAAAGAGGAGTAGTTGTCATGTTTTTCGTGAGACTCAAGGAAACCTGCCACTCATGGAATTGGAAAGGGGGAGTCCTTTTTTAAAAGAATCCTGATTTCTGTGGATTACTTTCACTTGTGCCTTCCAACAATTACCAATACTCTGTACTGGAATGGGAATTATTTACTTATTTGCTTATGTAATGCCTTTATATGGCACCTTTTTGTCAAGACAGCCAAGGGAATTTCCAGTTTAACATTTTAAAAGATAAAATAAGAAGCAGTAGAAATTGTGTCTGGCCTTTGTGTGACTTTTTAGGGGTTGATAATATGAGCGCCCTGGCCCTTGCCTTCTTCTTGGGGCACAGCCCTTTCGATAGCCTGGGAAGGTGGAATAAGGATTGACTCAGTTGGTTTCTTTCAGGCCATGGATGGTCTCTCAGAAGCTGATGGCAAGAACTCCTTGGTTTGGGCCTCTGTAGAATTCATGTTTGATCCTGTTTTAGAAGGGTCTAAACATTTCTTTACCCTTGTACTGTTCAATGTCTGAGGACAAAAATGGCTTCTCATTTCAGTCAATGGATTGCCACCCCGATCAGATCGCTTTGAGACCTAAAGAATTCTTTCGTATGTATGACATTGAGGTCCTGACAGAAATGCAGGTAAATATGTATGTGAAGGGTTAGACTCAGAAGCAGGTTAGAACAGATTTTCAAGCTTGTTGAGCCTGCGGGCACTATGGGAATTTTAAGAACAGGGCTGGGAGGGGGGGGGGGGGGCACAGCTAATCACAGAATGGCTGCTGGGAAGGTGGAGGGGCTGATCATAAAATGTTGGGAGGTTCAAATCCTATCATTCTCCTTCGATGAAGGAACCCTGCAGTGACAAATGTGATGTCTCCTGCACTCTTTTGAAATACTTCCTCATCCAAGTGAAATGGCAGGAAGCCAAGGGTAGTTTACTTCCTCTGGGGAAGAGGCAAGCGGAAACTAGGAAAGATATTTACAGGCAGGATTTAAAAATGTTTTAGCTTCTTTTAAATCCTTCTTTCTCACAAATGGGGACATAAAATACCTTTTTAGATCATTGTCTGTGGGAGCCAGTGTGGTGTAATTGTTAAGAGCAGGTGGATTCTAATCTGGAGAACCGGGTTCGATTCCCCACTCTTCCACCTGAGTGGGTGAAGCTTATCTGGTGAACCAGATGCATTTTTGGAACTCTCTCTACCCCACCTACCTCACAAGATAGGGAGTTGTGGGGAGAGGAGGGAAAAGGAGCTTGTAAGCCACTTTGAGTCTCCTTACCGGAGAGAAAGGTGGGATATAAATCCAAACTCTTCTTCTTCTAGTTTATCCTTAGAACAACAATTCAATTAGATGGGTTAGGCTGGAAATGTGTGACTAGTCTAGTGTCACTTAGAAGGATTCCATGGCAGAGTGGGGATTGGAGCCTAATGTGAAACTCTTACTGCCATACTGAAGTGGCATGATAGTGTATTCAGGTATTATGTTGACTACCATAGGATAGAAAGTACATAGTTTAGTTAACATATGTAGCACAATCTGTGGTTAACCTGGAATGCTGGTGCCAAATGTCTGTGCCGGGAAGCACCTCTTCCTTGAGAAACGTCCTGTTCATGTAGCCATGCTCTGGTTTCTGGAGGCTCTGCCATTTTGAAGTGCTCATGCATGTCACAGTTGACTGACAGCTGAAATGGCAGCCAGTACAAGATTCTCATTTTGCCCTTTCTTTGCGTCTTTCTTAACTGTTTACTTGCAGCGGATACAGGATGTAGCATCCTGGCAGCTTGTCTTTCCTGGAGCAGAGCCAGGGAAAAACAGGGAGAAAAGGCATAATGTGTTCTTTAAGTCAAAATTACTAGGAGATGCTGGGAGGAGTGACAGGGCAGTAGCATCCACACACTTAAGGTGACTTGGACTGTGGCCTTTGTAGAGGTTCCCTGTAATGATCTTTGGAATTTGTTGCAGGTTGTGGCTGTAGATATCAAGAACAAGACTGCTGTCTTCAAGGATGCGTTTAAGATGGAATATAACAAATTGCTGCTGGCCACTGGAAGCACGTAAGTGCTCAGCAGAACTCATTGTGTCCCCTTAGCTATTTTTTGGTACATAAGAAAGCTTGGAGGGAAAGAAGGGGTTGTGGGGCAACCCATTACAGTGTCAGTAATGACTGTGCTGCTTGGAACTGATCGTATCCATAACTTGGTGTAATTTGATCATGGTTCATCAAATAGCCTCAGTTGGTACCATGTAGGCAGTGTCTGCAACCGGTTCTGTCGACAGACTTGCTCTGGGAGTTCTGTGCTTGGCATTTAATTGCCAAGCATGCAAGATCCCAGTTCAGAGTGGGACCATGGTGTTTCAGAGCGGGCAGCTTTAACTCTCATGTAATTTTCCCTGGAAAAGCTGCTCCAGTTTGGGAATTCCATATGTAGCTCATCTGTACACACAAGTTTCCCCAGTGGAGTAAATCGCTGCTTCTAGAACCATTTTAGATTGTGGAAATGGTACAAGGGGAATGCATAAGTCCCCTCACTTGGCTATCTATGGTCCTGATCTCAATCAGACCCTGAAGAATGAAGTTGGAAGCACAAAATTCCCAGATCTCATCTATCAGTGGGTCCCACGAAGCATGTGCAGTGACACGTGGACTCCAATGTGAAAACAGGCCTCAGTAGCCTAGGGCCAAAACAGAGGTAGCAGAAATCATGGATCTTGGCAAGTCTGTTATAAGTAAATTAAGTGTCTACATACCTATGATTTGGATTGGGACCACATGGGAAGCAAAGAGAGGATTTTAACCCTTCAACTTTACTAATCAAAACTGGGTTTGCCACTCTGTTAGCATTTTAAAGGGATAAAAAGATGTGTCATTTGGAAACCTGTATTTCCCCCCCTTAAAGTGGCTCAAAACAGTGAAAGGAGTTGGGGATTGATTAGCAAACCCAAGCAGGGCTTGGAAGGTTACATCTCCACTTTCTGTGTGGCCCAGGTCAAATCTTGGCTTCGTGCATTAGAGAGTCCGGTTTACATTTTACAGATCGGTTGAGGTCTAATTTCTGTCATATCTGTTTTGCTCCTTAGCTGTTGGACCAGAACCAGAGAGGAGTAGGTCCAAATCGATCTCTTTTTCATTGACATCCTGGGCTGCTTTGGGCAAGGCAGACTACCCTATCTGTAAAGTGGGCTTAATAAAGGCAAAAGCGGTGGGAATCTGATTTTCTTTAAGTTAAAAATTTATTACTTGGTGCAGGTTTGATTGTCAGGCTCAAACGATAGTAGAAAAGAATGTTCCCCTCCCAGTTTCCTCTGATGGCTAGCACGCTGTGCATATTCTCCATCTGCGCAAAATATTCAGCAAATGTTTGATGTTTGCTGTCAACCTCTGACATCCAGTGATGTTGCATTGATAAACACTGGACAATATCTGACAGCTGATGTTCCGCAGCAGTCAGTACTGAACAACATCTGACATTTGGCAACCAGTATTTAATATTATATGATGGCTGATTTTGTGTGTTTTCAGGCCAAAGACCCTTAGCTGTAAAGGCAAAGAAGTGGAAAATGTTTTTAATATCGGGACAGTGGAAGATGCCAATCGAGTGGTAAAGTTGGCCACCAGCAAAAATGCGGTAGTTGTGGGTGCCTCTTTCCTAGGTGAGCACTTCTGTACTGAAGGAAAATTAAAGATTCCCGGAATAGACTGTGCTCTTGTGGCCAGACCACAATTGCTTTTTCAATTACCTTATGTACTCGTGTATAAGTCTACTTTTTCAGCACATTTTTTGTGCTGAAAAAGCCCCCCTCGACTTACACGCGAGTGAGGGTCCCACTTAATTCTTGTGTGGCATTCCCCCTCTCCTGTCTTTGCTCTCTCCTGCCTTCTTCTCTGCCTCCCCCCTTCTCTGCCTCTCCCCTTTCAGCCACTTTCTCAGCCTCCTTCTCTGCTTCTCTCTCCTACCTTCTTCTCTGCCTCCCCCCTTTCAGCTGCTTTCTCTGACTCTGCCTTCTTCTTGGTGGTGGCTGGCCCCTGGCTCTCGACCTGGGTGAGCTGGACAAGCTGCGGGATGGAGAGGTTGGTGGCAGAGACCTTAGGATTGGTGAAATGGGGGATCAGTGGCAGAGACCCCCAAATAGCACCCAACCGTATCTATTTTTATTTTTGAAATTTATCAGTAGCTGCTGCATTTCCCACCTTAGACTTATACTTGAGTCGATAAGTTTTCCCAGTTTTTTGTGGTAAAATTAGGTGCCTCAGCTTATATTCGAGTCGACTTATACACGAGTATATACGGTATGTTCTGAATTCCAGCAGAAATAAATGCAATGGGGAAACACTAAACTGTAGAACACGATTGACCTATCTCTCCCTTATTTCTAGTACTGGTCATTTTGCTGTAATGATCTGAGAGGAGTCAACCACAGTTGAACAACAATCTTTGCAGAGTTACTGAGTGCCAGTAAAACATTTCCATGAGATATATCCGCAAGGTGGTTTCTCAGGCACTACATGCTAGGTGCCACTAAAGATGGTAGAAGTGGAGACAGAACGAGCATGAAGTATTGTCTTTCCCCTTCGCCTTTCCTGCATTCTAGCTATGCTCAGTAGATCTTGGTGTACTGAGGATACTGTCCCTGTGGGCTATACTGGCCTGCAAACTTATTCTGGGGCCTTCTCCATTTCTACTGCTCACTTGTGGAACAAATTTCCTTTTGTGGTCTGACAGACCCCCCTCATTGCTGACTATTAACATTATTATTTTGTTAACACTATTAACATTATTTTGTTTCAAAAGAAATTTGTCCAAGTGATTTATTTTGAGGAACAACCAATGCCTGGGCTGCTTCTATTTTTTTTTAATTAATGTTATATTTTTGTAATATGCTTTTGGTGGAATCATTGTTAGCCACCTTGGGCTCTGATGAAGAAACTGGTTTAGAAATGTTTTAAAACTAACGCACACAGGTTTGACCTGAGGGGTAAAAATCACAAAATCCACAAATCCCCATGGAAATATGTTTGAGTAATTTATCAGTGAATTGTGTTCTGATGTTCTCTATCTTAATGAAGCTGAAATTCTTTTTTAAATTAGTTTTTATTCAAATAATCTCAAAATACATGTTACAAGTGTACATTTTTTAGTATAAACGTTTACTATATCACATATCTTGTTAAATAATCATATCAATTATCTATCTACTAGAAGCCATTATATCTTATCTACTTTAATATTCAATAGGAGAAGTTATAACATTGTTATCTTCATTTATATATTTTGCCCAGAGTTCCCAGTTTTGTTTGTAAGTGTCGTAAAGCAAGTGTCTTATTTGATGAGCCATTCTGTCTAACATGTATAATTGTTGCACCTTGTCTTTCCAATCTTCTATTGTTGGTAATTTGTCTGAAATTCTGAAATGGAACTGAAATTCTGGCTGTTTTTGCAACTGATCCATAAAGTCTACATCCAGTCCCCCAAAGTTTCAAAGTGCTGGAATTCAGATGGCAATTCAAGTGTTGCCGTGGTTCATTAGTAGTTCTGTTTTCCAGGGATGGAGGTCGCAGCCTACCTAACTGAGAAGGCCCATTCTGTTTCGGTGGTGGAGCTAGAAGAAGTCCCTTTCAAGAAGTTCTTTGGGGAGAAAGTTGGGCGAGCCATCCTGAAAGTAATTACAACTATATCATTTGTTTTTCAGGGAAACATTCTGAGGGTTGATCAGACTTCTGACAATGTTCTCATGGGGCCAATTTAATGCTGTTCTTTTTTTCCCCCTTTGGATAGATGTTTGAAAACAACCATGTGAAATTCTACATGCAGACTGAAGTATCAGAACTGAGGGAACAGGATGGCAAGGTATTACGCCTGTGACAGTTGATAGGAGCAGGGTGTACCGGTGTGTACCCAGATATGGCAACTGTTCCTTTAAAACCCACAGACCACTTAGAAAATATGTATTCACTTTGTTCTTGCCAATGATGCTGATGATAAAATTAGGATGTAGCTTGCAGGTATCTTCTCCTACATATCAGCAGTGCTGGGAAGTGCGCTATTTTCTTTTCCATGTACTGCACAGAGTAGGAAAAAGAGACCGTTGTGGGCATTGCTTCTTTTGTGCACTTGGGACTATTACTTCGTTACACTGTGCATCTAGAGGCACCTTAGTTGTTACCCTAAGTAAGCAGTCTCCATTTTAGTTTGAGGAAGTTAGCTGGAGACAGATTGAGAGAGGGTAACTGGGATTGATAATCTGTGTATACCAGGATAGTCCTGAGTAGCAGTTCTCAAATGAGCAAGCGGTTGTATGGTTGAAATGGGTTTTATTAAAGAATTAAATCATACAAACAGGAAATCTCAAGCAATGACTTGAATATATGAAACTTGCAAGAGCTGACTAAGAGAAAAAGGGAGGATATCCAGAAAAAGACCAGTGTTTCCAGGAGCAAAGAAAAAGAACCCACATAAGTGGAGGTGTGCACATAGATCCAGAACACATACACAACAAATAGCTAAAGAACCAATATTTATACTCCAAAATGGGTCCTGGGACAATATGAGATAAGCTAGCAGCAAAATCAAAGAGAAAGAATCGATTACTTTTCAGGGGTTCCACCAATAAGGTAGTAGAGGCTTGATGAGTTATCAGGACCCAAGATAACATGTTGACTATTTTCTCAAATATTGATTGATTGCTGGGATGGGTGCAAATAGGTTAAGTAATGGCTTGTTCCAAGCACTGATTAAATCACCTCAGCATGACACAATAGAGATTTGTTAGCCACATTATAAAGCCAGGCACATCTTAGGGCCAGAGGAAAAGTTCAGCTATCAACCTCTTTCCTGCCCAAGCTTGACACACAAGATGGACCCTAAAACTCTCTGAGGGGACAATATTTGGCTGTTATGCCATTTTTTGGCTCCCATGTCTTTGTGGCACCCATTAGCGAGAGGAGCTGTTAAACTGTTTACCTAGTGGGTAGATCAGAGATGCTAGCTGGCACCAGGAGCCATAGAGATCAGAAGTTGGAATTATGGAGCTGAGAGAGGGGACTTTCCTTGGCTCTGCTGTAGCCTGTACGGCTTGTTAGTCTAAGAGCAGGAACTCAGATCATGAGCAGTGGGACTTCCACTGCTCCAAACGGTGCTACCTGTAGGCCAGACACAGTTGATAGTAACAACTTTCCCATCTACTCCATAGCATAGTGCACATTTGTTTAAAGACAAAGTGGTGTAAGATATGGATGTTGTATGTTTGTTAATTTCCTGAGTTTTTTTTTCTCCTCAAAGCTAAAGGAAGTTGTGCTGAAGAGCGGCAAGATTCTCCGTGCTGATGTCTGTGTCATAGGCATCGGTAGGTGTCTCTGTTCACTGTGCAGCTGTATCACTGATGGGATTGTTCTTGAATGGCTTTTAGGGCCCCCAGGATGTCCTGTTTGCAGATGGCACATTGATCACCTCTTTCAGCAAATCCCAGATCTTGAATGCATGACCTTGTGACTTGGATTGATTTCTAAGTAGAATTTCAGGAAAATTCATGATGTAATTGGCTATCATGTTTCAAAATTATAAGGATTACGCAGTCAGAGGTGATGTTGCTCACTGGAATGAGTTCACAAGATCACTTCTGAATAGGAGCTGGTCCCTAAAATTGGGGTCTTTGGGCCTGGGTGGCAACAAGGCAGGACTTTTGAGTCAGTTACAACATTTCTGTTTTCATTTGGGCAGGTGCGACTCCCGCAACAGGCTTCTTGAAGCAGAGTGGCATTAACATGGATTCCAAAGGCTTCATTGTTGTAAATAAGGTAACTCCTGTGAAAGCATTCAGGAAGGAAAGACTAAAATGAGGTGGTGGTCGGTAGAACTAACAGGATGAGCATGCAGGAACCAGAACAAAATCCGAATCAGTCAGGTCTGTGTGGGCAAATAAGAGTACAATACCCAGTGTGATCTGAAAACACCTGGCTGAAAGGCCTGGCTGTGTTCCGTGCCTAAAGAGGTTCTTGCAGTGCTCTGTGCTTCTGGAAGGAGAGGGAGATGGAATAGGAATGCATGTTTGGGCTTTTGTGGTGTTGCTTATTGTGAGTGGCAAGGTGGGAGATTCAGCTATATCCTATCACTGGTCACAGCATTTTCCCATTCCTGTTTCTGTGTGTGTGTGAGACTTGCCACTGTGTCATCTCAATTGGATGGGACTTTTCTGTGCCTTTCAGATGATGCAGACTAACTTTCCAGGCATTTTTGCAGCTGGTGACGCTGTTGCGTTTCCGCTGGCCTTGCGGAATAACAAGAAGGTGAACATCCCTCATTGGCAGATGGCCCACATGCAGGGTAGGTGCTGTTCTCTCTCTCTTCTTTTCAAAATGCTGTCCTTAATAGCAGAGCCCCTCTTTGCCACCACCCAGGGAATGAAAAGGAAGAGGCAAGGGGAATTGCACTAGTGCATTTGCAGCTTGCTGTAGATGATGGTGATTGGCTAAAGCCACACTAAGTTACCACATTTGTTTCACCGGATATGTATTTATTTTTGCATTTGTATCCTGCCTATGGGAACCAGAGCAGAGCTTTAGGCTGGTGGTAGGGCCTGGAGCTGCAATTCAATTCTCCCCCACCCCGTGAGTCTTGTGGGCCTTGCCAATCTTATTCCTTATCAGGATGATCTTAGCCAATGGGCTTCAGGTCCTGTGTAAATACTTTTGAGTACCAAATGAAGAAGGCGTTTGTGAGAGTGGATCACCACCTTTATATGTATTTCCAGTTTTCCCAGAGTACCTGGCTGGTTACCATGGGATACAGACTGCTGGACGGACAATCGGATCAAAATGTGACACCTCTTTTTTGTGGTCTAGGCTAATGCTTCTGTTTTATCCCCATTTTCCAGGACGTATAGCAGCTCTAAACATGTTGGCCCATGGGACAGAAATCAGCACAGTCCCATGCCTGTGGACAGCAATGTTTGGCAAAAGCATTCGCTACACTGGTGAGGACAGAACTGGTCACATTTTCTTGATTGAAAGATTGCAGTGAGGAAAATCCAAAAGTGTTTTTCTGTTGGAAAGGGAGAAGGCCGGCTGCAGAACACAGGGGAATGTTTAATCCTAAACGTGGAAAGTCTGTTGAGGGCAAGTGTCAGGGGGATGTTATTTATGTGATTGAGATGTGTTCCAAATTCTATGTAACTACTTAAAATAACAAATCAGTGCTGCTTGAAAGATATATGTAACCAGCCTGCTATATATAACCACAGCCATCTGTGTATCCTTGATCTCTATGGCTTCACATGCTTTGTAGGAAACTAGGCTTCCCCTGGCACCTCTGTCCCACAAAAAAATAATTACTTCCTTTATTTTGTGGGGCAGGAAGCCAGGTGGCTGTCTCACTATCTGCTCAGAGCACCTCGACTCCAAAGACTGTTTTTAACAAATTCTTAGGAAACCGGAGGGGGGCTTTCAGCGGGAAATAAAGGGGATTGTGAACGCCAGTTTCATCAGAATTGGCTTTGTCAAATATGGTTCTTCAATACCTCATCAATAAACGCTGCTGATCAATACTTCAGAGTCTGTTTATTGGCTTAAGGTTCCGAGAGCTAACAGCCAATGATGGTTGCAGTTGCTTCAGAGGGCAGAGGTTTCAAGTCAACTTTCTGTTAAAATACACTTGAAAAGGCAATGCTCACTGAATCCACTGAAACCAAAGTGACTGAATAACTTTTCCAGATACCAGAAGCAGGACTTTACTCCATTATGTAGCACTTTACCTTTCTGCAGGATTACTAAAACCAGAATAAATTATGCAGAATAATAAAATCAAGGAACAAATAGTGCAAATCAAAAGAACATACATTTGCATTATTTATACAGGTTATAATTTAGCTGTTTTCAACAAACATTACATGGAGGAAAAGGAGTATGTACAACCCTGTTTATATCTTCTTCTCTGTCTTTATGTTTCTGTTTTTTTCCCAGGCCATGGAGAAGGATTTGATGATGTAATCATTCAAGGAGACTTAGATGAACTGAAATTTGTGGCTTTTTACACCAAGTAAGTGCCTTGCATCCTCTTTTTAGGTTACTTCCATACTAGAACTGCTCTTATTCGTTCATTCAGCTTTAACAGAGAATCCACACAACATCATTGGCAATGTGTTGCATTTCAGTATTTTCCCTGTTATCCTCCAATCCTTTTTCAGACCCCATTTTGCTTCATTTCGTTTAGTTTTATTTATAATGAGGAGGGGCCAGAAACTATGCAGGACATTTCAGGTCTGCTCCTGAAACATGGAGCAAAGGATTTGACTGCACAGTAAAAAGCAGTCCTTAAAATGTCTCTTCCACCCCCACCTCCCTTCTTCCCCAAACACACATACACGCAAGATCTGTCAATGAATGTTTGATTCAGAAATGCTGGAGCCAGATGCAGGAGAGCAGAAAATAGTTAATTAAACTAGATTCAGGTGTCAAACTTGCGGCCCTCCAGATGTTATGGACTACAGCTCCCATCATCCCCTGCCAGCATCATGCTGGCAGGGGATGATGGGAGCTGTAGTCCATAACATCTGGAGGGCCGCAAGTTTGACATCTATGACATGAAGAAAAGAAGAATGTTAAAAGAGACAGTAGCACTGAGAAACCTGAAGAGTACTTTGATTTTCCATATTAGACTGCCTGGCACTGCATTTAGAGCCTGTCCCAGCATTCTCTGGGTCATG
This sequence comes from Sphaerodactylus townsendi, assembly GCF_021028975.2. NCBI lineage: Eukaryota > Metazoa > Chordata > Lepidosauria > Squamata > Sphaerodactylidae > Sphaerodactylus > Sphaerodactylus townsendi. Next base: position 35,741,464 of record NC_059437.1, read on the forward strand.
CTGGAGTTACTTCCACACAGAAAATTTGCTCCACCTTAGCTTCCTTACTATTGTACTGTTTTCAGGTACATACACATGACATTGTCCTCATTTGCGGTGTGTCCATGACTTCGCCTGTTTTGCTATGGTCTTTCCCAAACCTGCTTTGCAAAGTACAATTTCTGGGAAGAATCACAAGGCACGTTCCTTTGCAGCCATAAGGAAGGGAAGATGTGCATTTTTGCAGTTCCTGCCTGCACTAGCACCATTCCCTTTATACACACCAGAGGGATTTTTTTCAGGCTTTACAAATTGGAATTAGTCACACATTTATAGCAATATGTCAAGAACCAACTTTTCTTCAAAAGCCCTGAAAAAGCACTGCAGTCATGGCAGCCTCAGGAGACCAAGGCAAGAAAAGTGCAAGGGGAATCTTTGTTTAGATGCCCCACTACTGCTGTAAACTCCACTACATTTGCACCACAGTGGAAGGAATACAGAAGATGTAAGCTGTGTGTGAGCTACCTGGGTTTCCCTGGCAGATTTACAGATTGGGTGTGTTGTAGTTGGCTCAAGATAGAAAGGGGCCATTCACAGTAGTAAGTTCAATAACTGCTTCAGAAGATCATAACACTCCAGGTACAGGTAAGCTACTGAAATTATGTGTTGTTCTGCTGTCTAGGCGAACCCCCAAGAGATGGTCATTATACAATAAGGTGACCCCCTGCGTAGAGTCCTGGAGGTAACTTTGAACAACATCTGCCAACGAGGACTAATCAGGCTGCTGTTCTTTCAAACCAGGACACGCGGGTTGCCCATTTTCTCATTCCCTCCTGGGCCTCTGGGATGGGCCTCTGCTGTGTCTCTTAGATGCAAACTAGGTGAAATCTGTCTTGTGTTGGATCCATTTTGGAGCATGCACATTATTGCATTTAATAGAACTCTTCTTCATCCAGAATTGAAAACCGGCCCATTTCAGGCGTGTAGATATACAGATAAATCTGGCTACAAGCGAGAGAAAAACTAATGCCATTGCATTCATGCACACTGCTTTCCAAATAGCTCATTATCAGCCACACCAAACGTTGTCCAAATATATCTTGTATATTTGCTTATGCGGGCCTGTTGAACAGATTTGTGGAAGCCAGAAAACCTGCTTGCTCCAATGCTGACCAACAGCTATCGAAGGATCGTTTTGGTATATCCTTCTGTCTTATCTTCTGGGACCAATCTGGCAGCTTCTGTCTACTGAACATTTGATACCCCCAAGAGAGTTACTTTGCTGACCTGGTTTTGTATGTTGGGAAATAAGGGGGCTGCCTTCTGTTCACCTTTGCTTTCTTTCACCGTTGGCCTAATCTGGAGAAACCCGCTTACCTGGCAAGTATGTGGGAAGAGGCTGCCCTCTGCCTTCCTCTTGCTTTGTCTCTCCGTGGTGATGGTCTACTCTCCTGGACTATTTTTGCCTTGTTTAGCTGTACAATTGCAGCTATCAAGACAGTGAAGAAATTGATATTGTCTATAATCAAATGACAGCCATGTTTTTAAAATGGGGACAGTGTGTGTGCCTAACAGATGACGTTTAGCAAGAAATGGCCTGTCTTCCTCTGTGTGAGTTAGGTCGAGAGTTTACTGATTCTTACATTGGGACCTGCTTTGTTGAAAGAAAGATGTTCCAAATGCAAACAATTGCTTAGAGCACCGAAAAAGCAGCCGTGTGCAATCTGAGCCATAGTGCCCAGCATCCCTTAATGTTGTACAGGATACTTGGCTTTAACTACTGGATTGGGCACCATGGCACGGATAACCAGCTTCAGGGGTGGAAGGCACAGTCTTTTACCCTATTTATTTACTTGTATACTCTCTCCTCAGACCCAGCTAAGGATGAGTTTTGCATGGCCATAGGCTTTTTAAAAAACATCAGGGAACAGTTTTAATCACAAATTGTTTAGTGCGTTCAGTTTGCTTAGAGGAGCAGCAGTTTTTGCGGCAAAAGCAGAGGAGCAAAGAACTTTCCAGGTCGCACAACTCAATCATGTGGCTGGAATGGCTTCCACACTAATTAGTGTTCATAAGCAAGTTTGTGATTCACCAGATGCAACTGGTTCTGGTGGGTTTTTCGGGCTGTGTGGTCTGGTGGATGAGACATTCATGTGACATAAAAAAAAAATCCCACAAGTGGGGATCTTGTTCCTCGTGCAACAAGATCCACCAGACCATGGCCACACAGCCCGGAAAACCCACCAGAACCAGTTGAATCCGGCCGTGAAAGCCTTCGACAATACACCAGACGCAAGTTTACTTTTCCTTCTGGTTTGGGAGAGGGTGAAAGAGGATTCCTTCTCCTGGAAACTTAACAGCAATTAGTTCTGTAGCTCGTTTGTCCTTTCTGAGACTTGTTTGTAAGGATCAGTGCATCGGAGGGATTGCATCGGTGAAGGTCCCCTGTGACCCTCACTACGAGGCCTGCAAACTTTCCATGAAGGTGAAGGCAGATGTAATATGAAAACAGAACTCACAGTACATTATGAATATTTGACGCTGAATCATACTGAATCATCAAAGTCAGAATTGTCTGCTCAGACTGGCAGCTGCTGTTAGGTAGTGGTCTTAGGTAGTGGTCTTTCACACTGACAACTACCTGATCCCCTTAATCGGAGATGTTGGGGTTTGAACCTGGGACCTTCTGCCTGCCAAGCAGATGCTCTACCAAACTGCAGTTTGGGCCTGGCTTCCTCCCCTCTCCAGCTGAAATGCTAGACCAGGGATCTGCAACCTGCGGCTCTCCAGATGTTCATGGTCTACAATTCCCATCAGCCCCTGCCAGCGTGGCCATCTGGAGAGCTGCAGGTTGCAGACCCCTGTGCTAGACTTACATCCCAGCTAATGGGACACTGGCTTGATCATTGCTAGTGCAGTCCTATTCCCATGCATCTGGTATCCTGCCCACTTGGGGGATTTTTCTTTAATGTCACGTGAATATTTATTCACTTGTCGCTTTATCGATTTAGGGAAAAAAAGAAACTTTTAAATATGCAACATTGATCAGGTTTGCGGGTAAGGTTTCTTGGTCTTTCCTTGGGTAGTCCAAGAGAGGTCTGTCGGTAGAGTACACGTCTAATATTCTGCTTCAAGGTCACAGAACTGGTTTTTCCAGGAGAGGAATGGAGTTGAGCAAAATAAGGGTACATTGAGCAGTCCCATGCTCTAAAAATATAATGTGTTGCATTCTTGGAGATGCTTGAAGCTTGGCTTGGGCAGTGGTATATGGCACTTTAAGGCACCACTGAATAAGACACGTGTCTTGCTGTTTATGCAGAGCCAAATGCTGTGCATCTAAGGAAGAATTCTTTCCAGTTCTTCTCCTCTTTCTCTTCCTACTCCCCTGCCTTCTAACGTGTATTCTCTTTCCTTTTAGGAATGATGAGGTGGTTGCTGTGGCAAGTATGAACTATGACCCGATTGTCTCCAAGGTTGCTGATGTCATGGGAGCTGGGAGAGCTATCAGGAAAAGAGACGTGGAGTAAGTAGGAGCCCTGGAGTTGAGGCTCCCTTCTCCCACTTCCAGAGGATTAGAGTAAAGGCATTGTGCTCAGACCAATCGTGTGGCACTGATAACACGTAACTCTAAGGCAAACCCGAGCCCCTGTTCTTGCCTTAACCCTAACCCTAACTAATTATAATAGGTTAGGGTTACGGCAAGGGCAGAGGCTCAAGCTTGCCTTAGTGTTACGTTGAGTTCTAGGGCGCAGTCTGAGAATAGGGCAATGGTCAGGTTTAGGTTTCGGGTTTTTGTTACTATTTTGGGAACAATTTATGACTGAATAAATTAAATAAAAATAACAAATTAGGGTTAGGGTTATGGCAAGGGCATAAGCATAAGCATTTTATTGTCATTGTGCACGCACAATGAAATTTACAGCAGCATTCCTCGATGCACACAATTTCAGACTCATACATCATCCTCACTTTCCCCTTCCTCCACCCATCCCTACACAGCCCCAAACACATCAACACGAAGTAGGGGCTCAAGCTTGCCTTAGTGTTAACGTTGAGTTCTAGGGCACAGTCTGAGAATAGGGCAATGGTCCATTTTAGGTTTCGGGTTTTTGTTACAATTTTGGGAACAATTTATGACTGAATAAATTTAATAAAAATAACAAGTTAGGGTTAAGGAAAGGACAGGGGCTCTGCCTTGCCTTAGTGTTACGTTGTGTTCTGGGGTGCAATCCGAGAATAGGGCAATGGTCCGTTTTAGGTTCTGGGTTTTTTTACCATTGTGGGAACAATTTATGACTGAATAAATTAAATAAAAATAACAAATTCGGGTTAGGGTTAGAGAAGGTGATATCCTGAGTATGTGATAATTTATTCTCTGTGCTAGTGTTCAGTCTCATACCTCTTTCCCACCCACACTCCTTTTGGCAGGGTTCTGGTACTGTTAACAGTTGTGCCGCCAATGGAGAACTGTGCTTGCTTGAATTTCCACTCCACTGTGGGGGGTGGTAGGAAGAAGGTGATTTGGGCAATGCCTGATAAAGATGTCAGGAGTGGTGGCAGTGGGATTTCCAAAGACTGGGCACAGGCATAGTGCGTGGCACTGACCTTGCGTCTGAGAGTAGGATGAGCCCAGCCCAACAGGCAGAGATTGACAGATTTTTCAAATCCGACTTGAGATCACGGATTGCATATCACTCTAGCTTTTTTCCTGTCTCTGTGCTCATTCTTGCTCTCTGCATCTGAACTCTACCCTAAATCTCAAAACTGCCTTTCATTGTGAGAAGCCAAGACAGTAGGCATAGACACCAGCACCTCCTCTGAAAGGACTACATATCCCATGGTTCACTGCTAGTGAGGCCATTCCACTGATTAAATGAGGTGAGGCAATCTCTTTTAGAACAGAGGTGAATTCACAGGAAGCAGTCCTTTCCCTCTGACTTCCCTCTAAGTCAGAGAGGTCTTATGGGTAGAGACTCTCCTCTCTCCAACTAGTAGAAGCAGAACATATTTTACAACTTGGAAAAAAGTTACAAATAGATCCAAAGCTTGCACAATTTATACAGATCACACAGATCTTTTGCAGATCTTTTGTGTACAGCTTGTACACAGACCTACATAAGGGTTTATTTTGCAAGATAGCCATCTAGTTTGTATCAAATGTTGATTCTCTTATTCTCTCTCTCTCTCTCCTATTGCTGCTGCAATTTAAGGCTGTTCATCCGTTATGGAACGTACGTATTTTTAAGTCGGTGCCTTTTGCCTACCAACAGTGTGGAAATGACAGTTATCAGCAAAGGCACCCAGATTTGGATGTCCCTCATCACCACTTTATATCTGTGGATAGTTCATCACTTTGTCACCAATCAGCAGAGGTGTAGCAAGGGGGAAAAGCACCTGATGCACTGGTGTGTCCTCCGCCCCACCCTTTCCGCCCCCAGAATACCCTCGCCATGCCCCCACAGGGGCGCGTGCCGGGTGCATAGCTTCCTCCGTCCCCTTGGAGCTACGCCTCTGCCAGTCAGTGAGGCATGATAGCACCTCCCCTTTTGTCTTTAACTTCTTTACTGGCTCAAGAGGCCCCTGGGTCTTCCCAGAAGGGAGGGGAAATCTCCAGGATAATTTGAACATCTTTTCTTTCTGTGAACATATCTCCTGTCAGGTAAGCAAAGATCTGCTTGAAAATAGCATCTATGCTATACTATAGCGAGGGAAGGTCTATCCTGGTGGTGAGCAGACTCTATAGACTACGAAGAGAGTTGGCTTTTCCCGCCCTCAATCTGCCACAAATTATGCCCATGCACTGTGGACAGGACTGTTATATTGGTTACTGATTTGTATGGGCTTATTTGAAAGACTGGGCAACATTGGTGCTGTAAATTGAGTTTAGTACCTGAATGCAGTGATGAGAGGAGAAAGCCATGGTACTGAGAAAGAATAGCACTGCTGAAACACTCTGGAACATGTAGGAGTGAGTGAGTACATGTAGGAACTGTAAACATGCACTGACTAAATAATTGCCTGCCTCCAGCCTAATGTTAACTTGCTCAGGGGAAAATTTAGGAAACTTTCCTACAATGAAGCTTCTTTCTCTCTTTCCTGTAGAACTGGAGACATGTCCTGGCTAACAGGGAAAGGCTCATAATGACCCTGGGAGATGCTGGTTCTGTACCAACGCTATAGTAGCCAGCAGGGAGATGCGTGCCACACACTTCCATAACTTTGACAAATCTAGCATCTTCCTATGAACTTCCCCATGGGCTTTCCTCGTACTTCATCCCCTCCCAAAGGCCCGCTCTTGGGAGCATCCTTGATCAGTTGAACCTGCACCTTAGTTTCACAGAGTGGCTTCCAGAAGTCTTAAAAGCCAACCAGAGAGAAAGGCAGTCCCTTCTGTATAACTGACTTGTCGTGGCCAAGCTGAATGCTGTTTGATGTGTCCTTGGGAAAGCTCTGCATGAATTCAGCAGAGCAGTGTGGAAGAGGAGTAAATATGGTTTGCACATTCCTGGGATTAGTATAGCATAAGATGCCAGAAAGATGAAGACCTCTGAGAATTTCTCCTGGGCAGAGGAATATCTTTATGGATTGTTCTCTGGCTGGCTTCCTGGATGACTTCCATAACCTCATTATTCCTTCTCTCGATTCCATTCCTTTCATGGTTCCACGTCCAAGAGTTTGTATGCTTTTCCTGCAGTCAGGGCAGCAGGGGTCTCAATTACAATAGAGACAACCAACCTGGAAGATGCTTTGGATCCACCAGGAACAGAAGAATTGAGATAACTTCTTGAGCAAGTGTGCCTCTCTTGCAGCCGTGTAGACTGTTACGGCACATAGGTATGATCACCCATTTGGCATACATTCTGCTCCCTTCTGGCTCTCTCATCTTGTTCCCTGCTTGCCCTATATATGGGACTGTGTGTATGCAGCAGTGCTGCACAAGGAGCCTGGAATATGGACACACAGTCCAGCTTTTTTGAGCATCTGATTTTTTTGGCTCAGACCTGGATGGCCCAGGCCAACCTGATCTCATCAGATCTCAGAAGCTAAGCAGGGTTGGCCCTGGTTTGTACTTAGATGGGAGACCACCAGGAATACCAGGTGGATTGGGGCACCTGAGTTTTCTTTTCAAGGCACAGCTTGGGAAGAAGCAGCTACTGAGCACCCTTTGTCCCCACCTGCAGGAATAACCCATCTCAGGCATATGAATCTCCCATGCGATGACTGAAACAGGGCTTCCCCCGCTCACCTTGTCTAGTTTTAGCACGTGCACACATTTCGAAAGGCAGAAACCTAACAACTGCATCACTTCCTCTTTATGTGGTTGAGTTTCTGCTCTCCGCGCAACTGTAAGAGGCACTGAGAAATGGGGACTGTATTTGCCCACCCTGCATCTCCTCTGTTTGTACAACTTGATGCCACTTGCTTTGTTCAGCCTCCTGCAAGCTGTCTCACAATATTGGCTCTTTTTCTAGATTGATAATAAACTAATATATTAAACCATGCTGGACATTGTGTTGTCATTGCCACTATTTTGCACTGGCCCTGCTTCTGGGTGTTTATCATTCTCTTGGCTCGCAAATGTTTCTGATAAAGCGCCATGCTAGAAGAAGCCTTGTTTTGCAAATGGTGTCCTGTAAATGAAGATGGTTTGGGTAATACTGTGCTGCCCTTCTGCTTTTGTGGCTATCACTTCCTATGTCCTCCTGGGTCCCTTTTTAGCATCCCAGGTACACAACGGCACATGCCAGATGGGCAGAGCAGACTGCTAGCTTTTGAACGGGCTGCTGCGTTTCTACCTTTCACAGCACCGAGTTGCACGGAGGTTAGCAGGCTGAACCTGTTTGCCGCCTTTTGTTCCCTTCTGATTTTGAAAATCAAGATGCTGCTGAAAAAGGCATAAAAGCAGAACAGGATAGCTTTTCCTCTCTGCCACACCCCTCTTGCCTCTCTTGCCACACCCCTATGTAATATTTCTAGGGCTGGTTTAGCCTGAAATTAGTGCAGGATGCTAGCTAGAATCCTAGCGTGGATGCATTGTAAGCATTAGACTGAACAATCTTGCCTTAGCTCTTATTCTCAGCACAGGTAGAACATATGCCATTTGCTCCTGTGCAGGTTTACTCAGAAGTAACTCCCATTTTGTGTGTAAAAGAGTATAGGATTGTAGCCTGAATCACCCCAAGGGGAATCTAGCACAAATCTCACCATGCAGTGTTGTACTTTCAGTTGAAAAAACAGCCGGGGAAGCCCCGTACAAATGGACTTACTACTTTTTTTTTGCTGGCGACTTACTGCTTTTTTTTGCTGGTTCTCTGCCTGCAGCCAGCTGCCTGGAAGTTGAGCAGGTAAAGCTTTCTTCCCAATTTATCTCAATTTCAGGAAAAGCATTGCTTGCTAAGTTGTTTAAGCAGGCCTGCCCCAACTTGTGGTCCATGGAGCTGAACGGATTGCCCATCGCTCATGGATTAGCATCCAGCCTCCTGGGGTTGCAAAGACAGGGAGGTTGCCAGACTTTGGCAGGTGTGGGCTGCATTTGACTTGCACAGCACAAGAAAAAGGAAAAGGCTTAATTTGTTTTCTGAGCCTTTGGCAGCAGTCTTGAGTTGGAGATATAAGGTAATGAAGCATCTGATCTCATGCAAATAAATATTATAGAAACTGAGGCAGTTGAAAACTTTGCATCGTCCCTTTGTGAGCTGTTTGAAGGGAAGAAAAGCAGCACAACCAGGAAAGAAGGTGGCCACCTTACAGCGGAAGAGTTGTTTTCTCCTCCCAGAGTCCCATTTTAATCTCTTGGGTTTTACGGCTGAGTGGCAGCTGTGCCTCCCAGTAAGGTCATTAAAATAGCAGATCACTGCCTGATCCAGCTCAAGGGTGGGAGGGTGAAGTGTGGGGTGGTGGAGTGAGACCCACCCGCAAGACTATGGCTCTGCAGACTCCCCTGCCGACTCATCTTCGGAAGGGCCTGATGACATTCAGCGGCTCCCTCTTCATCAACAACAAGACTGGTGACAGTGGTGTGACGCAGACCTACAACCCAGGTATGAAAAGTGCCAGAATTGTCTTCTATGCAATCTGGGAGCAGACCACTAATGCATCCCCTCCCCAATCAAAACATGAGCATTTGTTTATTTATTTAAGCATTTCCATGTCATTTTTCTCTTTTGTGGAGACCCAAAGTAACACCCCCCCCCCCCCCCAAAAAAAAATGCTGTGTAAACACATTGGTCAAAGGGAGGAAAAGAAACAGCAGGGTTCCTCTTGCACACTTTCTCTGTTTGGTGGCAGATCTTCCTCCTAGTTCCAAGCAAAGAGCTCTCAACTGGCTTTAAGAGTACCTGTAAGGAAAAGAAAGGGCAGACATTCATCTTCAAAGTCTTCACAGCTGCTGGCTGCTGTTCCATTCTCCTTATTCTTGTAGTACCCTCTTCTGATTACAATTTTCACAAGTTGGGTTAGTTGGGAGTTGGGCCAATTTGGGTCAGGAAACCAGCGGAGTGTGGGGACTCATGGCCTTCCTCCCCTGGTTATCATGGTTACCATTCCAAATTGGGCCTCTTTGCAACACATAAGAACTTAGTTTGCAGTAGCTATAGCACATCTGTGGAGATCCCATACACACAATTCCATGCTACCAAAGGGCCAGTTCTGCATGGTATTAATTTACTCTACAATAGTCTTTTGTATGTTGATGGTTAACATATTTTCTTTCCAAGGAACTGTGATCAGCAGTGTAGTAACATCACTATTACCAGCATTGAGGTCCATGGGTCTTTTGTATTTATGTATCTTGGAGTAAAAAAAAATGCATCTGCTATCTTTTTGTGTAAGATCTGGCATCCATGCCAAAACAGACACATCAGAAGGGCATATGGTGTATTCCTTGGGTTGAATCCATTACAACAGAACAATCTTGCATTCCTGCAATTTGCTGTGAACTGGGTAAAGCACCATTCCACTCATGTGTTCATCTGTTTATTCATTGCTTTGAGACTTTAAATTGCCTTCATTACCTTGAGACATGACATTACCTTTGCCTACCTTTACTCTTAATGTCATTTTATTTGGCCCCATCGTGTACACAGGATGCCCCACACTTGAAAAAAGAGAGGTATTAACTCGTTTGGACCAAAGGTTCCCTTGAAAATACACTGGTCACTTGCTGCCACCACTCAGGACCTCCTGAGAACATTTTAAATGGCTCCCTGAGAAGTTACCCTTCCAGTTTAGTGCTAGCACAATAACAAAGTGACATCACGGAAACCCTAGAAAATATCTTATAATTAACCTGATTATGGCAGCCAGAAAATTCTTCATTAATAAATGGTTTATTATAAAAGAGAGTGGGAGGGAAAGGAAAAAGGTGTTTGAATTCCAAAAATGGTAAAAAACACAACACAGGGAAAGGCCCTCATTACCGTTTCTGTTTAGGCGATTCATTTGTGGCACAAAAGTGATGCACATTCAAATATACAGCCCCAGGCATCTTCTCAGTGGGTTGAGGATTTGAATGCCATGAAAGCCACAGCGGTACCTTGCAAAACAGCAAGAGAGGCTGGATTGAAGCAATGACTGATCCTGCAACATGTGACAATTGCACAGTAAGTCCAAGGCAAGAGCCTCTCACACACACTATTTAGTACAGGGAACTGTTCATCAGGAAGTTGTCCTGCAGGCATCTCTCTGAAACAAAAGACTACCTGCTTGTTTTATTTATTTTTAAAACTGCCTACTTTGTACATGACGAAGGGCAATATCTTAGAAGTTGGCTTATAAGTATAATTTTAAAAACCCAGCGAACTTTCCAGAGGAAACCATTTTTGAATTAAATTGAATAAAATAAAACTCTCCTAACAATACGGAAGCTTTGACAGAAAATTTGTTTTATTTCCTGGTCCTTTATTTCCTGGTCCTTTATTTCCTTTATTTCCTTTGTTTTATTTCCTGGTCAGGACAGGTGGTGCTTTCCAGTTTGCCTCTGCAAATGATGCTGTATTTCAACATCTTTTACTTCCCTTTCTGGTGCCTGTCAGAGGGACTTATGCTGGAACTTAAGGTAGATATAGATGTTAACAGTTCCTTGAGGGTTTATGTGTAGAGCTCCATTTTTGGAGCATCTTTCAGTTGATGGAGATTTTTGTTGAGAGCATCCCTACTCTCTCCACTCTGCTGGTTGATCCAAAATATTCCTGATGTTCCTCAAATGTGTAGTCTAATGAATTCTATGAGAATGTTGCAAAAGATAATGAGCAGGCACCTCTTGTACCTATGACTCATTTGCATCAGTCAAAACTCTGAGCCACAAGTATCCACAAGTGACACCAGTATGATGTAGAGCTTAGAGTGTTTTAAGATCTGGGAGGCCCAGTCTTGAATCTCCACTGTACCATAGAAGCTTGGGACAGTCTCATGTTAACCAATTTCACAGGGTTATTGTGAGGATAAAATGGAGCAGAATCCAAGCAGCTTTGACAATGTATAAACTAATACATACATTGTATGATTGGTATGTTAGAATTTGGACCTATATGGATTTAGATCTTTTAACATTTTATCTGCAGACAGATGAGTCACAGGCTGGAGAAGACACTTGGGCCCCTTCCACACATGCAAAATAATGCGTTTTCAAACCACTTTCACAACTGTTTGCAAGTGGATTTTGCTATTCCGCACAAGCTCAAAGAGCACTGAAAGCAGTTTGAAAGTGCATTATTCTGCATGTGCAGAATGAGCCTTGGATTCCTCTCAAGGACTTCTTCCAGTTTAAATTCAATATAGAGCGATGTATTTAATTCTGCTGTTCTCGCCTTCCTTTTCATGTTTCTAACAGTTATGAACTGTATCCAAAGATGAAGATTTTCTGTTTCTTTTTCTGCCATAGCTCTTGATATGGTAGTATTAGTCAACAGATTTAAATATTGTAAATAACTAGACGGATGGTGAAGTCACCTATGTCGAAGACTTATGTACCTGACAGTCTCTTGAACTGAGATGCAAATTGCATAGATCTACCCTTGTTTAATTGTAAGACGTTGGTATTTTTTATGTGGATTCACTAAGTTTTGAAATAAATTTCATTTTAAAACCAAAATAAAAATAAACTAATACATCGGTCTTGCAGACCTGTCGCAGCTGGAAATAGGATGGCTTGTTCACAGAATTCCACCATCTTCCTGATGTGGCTGATTTGCCCAAATTTGGACTTTCATCTGGGGAAGCATTGAAGCATTTTGTGCTGAGGAGGAAACACCATCTGTGCTATTAAATGTTGAACTGGTGACCTGAAGAATCTCCGGGAGGGGGCTGTGGTTTCCTGGAAAACTCCAGGAGAGGAGATTTCATAATCTTTCTGTTGTTTTTTTGGTTGAATGATGGAAGCATTTTTTCTTGTTTAAATCAAGCTGGCCTTCCCAAGACTTCTAGCTCTATCCTGCATGCTCATGGGGTGCTAATGATGCCTGTTCCTCTCTCTTAACAGAGTGACTTGAAGGACTGATGATGGAGGGAGAAAGAATATGCCACAAAACAATTTTTAATCTACAAAATAACTTTCATAGACTAGAGCTGGGGCCTAGTTCCTAGAAGCTGATATTAGAAATCAAAATAGGTTTTGCTGCAAAGAAGCCCCCTTTCTAAGATCAGTGGTCTTCACCTTACGGGTCATGACCCTCAAAGCCCCTGGAGAATTGCCTTTTGGAGGATCGAGAGTGTGTACGCCTAGAGAGCAAGGCTGTCGTGTCTCTTGCCCCGCAGAGGGGCAGTGGGATTGCAAGGCAAGGTCACTCTGAAGGGCAGAAGGTTCCTTTTAAGAACAGGAAGATTTAGATGCATGCCTCTTTACCAAAGCCTTCCTTGGTCTTCCCCCTCCTTACCCCACTCAGCCCAGCCCTGCGGACAGAGGTGGGATCCAGCAGGTTCTCACAGGTTCCCGAGAGTAGGTTACTAATTATTTGTGTGTGCCGAGAGGGGGTTACTAATTGGTGATTTTGCCATGTGATTTTTGCCTTAGTTACGCCCCTCCTCTCAGCAGTAGCGCGCAGAACTTGAAGCAGTCTAGCAGGAGGTGCACCTGCGTGCATTTGTTTCCTGCCCAAGGACCGGCGCAGTGGCTGCGTCCTTGCCACAGCCCCGCCCAGGAATGCCCCGCCCCCTGAATGCCCGGCTACGCCCCCGTCGTGCCCCTCCAGCCCCACTGATGCTACGTCACAGTTTGAATCCCACCACCATGGGAACCTGTTACTAAAATTTTTGGATCCCACCACTGCTTGTGGAGTCACCATTAACCCTTCCGTGGCAGAAATTATGCCTGTGGAAGGGAGGGGGCCGTTCGCACGGGAGCATCACTCCCCTCACCTCGTCCTCCAGCGTTGGTCTGGAGGGCTGCAAGGACCTGCCCATGCCGCCTGCCAACCTCCAGGGGTCGGAGGGCAGCATGGGTGGGTCTCAGCAGCCCTCCAGACCGATGCTGGAGGACGAGGGGGGAGGGATGGGAAAGCTGCGTCTTCAGCACGGTGCTGTTCGCACCACGCAGATGGGAAGGTGGCGCTTTCAAAAAACCTCCCTCGGAAAGGGAGGTGGAAAGCGGCGCTTTTGTGCCACTCGGGGCCGCACAGTACGGCACTGCCTGTGCGAACAGCTCCCCAGGGACTGCAGCGCTGCCTGTGCGAACAGCTCCCCAGGGACCGGTGTTTTTCCGTCCCTGGGCCGCTGTTTTTGGCTCTGTGCGGAAAGGGCCTAAAGTTCTTTGCCATTTGCATTGTAGACTTTTTCTTGCCACCAGTGCAGTTGCATAACTTCCTGTTGTAAGTGTGCTTGGAATTTAAAAATTGGGTCTTGGGTCTGCAAACACTGAAGACTACTGCCCTTGACTAATGGGCAGAGCTCTCAACTTGTATTGAGCTAATGTGGGGAAACTTCCTTTTTAACTCTTCTCTTTCTAAATCATGACCCTTTACAGTACAACCTCCTGACCACTTACTATCAGGTTCTCCTCACCGGTGCATACTTGATGATTATCTTAATGGAAGTTTTGCGTCTCTACCTCGGATACATTGGAAACTTGCAAGAAAAGGTAGGATGCTGTGTGTGTGTGTGTGTGGGGGGGGGGGTGTCCCCATTGATTTCTCTAAGAATGAAGAAATTTTGGAGCGTTTGAATCTGGGTGTTCACAGGTCAGACCCATGAATGCTGATAACATTTTCGAGCTGAAACTCAGCCGCTTAAAAATGCCAGAAGAGCCTGATTCTGACTAATGCAGTGTGTGTGTGTGTGTGGGGGGGGCACACAAGGCAATCTTACCCCCCCCACACACACACACACCTTTTCAAGTGCCGAAACAGCTGCTCTAAAATGGCGTCTGAGCCATGGATACCATAACTTTTCGTTTGGCTCCTACAGTACCATTTAATCAGAGTTCACCCTTCTAAATCCACTAAAGTCAATGGGCCTAAAAAAGCGTACCTCTGTTTAGGATGACACCGTAAGCTGCACGAACACCGACTTTTGGGTCTCTTAACCATTTTAAGGGCCAAACCAATGCTATGATTGGGGACATGTGATAGATTTCCTGACACACAGTTTATCACAGGAAGCCATTTGGATCACACTCTAGTGATAAACATCCTCTAGAGCAATTAGTGTTGGTAGAATTAAAAAAGCACTCTGATTGCTAATACCAAAGAGGGAGGATTTCTATTGCAGGGAAAACCAGGGGAAGAAAAGGGTTGCCCAGAGTCACAGTCTCAATCAGCCCCTGCCCACAGCAGTTTTTGAATGTCCCATTACAGCTCCACTCCCATATTGTTTGGAGTGATGATTTTGCTCCTGAAGAGTTTATCAGTTGGGGTTGAAGGGGAACAAGAGAGCAGAATATTCAGGGCCTCTCCTCCCAAAGCAGTTGCCTCCGATATCCCCCACTTCCATAAAATATTGTTAGTATACTAAAAATTACTACAGCTGACAAATGCCTTCAAAGAACGTTTCTAATACTGAAACCAGATTTTCAGCCAGATACAAAATCTTGAAATAAAATATATTAGGTGCCAAATAGTTGGTGACTATATGACTATTCAGAAATTAGCTGATGAATATTCAAGGTTAACATTCGCAGAGGAATGTTTTAAGGAACAAGTTGGTTTTAGCTTTATTACAGGTTTGATTTCCCTTCTTCAGTACAGCAAGTGGCTTCTGCCATCCATGAAAGTTGCATAAGGTGGCTCCCCAGTTTGGACATCCACAGCCCTTACCAATTCTTCTTTTGATTCCTGTAGATCCCGGAACTTGCCGGCTTCCTCCTGCTTTCATTCCTGATTGAACTGCCTGTCCTGCTGTTCCTTCTGACGGATAAGGGAACCATCAGACTGCCTCTGGAGACAGCCGTACATCTGATCCTCCTCCTCTTTCTCACCTCTGAGATTGCAGTTGCCTTTTTTGCACTGAAAGGGATGACCAGACAGCTGGCAATGCGATTCTACCTGAAGCAATTTGAAGAGGAGCCTCAAAAGTTGGGGAAGCCACTTCCAAGTATGAGAGGCCACCACTGAGAAGAGCACCACTGCGGTCCGTTGATTCTGGACTTGCTTTGGGGACTGCATTAGAGCAGGAACACACAGCAGGATTCCAGCTGAAACTATACCAAAGGTGGACTTCAGCAAGAATCTACAAAAACCACTGAAGCATCCTGTTCTCCCCTGTGCCAGTTTCCCCAACAGGAACATAAAGCAAATTGTTAAGAATTTATTACTACAGTAGACAAATTAAACAAAAGTTACATTATAATAACTTGGTGGGGGTTCCCAATGTGATTCCTGCAGGTGCCGCGGCACTCATCAGTGTGTTTCCTAGTGCCCACTTCCCCAAACTAAAGAGCTAATGCTGGAATTTATTTTATTGCAGCAGGTGCGCAGAAGACCCCTTCCCCACCAGGAGGCATCATCTTGGGTCTGCAGGGAGCAGTCATTCATTCACAGGAAGACATTCGGCTTGCAAACTCCCTATGGCGGCACCCCCACAAAATTCTAAAAGTACCTGCAGGATCCGTGAAGCTGGGAAACCCTTATCTATAATCTAAACTTAGCTAAATTTAGCTTAGTACTAGTGATAAATGTACTTTAAAAATCCTTGAAAGAGAAATGCTAGCTGGATATCGGTCTTATTTTAGGAATCCCAGTTTTGTAAGGAGGGACTTTGGACAAGCTTATCCAAAATTCTAGGCAGAAAGAGAGAGTCCCTTTGAATGTCTGTCATGCAGTATGTCTCACTTCAGGTCCAGCTAGAGCAGATGCTGGGTGTTCCTCCTCCTCCTTCTTCTTCTTTTTTTTGTAAACTACAGCCATGTCGGGGAGGGGGTCTGACTCAGTTTAGGACCGATTCAGGGGGGTCTGATTCTGGTCTATACCACTGGTGGAAGGAAATTTAATCTGCTGCCCTGCATTGTTTTCCTGACTTTGGCCCCCAGAAATGCTGTTTGCTCCACTGAGGTAAGACAAGCTGGCAATAGAGTGCCTGTATATTTGCAGCAGGGTTACAAGCTCTGCAGGACACTTCAAGTTACTTCCAGTTGATCCTTGAGAAGTGGGGCATAATCTGCGCTCCCCTGTCAGTAGTGCTACGGAGCTGCCTTGACTGTGTCTTTTGGAGGCTTTGCCTGCAAAAACACAAGAGGGGCAGCGTTAGATTTTGGATGCTTGTCTATTTCCAGAATTTATCCAGCCCAGGAAAGACTTCAGGAGGTGGAAACAAAGTGTCCTAGTCCCATATAGTTTAAATAGGGACAAATACTAGAAACTCAGCATCCCTTTCCCCAAAGCTAATTTTCAAGTGGGTTACAAACTGAAGTATCAAGTCAGTAGAACAAAAAGATATGGATTAAACTGAGGTCAAGAAATGGGAGAGAGGAAAGCAAGACTGATAGGTTGTAGCCCAGCTGCGAGGAGGGGGAGGGGGCCCTTTCTGCAGGGTTGTTGTTGTTGTTGGCGGCGGCTGCTGGAGAGTCGTCTTTGTATACACGATGTCTCATATACACAATAGGAAGTAACATGACACCTGAGTCACATGACAGGAAAAGGAGTCCTGCCTGTGTTAAAAAAGGAATCTTCATACTTGAGTAACTTCTCCTCATTGTCCGGCTGCTTCTTTTGTGTGCATGGGTGTCTGTCTGCTATTTAACAGAAGGTCCTTTCCCCACCCTCGCTCCACACAAACAAAAAAGGTAGCTTATGACACAACAGGTGGGGCTCTGTGACCAACTGTAGGGACCTGATCCATAGGTTGAACCCTATCTCTCTGATTCTCTAGTCAAGTCCCCCTCTGACAGTGAGGCATCACCGTTCACTTCTAACATGTAGTACGCTGTCAAAATAAAGACTATGAATTTACAACGCAAGATCTTGTTGAAAGATTTTGCAGATGCAGCCATCACACTGTACAAAAATTGGTACATAATGTAGGTCACTTGTTACCTCCTCGTACTTCTTGCTCCGATAGAACTCCGCTTTCGTATCGAGGTACAGGAGAACGAGGTCGCAAACAACTGAGGCCTAGGAGGGTACAAAAATGTTTACTTTCTGTGTGTTGTTAAATGCAGCATTAGCTAACATTTGAAATGATCTATTTGATTGCACTACATAATTTTTGAAATGTAATTATCCAAGTCAGCAAACGTGTCCCAATTGGTACACGAGTCAATGTACATACTGTGCTTGAAACTCTGAAAGGACATGTGCATACTCGGCACTGTTGGTCAAATGTGGATGATCTTGCTTAATTCCTTGCCTGCTTAATTCCTTGCTTAATTCCTGGTCAGGTTCAGCCTGAGGTTTTTTAAGTCTCTAGACTACAGATTTCCATCAACACCCCACCCGTGCCCATGTTGCTTCTTATTATGTGCTGAGCAGCAGGAAAAAACAGTATATCAAATGAACAGGGGGTGACCAGGATATTTTCTCAATTTCATAGTAATGGGGTGGATCCTGCGACTCCATTCTATGAACAGTGGTCCCTACTCTAGTAGAAATTATGCCGCAAAGCAGAATTCTAGGATCCAGAAAATCATTAGAATTTTATTCTCTTTTTCCCCTTTACCACATGAATACAATCCTGGTGGCAAACCATCTCTGTGAGTCTCTTGACTTGAAAACCCAATGGGGTTGCCAAGTCAGTTTCAACTTGACAGCACTTTACACACACGCCTTGCGCTTGCCTTGCGCTGCCTTGCGCCGCATGCACTAATGCATAGCGCACACACACCCCATCCCAGGCAGCTAAAAGACTCTTACTTAGTGGCCTCTGTATGTCTTGTCCAAAATGGCAGGCAGCATCTTTTGCTGTCCATGAGACATTTGCATACCCACTGGAGGCAAATCAGGAAGTAGGAACGTTTGTTCTGCAGTGCCCAAGATTTTTTTGGAGGGGAGGGGGGTGATTAGGAGCATACTTACAGCACTGAGAAAGGCAGCCCCTGTTCCCAAGTTGATAGCTGTAGGCACAATACTAAACTTCCCAGCCTGAGGAAGAGGTGAGGAAAGGGAATACAATGAGAGAGAAGAGAGAAAAATCACTTAAGATATTTCCTCTATTAAGATATTCTCTCTATTCAAAGGAGGTGACCAAAATGGTAAAAGGAAATGGAAATCCATGCCCTATGAGGAGAGACTTAGGGAGCTGAATACATTTAGTCTGGAGAAGATAAGGTCAAGGGGTGACATGATACATATATAAATATTTGAAGGGATGCCATGTTGAAGAGGGAGCAAGGTGTTTTCAGCTGCTCCGGAGACTAGCTTACCGAGTATTGGATTCAAACTACAAGAAAAGGGATTCCACCTTACCAAAAGGAAGAACTTTCTGACAGCAACGGCTATCTGACCAGTGGTATAGGCTGCCTCAGAGGGCAGTGGAGTCTCCTTTGAAAGTTTTTAAACAGAGGCTGGATGGCCATCCATTGGGAGTGCTTTGATTGTGTGCTCCTGCATGGCAGGGGTTTGGACTGGATGGCCCTTGGGGTCTCTTCCAACTCTATGATTCTATATTGTTGTAGGCTTTTTTGCCTAATCATGGCAAAAGTGGGACAAAAGGTATGTTCTTTCTTTATGTTACTGGCACAGTGAATCACTATTGTTCTGATTGTCTCCACTTTTGAGCTCTGAAGGCAGCTTACATCAATTTAAATCCAATATTTTAGTTGAATTGCTTTGTGTGCTGAAAGCCAAACTAAGAGGTGTGAGAATTGATTGATTGATTGATTGATTGATTGATTGATTGATTGATTGATTGATTGATTGATTGATTGGGTTTATAGACCGCCCTCCCCCGGAGGGCTCAGGGCGGTGAACACATATAGATAGAGCACAATAACAATTTAAAACCACAATTTCAATAAATACAGGCTCTAATAATTAAAATATAAACCCTATCTCGTCTTGAAGCAGCATTAAAATTAGCATTAAAACAAGAATGGGATCTGCTATCAGTTCCCTCTAACCCCAAAAGGGGAAGAGACGGTAGGATCCACCGTCCACCGAGAAGACAAGGTGAAGGCCTAAAGTCAGATTAAGGGAGGCTGGGCATCCAGCAGAGATTGTAAAAGACAAAAGGATAAAGAGGGTAGGATGCTTAGAGGATTGGAAGGGTGGAGGAGATAATTGGAAGCTGCCTCTGATAGATGTGACTGTGGAGAAGTTCCTCAGGAAACGCTAAAATTCACATCACCCATAGAGACCCATGCTGCCATCCCCCAGCAGGGCCCCTGTGGGAACAATTCAAGCATGTACCTGTCCTTGGACAGAAATGTCAAAGCGGATGCCGTAGAGTTTCAGCAGGGTCCTGTAGTGCTGGTTTAGTGGGTCCTGATAGTAGAAGGCCATTCTAAAAAGAAGCAGTGTTGATGAAAAATGCATCTGCAAAATGTGTGGAGATTAATTGCAAATGTGAGGGATCTATACTGCATGTATCACCATTAGTCCCTTTGAAAGAATGGACTTGCAGATCTTTCTTGTAACTTCAAATTGGCTGGCCCAGGGCAAGATACCACAAGATACCAGGGCAAATTGGCTGGCCCAGGGCAAGATACCACTCAGCCACACTGCTCCTATTTCTTTCCCTAGGGGTGCCACAAATCGGCCAACAACAACTGCCACCAATGACTCAGAGTATCTCCTGCATTTCCAGCTCTCTGTTCCTGCGTTCCCATTTAGTGGATTTGCCTGCTTGCCACATCTGCCCACTCCATTCCTACATGCTAGCATGTGGGCACTCGACCGCCACGTCCCAGTTTCATGCTATTGCATTCTACGAATGAAGTGGGTACCAATGCCCCTGCTCATTGCCACATTTCAAATAGCAAGATCAAATAGGTGTGGGAAGTTTCCAGGGATCGGGGTTAGAGCATTCAAAATATAAACATTTAATAAATGAATGAGAAGAATACGCATGGTCTACATAAACACATTAGGTTTAGCAAGGGTACAAAGAAAAAGTGAAACCATGCTCTCCCCTTTCCCTACACTTGACACTTGTCCCAAAAATACATGCTAGCTAGTATTACTTGAAGTTGCAGTAATTTAAAGTGACCTTAGTACCCATAATTGGAACAACACTCCCACTAATGTTGCTAATGTCTAGCTTCAATGAGCTACAGTAGACCCTCCACAGGTTACCTCAAAGCCAATGGGGGCAACTGGGAGAAGATGTCTGGTTGTCTTGCAGCCAGGCAACATAACATCTGTAGGCTGGGGGTACCTTCTTCTGTGCTGTGCTTGGGGTGCCAAAAAGATTGAAGCAGGCCCAGAGACTTCGTACAGCAATCACGCAATACTGTCTTCTGACATTGAAAATTATGCTGGAAATCAGCCCCAGTGCAAATTAAGTCCTGGTCCCTAAAATCTTGCTGGGATCATGATGGTGAGTGACATCCCCCTCCCCAAAAATCCAGCAAATGTTATTTGCACAGTGTCTCCCTCACCTGAAATTGTATTGCTTATCCAGCAGGCTGAAGGAATAGTGAGGTCTGCATTCCGAGGGAGGCTGATCCAAGTCACAGTTCCAGTCAATGCGCAGGCCGATGGCTCCCCCCTGTGTAGAACCAACAACACTGACTAAAAATTCCAGTTCGTAGCACCTGATGGGCAAATTGCACTGCTGGTTGTTGAGTGTGTTATTTACCATTAAGTCACTTTCAACTCAAGATGATCCTATGAACCAATGTCCTCAACAATGTCTTGTCATTAACAGCCTTGCTCAGGTATCACAAGTTGTGGGCCACGGCTTCCTCAATAAAGTCAATTCATCTCATTTTGGGTTTTCCTCTTTTCTTGCTGCCTTCAATTTTGTCTTTTCCAGTGATTCTTGTCTTCTCATAATGTGTCTACAGTAGCCTCAGTTCAATCAATTTGGCTTCTAGGGACATTATTTGTTTTTATTGAATACATGTTTACCCCACCTGTTTCCAGGGATTCACATGTACATGTGGCAGATTAGATGAGATCAACAGCCTGCTTCAACATGATTCCCCCCCATTCCAGCACTCCAGAGGTAAGGTAAAAACCCAGAGGTTACAAGGGAGTGGCTGTAGTACTATTGATTCTTTTCCATATATGGGGTCTTTTCACATATAGGCTTCCCCATAATTTGGGTACTAAACTTCAGTGGATTTTCTCCATACTTCCCCACTTGCCCATTTCCCACCTGTCTTCTATTTGTGGCCTGTTGTTAGACCTCCAGAGGAACTGGTTGGCTACTGTATGAGACAGGATGCTGTAGGTGGGGCACCAGTCTGATCCAGCAGGGCTCTTCTTATGTTCCCAAGAGCAGGCTGGCTGTTGGCAAGGTCAGGCAATTTACCCCATTTCCAGTCCTGCAATGAACTTACCAAGAGGGCAAGATTTGCAAAAGTCTCTCCAGCAGCCTTGATCATGTCGTGAATACGGAAGACAGGACAATAAGGACTAGAGAGGGCATCATATCTGCATCCCTTGAAGTAGGAGTCATCTGCGGTCATTAAAGTGTTGGTCCTACAAGAAGAAGAAGAAGAGTTGGATTCATATCCCCTCCTTTCTCTCACATAGGAGACTCCAAGGGGCTTACAAACTCCTTTCCCTTCCCCCCTCACAACAAACACCCTGTGAGGTAGGTGGGGCTGAGTTCTTCACACAGTTCTTCTTGTGACCAGCCCAAGGTCACCCAGCTGGTGTGTGTTGGAGTGTACAAGCTAATCTGAATTCCCCAGATAAACCTCCACAACTCAAGCGGCAGAGCAGGGAATCAATCCTGATTCCTCCAGATTAGAGTACACCTGTCTTGACCACTTCGCCACTGTTGCTCCAAGACATCAAGAAATACTTGTTTCAATAATTCACTGCTTGGTAGGGAGGAAAGATCATGCCTGGAAAAGACAGTTTCTTGATTTTGCTTGATTAATTCTGACCCTGTACTTTTGTACTGAAATTTCCCCTTGAAGCATTTCTAATGTTCTGTTCATTTGCTTCATTTAGGTCAGCAACAGTCTAGTGGGAGACTGTCCTACTGGTTTCCAAATACTACCATTTTATTGTTAGATTTGTGTTTGTGTATTCTTTTGTGTGGAGACTGATCATATTGTCCTATGTAGGCAGCAGAAGAGCACTGTTGACAGATGATGACACACATTTCTCATTGGAGGATGAGTGGTGTCAGTTTTACTCAGAAAAACCAAACCAGGTATGGGGGTTCCTCCTCCAGGTGGCCCTGATCCAAAGTGTTGCCTTTGATAAGCTAGAAAACTGGGTGCTTTCAATCACTGATCACCCCACTACTAAGTCCCAGATTTTCCAGGGCTTTTAGTCTCCAGCCTCAAACTGTTAAAGAATCTCAATTCTTACCTGGAGAAATTGAACTTAGTAAAGTTGATACTGTTTTTAATAAAGAGAGTAAAATTCTCCGCTTCAGCCAAGAGTGGTTGCCTAGATGAGAGACATAACCAACAGACCAATGACTAGAGGAGTTCATAGTAGGAATAAGACAATTTGGAGTACGGCCTGCTAGTTCTTTGCAGTCTGGGACAATAAATTAGATGACATGGTCACCAGAAAATGAAGGGATTGTTTGGATTTTTGGCTTTTCCCCGCCCCCCATAGTTCAAAATATTTTGACTTTAAAAAATTTAAGAGTACTGGCATACAGTCCCTTCATTTGGCTTTGTGATTCCTAAAGAGGCAACCAATCAGCTGCTTCTGGACAGTGGAAGAACCAGTTGCTTCCATGTTTGATTTGTTTTGGAGGTTTGGCCATCTGTCTAAAAAGGTATGGCTGCAGATCCAGTGATTTCAGCATGTTTGTGTATTTCTAAACTGTTGAAGGTGATCAGAAAGAAGAATTGCTGCTCATGGCGTGTGTACTCAACCCGTTTCTGCATCTGTAAGAGGGTTTCAAGAGAAGTGGTGCCTTTCTTGGGTTACTTTCCACTCTTCTAAAAAAAGTACTATTTTCCAGTTCAAGGACTTGGGGTAGTGGTAGTAGGTAGTGGGCTGGTAGTAGGCTGCCATATAGAAAGTTTTTATTAAGTAGGATTTCTTGAAGCAGAGCAAGAACATACCGGGGCATGGTCTGGTTTTCCACTGGACACCACCCGTAGATCTCACAAGTGCTGTGGGAGATGTTAAAATTGACACACCTCCCTGTTTTGATCCCTGCAAGAGAGCAAGACTCTACTTCAGTGCTAACTAGCTGTGTCCTTTGCATCCACCTACAAGACAGCATCCATTCAGATGAGAGGGGAAAGAGGGCACACTGGCACTTGCCAGAGGACTAAAGGCCACTGGGAGGCTATCATGCCTCCTTTCCTAGAAGACACCATTGCAAGAGGAATATCAGTCTGGATCTAGCCACACTGTACATAAGAAGCACATGCTGGGAGTTTTGGAAGAAACAGAGACAGAAGGATATGCAGGGAGTTTACTTTTCTTCTCCCTGGTGGAAAGTGCTCCAACTGCCCTGAGATTTGAAAAGGATCCCTCTCCTACCAGAAGACAAAGGCCCCTTCCGCACACGCAAAATAATGCGTTTTCAAACCACTTTCACAACTGTTTGCAAGTGGATTTTGCCATTCCGCACAGCTTCAAAGAGCACTGAAAGGAGTTTGAAAGTGCATTATTCTGTATGTGCGGAATGAGCCAAAGAGTATAAAGGAGTTCCACCCCTTTCACCTGAGCAAGACAGCTAGTGAGGAAATATCATCCCAGACCAACTGTAAATTCTAATGAGAGTTTAATTGCTATCCCCTCTCTGCCTTTCCCTTTCACTCCTTGCATGTCTTATTTTTTTAGATTGTAAGCCTGTACGTAGGGTTTGTCTTTCTTTATCAGTATAGACTGTTTTGGGAGACAACAGTCAGAAAACCAAGTTGTGATAACCAAGCACAATTACACAAACATATTAAAGGCTGTTAAGATATCTCAGGGAATTTCAGGGATGACTCTTTGTTCCTAGCACAACAGCTCCAAAATTCCCTTCCCTACACCCAGCCCTATTTCCATCAAGCAAGTGTCAGGCTGAAGATACCCTTAAGGGAGGAGGTCTGAATCAAGGAAAGATGTAACACAGTGATGGGAACCTGTACATTTGGAAGTATCTTTAACATAGGACAGAAAGGCTGGAAAAGAGAAAGAGACCAACTAAAATTATGTCAGCTCTAGCAGGGTGGAACTTCAGGGCAAGAGTCTTAGTGGTGTGAAAGATAATAGTGGGATTGGGGGTAAGAAGTGGACCAAGAGGTAAAAGGATTATATTACCGTTTCCGTGGATTACTGGCTGTCCTGCAATGCAGTCTGAATTCCCTCTGCAACTTCCATCAGGAACAGAAGGATGCTACAAAAGAGAGAAAAGTGCAACTCTTATTTACTTAGGTGGTTTGTTACTTCTTCATACATTATGCTCAAAGTAAAAAAAAAAGGTGAAATTTAAAATAAAATCAACAAACCCAGTATAGCCACCACAGAAGAAGTATAAAATAGCACAGCCACAGGTAAGGCAATGTCAGATAATGACAGGAGCACAAAACAAAATCTCCCTAACAAAACCAGCAAGGCTGTCTACAAAGCAAAAAGCCCTTTTCAGGCCAATGCAGGGTGTCTCTACCCTCCACCCTTTTTGTAGAGTTTTATACCATATTAGCTGTTATGGCATCCCCTAAGGCACAGGTGTCAAACTCGCAGCCCTCCAGACGTTATGGACTACAGTTCCCATCATCCCCTGCCAGCAACAACTGGCAGGGGATGATGGGAACTGTAGTCCATAACGTCTGGAGGGCCGCGAGTTTGACACCTATGCCCTAAGGATTCTAAAAAGCCTGATGTGACTTGTGAACAATCTCGGTCCTTGCCCTCCTCATAGAACTGTCTGTCCCCTCAGACAGGCAAATACTGTAGCAGAGCTTGTAGTGGAGATATTAGCATAACATGGAGATCGACAAAAGGCCATTCCACCCACCCTGCTGCTGCAAAAAGGCAGCTCATTCACGCTAAGAGAGAGCTACATGTTGAGAGGAAGTGACTAGCAGATGATGCACATAGGACAAATGGCTTGTGATATCCCATGCAAGAAGCCAGGAAGCTGTGCACTGCTGTTGAAAGAGCCCATGCACAGTGGAACTCTATTGCAGAATGGATGCTGAGACTTACCTCTGGGCAGGATCCTTGTACTTGCTTTGGTGTAGCTATGAGATTGGTAACCACAAAGAATACATTTTCTCCCTAGAGCGTTTTTGAAAAATGCATGTTTAGTTTTTACACAAAGGTGATTTCCACATGAGAATGGGTTTGTGTGATTGCATCATTACTGCTGCAGCAACATAGCACAGGATCAACAGGGCGTCCACATTGCAGGTTTCCCTACCTTTTCCCTATACAGACTCCATCAGCAGCTACTCCTCCTGCCACCTGATAGGCCCTTTTTAATACCCTCCCTTTCTCCCCAGTGTGAACCCAAAGTGGCTTACAGAGTTCTCCTTGCCCGCATTTATCTTCCCAACAACTCCGTGAGGTAGGTTAGGCTGAGAAAGTATGACTGATCCATGGTCACCTAGTGGACTTCTGTGGCATGAGTGGGAATTGGAACCCAGGTTACCCAGAAACTAGTCCGACATTCTTCGCCCCCTGGTTTTCTGAATCCTCAGTTTTCATTTTTAAAAAGTTTCCAGCTCCTTCTTTTGCATGGGAAAGGTAAACAAAGGGGCTAGAAACTTAATTTTTAAATAGTGAAAACTGAGAGGTCAGAGACAAATTATTATAATTATAATTGTTATAATTACTTTTCTCCCCTAAAACACAGTCCACCAGTGGCAGATGGGGCAATGACTGTGGCAGGGGACGTGTTTTGATGTGAGTGAGATCAGGGAGATTGGGACTTTCTTGTCCATGATTTCCCAGTCTGATTTCGCTGTGACCTTTTCCAAAACACTCCTGAAAAATTGGTTTGGGAAGAACTGCAAAAAGATTGGAAAAACCTTGGAGTAGGGCTGCATTGCTGTTGGGAAATGGGGAGGAAATGTGCTTTCCGGTAGAATTGAAGCTTGGGCAAATTACTCATGCATAAGTGTCCAAAGTGTTGCACTAAGAATACTAGACTGAGTTTTGTATTAAAAGCTGCCAGTTATGCTGTTACTAGGTGGTTTTCTGAAGAACATGGTAATTTCAAAGTGTCCTCTGCCATTAGTGGTCACTTCAGATGGCAGATTATCCATGCCATTACTACCGTGTATCCCCGAAAATAAGACAGTGTCTTATATTAATTTTTGCTCCCAAAGATGCACTATGTCTTATTTTCAGGGGATGTCTTATTTTTCTGCTCCACAGCTGCATGCTCTGGTTGATGGGCATGCTTCCAAATAAAAACTTTGCTACATCTTACTTTCGGGGGATGCCTTATATTTAGCACTTCAGCAAAACCTCTACTACATCTTATTTTCAGGGGATGTCTTATTTTTGGGGAAACAGGGTATGGAGCAAGATCCACTGGAGAGTCTTCAGTACAAGCCCCTAAGGTTGCCAGGTGGCCAGTATTGATCCAGGCATTTAAACATCCGGTGTTTCTCCATTTTTTCTGAACAGTAGGTGAAAATACTGGATTGTTTGAGTCAACTGGCAACGTTACCAAGCCCAAAAAGTGAAGCACAGTGTTTGGGCTTGAAGGTGGTGGTGCAGAACCCGAGAATGGTGGAGCAGCCACTGTTGCCAATTTGTGCTTGGGTTGGGTGCTTCTCCGAGCACACTGTATGTGCTGGAAGAATGTGCCCAGCTTCAACGTGTCTGGTATTTTTTAAAATAATAACTGGCAACTCTATAAGCCCTGCTGAAATGAACCAGAGCAATATTAGAACAGGGGGTTCTGCAAATAAATCAAAATATTAAATAAGAACAAGTGTTACTGGTCCACAAAAATGTCAATCTCCAGCTCTGGAGGCAAACCAGTGACTGAGGCCGGGTCAGATCTAGCCAGCCAGTTCTGATGTTGTCTGAAGCGGAAGCATACCTGAGGAGGTTTCACATAATCTGCTGCATCCCACAGTTGGTCCCCAAGCTCCTTGATGTGCGTGACCGAGATCCCTTTCAGTTTAGTGATCACAGAGAAGTGAGGATCTGAATCTTTCTCTTGGTAGCCCTTTTTGACTAGAAACACCCACCTGCAGGGCAGGGAAGACAGAAAAGAAGTCAATATACAGTCTCATGCAAACTTGCTCATGTGCTAAAATAATATGACAGAATCATGCCTTGGAGAGCCATTTCTCAGCCAAAGAAGCACCCCAGCGTGCTGCCTCTCACTCTTCAATAGCCAGAACCCACACATGAAGCTGCCTTACACTGCTTCAAGCTGCTGGTTTACCATGGCCAATATTGTCTACTGACTGGCAGTGGCTCTCTAGTGTTTGACACAGGGATCTTTCACATCATCCACTGCCTGCTCCTTTTTATAAAAGACTAGAGATATCAGGAATTTAATCGGGGACCTTCTGCATGCAGAACAGATATTTTGTCACTGAGCCCCACCCCAGGTAGCTGCGTATTTTCTGGCTCTGCTGCTGGATTGGTTTTTTGTTTGTTTTGTCTCAGCCGGAATCTTCACCTTCAAATATTTCATCAGGCAAAAACCTGACAGGAATTCTGTAGCTATTAATAGCACAGGATCACATAAAAAGAAAGGGAGAAGATAGCAATCACAGATGTAGGGGACATGCATGAAGAAATCAGGGAACTAGTGCTGCCCTCTTCCCCTTTCCTCCCCTTCCTCACTCCTTCACCTAGAGCAGCTGAGACAGTCTGAAGTCCTTCTAAGACTGCAGGCTCAGCCTTCACTCCAGGCACTGCAGTTCACAGAACCTGCTAGTAAAGCCTGTGAGTGACTTGCAGTTTTGAAGCCATCCGCCTGCCCTACCCACCAACCCTTCCTCTTACCCAAAGATATAGCCCAGTATCCCCAGCTGGATCAAGCGGTGCAACACTCCGACCTTTCTGTTCCTGGTCAGCACAAACTTCTCTGTTTTATAATCCAGAAGGCCTTGAAAGAAATTGCTCCAGGGATCCTCCATTGCTGGCCGGCTGTGAAAAAGTAGTGGATCCTGAGAGCAGCTGACAGGCACGATATCTTGGCCAGTTGCCCAGTTGGAGCTCAAAAGGCAATTAAGAAAACAAAGAAACCACAGATGTTAAAATATGTATCAGCATCTTCAAAAGCAGCAGGCAGGGAGAGGAAGGGATGTAAAGTCTGAGCACGTGGACAGGATTGGTAGAAGTTTGAGACCTATCACCTGCTGGTATGACCCTTGCCTCTAGTTGCTGCTTAAATCTACGGCAGTGAACTGGTTAGAGACAATAAATGCCTCCCTGAGAGAGAAGCGGGTCGCCCCTGCCTTGAAGTGGGCTGTGGTGCATCTCCTCCCAAAGATACCTACTCTGGGCCCAGGAATCTTTTATTTTAAATCTTGGATAGCACTTTTATACGCATGTCTCACCTATTCGTACAATCCTATGAGCTAAATCAACATTGTGACATTAGGCCTGTTACTCCCTTTCACTCTGATTTATCTCATAGGATTATTGAAAAGGTAAAATGGGATATTCCCTGCTGTTACCTCAAGTTCATTGGACGCAAATATTAGTACGACTCCTGTGCAGGTGTAGCAACTGAGATTTACAAAAACACAACTTCCCTAAATTGTAGGTGAAATGTGGTAAACTATAGGCAAGGATTAATTTTACATTTGAAGTTCAAATGTCAGCTTGACCGACACTTATTGGAGAATTTGACATTCCATTGGAGAAAGAAAAATAAAATTGCATTATGATGGTGTATCGGTCTTGAATGACTACGGTGTTCATATTAAGAACAATGCTCTCAATTTCAAGGACAAACCGCAGCTCCGTCCCCATTCTCAAGGGGGATCGGGAAAGACACTAACCATAACACATTGAGAAATCAAGAAAGTATATCTGAAATGTCTCCATCTGGATGTTTGTTGATTTGAATTCATCTGTTTACAAAAGCAGCATGGGAGGTGGAAAATGCAACGACTTTGTAATGTGCAATTAGCTGTTGAAGACTGAGATGTCAAAACAGAAAGTGAAATTCACATGCTCAACAAAACCACACAGTTCATTCAAGCACAACCTCAACAGTTTCTAGGAAGCCAGGAACAAGTAAAACACTGCACTGCAGCAGTATTTAAGTGTCTACTCTGCAAGTGACCTGAATTTGATCCTGATGGAAGTTGGCTTCAGGTGGCAAGTTCAAGGTTGACTCAGCCTTCCATCCTTCTGAGGTTGGCAAAGGGAGTACCCAGCTTGCTGGGGGTAAAATGCAGACGACTGGGAAAGGCAATGGCAAACCACTCCATAAGCAAAGTCTGCCTACCGTAGTAAATGTTGTGATGAGATGTTACCCCATTAGTCTGTAATGATCCAGTGCTTGCACAGGGGACTATATTTACCCGTTAAAGCATCTAAAGGGTGAGCCCTGAACAACTGGGAGTTACTATCTATATGATGGGCACAATGTCTGTTAGGCCAGTGCTTAAATTAGCCCAGAAAAGACAACACTATCTGGCTGTGCATCTTGGATCTCTTACTCAAAATATGTTTAAAAGCACTTAAGCGTTCCCAGAAATTATACATAAGTAGGTGCTTCAGCACAAATGCCAAGCTTGATCCACACCTTCCTTCTTTCTAGGATAATTTTTAATGTATGTGATGAACTTGTAGAAATTTACAGACATCTTGGAGAAAATCCTGAATATGTTTCTGCTCCTCCCTAACTTTCCTTTGGCTGGACCCTGAGAAAAACTGAAAGCACTATTGCTCACCCCCGTTCCCATGTATGTGCAACATGCTGAAAAGGCAAGATATGGATGGAGTTTGGATGCTATGAACACTTTTAGCATCAAAACACCCATCTAGTACAGCATACTGTTTGCAACAGTGGCCAGGCAACTGCTTTGAGGACACCCTCCGGCAACTGTTGTTCAGAGGTATACTGCAACTGAACATGGAGGTTCCATTTACGTATTACGGCTACACTTGATAGTCTCCTGTTCGGTGAATTAATCGTCACTAGGTGTTGAGTGTCATGCCGAATTGCCATCCCACGCAAAGTCACATCCTTATATTGATTTCTAGGCGATATAGAAGGGTGTAGCTCTGCTTATAAAGGACTAACGACGGGAGCTTAACTTCTTGTTGTCCATCACTTGATACGCCCCACCTTTTCATCTGCCTCCTCCAATGGGCTCCGTGGATCCTGAATGCGCCCGCCCCTTTTCCAGGAAGCGTAGGCTCCACCCTTTTTCCAGAGCGGCGTCGTTGCCATGGCAGCCGCACAGCGGGTGGGCTGCGAACTACGCCGATGCCGAAGCTGCCTCTGTCTCCAGTGCCGGAACAAGAGAACGACGTCGGGGCTCAGCCGCCGGGCAGCAGCTCTTCTTTCGATGTCAGCGAGAGCGGGAGCAGCTCTCCAGACTCTGCTGTGGGGGGAAAGGTTAGAAAGGCTAGGCAACAGGTCAGGCTGGCAAAAGGGATGAGGTAGCTTAGCTGGTCATGCGGAATCTTGGGAACTGTAGTTCATCTTAGTGGCCTTGCACTCTCTCTCGTAAGGACGTGTGGTTTACCACAGATCAGCCTAGCTCAGCATCCCACTCTAGCGAAGCGCATACATCCCTCTGCTGTTGCTTATCTGTAGAATCTGATACTTGGAGGTAATGTGTGTCTGAGCATGGAGGTTCCATTGTGGGCTGCCCTGCACAAAGTAACAGTATGCTGGATAGAACCAGGTGATTTAATCTATGACTTCGGTAAACATAAACTTGCCAGATGTCTGGGACAGTATGAATGCAACGGTTTCCCCATGTGGAATACCTCTTCTAGTGTCTGATGATATGCAATTTGAACATGGAGATTCCTTTTAGCTATTGCAGTTGATAGCAATCAGTAGATTTCCTCCCATGACTGATGCACTTTTTATCCCTCTGAAACTAACAGCAATCTGCTCTTCTTGTAGCAGCAGGTTCCATCTGTTAACTATAGGTTCCATATGTTAACTATGAGAAGAAAGATTTTATTTTAACAGTCCTGAATGTACTGCCAGTCAATTTCATTGAGTGACCCTGAGTTCTAATCTTACGAGAGAGAGTGAATTTTTATGTTCATCATCATAGCTTCTGTGCAGACCCACATTGGGGACTGCGCATGCACAGAGTCAGCAACAGAAAGATCTCAAGCTTTCTTCCTGGGGGTGCTCTTGCCGTTAGGTGTCCTCGTGCACTTCCCTCACAACAGTCACATGCCCAGCGGCAGAATCCTCCCTCCCCATTCCTTTTTAGCTGTGACATGAAAGGTTGGAGTTTTGTGAGGTGTGTGAGTTGGCTTTTTTGGTGTTGTTGAGCCTCACTTCCATGCTTGGGTATGGAGTAGTGTAGGTGGAAGATGGCATTATTTAAAAAGTGTGAAGGGTGTGGGTTGAAAATGACAAAAACTGATCATCACACCCATTGTATTATATACCTTGGAGAGCGACATAACGTGGCTGGGTGTAAGGTGTGCCAGCAATTTACTCCCTAGGCAAGTCATGATAGGACTGTAAAGTTGAAGGCCACCGTTTATGAGAAGGCTCTTTCAGTGGTTGACGTTCACGCATGTCCCTTCAGCTCCTTTGGTAGAGAAGAGGATGTGGTCGTCATCTCTGTTCTCAGTTCTGATCATATCATCAATTCTGAGCATATCGTCAGAACGAGACTGGAACCAATCTTCTTCCTCATCAGTTCAGGAGAGTTCTGCAGAGCCACCTGTGTTTCTTTTGGGAGCAGACTCTGAGATTGGAGGTGCAGTCCATCAAACCTAGCACCTGCATCTCTGGAGGATTTTCAAAAGGGGCTGGACCCAGTGGTGGGATTCAAATAATTTAACAACTATTTCTGGTGGTGGGATTCAAATAATTTAACAGTTGTTTTCAAGCACCATTTTAACAACTGGTTCTGCCGAAGTGGTGCGAACCTACTGAATCCCACCAGTGGCTGGACCCCTCTGGAATACCAGAGACAGATACAGGTGGTTAGTAAAATGCACCAAGCTCTTCAAAAACGAAACACCAATTCACAGACACTAGTCCAGTCTTTCTCAAACATATCTAGCTTGTTTGTTACATTTTCATGTGTGGTAGATTAACTTCTGCTTTGTTACCTTCTCATGGTGTATATGAGTATGTGTTCTAGTGTGTATGTGTGCATTTTTTGATTGCATGTTGTCTCAGGCTAGTCCAAGGTATGTTGCTGAACCCTCCGAAAGTGAAATGTGTCATGCAGAGAAAACTGAAAGTGATTCAGAAGAGGGGGACCATGAAGAACAGACACAAGAAGACACTGACAATGAGGAAGAGTGGGATACAGACCTGGAGATTGAAGGTATGGGATGGACTTTGCAAAAGAAGTCATGTAAGAGCTGACTTCTTCAACAGTTAGACCAGGGTGATTATCAGAGTGTCAGAAGATAGGGGGGCACCAAAAGAGGCTTTCCAGAGGCAAGCAGCAGCCTTAGTGGCAATTCCAGCCCCGGTGCTGCCAGTTGAGTATATGGCATGACCT
Source organism: Sphaerodactylus townsendi (assembly GCF_021028975.2). NCBI lineage: Eukaryota > Metazoa > Chordata > Lepidosauria > Squamata > Sphaerodactylidae > Sphaerodactylus > Sphaerodactylus townsendi. The sequence goes on from NC_059437.1 coordinate 35,774,534, forward strand.
CTGCTGACTCCCACAAAGGAGGGAGGGAGGGAGGAACATCAGGTAGCTTTTACAGCTCCCCCTTCCAAGCACAGTGCCCACCTGGCTTGCTGGGCTGCAGTGACTCCTTGCCCTCCTGGCTACATGCACTCAGGATGCAACAGGGAAGGAGTGCAAGACTAGTGGCTGGGGGCAGGGGGTGGGCACCTGCCTTACAGCTAGCCTAAAAGCCCTTGGTCTGACCCTGGGCTGCATGCCAACAGCCTCCAAGATCAAGGTGGTGTTATGTTGCATCTGAACACAAACTTTTGTTTGTAGCAGTTATGCCAGGTATTGCTATGGTCACCTTCCAAGTATTTGTTGCTTCCCAGCTCCACTGGTGACTATTGGAACATTCTAGAGATCTTTTCTTAGCTCTTCTTCATTTTATTGAGGCTGACGCTTGCTGCAGGCTTCTGTCCTTTGTTTCTCCGATTGAGACAGAAGTGAGGGTATATGATGCCTTGCTGTGCTTTGCAACCTTTAGGATTGTGATATGATTGGCTGCAGATAGCAAATCCAGAAGTCAATAAGCTTGTTTCCCCACTGTATGGCTTCACTGTTCTTTATAAACTGTCTTTTCTTGGGAGTTTCATTTCTCCCCCTCCCTGTCTTTTTCATTCCCTCCCTGAATTAGAGTCTAAGAAGGCTTATGATCCAACAGGAAAAGCCAAATACCTTGAGATCTGCCACACATATGGTGTTCCTCCTGTCTCTTATTTTATACGGCACATGAAAGATTCTGAGCTGTCGCTGATGCACCATGGCCTTGGCCCAAAGGTAACAGCTGGTGAAAATCCTTTTGCTTTGGCCCATCTGATACTCCTTCAGACCATTCAGAAGTTATGTCAGCTGTGATTGTAGAATGGAAGATTAATTAGTAGCAGTCTAATCAGATGGATGGCAAAGTGGGTCAGCTGGGAAATCCTATTTCAACTCTTGCCTCTCCCATAAACTTTCTGAGTAGCCGGAGGCAAGCATCAGAATCCCTTCCTTTCCATCTGAAGGGTAGTGATGTTGGTCCATCTTGCAAGGTCATTGTAAGGATTCTTTAAAATAATGCATGTGGCATGTTGTGAACACTCTAAAGGAGGGGTCTGCAACCTGTGGCTCTCTAGATGTTCATGGACTACAATTCCCATCAGCCAATTGGCCATGCTGGCAGGGGCTGATGGGATTTGTAGTCCATGAACATCTGGAGAGCCACAGGTTGCAGACCCCTGATGTAAAGTGTGGCAGACCTCTAATGATCAGACACTGATGCTGTCCAGATGCTGTGTGATACAGTTTGCAAAAGGAGATATTGCTCTGACTTGGAAAGCCTGTCACATTTCAGAAGCTAAGCAGGGTTGGTCCGGGTTAGTATTTGGATGGGAGACCACCAAGGAAGCTCAGAGTCACGGCGCAGAGGTAGGCAGTGGCAGATCATCTCAGTTTATTGCTTGCCTTGAAAACACTGCGGGGTCACCATAAATTGGCTATGACTTTCCACCACCAAAGAAATTATTAAATTGCAAATCTGCTCTCCTCTCTTAGGCCCCTTCCCCACATGCAGAATAATGCACTTTCAATCCACTTTCAGTGAACTTTGCAACTGGGTTTCACTGTGCAGAATAGCAAAATTCACTTGCAAACAATTGTGAAAGTGGATTGAAAGTGCATTATTTTGTATGCGCAGAAGGGGCCTAACAGTGCCATCCTAAGCCCAGCTACATTTCTCTAAGCCCACTGTCTTCAATGGACTTAGAATGGTATAACTCTACTTAGGATGGAACTATAAAGTGATTTGTGTCTTCTTTGTACACTTTAGATCCCTTTGCATGAGTCACGTTCTTTGCTGCTAGTTGTCTCATGTCTTCCCATGTTTCCATTTCAGGGGGTCAAACCTGTGGCTCTTTCCCTGGCAAACAATACGTCTGTTCTGAAATTAAACCTAAGTGACAATTGGCTGAATGGAGATGGGACAGCTTCAGTGGCAGAGATGTTAAAGGAAAATTGCTACATTTCAGGTTCGCTCCTTTAGTCCATCGGTTGGAGAAGTGCTTCAGGATAACGAAGTATTGCCCATGTGACAGATACTGAGATGTTTTTGCATGACTTATGGGTTCCTCTCAGCTAAGTCTCTAATGATTAGGCTTCACAATAAAGTTTGAGCAGATAAACATGAACAAGGCTACAAAAGTTTTTATTAAGTGTTCTATATTCTCTGTGTGTTTCGTTTGTGTGTGGGATTTCTAGAGTCTAGGAAGTATAGGAATGGGAGAAATGGGTGAATGACTGAGAATTTGAATGCCCAAGAGATCAGTCACTTTGGGAGGAGATCTGCTTCTAATTCTGACTAGTCAAGAAATTAACAGAAGATTGTGGGAAACCAGGCCTGAGACCAGAGGAGGAGCTCTCTTTTCAGGAGGACTAAAGGCTGCTGTTCTTTCCCCACAGATGTTGATTTATCTGAGAACAGGCTGGGGATGAAAGGGACCAAGGCCCTGTCTGCTATGCTTCTGGAGAATACCACACTTGTGTCACTGAAACTCTCAGGAAATGAATTAAATGATCCAGCAGCCAAATATCTAGCTGGTGCCCTTGTCACCAACAACAAACTGGTATATCTTGATCTGAGCCATAATGCTTTTGGAGAGTCAGCAGGTAAAATGGTTCTTCCGGCAGTGTCAGGTACCCGATGCATTGAGGGGATGGGGAGTGTTTAGACTAGAGGGAGGACTTAATGGAGACAAAGTGGTTTATGAGTCAGTGGTCCTAATGCTGCATCCAGGGCAGAGCCAGGAAAACTGGAATGATGCCATCTGAGTGGGCCAGCAACTGACCTGAAGCGTATTAAGTGCATTTGAAGTGCTTTTTGTTCCGTGTGTGAATTTCATTGTACTGTTATCATAACTGTAAAAATTGAGAAAAGCAATACATTTACTCTGTTTTGATTCCCATTCATTTCTAGCATGTGGGGTGGGGGAATGAGTTACACAAGAGAATTTTTTTTTGTGCATTGGTCAAATTAATTAGGTGCTTAGATATGTATAGTTGTGAAGTAGCTACTAGCTTTCTATTCTGCCTGAAGAAGAGTCCTGTGCAACTTGAAGGTCTGTATATTCTTTCATAAATAGAAGGGAATCCAGGAAAAGGGCATCACTTTACCTGTTTTGTTTATTTGGGACCATGTGCTAACATTTGTCAATATTCTCTTCAGAATGCAGGCGCTGTTTGTCATCTCTTCCTCCCACTCTGGATCAACTCCATTACTTTCCTCCAACTGTTCAGTGTCGACATCACGCTTGCGCCTTGCGCTCCAAGGCCCACCTGCTCTCTCCATTTCATGCGCTTGGCTTCTCTCATCTTGTATTTCACTTGCTGAACAACCTTGCTGCTGTGAGACCCCTCATTTGCCCTGTGCATAGAAGGAGCCTCACCTGGCTCCTAATCAGGTGTTCACTTCCACTTTACCCTTTGATGAGAACACAGTGAGTTGATGGGAAGCAGGAAAAGAGTGAAGGCGTACCCGGAAAAGAGACAGGAATGGCTCAGTGGAGGAACAGATTTAGTGATAAAAGAAAAGAGAACAGAAAAGGGGGAAAGCAAAGGTAGGACTCAGAAGGAAAGAAGTGAACTTCTAGATTTCTATGGAAAGGAAACCTACCACCACCATCCCTTTGCCACAAGCATCCTTGAACATTTTCTAGTCCACAACTGTGACAGCATTGCTGCTTTCTAGAAACCCAAGCTTTTCTGAAATTCCAATTCTGTGCAGACAGTTGGCTTTCTGAAATTGTCCAGCTGCAGCCATGAGGTCCAGCCTTAAACATCTTGTTGCCTAAGACAGGCAGATGAATCCCTTCTCTTTACTGATGGGGAGTATAAACAGGGTAGCTAAAAATTAATAATTTAACCAAAAAAAAATAAAAATCAGATTTTTAAAATTTAAATTTAAATGTAAAGCTTTGTGAGGAAAAAAATATCTAAAGATAAAATGGTTTTCTGTTTAAGATACATGACAATCCAAGGGTTATTCCTCATGAAATAAGAACTAATTTTTAATTCTGTAGCGTGAGACTGTATATTCATGCAATGTTTAAATTTTTTGGTAAATGGCTTCCATTAATCTGTTCACCATGTCATGCTGTCCCAGAGGTTTCTGTAAGATTATTTTGAGCCGTTTTTCCTCAAAACTGGGCAATTTGGATATGCAGTGATAACGTGCCTCTTCTTCACAGGAAAAATGTTATAAAATAAATGTGTAGAATTGAGAAAAAGATTTTAATCCCATTGTTCCTTTGCAAATCTATGTACACAGAATCAACCCCTTACCTCTTATGTGTTAAGTTTCAAGAAGTTCAATTAGTAGAAGATTGTTTGGAGTGTGGAATAGATTTGCACAAGGAACTAAGCGTGAGAATGGAGGGAAAGCCGTAAATATGAAAATGAAACCTTTTGAGCAGAATATTCCACAAGTCTTGGAAATCTTTGTGTTCTTAGCCTGAGGTTTATCATATTGTTTTATCTCAGGAAAATCTATAATGGCACCAGGCCACAAAAGAGACCCTGTTTGAGAATATTTTAATGAAATTCCTCTACCTATGGGTAAGGCAGGCAGGTAGTGGCATAGCACCTTGGGGGCAAGGGTGTGTGCGATGCACTGGGCTTGTGCCAGTGCGGGGGAGTTCTGGGGGCATGGGTGTGGCAGGGGCACAAGGCTCACATGTGCCCCAGGTGCAGTTCCCCCTCACTCCGGCCCTGCAGGCAGGCATTCAAAATGCAAACACCATAGCAAAGATATGCAAAGCCTGGTGACTCAAATGAAACTAGAGGTAGATAATTATGAAATTATTGTGGGGTGAACTATCTGTGTATTTCTAGTCGCAAAACCAAAACATAAATTTTTGATATAACTGTAAAGCTAATCCAAAAAGTTATTATTCTAAAATGACACCTTAATCTGGTTGTAAATCAGCAAGAATGAGTCTTTAGGAGCAGCAGTGGCGTAGTGGTTAAGAGCAGGTGCATTCTAGTCTGGAGGAACCGGGTCTGATTCCCTGCTCTGCCGCCTGAGCTGTGGAGGCTTATCTGGGGAATTCAGATTAGCCTGTGCACTCCTACACACGCCAGCTGGGTGACCTTGGGCTAGTCACAGCTTTTTGGAGCTCTCTCAGCCCCACCCACCTCACAGCGTGCTTATTGTGAGGGGGAAGGGCAAGGAGATTGTAAGCCCCTCTGAGTCTCCTACAGGAGAGAAAGGGGGGGGATATAAATCCAAACTCTTCTTCTTCTTCTTTAGAAAGCCATTACTTATATCAAGTCTTTCTGACTAGCGATTTTAATGAGATCTACCCTGGCTATGAATCCATCTTCTTTGCAAGACTCCTCCTGTGCTCATATGTAGCTTCAGTGCACCTCTGTGGAGCTTGTGCAGGAGGCTGCCTGGCTGGGTTTCACCCACCTCAGGCAAACTCTCTCTCAAGGATCCGTTTGTTTGAGCTGTGTGCACTTTTTCTACAGCGTACCCTCTCTCTGCATGTGGTGCCTTTTCACCTCATTCCTTCCCCTACTTCATCCCCTTCCTGTGTTGATAATGTTGAGCCACCCTGACCTGAGTGATCAAGAAGCCTCATTTTGCTGTTGAGTTCAAATATGACTGTGACCATGCAAGTCATCACAAATTGTTAATGGAGTGGTTGGGGCAAAAGTTTAGGGGAGGTCTCCTGGATGTTCCTCAAGACCCTATCTGCCACCTTAACCTCCCAAGCCTCTCTTCCATTCCTTCTGACCTGCAGTGTTTATTTTTTTCCAGGTGAAGTGGCAGGAGTAGCAGGCATGAAAATGAGCCAGGCAGGAGCTGGGGATCTGGGCCTGGGGCCTTCCAGGAAAAGGAGCAGTTGCTGTTGCCAAAGGTCTGGCGGTAAGAACTGCATCCCCCCCCTCGTTCTGACCCTGCTAAGTATGCCTTCATTGTGTAGCATGGTTGCAATGGCAAAACTTTATGAGAGTGTTTGCCACTGATGGGGTAGTCTGCTTTGGAAGTACACATCAGCCTGGCTATTGTGTCTTGGGAAGCATATAATTCACAGCTCCAGGGGATTTGTCACATGAGAGGCTCTTGAAGTGGCACCGGCTCTACCATTCCAAGCACTGCTTGGATCCCAGATTTGGAGAAGTCCTTTCAAGAACACTGAAGTCAGATTTTCAAAGAATCATGCAGGGGATTTCTTGAGGGAAGTGATTGTTGCAGGAATTCCTTCATGAGAAAAGACCGTTTCCATTTGGCAATCCTACACTTATTTTTCATTTCAATACGTTTCTTTCATTCAGAAATCATGGTTGTAAGTAGACCTTTTGGTGCATCATATCTGATACCCAGGAGATCATCAAGTTTGATTCAGCAGGGACAATGTACACGCAAAATGTACAATGCCAGAAAATTTGCCCTACACAGGAGAATGTAAGGAGGCTAATGAAAGATAGGAGGAGCTGTAGCTTATGGGGAACTCTCCTCAGTCAGCCAGAGGCTGTGTGGCTCTGTTGCTGGGACTGGGTGCAGAAATTACAAGGTATATACCCCAGGAAAGTGATGTTTTGGTTTAAACCCCAGGAATGCGGTTCATGCCAGAATCTTCGCAGCCAAAGGTGGCAGCACCAGATGAAAGGTGGAATCCAAAGGTCCGTGGCGCGGCACCTTCAGCCCAGCAACCCTACCCCCCGCCCCCCTTGGATTTTGACAGTTCATCTGCACAAGTGAAGGAGATAGTTGACCAGACACTACTCCTGGGCTACCTCATTGAAATCAGCAAGAGCTGGGGTTTATGCAGAACTTTGTGGCAGCCTGTGCCCAGGGGTCAGCTTTTTCTCCTGTACCCTTAAGGACACCCCAAATTTGTCACCAAGGTAACAGTTCCCTCGCTGCTGGCCAGCGAGGCGAGTTTGCTTTCAATTACCATGCATTGTCAGCCAACTGATCTCCATCTCTGGATTTGCTGGCCAACATCTGCCCTTTGCTTCCAGTACAATCGCATCACGTGCTGTAAAGGGTGATGATTAGAGTAAAAGTTGCCCATTCACAAAGTGACAAGTTGCTACTATGGGTGGTGGTGGTAGAGATTGCAATATAATATTGCTCCCTTACACCATCATGTACTGAACAGAGACAGCCTTTCTGGTAGGAAAGTAGGGACCGTGGTTTCTTCAGTGTTGCCAACATCAGCAGGAGAGGCATCATTAGAGCAAAGGAGGCAAAGAGTACAGTCCTGATGCAGAAGGTGAATCTTGCAGAGCTTGCCAAAGCTTGGTAAAAGCCATGTCTCTCCTCAGAGATACCATCAGGACTGGCCTTTGGGGAAGAAGTTTGGGTCACCCAAAAGCCAGCTGTAGGTTTACACTGGAAGTTCAAAGCATAAAATAAGTCATCCACACCACTTGTCTCTCCATCTGCAGGGAAACATATTCCTCCGGGTGGTGGATCTCTCCTACAATGGCTTTGGCAACAGGGGAGCTGCTGCCCTGGGAGAGGCCCTAAAAATCAACAATGTGCTGGAAGAACTTAATGTCAGGTAATAACATTTTAATTTGTGTAGATCTCTTCCGGAGAGTCCAGAGCTTTTCCCTCAATATTCCTTGCAGCAGACATGTGACGTAGGTCATTATTTCTATCCCCTTATTACACATGGGCAGCTGGAGAGAGGGCAGCTTGACTTGCGAAAGAGCCAAGAGTATGCTCGTGAGCGAGCTGAGATTTCAATTGCGAACCTGTTCCACTCAGACCCCCCTCCCCACTGGCTCCATATGGGTCCCTAATGCCATCGGGACCCATTATTCTGTTCTGGGAGGGTTAGGTAAGGGTTTTGTGGGACGCTGTTTTAGGGCTTAATTGTTGTTTAAAACTGTATGTATATGATTTTATATGAAGTTTTATATTGTGCACCGCCCTGAGCCCCTCGGGGATAGGGTGGTATATTAAATAAATAAATAAATAAATAAATAAATAAATAAATAAATAAATACATACATACATACATACATACATACATACATACATAAATAAAATAATTATAATAATTATAATAATAATTATAATAATATCATGACATTTGAAATGTCGTTTATGTTTATTGCATAATATTGCTTTTTTGTTGCAGAAATTTGGATTTCCTTAGCATAGAATGTTGCCCCCCCCCCCTTTGCAGGGTATTTCCTGCCCCAACACTGGGGCATTAGCAGCTATAGGGACTGAATATGGGAAGAGCTGAGATACAATCCCGGCACAACAGTTAGAGCAGACATTCCATGAGTGCTCAAAATCAGCCTTGTCTACAACAATGGCCAAATTTGTTAAAAAAACAAAAGAGTTCATCTCCATCCTGACAGAGCTGATCAAAACTGTGCTAAAATGCAATGCTGAGATCTGCAGTACTTGCTGCCAGGATGAGAAATTCCCCAAAGCAACAGAATTAATGCACTGTCATCACATCACTGGAGCTGCAACCCCTCCTCAGCCAATCCTGGATCTCCCGTAGCTACAATACCAAATTGATCTTCAGAACTAGAACCAGGGGACATTCATTGAAAATGCTGGCGGGAAGAATTAGGACTAATAAAAGGAAACACTTCTTCACGCAACGTGTGATTGGTGTTTGGAATATGCTGCCACAGGAGGTGGTGATGGCCACTAACCTGGATAGCTTTAAAAGGGGCTTGGACAGATTTATGGAGGAGAAGTTGATTTATGGCTACCAATCTTGATCCTCTTTGATCTGAGATTGCAAATGCCTTAACAGACCAGGTGATCGGGAGCAACAGCCGCAGAAGGCCATTGCGTTCACATCCTACATGTGAGCTCCCAAAGGTACCTGGTGGGCCACTGCGAGTAGAAGAGAGCTGGACTAGATGGACTTTGGTCTGATCCAGCTGGCTTGTTCTTATGTTCTTATGTTCTTAGAAGCTTGAGAGGCCACTAGACAGATAGTATCAATGCTTTCCCCTCCTCCTTCATTCAGTTGGTCCTTGTATTGGTTGGCAGTCAAAGATAATTCTTGCTTGAATTGGATGGGAGTAGCAGTTGGAGGTCTTGGGAGCCCATAGTTTACCCAAATCCTTTTTCACTCCACTGTATGTAAACGTAATGAGCGAAGGGAATAATCTTAGGGCAGAAGGCAGAACCAAGATGGCTTATGAATGGAGCTAAGGACAATGGGAGGGTTCCAGGTGAAACTGCTTTGCTAAACCCCAGAGATCTGACTACTTTGAGTGGGTGCTGACCAGAGGGAATTTGGTTGTGCGAGTCATCTCTGGATCATATATATGGGATTAATTCTTGATAATTCCTACTTGGTTTAAGAGAAGGCATTAAAAACAGTTACATTTTTAAAAATTCCAATCAGCAAAGAGCTAAAAGCTGACTCTCACACCTCACTTTGTTCTCAGCAATAATCACATTTCACTGGAAGGAGCCCTCTGCCTCGCTCTGGCCCTGAAAGACAACAAGACTCTCAGGAGCCTCAGTGTGAGTAGCATTTCAGAGAAGGCTGGGTCCTGACGCTTTGGCATAAAGAAACAAATGCCTTTCCCTGTTGTGATCTGCAGATGGCCAGAAACCCCATACAGAGTGGAGGCTGCATTAGGATTCTGAAAGCCGTCCAAGCAAATCCTGGCGCTGTCTTAGAAGTCCTGGATTTTTCAGTAGGTGTTCATGCCTGGAAAGGAGCAGGGTGTAATCTGTAAATGATAGGAGGGGAGGCAGGATTCACAAAACATCTGTTTGTACAGTGGGGCTTCAGCAAAGGTTGGTGGGTGCAGTGCAAAAGATTGATCACTCAGGATTGTTTGTGGATGAGGGCTATACTGCAGACTGGGGGTTCACATCCTCCAAAGATGGTTGATGAGTTGGTTGGTTGGTTGCTGCTGCTCCACAGAATAGGTAGCATGTGACAGTCATTGCCACTAGTTTGGATTAGACAAATTTGATGCAGACTATCAACAACTATTAGTCATGATGGCTAAACGGAACCTCCATATACAGACCCACCAAGGGAAATGGAGATTTGGGGACAAGGCAGAGGGGGGCTGGCTGGCTGAGGGAAGAAATCCTGCAGGAAAGTGAAGACAGGATGGAAGGAGATGAGCAGGCGCCCAAGAAATGTGGAAGAGGAGGCCCAGGTGACAACTTGGCTTCCTTCAGCCTGTTAGCCTGGGAACAGAGACTATGGTAAGCTGCCCTCCTCTCCTGACCTTGCTGTGCTGCTGGACTACCTGCCTGGCTTACCTGCACATTCCAGGATGCGAAGCACAGGGCTGCAGACAATTTCCTTCCTGGCTCTGCAGGGCTGACCAAGGCTGGGGCAGTTGAGACTCAAACCCGGTTCTCCAGATAAGAGTCCGCTGCTTTCAACCACTAAACAATGCTGGCTTTCTCATGTGGAGAAGTCAGTCTTATACTCCAATAAAGCCAGTCTTATATTCTCTCTGCCCCTCCCAAAAGCTCTGTGGCCTTCTCCTTCCATTTCTAATCCTACCACAATTAAGTGGAAGCTAAACTTATTCCCTTCTCCTTGGTAATGTTCTTACTCTTTTGTCAATAATCAGCTTTGTTCTGGCTTTCTTCTGTGGCCATTTCAGTCATCTGTTTTATCTGCTTTCCACCTCTAGTCTGAGGCTAGATTGTGTTTCATGTGATGTTGAGTAGCTCCAGTAGTGGGGAGAATTGTTCTGTAAGAACCATCCTGGTCTCTCCTTGTCAGAAGAAACTTTTGGTTATGCCCAACTAGTTTTTCAGCTAGTGCAAAAGGAAAGAGGGACTCAATTCAACCACCAAAAGGCCATGCGAGGGATTATGGGGCCAGCCTGGGACAAAAGTCTTGTGGGACCAAGGACTGTTGTGACAAGGGAAATTGGGCAAGATTGTGTTAAGTTAGCTGGATCTAATCCTTTATGAAGTAAATAATTTTTTCTCCCTTTTCAGGAGATTGTGTTGAAGGAAGACATTGCAGGCCTCTGTGATGCTGTCCATGAAATCTTTCCAGGCCTTCAGATCAAACATGATGGGACCAGACTCCCATTCAGAGCAGACAAATCCAAGGTGTGAACGCCCTCTTGGAATCGTGGAGGGCAAAGGAGTTGCTTAAATGGCATGTGAGAAGCCTCCGTGCTTCTTAGTCACTCCCATCACACTGTCACCTCTGCCCAAACTAGACTTTTTTTTACTGTTTTTACCCTACTGGAAAACTTCAAAACCTGTTAGGCCAGAGACAACAGCCAGACAAAAGACACAATGCCTGTGTTATACCCAATTCAGTACTCTGAATGAACTATTGTCATCTGTCAACATCCAAACACTGTCAGAAATACCTCCATTGGAAGGACTCCCACCTTTCTAACAAAATTAAATGAGAAAAAAACAACCAGGATGTATATGGGAAGAGGAACTTTTTCCTCCCTGCCTTTAGTCTTCTGTGAATTCAGGCAAAATGGAATGCTGCTGGTGAGGCATGTAATCAATTCTTGGGATATTTCCTTATAGCACTAAAAAGCAGGAGGAAGGAGAAGATTTGGATTGGAGCCATGACTTTGGGGGAAGAGGATTAAAACTTGGCTTAAGAGAGCCAGCATGGCATAGTGATTAAAAGCAGGTGCACTCTAATCTGGAGAACAGGGTTTGATTCCCTATTCTGCCAGTTGATCTTTGGAGGGTTATCTGGTGAACCAGATTAGCTTGTGCACTTCAACACATACCAGCTGGGTGATCTTGGGCTAGTCACAGTTCTTCGGAGCTCTCTCAGCCCCACCCACCTCACAGGGTATTTGTTTGGGGGGGAGGAAGGGAAAGGAGATTGTAAGTCCCTTTGAGTCTCCTTACAGGAGAGAAAAAGGGGGAAAATAAATCCAAACTCTTCTACTTCTTGAGAAACAAAGTGTATGTGGCCAATAACAGCATTGGATGGGGAGAGTTCTTTTGTGGGGGAAAAATTCAAAATTGCCAATGTGTGGTTTCCTTCAGAGGCACCACAAGAGGTGGCGGTGTGGTGGTGCCAAAAATAAGAAGCCCTGTGTTGTGAAGGAGGAAAGGCATGTGCTGAAAACATCAAGGATGACATCTGGGTGATGAAAGCCCAAAAAATGTGTGCTGGGGCAGCAGCAAGGAAGCACAAAGGGGCATTCCAACTGTGGCTAGAACAGTCTGGCTTTTATGTGCACAGAGATACATGTGGCTCAAGAAAACATTAGCTGATACAAAAGCAGTGTCTCCTCTGGCTAGGCCATTGGAAAAAGTCCATGGTAGCAAGAGCAATTGCAAGAGGGTTGGGATTGATTTAGCCTACTTTTTTAGTTTTTAAGTGTTCTGAGAAGATCTTGAATGCCAGATGGCCCAGTGAATTTCCTGATCTTCCCTTTCCAGTTACTGGTATGAATGAGAGTGGAATCCATAATCATGTTATAATTCCAAACGTAAGTGTGGTTATCTGCTTCTTAGGCAAGGTGATCTGTGTATTTAGTGTTTTATGCATACATTGGGATGACATTTGGTCACAAGCAATAAAGTAACCTGTCTGAATCTTTATTCTCCCTTCAGTGAATAGAGAAGCAGGCCTTAGAATGTATTCTCCATCCCTTGTCTGATAATGCCACACTGTTGTATCTAATATTTAATCCTGTATTGTGTTGAATGCTAAGAATGGTACAGTCATGATCAATGTCCCTAAAATGTGTTGCTTCAACTTAAAAAGCAGTCACAGGGAACTACGTGAATATGAATAGGGACTGAAATGCTGGAGAAATTTTCCCCAGCAACCCCCCCCCCTGCACCATGTTCACCATTTTCCCCTATAGAAATTTAATCTCACATGTTGCCTACAGCCCCAGTAGCAAAAAAAGAGAATCTCTTGTGTGTGTCTCCCCCCCACCACCAGTAAAACAGTTTATGATTGTACAAGTTGTTAGCCCAGGGGTCTGCAACCTGTGGCTCTCCAGATGTTAATGGACTACAAATCCCATCAGCCCCTGCCAGCATGGCCATGAACATCTGGAGAGCCACAGGTTGCAGACCCCTTAGCCTTTCCACTTCTGTGGTGCTGATCTGTATTATCGCAATGGTTGCTTTTTAATGCTAAACTGTTATGTTGGGGAATCAGATGATGGACTCCAAATGTAACAAGCAGTTTGTCCTTGAGGTGTACTGCCAGTTTGGCTCACTTCCCATTTGCTAGTGGACCAGTAGTGGACTAGTAGTGGTAATAAGGCAGGAGTAGGTTGAGAGTCAGCTTCTGATTTCCTCCTGGGAAGTTTTGCTTTGTACTCGGCAAAGTTCTTTTAGAGTTGTGATCAGCAGCTGATCAGCTGGAAGTTAAGTTCTTAAAGTCTCCCTCCTAGAAACTTCTCTGCCTCTCAGACTTGCTGGGATGTAGCAAGTTGGGGTGGGCAGGTAGTCAGAAGTTCAGCGGATTTCCCTATTTTCCGGTTTCAGCTATTGGCTTGCCCTGCAGAGAAAAGGAATGAAGCAGAATGTTGTGTGGGTGCTCCTGGAAACAGTAGAACAGTAAGGTACCCAAGATGAAGCAAAAAATCTGTGTGGAAATGTCCTAGGAAAAAACTTCCTAATGATAAAATCAGTTGGCAATGGAACCAATTACATGGACTCAGGTGGCCAGTTCTGTCCTTGGAGTTCTTCAAGTGGAGGCTCGCAAGTATGAAGGTAGAATGTACAGGTGGCGGAGCAATCAACAGAAAGCAGGAGCACGGAAAAGGAAAGAAATCTGGGAGGGGCCTGTGGCAAGAGGTACAAGGGGCTGAAGGGCAACTGAACAGCTACGGCACCAAAAAATCTCCTTGGAATGCAGCATCCAGAACTGTACACCTTACAAAGGTACAGTAGATGCTAAACAGACCCTTACTGATTATCTGTCCTGAGTGGCAACAGCTGCTTAGATCTTAGTAGAGGACTTCCCCATCTTGCCATTTGGAACATGGAAAGTGATATCCTTGCGTATGTAATATCTCTCTGTGAGGAGAAAACTGTGAGGAGAAAAATGAGAAACTTGGTTTTTGCAAAATAAGGATGTTTTCATGTTATTTTGGAGTGGCACAGCACGTACATGCAGGATCCTCCTTTAGAACAGTTCTGTCAAAGACTTTATGGCAAAGGAAGAGAGTTGAGCTTCAGAATGGCTGCCATGCTAGCTTTAACGATGCCCGTCAGGAAACCATCCTTGGTTACAGTTCTGCTTGTATTGACTTGCCCCACAAACAGCTGTCTTTCCATGGACTGCCTGCAGGAGGCAAACAGTGAGCACAAAAAATAATCACAGAAACCCAGAATCAAGGAAGGACAAATCTTTATCATCTTAGTTGCAACAAGCCATTGCACAGAGCAGAGTGGTAGCCAGGCAGGGAAACACTGATGATAGCACTGCCCTGCCTGCTTGGCTTACAGTGGCAGATGGGAGCAAGCATAAAGCTGAACGGAATGAAACAGCGTGCGCGAACTGGGCAGCTCTTCTGGAGTCCACAGACAACAGCTGCACATCAGACAGACCAGCAAATGATACATTCTCTTTTGCATGAGGTCTGAAAACCAGGCTGGAGTAGCCACACTGCATCTATGCTTGTGTAAGGGGAAAATAAGCATAGACCTAGGAGGTGGCTTCCGGATTTCTCCAAAAGCACTGCCTGGGAAACCCAGATGTCTTCAGTAATTCCACAGGAGACCCCTTGACCTTTCCTCCAACCAGCTGTCCCTAAACTGCCATTTCCCCTTCCCTTTAAGCTGTTTGTTTGGTCATCTTATCACACTAAGAAGGTGCATATGCCCAAGGGGAAAGCAACAGGGGGACAGGGGAACTGACAGAAGAACCGGTGTGACATACTGTCAGGCTAGAACTAAGGAGGCTGCAGTTTAAAACTCTGCTCAATCATGAAGCTTGCTTGGCCACTTCGGCCAGCCATCCAGGCTCCTTCAGCCAAACCCCTCACAGGTTTGTTGTGAGGATAAAATGGAGGCAGGAAGAACCACATACCACACACTGAGCTCTTCTGAGGGAGGTATACAACAAGCTGGTTGGTTCTAACCACTGAACTTGCTTAATAGCTATACATAAACAAATGTGTTTTTTGTCTACACAAAAGTACAACTCATGCAAGTTCTTTGACAACAGCTTGTGTTTTAAGACGTCACACGGGCTGTGTGTGCATGTGCGGGGAATGGTTGTGCTCTATTTTTTGTAAATAGGGTGAATGTGCAGCCTCTAGCAAAGCTTCATCTGGCAGTAAGGGCAGGAGAACAGAAGTGGTCACAAAGGCACGTAAGGGCAGGGAGGCCATCTTGGAATGCCTGAGCTGTGCTTGAGAAGAATTGGGTGCCGTGACCTGTGCTGCTTCAGAATACTGACCCCCTTGTGTTACCTGGTAGATGGCAGTATAAAGCCTTTTTTAAAAAAGACATCTCTGATGTTTTCTATTTCATTGGAAGGCTGTAATCTCAGTGAAGCCCAAACTGTGGGTCTGAAGGAATACACCTTTTTTTTTAAAAAAAAGAAAGGCTTCTCTGACCTCTCCCCAAAATGAGGCACCCTCCTGCCGCACTCTATGCCAGGGGTCTGCAACCTATGGTTCTCCAGATGTTCATGGACTACAAATCCCATCAGCCCCTGCTGGCAGCAGCTGATGGGATTTGTAGTCCATGAACATCTGGAGAGCCGCAGGTTGCAGACCCTGCTCTATGCTATGCTGTTTGCCCCTGACTCCTCACTGTTGGCCTATTGTCACTAAATTCCATCCCAACAATGCAGCATAATGACCAGTCCAGAATTCACACATAGACATCGGGGCAAGCTCCTTTGAAGGAAGGCAGCTCTTACATATGCTAACAGTAAACTGTTTTGACATGTAAAATTTTTTTTTTCAAAATTTAATTCAGGAAAAAAAGTGAGCCTTAATTATACGAAGCCTGGAACCAACTGTAAACCCCGCCAGCTTCTAACTGCTGAGGAGGACCATTTTTGGCTGGTAAAAAATGACTACAAGTAAGGGGGAGGCTGTGGGAATAAACTTTCTTGGGCCAGGAAGGGTTGTGTGCCTGGGTAGTGTAGAATTGAGAGTCTAGGAGACCCAAATTCAAATCCCCACTGCCAGAGAAGCTTGCTGGGAGACCTTGGGCCAGTCACATTCAGTCAAATCTACCTCCCAAAGTCAGAGGTGTAGCTCCAAGAGGAGGGGGGTGTGATGCACCGGGTGCATGCCCCTCTGGGGGCATGGTGAGGGCGTTCCGGGGGCGGGGTGGATGACGCACCAGTGCACCAGCTGCTTTTCGCCCTTGCCTCTGCCCAGGGTTGTTGTGAGGATAAACATGGAGGACTGTAGACTAATGTAAGCTGCTTTAGGTCCCCATTGAGGAGAAAGATGGGGTATAAATTAAGCAAATACATACAAAATAATGGGGGGGGGGTCAACTTCTTGTCATAGCCTCTGATTTGGGAGTTCCTGGCTTTGCTTACTGCAGCACTTACTGCTGTTTCCCTCTTAAGTATTAAGCTACAAGGGAGAATGGCAAGAGATGCAACTGCTATTTTGAGTAGGGCAGATAATCTGAACAGGCTGGGGTGCGTGTGGGACACGGCTCTGAAATGAGGCTCACTGGGTGCAGAATGAGGCCAAGACATTTTGGTGCCTCAGATAGAGAAGTCAAAGGGTGCATACACTACACCCACTCAGTAACTGAAGGTCTAATCCACCAGGAAGTTCTCTTCCGAGGCCTCATTTAAATGAGCAGGAACTGCATGACTGATAGTCTGGAAAGCTCCAGTTCACTCAAATAGGACTTGTGCATGAGAAGGTTGTGGGGAATTGGGCCTCCAGTTGGATGCCGCCATCTGAAGAGGCTCCTTCTGCTTGGATGGGCCTGATAGTATGCTGTAGTTGCCCCCATCTTTCTAACCCCCTCCCCCAACAGGGTGTGATTTGAATGTGATAGGAATAGTGATTTTGCAGTAGCTGCTGACTGTAACATGGATGGTTAAACTTGCACTAGCTGCCATGTTCACTCAAATTGACTGAAAAACATTCAAGCATAACCCAAAGAGCACAAGGGAGAAAACGCTCCCAAGTATCTGAGAACTCCATTTCGTGTGCCATCCAAACATCCCAATGCTGCTGACCAACGGCTGTATTTGCGTTAGTCAGAAAAAGAATCCTCTTGCTCCAAAAAGGTTCTTGCCTAGTCATAATTTTGAGGCCGGCATTTCAGCCCTCTTCTGGAAGAAGCTGTTTAGCCTGCTGCAGAATGGATAGATAAATTTCTGCAACCGCAATCCAGATCACACCTGCACAACCCAAATGGGCCTCTTTTCTCCATGGCTGGCCAAATCCTTGGTACAGAGAGTTGTTCCACCTCCATATTACCTCCAGAGGAACGTAACATGAACACAGTGGGTCAAAGAGATATTTGGCCGCAGAAGAGGAGAAACCTACCACAGATAGAAACCTACCTCCAAGCCAGATAACGGAAGAGAATGCGCAGCCATCTTGCAAGGGGAAAGGAAGCACAAGCAAATAACTTAAAACCATGACTCTCTGCTCCACTGAGAGCAACTGGCCACACTTGAAGATTTCCTGGGTGGGTTGGAGGAGGGCTGTTTTCTCCACAGAGCAATGGGCTGGGTTGGTCTGGGCTGGGCTGGGACGGGGGAGAGTCTCCTCTCATTAGCCTTCTCAAATCATCTCTTTGCTTCTTCTTCTTCACCTGTTTCATCCAACCCCTGAGATGGCTGCACGCTGGGCTGAACCGTCTGGACGGTCTCCTGTAGGCTGCTGCTGGGGAAGACCACGTAGCGGGCACTGACCGTGTGTCCCTGACCCTCCCGTAGGTTTTCTTTGCTGTGCCAGATGCCATATCCAAAGTAGACCAGCAAGCCTAAACCAAAGAGAAACCACAAAAGTAAAAAACAAACCCAAACATGTCACCATAAGTCAAAAATACACCAAGATACCTTGGCACAGGACCATAGCAAGATAATTGATGGTGAGGGGCATAAATGTTGAAGGGGGGGGGCATAACAAATTAATTCAAAACAGTAAAAATCCCACAAGTTCAAAATTATTATGCTTACAAGTTATTAATTTAAACGTAATTGGATTTTTAAGTGCCAGTTGTTCAAGTGTGCCCTAGGGAAGAGTCGCCAACTCTGGCATCAAAAATTCCTGGAGCTTTGGTGGGGGTGGTGTTTGGAAAAAGGACAGAGCTCCACAGTTTTGTAATAGTATGTCCTGTGATGTCACATCCAGTTCAAAGTTCAACTCTTGCATCAACCCTTCCTATGAGATCCCTTCCTCTCACCAAAATCCAACTTCTAAATAAATATTCTACATCTAATATCAATTACCCCACTCCTTTCCTCCCACCTTGCATGAGTTCTAGGGAAATAGGGTAAAGAGGAATGTTGCAAGCAGAGGCCCCTCTTTAGTATCAAAGTCCAGAATTCAGATTTGACTTCCATCTTAGTCTTAACTGTCTATGGCCCCTTCCACACATGCAGAATAATGCACTTTCAATCCACTTTCACAATTGTTTGCAAGTGGATTTTGCTATTCCGCACAGCTGCAAAGTGGATTGAAAATGGATTGAAAGTATATTATTCTGCATGTGCGGAAAGGGCACTGTGGATCATAAAAAAGGACTAATAGATCATCAGCAATTGGCTTCTGTAACCTTTGCTTGCCAGGAACCCATAAGCTGTAAGCAAGACTGTCACGTACGCAGATAGATATGTGCAACAGGTAATTGCAACATGGTGAAGAAAGTCTCTGTGTGCAGTAACGTTAATGGTATATGAGGGACAGGAAACCAATGAGTTTGTGACACAGTTGTGGTCGATAATCTTTTGCGGAATAGTATACTCATACAAGTGTGTAAATGCTTTGCATTTAGAACAACTCATTGGAGAAATGCCTAATGGGAATGAGTCCTGTTTCTTCAGCAGGTATAATAATAACATTTTATTTCCTGGAACGATCTAGTGATCTTCTGGTACGTTCCACAACACCAATAGAGGAATGACTGGAAGGGCACTGTTCAGAAACAGCCCCCTTCCCTGTCTTGCATGCCAACACTTTAGAACTTTTCATTAAAAAGTTTGTGTTTTTTGGATTTTGTACACAACCGCCGTGACCATCTGCTACCTTTTTCTACTTCAAAAATACTAGTTCTGAATTCAAGCAAGCTACTGCAAGGTGACTTTTAAGCAATCAAAAAAACAAAGCAACCAGTCGCCTGGCTGAGTGCTTCTGAGCACTGCCAACTCCTACCCCATTAGAATCCCATGGCCCAACTTACACTTGGGGCTATTTCCTAACTGCAAATAGGGAATACTCCCCCTAAAACAATGTTGGTATTCAGCAGGTTTGCACCACTTTGGCAGAAATGGTTGTTAAAAAAAGGGTGCTTGTAAGCAACCAGTTATTAAGTTATTTGAATCCCACCACTGCCCCAAAGAGTGTAGCTCTCAGTCAAATTTTCTGCCCTGTGCTCTTGTTATTATTGCTGATGTTAAAAGGTAGAGAAAGGAAGGAAGGGAGAACGAAAGAAAGTTATGCAACAGGACAGAGAAGAATGGATTCAGTCAACAAAGGGTTAACTGTCCAGCAAAACTGCCGTCTTTCAGGTTCTCTTCCTTACCTTTTGCAAGGCAATTGCTGAAAGACTGGTTGCACACTTCTGCTGATATTACCAGGGAAATGACTGGTGGCTTTTCTTTAAAATGAAAGCTGAACATTCAGAGAAGAGGGCCTATTGGGCCCTAATGTATTGTTATCAGGGCTGCTCCGCTACCTGCCCCGGTATTTTTGTGGCAAATAAATCAATCATATAATACAACACAATAACATTGCACTAGTGAGAAGGAAGCAGGAAGAACAGCACATCGCCCTAACAAAGGATTAAAATAAATCACCTAGCTGACTTCAGAAAGTGTGTGCCAATCATTTATTCAAGTCCCAGACAGACTGAGACTGTCAGGCTCAGTTAGCATAAGAAAAAACCATGCTGTTCTCAGTGGTGAAATAGCAGCCCCTCCTCTCAAGCCTGGGCTCCTGTGGCAAAGGGCAACCCCTGCAACTTCTCAGGACACCTGGCCAAAATGCTTTACTTCACCAAACAGGTGGGGGTGGAAAGTGCCATTAAGCAGGGCTGCCAAGAGCAACCATGCCCCCCATGTGCCTCCTCCATATGACCAACAAATGATTTGGGGGTTGTTATCATGCATTTATAGTAATAAAAGGATCTGCATATCTATCTGTCTGACCCTGTGTGGCAGGCATAATTCACCAGAGAAGTTTTCAAATGTGAAAATTCATCACATTTAGAAAATGCTGTGGACCTGACCAGCTTCATTTTAATGTTCTTGTTCCCAGCAGAGAAGAATGAAAACAAGCCCGGTCCACATAGCACAGTGGTGGCGAACCTTTGGCACTCCAGCTGTTATGGACTACAATTCCCATCAGCCCCTGCCAGCATGACCAGCAGGGGCTGATGGGAATTGTAGCAATCCAGAACCTCAACAACTTGGAGAATACCCGAAGGTTCGCCACCACTGGACCCTCTTCAGTGCAGCTCTGCACTTATCCTTCTTTGCTAGGAGGGTAGGAGAAAAGAACTTCCCCCCCCAAAAGTCTCAGCAGAGTGTCCAGTGAGCCCCCACCACATTCTCTCTCAAAACTCATTTTCAAAGCATAGGTACGGCAGCCCCCCCCCCTCCCAACTCACCTACAATCAGCCAGACAGAAAAGCGCAGCCAGGTCATGTAGTTGAGTTTCAGCATGAGGTAGATGTTGAGAAGGATGCTCAGGGCTGGAGTCAATGGTACCAGGGGCAGCTAAAAGGCAAGAAAGGAGACCAAGGTGAGATGAACTGGTGGTTCCAATTCGTGGCCTTTTCAAGAGGATGGAGCCCCCCTCCCTACTGCTGCTCTATCATCTCTGGAAACATTGTTTTTGAGGTCTGAGGGTTTCTCCCCACTGCACTAGTATCAATCAATCTGACAATGTAAAGATCAGTTTTTGGCCATGTTGAAAATTTACAGCTACAGCCTGCTTCCTGATGTGTCATTGAAGTGTAAAGAGAAATTTGGGACGGGGTTCCATATCAAATGCTTGCTACCTTTTCTTCAGTTCCCAAACCAAGATGAAGAGCTTGGGATCGCATCTTGCATAACTGGCTTGAACTGCCACCAATTAGGTCAGATTGGAAGGGGGAGTTTTGCTTCTCTCCAAGAATCATCTTTGGACTCATGTCCTTAATTGGCTTACAGCAGTCAGGGGGTCAGTGGTCCAGTCTCCTATAAAGTACCCTACAACCATCTGATGAGAAGAGAGTAGCAATGCCCAAACCTTGGGCATCAGGAGTAAGCAATGGATCTGAAACCATCTTGCTGCATCTCCTACTTCTGTGGTGGCGAACCTTTGGCACTCCAGATGTTATGGACTACAATTCCCATCAGTCCCTGCCTGCATGGTCAATTGGCCATGCTGGCAGGGGCTGATGGGAATTGTAGTCTATAACATCTGGAGTGCCAAAGGTTCGCCACCACTGTCCTACTTGATGGTTTGACTTATGCTGATTTGTCAGCCTTCAGTGTATGTTAGGAAGTTAGACTTTGTTGTTTTAATCCATCTACTTGCTTGTCTTATATTTAAACCTGAACCTTTTATACAATCCTTTTAATAAACCCTGCCACTTTTTAATTGCTGGGTTCCACTGCATGTGTAAGAGTCCAACCCAGCCTCAGTTGAGCTATCAGAAGAGGATGTATTCCAGGGTCCCAGGTCTGGGGTAGGGAAATTTAATCACCCTGGTGGATTGGAAAACCCAGTTTCTTGACACCTGGAACACAACCAGTGAAGAGGACCCAAAGTCTGTATTTTGAAAGCTGGATGGCAAAGAGCTGGGGTCAGTGCAGGCTTTCAAAGGGCATTGTTCTTTTGGAGGGAAGTGATGGTTTGCAGCCCATCCACCACCCCACCTTCCTTCTAATGAACATGGCAGATTACTATTTCCATGATGAAGTTTTAGCAAGACCATGGAATGGGAATCTGCATTTGCACAGTGCTTGTGGCAAAGCTGTCCTATTTTTGCCTTATCAGAAACAGATCTCAAGATGAAAACTGGTATTTCTCACAGTGGAGGCTTGAACTTGCTGCTGAATAGGAGAGGAGAAAGGAAAGGGGACCCTGCAAAGTATTTAGGGGTCAGATATCTTGCAAATCCCTTATCAGGCTTTGGCCCCAGTTACCTGGAATGTCTGGCTGTTCTTTTGCTGCTCGTGAACCCCGATAAGAACCAAGCTGACAACAAAGGCCAGGCTGAAGAGTACGATCAGCAAGGCGTAGCTCCAGGTGGGCAGGTGAAGTTGATTCTTCCCAAACACCAGGATGGAACACAAGCAGAAGGCTGACACCATGAGGATGATAACAGCCACTGTGACCACTTCTCCAGGGTAGAAATCGCTGAGGAAGTCCAAATAGGGATCAAAAATGGCTTTGAGCTGCCCCGGTTCCCGCTGGCTTTTGAGTTTTTTCTTGTCTACCAAGTTCAGCTTGTCAGAGAAAGATTCATATTCTTTTAGTTCGCTCGCATCAATAGTCTCTGCAGATGGTGGCGGAGTATTCTCAGCCTCTGAAGGTGGGTTTGGAGCCTGGGACCTTGTCCGCTGGAAGCGCAGAACAATGACGCTGGCTGCTACAAAGGTGTAGGCCAAGAGGGTGCCAATGGACAGGAACTGGACTAGGGCCTCCAAGTCAAAAATGAGGGCCAGAATGGACATGAGAATGCCAAACACCAAGATGGCCACCACAGGGACCTGTGTGTGGGGGTGTACACGGGAGAACACATGGAAAAAGAGTCCATCCTCTGCCATGGCATAGACAATTCGTGGGAGAGAGAAGAGGTTGCTGAGGAGAACAGTGTTCATTGCTGGAAAGAAACAGGAGAGGCACATGTTCAGAAGGACCGCCCACTCACCCTTCCCTCTTCTGTGATGCCTAAGATGAAGAGGGACAAACTGTACTGTGCTGTAGCAGAACATATGAGCTGTTCGATGGATCAGACCACACAGAGAAGTCCTACATCTAGTCTGTCACAAATGGCCCATCAACAGCTCAGCCCTGTTCAGTCTTGGGACGACTACAGTAGGGTCAAAGGCTTTGCCAACGTGGGGTAGCGGTTAAGGTGTCAGACTAGCATCTGGAAAACCCAGCTCCAAATTCCCACTCACACAATGGAAGTTTGCTGGGGGAACTTGGGCCAGTTACAGAATTTCAGATCTGACCCAAGCTAATATTTGGATGTGAGACCACCAAGGAATACCAGGGTGACATAGAGGCAGGCAACAGCAAACCACCTCCAACCCTCTCTCACCTTGAAAACCCTATGGGGTTGCCATAGGTCAACTATGATTTGACAGCAAAAATAAAAAAGGTGATAGCCTTTCTCTCCCTAACTGCCAACAGCTGACACAATGGCAATAAAGGAGGAGAGATTTAGTCCTCGGGTAACAGCAGTGTAGATGATAAGAGGCTAAAGCCAGTTTAGGAAAAGCCCAACCCTGGGCCTTGGCCCATACTCACCACAAATGGATCCAGCAGCCACAATGAAGCCAGCCCAAGAGTAACCCCTTCGAAAAAAGGCATCAGCAAGGGCAGACTCGGGGTCCAAGGAGTGCCAAGGCACCATCAGAGTCAACACCACGGAAACCAGGACGTAGGCCCCTGTGGCAAGGCCCAGTGAGATGGCAATAGCTGTGGGAACAGCTTTTTGAGGGTTTCTGGCCTCCTCGCTAGATGCAGCTATAACATCAAAGCCCACAAAGGCATAAAAGCATGTGGCTGTCCCAGCCATGATCCCTGAGATACCAAAGGGGGCAAATCCCCCCTCCTCTGCCCCCCAGTTTTGGGGCCTAGCCAGGATGAATCCCATCACAATGATGAAGACGATGATCCCCATGCTGATGGCAGAGAAGACATGGTTGAGCCAGGATGAGACTCGAGCCCCAAAGGAGATGAAGGCTGTTGCTATGAGCAGAATGACGGAGGCCAAGAAGTCTGGGTAATGTGCCAGGAATGGGATATTCCAAGTGCCAACATGGATCTCAGTAAAGTTCTTGATTTTGTGATCAAAGATAGAATCCAGGTAGCCACTCCATGCTCTGGCGACAGCGGCCCCACCTATCATGTACTCAAGAATGACATTCCAGCCAATCAGGAAGGCCCAGATCTCGCCTACTGAGATGTATGTGAACATGTATGCAGAGCCTGTCTTGGGCACGCGAGCCCCAAACTCGGCATAGCAGAGAGCAGCCAGCAGTGAGGCAAAGGCAGCAATGATAAAGGAGATAACGATGGCAGGTCCCGCAGTCTCCTTGGCAACGGTGCCAGTGAGCACATACAAGCCCGAACCCACCATACCCCCAATGCCTAGCAGTGTCAAGTCAAAAGTATTCAGGCATCGGTTGAAGGAGGTCTCCATCATGTCATCCTCCAGTGTCTTCACTCGATTAAGTTTCTGGCAGAAGCGGGTCAGGTCAGCTGGGCGAGGCAGCCGGCTCACCATCTTGGAAGGAAGGTGGGGTGCCTTGCCTTCAACACGAACAATAGAGGACAAAACACTCTCTCCTCAGTCTTCTGCTTAAATACCTAGCAAGGAAGAAAATAGTCATGTAAATGGATCCAGCAGCCACAATCAAGTCAGCCCAAGAGAAACTCCTTTGATAAAAGGCATCAGCGAGGCCAAACTCAGGATCCAAGGAACCATCAGTGCCAATACCACAGAAACCAGGATGTAGACCCCTGTGGCAAAGCCCAGTTAGATGGCAATAGCTGTGGGATCAGCTTTTGGGGGATTCCTGGCCTCCTCACTAGATGCAGCTATAACATCAAAACCCACAAAGACATAAAAGCATGTGGCTGTCCCCAGCCATGATGACTGAAATACCAAAGGGGACAAATCCTATCAGCACTGATCCAGCTATACCAGCATCTAAACAGTGGCTTGAGGCAGAAATTTTGGTTGGGGCACCAATGAAGTTGCCGTGAAACAAACAAAGGTGACCCTCAGCCTCCCCCAAGCAGAGGTACCTGGATATTCTACCCATGCCTGGGGTAAGTGAACACAGTGTTCTCTGCTAGAGGTACCTGCAGAACAGGTTTAGCTACTGACTGGTTAGCTGCTCCTTATTTTATGGAAAGATTTTGTGAGATTGTGATCTGAGCTCTGTGGGCTGGGGGATTTCTGATTTCCCATTCACCAAATGCTCAGACCTGGAATCTGTTCCAATATCAAAAGTGTGTCTGGTCTTCAGTGCAATCAAAATAAAGACAGCAATGCTTCTGAGAATACAAATAGTGTGTTTCGCTAGTCACTCATTTTATTGTATTTATATGCTGATTTTCAACCCAAAGCAGTGGAGGTTAAAGTTCTGTCAAGCCACACCCAATTTAGGCCCCTTCCACACATGCAGAATAAGGCACTTTCAATCCACTTTCACAATTGTTTGCAAGTGGATTTTAGTATTCCGCACAGTAAAATCCAGCTGCAAAGTGGATTGGAAGTGCTTTATTCTGCATGTGCAGAAGGGGCCTTACAGAAACCCCACAGGTTTTCAAGGCGAGAGATAAAAGGGGGTAGTTTGTCATCACTTGCATCTGATTAGCGCCCCTAGATTTTCTTAATGGTCACCCGTCTGAAGCATTAACCAGAATCAGTCTTGCTTGACCTCTGAGATCTGATGAGATTGGGCTAACCTGGGCCATCCAGGTTAGGGTGTGGTTTACATTTTTCAAAGAAAGGCAAAATAATTTATTAGACTCACACTGTGCATCCCAGTTTATAATAAATATACCCAGGAACACCCAGTGCAACTGTTTATGTACACTGGCATAAATTTGGGCAGGGTTTACTCTTACATTACTGGCCATGTTCCCCATCTGTCATTTCCCTGTTCACAAAGTATCTCCATAAAATATTTGCCTGCCATTTCCTTCACATGCTACTTATTCTAGCATCCTACCTCTCCACTATATCTTATCTTAATGAGCCTTATTTGAGCCACGTCTGTCTTTCCGAGCCATAGGTGGCAGGTCTTTGTTACTTGACAGTAACACTCCCACGCACCTTTCAGTGTTGGAAAATAAGAACAGCTGCCTGCCTGTGCTTTGGACAACTCTTTTCTTAAGGTATCATTGTCAGAAACATCTCCCTATATTCCTTATTACTCAGTTCTCTTTTCAAACAGCATTGTGCTGCAGTTATGTCCTTTTCAATGGCCTATTCAACCCAACCTATGTAAATAATTTTTAAAAATCTGTTCAGAACCATTTAGAAGCATGTTCGCAAGCAGCCAGCGTGGTGTAGTGGTTAAGAGCAGGTGCACTCTAATCTGGAGAACCGGGTTTGATTCCCCACTCTGCCACTTGAGCTGTGGAGGCTTATTTGGTGAACTACATTAGCTTGTGCACTCCAACACATGCCAGCTAGGTGACGGGGCTAGTCACAGTTCTTCCGAACTCTCTCAGCCCCACCCACCATGCAGGGTGTTTGTTGTGAGGGGGGAAGAGAAAGGAGATTGTAAGCCCCTTTTAGTCTCCTAACAGGAGGGAAAGGGGGGGATTTAAATCCAAACTCCTCCTCCTCCTCCTTCTACATGGCACCTTGATCTGCAGTCCTAAGAATATTTCCCTTTGAGTAAGCCCCACTGAATAGAATAGGACCTTTGGGAGAGTACACCTCCTCACGCTTTCTCCTTTAGTGTTCCTGTGTTTGCATTTATATGAAGTCAACCCCACTGCTGTCCCCTTCTGAAAATCAATTTCTAGCATCTCTGGCATGGGGGTGAAACTTGTAGTATATTTGCAATTGTTGAGCAGGATGCATTTATTTATTTATTTTATTACACCCCCCCCCCCCCCCCAGAAGCAAGTTTCAGGGTGGTTTATAACATAAAATAACAGAATACTGTGCTCTATATTGCATATAATAGGTTTGTATAATATTAAATATTATTTATATTAAATATTATTTATATTAAATATTTAATTTTACAAATTTAGTCACCTCAATAAAACAAATCTAATGATGGTGCCCTTAACAAGGGGACACAAGATTTAATTCGTAGCTTTGCTTATTGCGCTCATTACCTTGTTTTTACTGCATTGTTTTCAATTGTCTGTAATCTAGTTTTGCATCTCTTACACATCATACATTGTTTTATTGCATTGTTTATTTTTATTTATTTATTTTTATTTATATATCAAATTTATAAACCACCCACCCCCGAAGGGCTCTGGGCGGTGTACACTGGGCCAAACATACAATGGCCAAAACAACAATACACCAAATAAAATAAATTAGAGCAAGTTAAAACAAGTTACAAAATTCATAAAACTAGCAGCATCAGTACAGTTTCCTGACTTTGTATACCTATCACTGTTGTATGTCTTACGCTGTTCCTATTGTATGGCTTTAAATGTAGTTGAGAAATGTGAGCTATAAATAAAACTCCTCATCCCAGGGACACAAACTTCCAGAGGGTAGATATTTTGATTGCAGACACCTGCAAGAAATCTTACACCAATCCCAGACGACTGACCTGTTTTCAGTCTGTTTCTTCCCTTCTCTCCCTTCAAAAGGAACTGTGAGTCTAATTACTAATTTCAAAACAGGGTTCTAGGAGCATCTGCGCTCCTCTATTTCTGGATGCAGTAGGGAAAGAAAGAAAGAAAGAAAGAAAGAAAGAAAGAAAGAAAGAAAGAAAGAAAGAAAGAAAGAAAGAAAGAAAGAAAGAAAGAAAGAAAGAAAGAAAGAAAGAAAGAAAGAAAGAAAGAAAGAGGAAGTGTGTGTGTGTGTGTATGGATGGGACTTTTGTTTCTGATCACATGGCTCGTCATTATGGGGTACCTAAAATGTCCTTAAAATGAATTGTTGTTTTGACAATCTAACCTAATCTTGAATAAAGGCCCAGGTGCAGGATCTTGATCCTTGCTACAATCTACCTCCTCCCTTGCCTTAAACATATGAAAAGTTGACCCTTAAGGGTTTTCCTCCCTCCCTTTGCTCCAGGGATTTCTCTTGCACACACACTGCAGAAATCCCTTTCACTGATAAAAATGTAGGAGAAATAGCAGGAGGCTGTTCCCAGGAGAGACAGCTCTGCCAGGAGCGGGATTTGGAGGGAGGACTAGAATAAGGATGGCAAAATCCCCATGTTAACTGGGTGGGGGTGGGTGCCGCTGGGTCTGCTGCCTCTGACGTCAAAGTATCTTGAGCTGGCTCAGAGGCACTTTCATCTGGAGGTCTTCTGCCAAAGAGAGCAGGGATGATCCACGGGGGGCGAGGGGGGCATTCCTAGTAAGAAAAGGGTAGTGGAGTTGCCAATGCTTATTTTTCAAAACAAAGAGGAGATGGGATAGAATCCCCAAGCAGCCTCTCCATTCCAGACGTGCAGATAAGATTTGGTCATAGTCATTCAGCTGAAGGAACGAAACCTTGCACATGCTCAGAGGCACATTTCCTCGGCATGCTACTCATAATACATTCTAGGTCTACGTTTCTATATAATACAGGTGCGTCTGACCTCTAAAGCTGCTGGAAACCTGGAAGGGGATGGTTGCAGAGGAACATTGAGGACAATGAATCGTTGCAACCAAAGGATTGGCGGGGTGGGGGTGTGTGTGATTTGTTTCCTGGCCCTGGAATTGTGTGTTTAGGGTGCCTCCCTGGAGAAGCGCTGCCCATGCAGCTGTGGATGGGGGTGGTGGGGTGGTGGCAGAATCAGCACACGCCCCACCTTGGACAGCTCCCTCCCAGACTCGAAGGAGGACGACACATGGCAAGGAGCGCCCACTCTGCCGATAGGCCGTTTCCCACCGAGGGTCAACTGGGCACCTGCAGCTGGCGGCGGGCCCGGGCGGTTGCGTGGCAGGTGGCGCCCCAGCCCGGCTCGAATGGGCTGGGCTGCCTGCTACCGTAGCAGAGAGAAGGTGCACAAAGGAAGGGGAGCCGCGGAGAGCCCGGCTGGGTCCTTTGGCCTGCCCACCTCCCAGGGCCCCGCTTACCTGTCGGGTCGCCGAGCCTCCGGCAGATGCCAGCTGGAAGCCGGGCCCTCCCTACCCTCGCCAGACAGCGCTGCGTCACGGCCGTATTATTTAAACATGAAGGCAGGCAGGGAGGGGGAAGGAGCTGCTGCTAATCCCCGGGCAGCAGCTGCCCAGCAACCCCATCGCTTGCTTGAGGGGCAGAGGACGCGGCAGCTCAGGTGGGCGGCAGGAGGCTCCAGCCGGAGAAGCAAGAGGGGCACCTCTTGCCGCGGAGCAAAACGCGTTCCCAGAGAAGCCCTCCCTTCTTTTCTCCACCCCTTCAGAGGAGAAACGCCCTGTAGTGGTTTACCACCGACTCCCCCCCCCCCCGTTTTATTTACAGCTAGAAACCCAACAGTTTCAGTTTTTCCTGTATAAATTAATGCAATGGCAGCAAGTATGTTTGCTTAGGTTTCTGCCTGTTGTGAGTGGGATTTGCAGGCATTATTGTGGTATTAAATGGAACCTCCATGTTCAAAGGCTGTATATTTTCACATACCAGTTGCAAAGGAGAACTTCTATCCATAGGCTGCTTGGGAAGATGACAGAAACATTTGCTTGGCACCGTTTAGAAAGATTGTCTACTGTGTTGGATTATGCTTGCATTCACCTTTTTGTTTATACTGCAAATAAATTGGGGGAGGGGATCCCCTTTCTTCTGTGACATCCAATCTAGTTAGAGAAGTCTATTTTTGCTTATTTCAAAAAATAAAACCTCCCATTCTGTCCTTGGGAAATCTCCAGTTCTAACCAGGGTACCTGGAGAGGCTACAATGGTGAGCTCCAAATTAGCAGCAGCTCAGCCAGCTTCTCCACTGATATTTGTTATGACATTTAATGCCAGTCTTGCCTTTCAGCTCAAGACAGTGTACAAAAAGAATTTAATGCTACAAAACCACATTTTTTAAAAAGGAAACAACTCCCCTTCTCACCCCCCCCCCCAATTCAACAGCCATTAAATCCTGGCAAACAGACAAGACTTACAGTGATTCTTGTTCATCTCATCAAGGGAGCCCACTCCACAAAACAGAAGCTACAGAGGAAAAGGTCCAGGCTCTGGTTGACGCCAGGCGGGCCACCAAGTCCAGGGGGGGGGGGGGGCGGGGGGACAGCCAGCAGGTGGCAGCCTGGAGAATCTAGTTGGTACTCTGAAGACAGACTGTGGGCTCCTGGACACCAAGTGCTTCAAAGATTATAACCAGCACCTTGATTTGAACTATGAATAAAATTATTAAAATGGGCAACATGCGTCTCTACCAGCTCATCTAGCTGATGCATTCTGGACCACCTGCAAGTTTCCAGGTTGGCTTCAAAAGTAATGGTATGCAATGAAAGGTGCAGAATGTACTCAGAATGGCTGCAATCAGAAATACAGGACAGCCAGAACTGGATGGTTGACTTGGTGTGGAACTGTTTACAAGCAAAGAACTATGACAGGGTGTACATTGTGTCTTATTTGTCCTCAAATGGGCACTGGAGCCTGAAAGGCCACTGCCCTGCTGATGCCAAAAGAACATAAGATATGACTGTTGTTTTAATTATATGTATGTTTTTAGCTGATGTTTTATCTGTACACCGCCCCGAGCCCTTTGGGGATAGGGCGGTATACTAAATTTAATTAATTAATTAAAATAATAATAATAATAATAATAATAATAATAATAATAATAATAATAATAATAATAATAATAATAATAATAATAATGAAACTGTGGAGCACATCATCTGCTGTTGTAAGAAAATAGCCCAAACTGACTATCTTGAACGTCACAATAAGCTAGCAGCAATGGTGCACTGGAACCTTTGCAAAAAGTACGGCCTGCCCTGTAGCAAGACCTGGTACGAGCACAAGCCAGAGAAGACCACAGAAAATGAAGAAGCAAAAATACTCTGGGACTTTAGAATACAAACAGACAGACACCTGGCACACAACACCCCAGACATAACAGTGATAGAGAAAAAAAAAAAGCATGTTTTGGATCATAGATGTTGCTGTGCCAGTTGACAAACACAGGAGTAGAGGACAAAAGAGCTGGAAAAAAAAAGATCACAAAATACAAGGACCTACAAATTGAAGTTGAACGATTGTGGCAGAAAAGAACAACAGTAATCCCACTAGTAGTCGGTGCTCTAGGAGGAATCCCAAGAAATCTTGAAAAACATCTGGAAAGCCTAAACTTGGACAGAACATCAGTCCACATGCTGCAGAAAGCAGCACTTCTAGGAACTGCACACATTCTACGCAAATACCTCTAATATCCTAGGTCCTTGGGAAGGACTCGATATTCAGAGATGAATTCCAGACACTTGTGCTGTGTTGTTATGTGTATAATAATAATAATGATAATATACCTGCACTGGTACATATGCACCCCATTCCATTGTAGTCTTTTCAGCAGTTGAAATTTAGACTGTAAGCTCTATCTCATTTCCCACCAAACTCCGTAATGTTCCCAATACATTGACAGAAATACTAATAAAAATAAGAGTTTGTGGTGGGGAAAGGCATGCTCCAGAGCATAGACTGGAACCTAAAAACATCCAACAGGCTCCAGGGTGAAGCTCTAGAGCAAATAGCTTATTCGCAATCTAGTGGGCACAGAATTCAATCATCTGCCAAGAACTGACTGACGCGAACGGCACTCACCGGCCAGCATTCTTCCCATCCTCTCTAGTGATTAAAATTCCTCACTCTGGCTTCACATGGTACACAACCAATGAATTAAAGCCTCCTGCAACCCAAAGCAACAAACTGCTGCAGAACTTCTCTCGGGACTGGCCCCTGCAGACCGAACTCCTTCAAAACTGGTGAAGGCCATTCTTCTTGGGTGCCTTGCCTGGATGCCTGAGCATTTTGGTATGATATTCCTTATCTTAACCACAATGGAAAGCTCAGGAGAGATAAATGCACTCAGTAGTCAGGAGGGAGAATGACTCAAGCTCCTCTCATTCACACATCCTTCTTGCCCTCTACCCAAGCTGATGGACAGCAGCCTGCTGCTAATCCTTTCTATTCAGTACTTACAAGCCTATTACCCTACTCACTTTCATTTGTCCCCAGGGAGTTGCAAGCTCTGGTTTTGTACCCTGGTTTTGTACCTTTTGACCCACTTGGTCCTCAGCCGAGGACAATAGTAGACTGTGTCACACTTTGGGGAAGCTGAAAGTGCAGCACTTCCTTTTCTCTGCTCCAATACAAAGGAAAGAATTGTAGCATTTGGATTGCTTTGACTACTCTCACATTGATAGGGCAAATGTGTTCTAGTCCAGCCATAAAAACAGGCTTTCCAGACCTCATAAATGACTTTCCATTGGAGCAGTTGGTTACAAAGCCAACTAGAGGTGTAGCAACTCTGAACCTGGTTCTGAGTACAGCTTGAGAACCGGCGTGAGATGTAAATGTTGTCACATGACTGGGAACAGAAACCACAATGCTCTTAAAATTCCACATTCCTGAAAGAGGGAATTATGTCAAACTGGGGGGACTAGTAGAATTAAGTTAGAAGTGAGAACTGAGAGAGTCAAATCCATCCAAGATGTCTGGAAATAGTTTGAAACTACACTAATTAAGTACCAGATAGAATTCATACCTCAAACCAGGAAAGTTTCCACCAAATCTAAACAGATGCCAGTGGGTTAATAACTCAAGTTGAGGAAGTCATAAAAGGCAAAAAGGCTTCTTTTAAAAAGGGGGAGGTTTTCCATATTTAAACAAACAGAAAAAAGCACAGGTTCTGGCATAACAAATTTTAAAGTTGAGCAAAAAGAAAATTAATACTATCAATAAGCTTTTCTTCAAACATATCAGGAGCAGAAAACCAGCCTGGGAGACAGTTGGATTTTTGGATAGCAAAGCAATAACAGGATTACTTAAGGGAGACGTGGAGACAGCAGAGAAAATGGATCCTTTGCATCCGTTTTCACTCTAGAAAATGTGGCGCATGTACCCATGCCAGAGCTGCTGACTTTGGGAAGGCATGAAGAACGAGTTAAACCGAAGTGACAAAGAGATCAAGTTCTAAGACTACTGAGCAAAATGAAAACTAGTATGTCTGCAGGTGCAGATGGCTTACTACCAAAAATACTTAAAATGTAAATTTTTTCATTACTAAAAAGTATATGTTACTTGCTGCTAAAATTGGCATTCATGCTGGATGACTGGAAAATAGCAAATGTCATTCCAATGTTTAAAAAGGGGTCCATAAGGGGTCTATGGAATTACAAGACAGTTAACCTAACATCTGCACCGGGTAATTTAAAAGAAGCTGTTATTAAAGAAATAATTATTAAACATTGAGGAACAAAGTCTGCAAAGGGAAGTAATTCCTCACCAACCTCCTGGAGTTTGAGCTGGTAGGCAAGCACATAGAGAAGGGCAATCTGATATCATATACTTGGACTTCCAAATCTGATCGATATTATATACTTAGACTGAACAAGATACCTCACTAAATACTCTTGAGTAATTACGCTTAGCAGTCATAGGTTGAGAGGCAGCTTTCTCTTATGGATTAAAAATTGCTTAAATAGCAGGAAGCAGAAAATGGAGACTTTCCACAATGGAGAAAAGTGAGCAGTGGTGTCCTGGGACTGGTACTATGACTATTGATATTTAATTTGTTCATAAACTGTTTGGATTGGTGCTGATCAGCGTAGTAACCAAGTTTGAAGATGACAGCAACTTATTTACAATGCTGAAAACAATGGTGGATTGTGAAGAGCTTTTACGAGGCTCTTTCTAAATTGAGTGTGTGGCCAACCAACCGTGTGGCAAATGAGGTTTGATGTAGGTTAAGTATAAGTTCAAGCATATTGGGATTTTTTAAAATTTCCTACGAGGAAAGGTGGATGGGATTTTTCAGTCTAGAAAAAAAAAGATGGCCAGGGGAGACATGATACACACCAGGTGGAGGAAACATGTAGAGGGAGCCTTTAACTATAGACACCAGGGTCTGAATTTTGGACCGTTATCAAGCAAAGCATGTGCTATGGCACTTCTCAATGTTAGTATCAATGTTACTATCAAATGCCTCAGGCAACTATTCCAAAACATGGGCTCATTCTTCTCCACCAACCACCCTCCTCGCCCAACAGAAGAACTAACACAAATATTAAAAAGGAAAACTAACACTGTTTACTGCCTGCTTCAAATACATTTTCCAAAGTCAATCTTGAAATGTGGAAAGTAAGCAGCAGATATAAATAAAGTTTAAAAAAATAAAAGGGAATAATAAATAAATATAGACTCAACTTGGCCTTAGTGGGTGTTAGAGGACTGTGCTCTTTCAAACTGCCCCCCTTTCCCAACAGCCGCAGACGAAGGGCGACTGCTAGTCCTTGCCTCTACTTTTTCTCGGATGTCTGGCAAGGGAATAGGATGCAGCCATCTTGTAACAAAAATATCCTCCTACCAATCAAGGCACTTAAGAAGGGTCTTGACTACAAATGGATAGTGAGCAAACGTGAGTGTGGGCCCCCTCTTAAGTAAAAGGCCTTCTTGGCAGAGATTTCTTTTGCTGCAGTTTTTGAATCAATTCCAGCAGGTTCATCTGGAGAGTCAGTTCCTGTCAAGAGAAAAATAACATTTATACTTTAGAAAAACAGCATGCCCAGCCTTCCTCCCATCTGATACAGCATTTTTTTTTTGGTGGCAAAAGGGAGGGATGAATCAATCAAAGGGTGAAGTATGAGGATGAGAGACCTGTAAATAGCCACTAGCCTGGCTCCTTGAAATACATAATTACATCATAGTGAATAAAAATAATTACCCTTTCTTCTTGGTGTTTGTTCTTTCAGGGCTCATAGTATGTTCCCTATGGTGGCACACGTCTTGTTGAACTTCTTCCCTACTGAAACCCACTCAACCCTTTCCCTACTCCTCTTTCACCATCAGGACAAGATTCTTGATGCCTTTGCAAGCTGGTAGACGTGGCTTTCTTAAAAATCTTTGATGGTGGTGTGATAGAGTCTGTCTGCTGAATTTTTATGGTGGCTTTACTGTTCTCCTGATAATATTATGAATATATGACTCTTATTATTTTATTGTTGTTTGCTTTGAACAGGGTTTTTTTTAGAAAAACGACTTAA
Organism: Sphaerodactylus townsendi; assembly: GCF_021028975.2. NCBI lineage: Eukaryota > Metazoa > Chordata > Lepidosauria > Squamata > Sphaerodactylidae > Sphaerodactylus > Sphaerodactylus townsendi. The sequence goes on from NC_059437.1 coordinate 35,809,739, forward strand.
TAATGGAATAAGCTGGGAATGTCTAGAACTGATGGTTGTAGCATCCACCCGCCCCAGCACAGAGAACACACTATAGAATGCTACCCGTGTCTTTGTGGCAGGAATGGGAAGAAAGTGATCAGGAAACAATGTTTGAGTAAAGCTGGTCTGTTATATCTGACATTCTCATCCAGAAACTTTCTGGAATACAGAATTATACAGTTGATTACAATTCATAATACGGTACTGAGTAGTGGAGACTCTTGACTGCTTTTGGAACAGACCTGTGTGTTTGTAGTAACGTAAAACCCAGATACACCAGCTTTCTCCAAAGTGCTCTGCTGGTCAATGACTTTCTGATCCAATTCCAGGACAATTTTCTCATCCATCCTGCGCTGCTCCTCATGAAGCCTTTGCTCCATGGCCTGAGACAAGGGGGGAAGGACAGCAGAAAACTCCAGTGAGAAATCTGACAGAACAAATAATTTAAAAAGACCATAAAGGACACCAAGTTCAACACAGAACTGCCTACCCACTTCAGAATGTTATCTGTGCCCCTTGCAGAAATGAGTGAACTGCAAAAAGACATTTACAACAAACACCCCCGACAACTTTGGCAAGGAAACAGGTCCCATGCAAATGAACAGACCCATTTGGGTCACCTACATTGGGACTTGGGAAATCACCCCTTCCCTGCCCCCAGGACCTAATTCAAACACTAATTCAATTAATGTCAATGAAATATTTGTGCAATCGAATAAACCACCAACTCTCCTCTCTAATTACAGTGCCTCTTAGAAGAACAGATGAAGGACAAAATTCAAGGATGGTGAAGAAAACAGTTCCTAGTCCTGCTGGGCCACAATTGAGGAATGAAAATGAGTTATATCATCTGTAACATTATTCAACCAACCACATCAAAGGCAGGCCTTACCTCTAGTTCCCTCTGCTGAGCAGCTTTGAGAAGAGGCATGTTGTGAGGCTTACAGCACTGCTGGTCTTCCTTGTGTTTATGAAGCATTTCCTGCTTGAGCACTGGCAGTTGACAAAGCAAAAGGACATCATTTGTTTCTGCAATGCCATTACTTTTGCTCCTGCCTGGAATGAGCCTATCATATCTCTCCTTCAAGTGAGGTTTAATGGCTGTCTACCTGCAGGAAGGAAGATGGATGTGAAGGGAGTGGCAAAACAGTGCAACAGCCCTGGCCCAACCATGGAGTCGGGTAATAATGTACTTATTTTCTTTGTATTAGTAGCTAGCAGCAGATTTGGCTTGTGCCCTGGGTTACCTGAACCCAGAGTCAAGGCTGAATGATTTAAATCAAAACAACATAATTAAAACAATAGACGCTTGCTATCTCTCTCACTTGCAACCAGGTTGTATTTGCGTGCTGGGAAGAGGCACACAGCTATTTGTCATTCACAACATATACTTAAGTTTGAAATGATGACCAAATCCCTATCTTGAACTCATTTTCTGTATTAGATTCATCATTTCACCCATTCAGGAAGAGAGTATGTATTTGTGTGATCTACAACTCTTTAACCACCTTGATTGGCAAGTACAAGAGGATGGCTGCAAGTGACCCAGTTAAGTGATCTTAGATGTGGCCTAGGGAGAAGATTCTGCCCAGCATCTCTGCTTGCCTCGATGTTCATGATGCAACTTCAGCCGCTGGTTGTAAAGGTTTTTCTCTGTCAGATGCTGGATCTCAAGCAAGCCCTGGACAATTTCGAAGACTGTCCCATCGATGAGAGCCAACGCCAGGTCACTGAGGATGGTATAGGATAATCGCTGCTGGGAAGAACTGCAGGAAAATACAAGGGAGAGTCATGGGAAGTATATTTCTTTTGCACCCCTCAGGATACACAGACAAGAGCAGGGATAGCTCAGATTAGGCTGAGATTGTCAGAACTTGAAGCTAAACAGCGTTAGCTGCAGTTAAGAACTTGGATAGGAGGCTACCAAGAAGAAGAAGAAGAGTTTGGATTTATACCCCCCTTTCTCTCCAGCAGGAGACTCAAAGGGGCTTACAATCTCCTTGCCCTTCCCCCCTCACAACAAACACCCTGTGAGGTAGGTGGGGCTGAGAGAGCTCCGAGAAGCTGTGACTAGCCCAAGGTCACCCAGCTGGCGTGTGTGGGAGTGTACAGGATAATCTGAATTACCCAGATAAGCCTCCACAATTCAGGCGGCAGAGCTGGGAATCAAACCTGGTTCCTCCAGATTAGATACATGAGCTCTTAACCTCCTACGCCACTGCTGCTCCAAGGAGGGTGAAGAGTTGATATGTGGCAGAAGGTCATGACAAAGTGCTTCCTCTCATTTCTTCCCAAGAAAACCCCACCACTTCACCACTTGTCAGTTATGACTTGATGGCACTTTATTATTATTATTGGTGGGACAAAGACTACAGGGAGGCCGTAAGAAAACTCAAAACACATTTTTTAAAAAAAATTAGGACCAAAGAAAGTTCCAAAAAAAAATAGCAACCTGTCAAATCCCTTCAAATGCCTAATCTGCTGCAATGTTCAATATCCAAAAGAAAAGGGATGGAGTAAGAAGAAAAATGTGTTGGGCGATATGTTTATTTCAGTTATTTCTATCCCACTTTGTTTTAAATTGGCCCAAGGCAATTTACAAAAACTAGAACCAATAAAACAGAAAAAAATCCACATACGGCATAAGCGACAAATATAAGCTTCCTTTAAAAACCTACCCATTATGAAATTATGGACAGTGTATGAAACATGGATGGAAGAAGCCGGATTTAACAAAGAACTATGGAATAAGAGAATAAGAAGAATGAATCTCCTGCTGCTTGCATAACATAATCAATAGAAAAGGGGGGGAGGGGGGAAAATGGAAAAATGTATAGATGAAATGAAGATATTGATTGTAACAAATGTATGAATATTCTATACAATAAAAATTATTAAAAAAATAAAAACCTACCCATTTGTGTGAAACGCTCTCTTTAAAAATACAGCATTGTGAAACTGCACCGAAGTAGATGTTCTCCTTGCATGCTTTGGAATGCTGTTCCGCAAGGAAGGAGCAATCACAAAAAATGCCTATTAAGTGGTCAGAGGTTAGTCTCACCTACAGTTAAGATTCTCCTTTGTGATTTATAGCAATAGACTTCTGAGGAAGCAACTGAGAAACAAGGAAGAACTGTGAAACTTTGTCAGGTAGTATTGCTTGGATATTTGTTGTAAGTTGAGAAAAAAACTAATTTGTAAGAAGATTTCTGTCTATTCTTGAAAGTAATGGATAAATATCTATCTGAAATAATACTGTTTGTATATTTGAAAGGTATATTGCAAGGTTAGAAAAAGATCCAATTGTATGAAGACTTAACATGTTAACTCATGAAGTTACTGATTAAGCATTTTTATTTGTGATATTTAAAAACAGTTTAGGTGTTGCTTAGTGGTATCTTGCTTATTCTTGTTATAGACTTTGGTACCTCTCCCCTCTTGTATTACTGTTAAAAAACACAGCATCATGACACTGTACCAAAGTGGATGTTCTCCTGGGCCGCTGTTCCATAAGGAAGGAGCAACTACAAAATTGTCTATTAAGTGGTCAGGGGCCAGCCTCACCTGCCCATACCAACAAGCCCTGAGAATGGCAGCCACCAATATCACACATCAACTACCCAACTGGAAGAGCCAGTCAATGGTGGAATCCAATATTCGGAGCAGTGCCACACTGGTTTCCTCTCCTTTTCTTGATGATGTGGATACCCCAGATTAGATTTCACGCACTGATGCAGGGACACTTCCAGGAGCTATGAAGCGCCTTAAAATGGAAAGACGATACTTTTAGTCCCTTCCGCACATGCAGAATAATGCACTTTCAATTCACTGTCACAACTGTTTGCAAGTGGATTCCGCTATTCCGCACAACTGCAAAGTGCACTGAAAGTGGATTGAAAGTGCATTATTCTGCAGGTGCGGAAGGGGCCAAGTTTGTCTACTTAATCGCATGAAGTGGTCCTGTTAACAAACCAGGTCTCGAGAGGCACGAAATGCTGCTAGGCCAGAGGGAGGGAGGGAGGGAGAGAAGCCACTTTCCCTTGATAATGTAACCGCATATGGCATAGCGGCATTTCTCAAAAAGCCTGTAAAACAGATTGCTGAAGCGGGAGTGAAAAACCAGGCCAAAGTTCGCGTCACGGCAACGACGTACCTGTTGTTGTTGTTATTATTATACACAGTCGGTAATTAGACATAATTATTCTGTCATTAGGCCGCCTGGCTGCCCCGCCACCCTCCCCCGGTGCCATGACGAGCGCCCTCCCCTCACCTGGGCAGGTCCTTCACGAGGGCCTGTAGGTCGGAGAGCAGCTGGTAATGGCGCGCCTGCTGCCGGGCCTGTTGGTCGCCGGCCTCCTCCCCGCCGTAGCCCGCCCTGAAGCGCTCCATGTTCCGCGCCGCCAAGGCCTGGGCCTCCGCCTCTTCCTCTCCAAGGGCGGGAACTGGGCCTGCCCCCCAGCCGCGAGGCCCGTCCCGCGAAGAGGCGTTCCCCGTGTCTCTGAGCATGTGCAGACCCCCATCCCTCTACCACAAACGAGTTATGAAAGGGGAAGCAATGACGTAGGTTGCATGGAAGAACGGTAGAAACCGTCTGTGCGGTTATTTCTCCCGTTAACCCGCAGCCTGTCTGTTAACGCCACGGCAGCACATAGCAGCTCGAAGGGGGTCCTTGCAAAGTTAAGTCCCTTTCCTGCCAGGCTGATCCAACTGTGCTTGCTTAAAACAGGTGCTTGGGACTCCGACCCTGGAAAGTGCATTCAAGGAACTCCCCGCGTTTTGTCTGGTTTGCCTGTAAAGTAATAGAGAAATAATGAAAGTCCGCATGTTCTTTCACCCTTCGCGCTAGAAGGATTTTGCCCTTGGATTGCATGATCTCCCAAGCAATTCTGGGATCCCAGGAGGGAACAGCTTCGAATTAAAGCCAGGAATTCAGTTCATTGGATTTTTACTCACAAGGAAACATCTGCAGGCCGGGCGTTTAGCTCTTAATCATTCCAGTGGGATTTATTTACCGATCAGTTGCGAGCATTCACGACCCCCCCCCCCCCGCCCAAGAATTTAAAAAATTTATCTGGTAGTTTTAGGGCCCCCAAATCCTCGGTGGTTATTGGGAATTGTAGCACAATGATAAACTTTTAAGCAGACTAATGCTGCGGAAGCCCTCAAGAAGCCTCTGTTTATAAGGAAATGATCAATAAGGAAAAATTAAATCATGTTAAGAGATAAAGATGGAGGGCAAGAGAATGCAATGGTTGATATATTTTCAGCTGGCATCTAGACTCAGAAAAGAATTAAAAACTACAGGGAGAAATATTACCTACAATGTCAGACTTTGAAAAAAAAGATTACTTCACAGAAACAACATTTGATGAGAAAAATATATAAGACCGTGCTTAAATATGAAACAGAAATGGAACAGGTAAAGTTCTACATGGTGAAATGGATGCAAACCTTCAAAGAAGAGATAACTTTTCAACAATGGGAAACATGGTCCAAAATGTTAAAAGAGAATTGGTATATAGATGTTTTATAGATGGAATGTAACTCCTGAAGTTATTAAGAGGATAAGTAAACATAGTGATGGTCTTTGTTGGAGATGTCAAGAAGAAGTTAGATCTTTCACATATGGTGACCTTGTAGAAAAATCAAGAAGTATTGGGTAGAAGTACATATAAAAATGCAAAAAAATACTTTAGAAAAGAATCCTGTGTTGAGACACTTTGTGCAGGAGAAAAAAAATAACCCCCCAAGCTCTTTGCTGTTCATTTTGTGAAGCACAACTTTAGAGCTCATTAATGCCATGGAACTTATTCTGCTACAAGTGTGCTGAGGTTCACAACATTTTAAGATACAGCAGTCTGTCATTCCCAAAATGCTTGGCCTGACTGTTAGGAACCATGTTAATTTGCATTTCTGCAGAGGCATCCATTTAAAAGGGATACCAATCCATTTGGTTATTTATTTTTTAATTCAGCATCATAAGGCAGGACGCGGATATGTTTAGAAATGTGTTTTGTGAAAATTAGCACGGAGGGAAGAAGTTTGGATGCTTTTTAGGTGGAAATGTGGGATAAAAAGAGAGACGTTCATTCCATCGCCTGATGCCTGTGCCATCAGCTGGCCTGCTCGGCTCAGGCAAGTCTCCCTGTCTTCCAGTATCTGTCTCTCCATCCCTGGAGTATGTTCAGACTGTGTCTGGAGAGAGGGAAGCATTGCTACAGGCAAACTTCATGCTGCTTATGACGTTTCCTCTAATGTTGTATTACTGTATCGTGCAGAGAGACTCTAGGTTTTTACTTAGCTTCCTTGTCTGATTCGTGGTCTTGATGGCTGGTGATGACAAGCTACTCATTTTGAGCACAGCCAGCAAAGGAAGAAGATATATTTGTGAATAAATAGATAATGCCTCCAGTACTGAATTGGAAATAGGCAGGCTAAAATGTTGCCTGTAGTGCCTCCTAAACTTTGAGGTAGCTGAGAGTATAAAATAGTTACTTATGCCTGAACCAACGAAAGGTTACCCTGTAATTTGTAAGCTTTCAAGTTACACAGAATTCCTCAAGCTGAATATTTTTAAAAGAGGGGAAAATATGTCCTTTGTAAAAGAGCATGCAGTTGTCTTTCTCTTCAGTTCATTTTGGTCTCTTCAGGAAAAAAATGGAGAAAATCCTGAAAGACTGAATAAGTTAGAACTGGCCTTGTGCAAAAGGTTGCTGGTTACAAAGAGGCCTGCCGGGAAAGAAACAAATAGGGGCTCCCCCTTTGGAAATAAAAATATTCCCAGTAGTCAAGTCAAACTCTAGTGCTATACCCTTTCCCAACAAAAGTTCTAAGTGTGGCAGAATGTTTGGCAGAAACAGCAGTAGCAAATACGGTATTCCCTTGTAAGGAGGGCTAGAGGGGGCTTTGGAGGGCTGGGAACCTATAAAGTTTGAAATGGAGGCCAGCATTGAAAGGTTGCTGGTTACAAAGAGGCCTGCCGGGAAAGAAACAAATAGGGGCTCCCCCTTTGGAAATAAAAATATTCCCAGTAGTCAAGTCAAACTCTAGTGCTATACCCTTTCCCAACAAAAGTTCTAAGTGTGGCAGAATGTTTGGCAGAAACAGCAGTAGCAAATACGGTATTCCCTTGTAAGGAGGGCTAGAGGGGGCTTTGGAGGGCTGGGAACCTATAAAGTTTGAAATGGAGGCCAGCATTGAAAAGCACCAACTGTTCCGCTCACCTTGCCATTAGGTTTCTTCAGCTGGTAGCTGCTTTGGGAAGGAGCTGTCTCTGTCAGCCCTGCATGAGTAGTACACATGCTGCTGGGGAGGCAGGCCCGGCTGGGTGGGCTGGAGCGGTGCTAGCTGCTTGGGCATAGACAGCCAGGCTGCCTTTTGGAGAGGATGGTGCCAAGCTCACCATGCCCTTTCGGGACCCGTCCAAGCCACAGTCTGTTGAGTTCTATGCAAAGATCTTGCTGGGTGCATCACCCTGGAGACTCCGGCTCAGCATCAGAGGCACACTATGAAGGAGTAGGTTGTCCTGGCTGGAGAGAAACTGGACAGCCAAGCTCCCCAACTGGTCAAAATTCTACCTGTTTTGGTAGAATTGGGGGGTGGGGGGATAGGGGATGGAAACACATTGCTATCTTGGTCTCTTTGCTTGCCTCTGAGCCTATTCAGAGTGCTGTTTCCTCACCCCCCCAAACTCTTTGTTTAGTGAGGAAAGCCTTTCACCAGACTTATGATTCCTTAGCCTTGGGAGGGCGGGTGTCAGACACCCAAATGGAGCAATGTAGAACAAAGAAGGTCCAGGAAGTGGGGGTGGATGAATTAAAAAATCTCCTACAATCTTTCTTTGGGTGAGACGGAGTATAGTAAGAACTCATTTGTTCCTAATGAATTAGATAAGTGAAAAATGGGGCAGTAAAGGCCAGCAGAAACACACAAAATGCATTAGGTAACAGAAATATTTTTAAACCATCCACATTGAAGTTGAGTAAAACACTAGAATAATAAATGTATCTCTGAACAATGGCCCTGGAGTATCAAAACAATCTGCACTACGGGGCCATGTTCTGAGAAGGGGAATTTTTTCCTACAGTCCTAGATTCAGGTTTGCAGAAGAATGCTATTTTTAAAAAAAGAGTAAGTTTTTATACCCCACTTTTCTCTACAGTAAGTTCAAAGCAGCTTACAATCACCTCCCACCCCCACCCCAAAACAACAGGTATCATGTGAGATAGGTGGGGTTGAGAGTTCTGAAACTGTGAATAGCCAAAGGTCTCCCAGAAGGCTTCATGTGGAAGAGTGGGGAATTAAACCTGGCTTGGTAGTTTGCTGCACTTAACCACTACACCACTCTGCCTCACAAAAACAGTGAGGAGACTGAAAAATGTGTAAAAGCAAAACTTGAGGGGAAATGTTTGTACAGAACAATTTCCTACTGGATTGCATCCCACGTGTTACTTTAAAACTCTTACCCTCTAAACGTCGCTACAGAGCACTGCACACCAAGACAACTAGACATAAGAACAGTTTTTCCCCGAATGCCATCACTCTGTTAAACAAATAATTCCCTCGATAACGTTAAACTATTTATTATATACTTATTATATAATTACTGCACTACTTTTTTCATCATTCCTATTACCCATCTCCTCCCACTTATGACTGTATGACTATAGCCTGTGCTGACATTTTATTTTATTTTATGATTTTACATTTTATGTTTTCATTACTACTGATTGTTTCCTGATTGCTTACTAGACCTATATGACAATCATTAAGTGCTGTACCTTATGATTAAGTGCTGTACCTTATGATTCTTGACAAATGTATTTTTCTTTTATGTACACTGAGAGCATATGCACCGGAGACAAATTCCTTGTGTGTCCAATCACACTTGGCCAATAAAGATTCTATTCTATTCTATTCTAAAAATACTTTTGAGTAAAAATGCTACAGCCATTCTCTTCCCCCTTCCCCGTTCTGATGTTAACAGTGAATACAGTTTTATAAGAGTGAAAAAGTGCAGTGGAGACAGAGGGTCTCTGTTCCTTTAAGCAGGCAGCACTCATGTGGTCACACAGTATGGCCTCATGCTACCAGTTTCCCAGTCTGCCCTGCCTTTCTGCTTACAACACTGCATATGGCTGGTACTACTTACTGTATAAGGAACCACCTGTCTCTGTGTGTGTGGGGTCAGAAGTGCTGCTGCTTGATCAGGGCCACTATCTGCTGACTGTTCAGTGGGGAGGAGGATTGTGGGGTAAGCAAAGGGGAAGGGAACCACACCGCTGCTGCTTCCTGTGCGGAATCTCTTCTGGACAAGAGAGGCCAGGCCATCAAGTTGAGGCAGATCACATGGCTCATAATGAAATCCAGATGTTACTGAAGTGATGACAGTGGGCTGTGATTTGTGCTCCCCAGTGCAGACTAAACAGGCAAAAAAAGAGGAACTTTGGACTAAGTCCTGCCACAGCCAGCTGTGCACAGACCCGAATGTAAATCAGGCAGTGGTCTATAGCCATCTACTCACTGACAGAATGTGCACATCTTTTCCGCATTTGCCTTAAAAAAAAAACCATGGTCCCAGCTGGTAGGTTGAAGGCAAGGAATAATCCAGAAGGTTGTGTTGCCTTCCCCACGGGGACTGATCTGTTATGCTTGTATATATGATTAAAAAAGAATAATTCCTTCTACATTTCATGAAAGTTTTAGTGCTGCAGTCCAAAACAGGCTGATACCCTTTGAAGGCTATCTCAGCTAACAAGGGAGGATTGCCTTCTGTGAAATCTTATATCAAAGTACCAAAAACAGCCCTTCAATAGGCAAGGTCAGGTAGCAGATGCTTGGTGCCATCGAAGAATCTGCCACAAGCCACAAGGACCTTCTTGTGGCCAAGCTCCGCTGAAATGAATGGGAGCTGCACAAAAGCAAAGTGCCCAAAGCCGGTACATGCACTTACGTGGAGCATGCACATAACAGCTCTGTGGATTGCATTCCATGTCAATGGACAGAGGTAGAATGACTCTAGGGCAGCAGCCTCTCTTCTTTCAAATTCACCTTTTCTGGAGAGCCATCATCTCAATCTATTTGTCCTGCCTCCAAAGAAAAAAATCCAGCTATAGTTTCATCATAGTTTCCAACTTATTTTCTTTTCCAAATGTCGATGGGTTAATTTTTTGATGCAGGGCAGGGGAGAAATGTGTTTCTTTAATCCTTTCCTCTCCTGCCATTTTCTAGCTGAAAAAAGCCAACCGTGAAGCTGTTTTTACCCCCACTGGGGAAAAGTTACAGATACCATTTTTTTTCTCCAGTGGGGAAAAAACCCAGCTTTGAAGTGTTCTTCCCAGCAGAAAAATGGAAGAGGAAGAAAGGTTTAAAGAGCCCTTCACCTTGTTCTACCCTTTGAAAAAGCCAGTTAATCTGCCTTTGAAAAAGACATAGTCATGGAAGAATGATTGCAGAGGAAAATATACTGTGTAGTTTTCTTTTTCTTGTTTTAGTACTGTATGTTAAATATAATTTATGTGCTTATTAAGTAAAATGGATTGAATAAATACATTACTGAAAAAAAATCTACTGTGTAGTTTGAGCCTATGTATCTGCAAGCATACCGGTTCATATTCTTCTGTCCTTTGCCTTGGGGTTTTTATCCTACCCCCCTCTCTTGCCTTCTTTCAAAAATAAGAGGAAGGAACTTTTTTTTAGCATTCTGGAAAGCAGTTGTATATATTGAAAGTACTTCATAAATAATGCAGAAAAAAGTACCGGGGTGGCATCTGGAGTCTCTGCCTAAGGCAGCAGAATGCATTGGGCCAGTCCCAATGTCTCTATAGAGATAAGTGGGTGGGTGTAAGAACTGTGAGTATTGACAAGGGCTGCTCCTTGCTAGGATGATTCTCATTTGAAAGAATCTTTGGGGAAGTTCTGAACTGAAGAGAGAAAAGCAGATGATCATCTCCTGTAACAAAGAGCAACACCTCTCTGTGGTCGATTCCCCACCCACCATTAGATGCACGCTCCTCACGGCAAATACCCCGGGGTCCTGCAGCATTCCCCACTACACCAGCAGTGACAACGCAGCGACAACGCAGTCACCCCGATTCTGCTGCTCCTCCCATCCCTCAGCACGCGTCATTTCGGATTCTGGTCGGAAGTACACCTTTTTGAAACCGCGCGCCGAACACGGAGCAGGGGTTCCCTCCACTTTCACTTTTGAAGTGGGGAAAGGGCCTTTGAGGGCCTCTGGGGTGAGAAGAATCAGCAAGGAATTAGCAGAATCACAGAGAACAGTCACTAAGAGTCAAAAATACATTTTTTAATTGAGGAAGCTTTTGACGGAGATGCTAGACTTGCGTACCAAACTGCCAAGACATGTGGCCTTCAAGGCGGCCTTGCTGTTGCTGCCAAATGGGGCATCCGTCGAAGCCAGCTCGAGGCAGCACGGCTGCACGGGAGAACGGTGCCCGAATCATCACTGGGGGAGGCTACGGGACACACATGTCCAACCAGGTCTGAACTGCCATACACGGCCAAAACCCAAGGCCCAGCGCGAGGCCTGCACACGTCGCCAGCAACGGAGGAAAGGTGACTCCCCCTCAAACCCCGTGGAGCTTTTTTCCTCAGCCTTTTGCTGTGGTAGTTCCCAGACCGGACTAGGATTAAAGAAAGCCAACTAATCCATATTGCAGATTATAACAACTCAGGCAATCTTAGGGAGAGAAGCATGTGTATGCAGTTATAATACTGTTACAAATATGACCCATCCTGCCCTGCTAAGCCCTCCCTCTTCCCTCCCCACTCCCCGCCCCACCCCAGGCGCCAGCGCTTGCCCACAAAATCCCTCCCCACACAACAAAGAGGGAATGAAACCAGAAGTGCTTTGGGCCCGCTGCTGGGGGAGAAGGCCTCCCAATGGCATTGGGTCCACATCTATCTGTAGGAGATATCCCCCTCAGGAGTGTCCTTGTCTTCCTCCAAGACAGATTCTGTCCCTGCCTCCCCATTTCCACTGAGCACTTCCTCTTCTGTGGGCTCTTTAGTAGACCACAGAAGACAGCCTCCCTTTACTGGACAGTCTGAGGTGGTGTCGTGGTTGTTTTGGCCTGGTTTGAGACAGCTTCTCTGCTCTTCTTCCTAGGTGGCTTTTTGATGGGAGTTTTCTTGACCACGGGGTCACCGGTGGGCATTGGCTCTTGGTTGCCGCTGCAGCTATGCTTCTCCACCTTTTTGGGGTCACCAGCTGGGGCCTCTGAAACGGGATTGATTAATTTCTGCAGGTTGGGCGAAGTCGGCAGCACAGGCTTGCTGGACTTCTGGCTGCTGGTGGCCACAGAGCGCTTCGCCTTTTGCGGAGGAGTGGGTTTCTCCCTCTGAGCTGGCAGGGGGCTCACCCCATTCTGCCTTGCCCCACTGTCGCCCCTGTTAAGGCTCTGAGTCTTTTCCTTTAACTGTGCAGCCAGCAGCGTTGCTGCTTCTGAAGACAAGTGGGGGTGGATGACTTCAGAGCGAGGTTTGCTGTGATTAGGGCTCTTGGGGGCATCCCCTCCTTTCCGGTCTAGGGGATGGCTCCCTATCTTTTTGATCACATTCTGAATGGCCCCGTTGATATTCTCCATTTGCTCTGCGCTAGTCTTGTGCCGCTGCTTGGATTTGGATGGCGAGTGTGAATCCCCAGAGGCAGGAATGGCTTTGCCTTCAGGGGAGCACAATTCTTTTGGATACTTTGGGGCCTTCTCTTTGCTTCTCGCGGGTGCCTTTTCATCTGGCTTGCTGTGAACCCCTGCAGATGTTTCACTGGGGCTCCGTTTCCTCTTTGCCATCCCCTGCTTCTGTTCCGAGGGATCAGGCATTCCAATGGCAGGCAAGGAGTTGGACTGGTTTGAGTTGTACTTGCTGTGGATCCAGGAGACTTTGGGCTTTGTCGAGGGGTCTGGAGGAGGAGGCTTGGCTCTCTCTGGGGACGGTGGCTTCGGACTCTTGTTTTCCATGGCGTTTTCATCTTCATCTTTGGACTGCTTGGAGAGACGGGCAATCCTGGCATAGAGAGCTCCGCTGGCTGAGCCAGAGCCACAAGACGAGCGCTCGCTGTCAGAGGATTTGAGCAAGGGCATTTCGCTGCTGTCTGCTTGGAGGGAGCTGCTTTCTTTTAAGACGGTGTACTCCCCAGCTTCCTCCTCACTGATTGTTGGCGCCATCTTCTCCACTAGGTTGCAAGGGGCTGAAACTCTGTCTTTGATGTCGCTCATGCTCTCTGGGGAAGAAAGGAAGGCAGGCTTGTTATGTGGTAAGAGCAGGATGGCATTTCAGCATCCTTAATACCATAAGCAAAGCTGAGCACTGGAGACAGACTACAAACATCTCTCTCCCCTGTCTGGAGAATGATGAGCTTTTGGGCACACCTGGCTTTAGTGACAGATGGATCAAGGGTCCCAGGCTGCATTAGAAGCCCACCAGGACCTTTGAACAGATTATGGGCTCTTGCATTCTCTTTGGTTGGATGCTATTTTGAGGGCTTAACAACCAACAGGAAACTTCTTGATATTCTTTGCATCATGAATAATGATATTTTGTCATGATAATAGCTCTTCAGAGAGTTCAAAGCACTTCACTGACATTCTGCTGTATAAAGCAATGCTGGGCAAAATGAGTCTGAGAGACACAGAAGGACCAGCCTGTTTGTTCATGGCTGATGTGAAACTTGACCTAATGATTTCTGGGTTCTTAGCTCTATTGTCTGCTACATGTAGGCTGTGATTCTGTGGAAGTGTGATTCTGTGGAAATGTAGAATGTAATACTGGGTAAACAGAAAGATAAGATTGGCTATAAAGATATGATTGACAATCTTACTTCCAGTCATTTTACCACACTGGTTCAGATACAGTGAGTCATGAATCCAATGTTGATTTTGTATATGATGCAATCCAGTGCAGCAAAGTCAGTGAATGTAGCTAAGCCTTGCAAACTGTGGTGACAAGAACTGCCCTTAAGGAAGGTGCAGAAGAGCCGTACATTCAAGAGAATTATCACTTAATGTCTTCATCACTAATTTAAGCACATGCAACTACACTTGCTCACATTCATCGCACGTTTGCTTATTTTTTATGTCATGCTCACAACAACAGTGCCAAGGCTTATTCCCTTCCTTTCTTCTGCTCCTGTTGTTGGTTCATTCATCCACTTTGAGCTATAAGGTCCTTGGGATGGGCATTTGTCTTTGTGTGTGTTTATGCTACTTGGCAAAGGGCCGTGTGCAGGGATGGCACAGAACTATCGTTAACAACAAGAAAATGAAAGCTTTCACATGGGAGGAACAATTAGTCCCAAAGCATGCAAATATTGCTTCCATGTGTGACCAGATGGCTTTTGTTTAAAAAAAACTAAGATCTCAGGGCCACACACACCAGATCCTATATGTAGTCATGAAAGACATGCACTATACAACTACATATCCCTGGTTGGCAGCTAGTCTCCCTAGATGCCAGTGAGCTAAGACTGAAAAGTTCCAGACTAACACCTAATGTCCAGGGTACCTTTGTGGCACCTTCCCAGTAGTTTTTGCTTTAGATTTGCAAGCACTTCTGAAGGTGGCCAAATTTGGTCCAAGGACCTCATGCCGCTGATCCCAACTGTATAGAATGAGAGGTGGCAAAACTGAACACCAGTTTGCATAACATTAGGTTGCTTTCCCTTTCATTTGTTTCCACTTGTACAAACAGCACACTGGAATTACAGGAGTTAACTTTCATTGGTGGGAAACTCAGTGCATTGTAATTATGGGGTGACTCCCACCCCCAACCACACTTTAGAAGTCGTGCATGTGTGGCCTTAGAATTCTTTAGTCATTACAGGGCTATTTTGTGAAGGCCTGTTATTTGCTACAGAAGGTTTGTGGTGCAGCTGGACTTGCGCCAAACATTCCTTTGCCCTATAACGATTGCCAAAATGAGAGAAGAGGAGAAGTAAGCACTTCTGAGCTCAACTGCAGGGGACAGCAATTTACCACATGGCTGCAATCAAGACTGCAAAATGGAAACTCCGACTTCCAAGACAGCAATAACCAGTGCATTTAACTGGTTCCTGACAACTCTAGCTTTGAGATTATAAAAAGGGGTGGGAGAGAGCAGGGTTCTAGCCTTCAGTGCAGCAAAGGAAATTTTTAAACAGCAGCAGCATTGTTTTTCCTAGAGGAAGAACTGGAAGGATCCCCTCTTGCCTACAAGGAGAGAAATGGCATCTCTCCAAATGATGCACAGGGAGGTTAATGTAAACATCTATTTTAAATGTAATCAATTCTACTAGACGGGTGACCAGTCAACTAAAATATTTACTTGCTCAAGAGCCCTAATGTTAAGAATGAGAGTGAAAGTCCGACTCCTACAAAATCAATTGCCAATCAAGAATTATTGCACACTTAGCTACAGGTCATTATGCAGACACATTTAAAAAACACATTAGCTTTGTATTTACCATAGAGAGGCATCCCCCTCTTGGATGCGCAGCTTAACATGATGAGGGGGTCTCTGTGTGTCAGCAAAGTTGAGACCAAAGGGGCTTAGACTCTATCATAGATGACAGGAACACAACCGTAGGAAACAAAGCAGCACTACATATTGTTGGAAGATTTGGGTTAGGAGCATGAAATGAAGCAGGAGAGCAACTCATAGAATACTGTGAAGACAATCATAGTTCCACAAGACTGAATATGGATCTTAACACCCTCACCAACACATGTCTTTCAATGTGTTGACTAATTGGATGTTACGGCGATAACAGTGTGCAGCACAGATGTGCCCTTGAGGAAAGAAAAGTCCAGATGAGAGCTCTTTTTTAGGGTCACCTAGTCTGTGGTTGCTGATCACTCACCTTCGTGTGGGACACAGTATACGGGTCCTTCATCAGTGGTGTCGAAGGAAGAGAAAGAGCCCTGAGAAGACCATGAAGGTGATGGCTGCTCCACTACCGATGGGGGTTCAATGAAGCTGCAGTTCATGGTGTTCTCCAAGTCATGATGAGCCACTGCAAAACACAAAGAGGGCTACATTTATTGTTGTGACTCCAGCTGGATCATGACTGCCATATGCAGAGTCACCATTCTCCACTTCTGTTGCCTAGTGGATTAGATGAAATGTCATGTTTCCACTGGTAGAAAGCCAGATACCTCCAGGAAGCTCACGACACAGGACAGGAAGGCATATGGCCTGCCCTTCTTGTCTGACGAAGCATCTGGTACTCAGAATTACACTGCTCCTGAACATGAAGATCCCTTTTTGTTAATTAATAGCTGTTGATCTACTAATCCCCATAAATGTGTCGAATCCTTTCTTAAAGTTCTTTTTTACCCTAGTAGCCAACACTATGTCTTGTGGCAGTGAATTGTGTAAATAAGTACTTCATTCCCCCCATTTGTTCTGACCCTACTGCTAGTCATTTTCACTGCATAACACTGAGGCCTGTTATAACAGAGGGACAATTATCTCTGTCGACTTTCTTAACACAGATTTACTTACTTATTTGTGAGACTTATTATATCCCCCCCCCCCCCGAAGGGCTCTCGGTGGTGTACAACAGATAAAATACCATTAGAACATACAATTACAATATAATAACAAAAACCATAATAACACAACGAAAACAGATAACAGGAAACCCAACAGCAGATGGCTCAAGAAGACCTCCTACTCCTCATGGGAGGGGACTGGGCACAAGAATAGTGGCAACCAGATGTAATGGTATACAGGGGATGATGGGGGGAGGGGCGGCGGCACATCAGTGACCAACCTCCCCAAAAGCCAGGTGGAACAACTTCGTTTTACAGGCCCTAAGGAACTGTCCAAGGTCCCGCAGGGCTATGATCGTCGAAGGAAGAATGTTCCACCAGGTAGGGGCCAAGGCAGTAGCCCTGGCCCAGGTGGAGGCCAATCGTATCATTGAGGGGCTGGGGACCACCAGTAAGTTTGCCTCCGCAGATCGCAGAGGCCAAGCAGGGACATAGGGGGAGAGACAGTCCCTTTAAGGTATCACAAGACACTCCTCTCTTCCCCCCACCAGCAACATACAAGCATAGCTACCCCTCTG
This sequence comes from Sphaerodactylus townsendi, assembly GCF_021028975.2. Lineage (NCBI taxonomy): Eukaryota > Metazoa > Chordata > Lepidosauria > Squamata > Sphaerodactylidae > Sphaerodactylus > Sphaerodactylus townsendi. Next base: position 35,826,828 of record NC_059437.1, read on the forward strand.
GGATTTGGATTCTGTCAATGGTCCTCATTAAACTCAAGAAGATTCCCCCTCAGCGAACTCCAGTAGATCATTTCTTCCAACAGCAGAGGGAGCCCTGACCTAACTGGCTGTGAGATCACCTCAAAAGCTCCTGGTTTTGACTTTCTTGGCAAGAATCCAGGCAGTCTGGATGGGGAGGAGAGCCAGTGTGATTGCAAGAGCAGAAGGCAAAGTCTGAAAATGTAGATGGGGTGGGGGAGATAGGAAATGGGGCTTGGAAAAACATGGAGGCAAGATGCAGGGGCTGAGTAAAGCATGAACAGCCAGGGAACAAGGCAGGCAGGAGAGAACCAGGGACCCCGTCAGCATGTTATAGTGGATAGGCGATGGGGTCCAGGCTGGGAAGGACCGAGTTCAAATTCCTGTTCAGTCAAATTCAGCCCAGGGTTGTGGTAAGTATAAAATGGGAAAATCCCAAATAAACCCAGAGATCCTTGGAAGGAAGATAGGAGACAAATGCAAGCTTGTGTAGTTGTGTAGGTGCTTGCCAAATAATAAATATAACACTGTCATGAATTTTTTAAAAATAGCTGGTTGCTGCTCAGAGCCCTTAAAACCCACATGCCCTTTTTTCTCCCCCACTATTTTAGGAATACCTAGACTATAAACCTAGGTGCGCTATCAATTTATAATCCTTTCACCTTGTCATGGTTTTCCTCAGAGAATTATGGGAGATGTAGTTTTGGAGAGCATGCCGAGACTTATAGCTATCTCCAGCCCCTCCATTAGGGCAGAATTACACATCAGCTTGTTAATTTGAATACAGGGGTGGAAATATGGTGGGGTAGCCTTTGCAGGAAAGAATAATTAGGCATTGTGGCAGGAGACTTTATAGTCTCCAGAGACTGCCACTTCCCTGCAGATGGCTCCCTTCCCCAGCTGTTTTTTCCCGAGCCAGACAGCTTCTTCCTGAAGCCCAAATAGGGGGGTGGGGTGTTAAAAGCAGCTAACCTGATCCCAGAAGCTAAACAGGGTCAACTCTGGTTAGTGTTTGGGTGGGTGACCTCCAAGTAAGTCTGGGGTCATGAAGCAGAGGCACACCACCTCTGAACGTCTCTTGCCATAAGCCTGCTGTAACTTGATGGCACATATCGGAGAGATTCTTCAATGCAAATGCCTGCTCTCACATTAGCACTGCAAGGCAAATACAGGGTTGGAACCCCACAACTGCATCTCAATATGTGGTTCTTCTCTCAGAGGGCTCAAGTTTCCATGGGAAGAGAGAATGGATGTCTCAAGTAGTTTATAGGACAGACATCGGTAAAGTAACTTTGCAGTGTTCTCAGAGGTTAACTGCTTCATACAGGCAAACACATGAAGCTGTCTTATATTGAACCAGACTGTTGGTCTATCAAGGTCTCCCCAATCTGGCAACAGCCCTCCAGGGTCTCAGGCAGAATTCTTCCACATCACCTACTACTATATTTTTTTAATGGGAGATTGTGGGGATTGAACCTGGGACCATTCTAGATGCTCCACTACTGAGCCACAGCCCTACCCTGAGCAAACCTCTCTGAGATAACTTGGTCATCTGTCTTGTCTGGCTAGCAAGGACAGCCTTGGCATCCTTAAGAAGGAAAAATGATTGCCTGAATATAGGAGGAAGGAATAATTAGAAGTTCACACACACCAACTGAACAGCCTTCCTCACTGTTTGGCACCAGTCTAGCAACGGATGACCTTAAAGCAATTTAACTCATGATTTGGAAATGCACTGGTTACAAACTTAGGACAGAAGAATTTTGTTTTCAAAGCCCTAGCATCTCAGGTCATGCCACTGCCTATGTGAAGAGGGCCTTTCAACTTAAAAAAAAACACAGTGTAAGGACAAAATAACCTTGAAAACATGCAGAGTGCTAAAGCGTAGGCAGATACATTTTTTAAAAAAACTTGCCTCACATCTAGGCTCATCAACTTCTTGTAGAAAAATTGTCCTGTCCCTTTAACAGAGGCATAATGGGATGTTATTTACTAGGTGTTGTTATTTACCTCCATACCATGAAAACCTTTGGCTGCTCTATTTCCACACATTAAGTCTTTATGGGACAGGACATTTTTCTTCCATGCCTGCTGGCAATCCTACATCTTACACAAAGTGGGGAAATAAAGTTCAATCACCAATGAAACATTATCTTAAATGTCTGTCTTTATCTTCTCATTTTTGCAGCTGTATAGGCCAATACAATTCTGGCTATTTGGCAGTTCTGAAGAGCTGAAAAGGTTGTTTTTTCACTTTGGGAACCAAAATAAAATAAACTTAAATACCAATTTCAGCTTCCTAATTCCTATTTCCAAATGAGGCCAAACCCAACAAGCAGGACATGAGTGAAACATCTTCCCCATTGCTTATATCCAACTGCATACTCCTCTGAACATGGCAGTTCCATTTAGCTACAATGGCTAATAGCCATCGATAGAACTCTTCTCTGGGGATCTGTCTCATCCCCTTTTAAAGCTACCTTGGACCAATGACTACAACCATATCTTGTGACAGGGAGTTCTGTCAGTTAATTGTGCTGCCTGAACAAGTACTTCCTTTTCTCTGTCGGAATCTTTAGTCATTACGTCTATTGCAGGGGCCAGAGTCCTTGTATTTAAAGTGGGAAAAAAAATCTTCCATACCACTCATAATTTTACAAACTTGTCTTGTCATTGAGTCTTCCCTTTCCAGAACCCCAAATCCCAAAATACTTTAGCTCTTCTTCAGAGGGAAGGTGCTCAGGAGCAGGAGGCGTAGTGGTTAACAGCAGGTACACATGTTTGAGTCCCTGCTCTGCCACTTGAGCTGTGGAGACGTACCTGGGGAACTAGATTAGCCTGTGCACTCCAGCATACACCAGCTGGGTGATGTTGGGCAAGTCACAGCTCTTCAGAGCTCTCTCAGCCCCCGCCCCCCCCATACCTCACAGGGTGTCTGTTGGGGGGGGGGGGGAGGAAAAGGAGATTGTAAGCCCCTTTGAATCTCCTTACAGGAGAGTAAGGGGGGGTAAGTCCAAACTCCTCTCCTCCTCCTCCTCCTACTTAAAAAAGTCAAAAAAAGGCCAACAGTCCTTTTAGCTTGAAATGTGCAAGGAGGCTTCCAACATGGCTTCCCAGTCCAAAGCAAAATCTGTTATAAAGGCCAACTGTGGCTGAATCTCACAATGTAGATATTGACTGCAAATGAAACAACACTTTAGGGGCCATTTCACCAAGTGAGTGGGTATTTAAACCTCTTCTTGGTACTGTTTTACTGATCAAAACTCCATGCCTTGGCAGCTGTGTGCCCTGGTGGTGGTGCAGAAATCAATATTTTTTTTTATTATGAGGCAAACAGCAATCGGAGAAGGAGGTGTGAACTGAGAAAAAAAAGTTTAAACACCCCTTCTCCCTGCTGCTCAAAAGAAGTTAGCATTCCCTTGCCCTCTGCAATATTGGGAGATCCAATGCAGGGGATCAGACAGCTTGGCCCTTGGCTGCCACAAAATGCCTTGCAGAGGCACCTGGACTATGAGCTTTGGCAGCACAGGGCCGAGAAGACCCTGAACAGGCGGGCTTCTGTGCAGAGGGATTCCTCAGGGATCCAGTCCTTCCTGTAGCTGCTCCACACTCAGACATCTGGTTCTGGCTGATTCGCTGCCAAATAAATCAAGCCAAGCAGGCGGCTGTGAGAAAGCTGTGCCACTTCCTGTGGGCCTCTCGCTTTCCCCTCCTCGCAGGAGCACTGTGGTCCCTGTTCCACATTCTAAATGGCTGGCCTTGTGGGATCGCTCCAGCCGGACAGGCCTTGGCCCTCATGTCAGAAAAGAAGTTGAAGCCAAAAGATTGGGCAGAAATAAGAAACAGCAGTACCCATCCCCCAGTATCTTGCTCTGAAATTAGTCTGTCTTGTAAGAATAAAAGCCATTTTGGATTGCAAAAACAAGCTCTGCAGCAGATGGAGGATGATTTTCATATTCCAGTGTTTCATGGGAGGAAACAGGGATACTGGTGGGTACCCTCCCCTACAGACATTTCACACAGAGTATATTACAGAGCCCACTCTTGCTACCATGGTAGTAAAACATTACAACAAACGTCTATGTATATTAACCCAGCAGCTCTCTAACTTTTTCATGAGGGATCCACTTCTGATCTTACTATAACTGCAATTTTCAGGGCCCATCATTGCAATGACTTAATCCAGGGGTGTCCAACTCTGGCGCTTCAGATGTTCATGGACTACAATTCCCATCAGCCCCTGTAATAGTCCATGAACATCTGAAGTGCCAGAGTTGGACACTCCTGTCTTAATCTGTTGAAAGTGCTAGTGTAGAAGGCAATATACATAGGCTTTCTCCTTCATGTCCAGCATGACCCCATCATGTCTAGATGCTAGCGCTGTCATCCACCAAGTGAGGTATGGAGAACTCCTGGCATTACAACTGATTGCTAGACTGCAGAGTACCAATGAACAAGCTACCACCCCCTGACTACTTTCAATATACAAACAAGGTCAGAACCTTAGTGCAAGTGATTTAATGAAGCAAAAAAAGTGCAAATAGGTGCAATAAAGTGCAAAATGTGCAAAAAATATACACATACAAACATCATACAGCGTATAATAAAGGGAAAGCCCAATAAACAGAACCAAATAGCTCAATGTTAATGTAGAAATCCAGAGTCCACAAAGTAAAATGTGCCTTAAAGGTTCAGTTACGTGATATTTAGAGGACCCCAGTTTCCAAGCCTCACTGGGCAGACAGGCTGGTACCCTCTCTCGGGAATACAGGATTTTAAAATCCAAACTGGACTCTCCTGGTAAGTTGGCAACATATGAATCCAAATGGACTCTCCCAGTAAGTTAGCAACAGGACTGTGCTCTGCAGTAAGTTCACATTTTCCATATATCTTCCTCAATCAGAACGTACATGCCTCTGCTCGAAGGGCAAGTGGCATTCTCCCCCACCCCTAAACCCCCCTCAAAGGTGAAAAATTACCCATGTCCAATAGAAAACCAGAACAGCATGTTGTCAGGACAGTTCCAGGGCATTTTGTATGGGGACTGAGAATTGCTACATTGCAGAAAAGGGGTGGGGCTGGAACCACCATGCAATGGCAGCTGGCAAAGTTGGGAAGACAACAAAAGGGGAGAAAAATAAACATGGGTCCTGGAATGCAAATTCCTAAATGCTATTAGCATTTGCTTTAATGTATGAATGATGATATTCCAAGTGGGCAGCATCTAAATGAAAGACTCTTCATCTGAAGTTAAACGATTCAATGTTCTCTGGCAAGCTGTGTTGCCAAAAGCAGGCCTATGTATATTTTGCACTAAACAAATCCTGCACGCAGTAAAGCTGAAGTCTGAGGCCTCTATAGGGAAGAGAAGTCTTGATTTGTATTAATCATTCTGCTTCTTTACTGTTTTGTGTAACTTATTCCTCTTTTGATACACATGGGGAACATTTGGAGAAGTTTGCTGGATCAGACTAGGGGCTGAAACAGATGTGATGAACACAGTGGTGTAGTGCCAATGGGGCCAGGTGGGGCGCAACACCCTGGGCGGAGCAGCGGAGGGGGCGTGGCCGGGCCATGGCAGGGGCATGGCATTCCGAAGCGGGGCGGACGCAGACGGTACTGCAGCAGGGGCTCAGGAAGCATGCACAATTTCCCCTTGCTCCACCTCTGGATGAACATCAGGGGTTCCTAGTTGTCTGTAAAAGGCAAATGACAAATGTGTGCTCGCCCTGGTTCTAATGGCTGTTATTAGCACTAGAAGTGAAAAAAGCAGGGTTTTAGAAAGACCAACCATCTTCCTTGTAAACAATATCCTAGTGATGGCTGTGGAGAGATTTCCACTTTCCACACTAGCCAGCCAGGTGGGCTTCATGAAATTCTCAAGAAAACCAAATGTGAAGAGAGCCAAGGAATGGTCGGGAGAAAGAAGTGAAGCCCTTGTTTCGAATCGTGAAAATTTGGTTCAACTACCTAAGCCATCAGGTGGCTTCAGAGATTTCAGCAGATCATTAACCATACCCTTCCAAGAATCCATTTTTAACCATAATACTATTTTATTTTTGGAAATATGAGATTTTTCGTCCTCTTTTTTTTTTTCCTGGTGATGGAGCTTGTGTTGTGAAGTAGTTTCAGAAAAACACAAGGCCCTCATAAAGACATAATGGGCCTAAGCTATGAGCTCAGGTACACAGTACCGTTTAAGCCATAGCTATTGCTAATGACACAAAAATGAACTAATGACACAAAAATGTGTGCAGAAAGCAGGGGATATACACTGAAGCAGTAGGGGACCAGAACCAGGGGGGAAAAATGCAGAAAAGCCCAATATAGACCAATAGTTTGGCTTGGAATAATAGTTAATAGTTAATAATAGTATTCCAGTGGCTTAGAATAGTAGTTAACAGACCAATAGTTTGGCTTGGAATATGGTACCTTCATGTGTTCACACAAATGTGGAGGGAGTTGGGAAACAAGTGGATGCCTAGAATAAATTGCCAGAAGGTTACCAAAAGCAGGTGCCGGCCTTTTATAGAGATACCAGAGTTGGTGCTGTGAATGGAAAAGGGACATTGGCCCTTTCCGCACATGCAAAATAATGCACTTTCAATCCACTTCCACAATTATTTGCAAGTGGATTTTGCTATTCCGCACAGTAAAATCCAGCTGCAATGTGCATTGAAAGTGGATTGAAAGTGCATTATTCTGCATGTGTGGAAAGGGCCATTGAAACATTTGGAAACAGAATCAGATACTGTCTGCCCTTCATTTAGTAGCAGGTGTCAATGTTCACTTCCCAGACAGCTGGAGATGAAGCCAGGACCAGAAAGGGAACTTGCTCAGACAGCTCTCTTGAGTTTAGCACAAGGCAAGATGAGAATGGACCACGGCGACCAACCGAGATGAGCTTTGGGTCATTGGCAAGGAGGCTGCAGAGGTCATGCAGCTGCTCTGGCTGCAAACTGTGCCACGGTTTGCCCGCAGCTGCTATTTCGACCAGCACCTCCATCTTGGCTCTGACAGCTGGATGAGCCCTTTTTGGCTCTGCCAAAGCCAAGGGTAATACAGCTTCTGTTTGCTCCTTCCTGCCCAGAAAAAGAGCCGGCAGATATCCATCTTCTCACTTCCCCTTCTCCTCCGGGAGTAGTGGTGGTGAGCAAGATGTTACAAAAGTCAAGTCACAGAGATCCCTGCTGGATGAAAGGGAGTTTTCAATGCCGGCCCCCACCCCCTCACACACAAAATGAATGACTTCCTCAGCCGCTGTATACACAGATTTCCTTAGCAGGAAAACATAAAGGGTTCTGCCTGTCTAGGAACTTGTCCCCTTGCCCCAGAGACAGGCCAGGCCAGGCAACCAGAAGAGCTGCGAAGGCCTCTGGCAAAGGCACATCACACTCTGCTCCAGGGCCAAGTGGAAACAGGCCTGGAAAGGGAGGAAGGTGGTGGTGGGGGGGTTATTTTTAGCTTCTAGGTACTTGCATATCAGTCAGTTCTGCCTGCTGCAAGTGGGGGAAGAAAACATCTCTCAGTTGGCTCTGTTTAAATGCTAAGATTAGACTAATTCATGGGAGAAGAGTCTATAGGCAGCTGTAAGCTATATTTATATATTGTGCAAATATCCCTAACAAAATGTGCATAGGAAATTAACATTGCTAACTGATTTATATTTAGTGCCAGCAAGATGCAACAATATGCCAAGTACATACACTGCCTTGGAGACATGCCACTTCCAAGCATCTACGCACTACTAACCACCAATGCAACAAGTTTCCAGGCAAAACCCATTCTGAACAATTCCTTGAGCACCTATGGTTGCCATCCTCATCCTGAAATATTCATGCTTCCAGATGAACTCTGAGACACAAAATTAGCAAACATTTTGAAAAAACGTTAATGGTTGAAACAGTTCTACAAATTATTGCAAATTATTACACAAGGGATGCCACAATGCTACACAGCTGAGATGAAAGTACAGGAACATGTGTGTAAAATGAACCAATCGACACATACTTCATTAGCAAGTATAAATCTTTTATATATACACATGCTAAACTACTCTAACAGCTCTGCCTAACTACAGACAAAATAACAATTGGTTAAAAAATTCTTTTCCCTGCAGTCTTTATTTGCCAGCTACAACAAAATTTTATCTTTGACTAATTACCACCACCACCACCCCAAGCAGAGTTACACCTTTCTAAATCCACTGCGGTCAATGGATGTTATTGACAGGCCGCTGCTTTAAATATTTATATTGGGATACTTTTATTGAAAGAGATAAGTTTTCCTCAATTGCTTAAAAACTGTGTTTATGCATTGCTTAAAATATGTTATCTTTTTATTTGTTTGCTGCCTCAAGCAGCTATCCTAGAAAGGCTACAAGTAATCTAAATAAACTATGTTTTTCTTGCTCTGCTGTCTATTAAGGTAACACAAATAAGATACCAACTTTCTATCTTTACTCTGGTTGCTGTTGATGTTAACATTCCATCTTTCTGCTGTGAAACTTTGGATTCCCAAAAGGTCTCCCTGAATGTACTGAGCCAATTCTCTCTAGCTTCAGCAGTGGAGCTGCATCATGTGATATCCAACCATGCCCTATATCAGTGGTGGCGAACCTATGGCACGGGTGCCAGAGGTGGCACTCAGAGCCCTCTCTGTGGGCACGCGTCACAGAGTTCGTCATGTGATAATAGTGTAATTATTTCAGGGAGATTATTAGCATTAAACCTAAGACCTAGTTTTGGGGAAGCAGTGTAGGTAACCCTGTTAAGCGCTGTTAAACCCTACTGATTTTCATGGGAAGAACGAAAGCGTGATCCTTTACCTGGGAGTAAGCTCGGTTGCTGGCAGTGTGGTTTGCTTCTGAGTAAACCCTCCTAGGGTCATGATTCACCCTTTCGAAGCATTGCACAGTTGCTTCAAAGCAAAGCCACCGACAGCCACCAAGCTTACTCTTGAGTGACATGTGCCTTGGAGCCAACCATTTTTTCTATACTAAAACCTCAGTATTCAGGTTAAATTGCCATGTTGGCACTTTGTGATAAATAAGTGGGTTTTGGGTTGCAGTTTGGGCACTCGGTCTCGAAAAGGTTCGCCATCACTGCCCTATATGGAGGCAATATATCCTTGAAGACCAGATGGCTGGTACAAATTGTCAAGGGCTTCTTTGAGACATCATGTTGTCTTCTCTTGAAAAAAAAAGTATGTTGGACTAGATGGACCCAAGTCTGACACACCAAGGAGGCTCCTTTTTCCTTTGCTACCAAGCCACTGGCTGGAAATGAACCCCTTGGACTGGAACCCCATAAAGGTATGGATGTCCAAACATATTTTATAGGTGCACTTGTCCCAATTTTGGTCACCACAGTGAACAGATGGCTGCCAATAGTGCTGTCAAAGAGGCCAGGACCCACATATCAGTCATGCTGGCTGTACTGAGCATAATCCATTGCCCCCAGGATGAAAAAGATCATAGCCATCAAGAATGCAAAACCCAAAATTATTTTTTTAAGTCAAACTTTGCAAAACAAAAAATGGAGACACATGCTTTGAAATATACTCAACAAGCACACGTATCTGCATAATAGTGCTGTCCCATGCAGATTTACACTTTTCTAAGCCACCTGGCTTCTATGGGCTTAGTACAGTGAACTTGTGCTGAGCATGACCTTGCACGCCCACCGATGACAGTATTGATGGGAGAAATGCACCTCTGAGTATCACTGCAGGTCCTGTTTAGCCCCTCCCTTGGCATTCTATTAGGAGCTGCTGATTTCAGCAGCTACAAAAGCTGGAAACCTTTTTGTAAAAGTCATCATACAGAATGAATCTTCTTGCCTATCCCTGCTGCGGTCATAAATATACTGAGCAGTCTTCAACCCCTGGACTAGCTTGTTACTTCACCTACGTTTCTTAAAAATAAAGATGTGGGGAGAGGGTCTCCCAGTGTCTCCAGTCTGAATTCTCTCCCACTTTTCGCTGTAGTTGCACAAGGCCTTGAGCCCTCCGCTGGATAATAAGAAGAACATATGGCGAGGTCTGTGCGCCAAGCAAAACAAAGGAGCCCGTGACCAAAGCATTTCATTCCAATGAAATAACAGCCCCTCTGGCAGTGGAGCGAGGCTTTGCGGCGAGGCCTGCCTTGGAGTGTGTGCACACAGACATGGGAGCACACACTGGCAATGGGGTTAATTAGCTTTTTAATGTCTCAGGCTGGGGTTGCCAGTGATGTCGTGGAGTAGAGAACTCTTTGATAATTGTATGAAAGGCCTTTTGGGAAGGGAGGTGGGTAGAAGAGGGAGAGCAGCATGGAAAGCTTCCTTAGACGGTCACATCCTGAGTCCCTCTAGCCCAGAACTGTCTACTGTGCCTCCCACCCTCCATCGTCTAAGGTAGAGACCTCTTTCCCAGCCAGCCCTGCTACCTTGGAGATGCCAAGGACTAAATATGGAAACGTCGGCATGCTGAGCAGATCCTCTCTCTGCCTCCCTCTATCTAGCACATTTTGATCTTACCCTGCTTCCCAGGAACTCAGGGTGACATTGTTCTCCATTTTATCTGAACAATAACCATGTGAGTTAGGTTAGGCCAGAGGTATAGCTCCAAGGGGACCGGGGGGGGGGGGGGGGCGACGCACCGGGCGCACCCCCTGTGGGGTGTGGCGAAGCCTTTCCAGGGCCGTTCTGGGGCAGGACAGGGGCAGAGGACGCACCGGGCGCTTTCCCCTCTTGCTACGCCTCTAGGCTAGACTGAGACCGCGTGGCTTGCATCTAGATGACGATTGCCACGGCTGGCAGGATTTTTGTCCACACAGCTTGGTTTTCTTGTCTCCCTCCTCCTGCTGAAGCTTCAGGACACTTTGGAGGGGAGCCCAGTTTGGAGAAGGGCCCTCAGTAGGTTATAATGTCATGGTGCTCATCTTTTAAAGCAGCCATTTTATCAGGGGAATTGACCTCTGTAACCTGGAGCAGCTGTAATTCTGGGAGATCTCCACCCACCCTCTGGAGTCTGGCAACCCTATCCCATCATACCCTGAGAACTAAGAAAAAATTAAGCATCCAGTGAAACCATAGCTAAGACTATCTGTGCTCAATAAACCAACTACTAACCATAGTTTCAGGCCCTGGTTTGATGAGCCCTAAGTAACCACAGAGTGGCCTGCATTTAGACAGTCACAGGAAGCATAGTTTTAATTAAACGACCATTTCATGTGACATCTGAGCTGGGATAGTCAGTCATTATCAATGATTACTGATGGTGGGGGAGGATATGAAAATGTGGGTGACCCAAAAAGTGGCAGCCGCTTGCTCTAAGGATTTTTAAAATAAGATTACACAAACACACGTAGGTGAGGTTTGTTGATGCCAGGATAGTTAAACTAAGGTGACCAGATGGTCACCTTTGTAAACTGGGACGGGCGGGCGGTTGCGCATGCGTGCATGTGCACGCAGCCGCAGGAGGGCACTGCCTTCTGGGGCGGTCCCGTTTCCCACCCTGTCACAGGGCGGGAAATGGGAGTGCCCCAGAAGACAGTGCGCTCCTGCGGCCGCACGCGGGAGGCTGCTGCACTGCCTTGCGCCCCAGAAGGCAGTGCGGCAGCCTTCCAAAAATCGGGAGACTTGAAAAAAACCCGTGGGATGTGGGACAAGTTGTTTTAAGGCGGGACTGTCCCGCCAAAAGCGGGACGTCTGGTCAGCCTAGGTTAAACGAAACCTGCACTTACAAATGCAGTCTATTCCTGAGTTTAAGATATTTAGAGACAGAGCAACAATGGGCAGCCATAATCTTCCTGACCTGCTCCTTAGCTTCCCAGAGCCCTGCATCTGGCTGCTAGGGTTGGCATACTCCAGGTGGGGGCAGGAGATCTCCCAGAATTACAACTGACCTCCAGAGTACATATTTACTTATTATTTTTTTAAAACAGACTACTTCTCCTGGAGAAAATGATGGCTTTAGAAGATGGACTGCATGGCATTATATACTACCACTGGATCACTTCTCCCAAGACCTCACTCTCCCAACTGGCTCCACCCTCAAAACTCCAGGTATTTCCAGATCCAGAGCTGGCAACGCTACTGAGTGATTGCTGTTGTCCTGCTGCATTAGAGGGTCTGATCCACCTGGAGAAATTCTTCCATCCTTATGCAGTATTTTGTGTGGGATATGTGTGGGAACTTGTAGAGCTGAGGAAACTGCATGTGTCTGCAAGGCCCCGAGTGAAGCTGTCCAGGGCTGTACTGCAGCCTCCCCTACCCGCAGCTCCAGAGGAGAGCTGCCTTTCTCGCAAACAGAGGCCAAGGGGGTGGGGGGAGCTCTCACCACCCTTGTTTATACAAAACCTCCACTGGCAGCAAGCGCCAGGAAATGCACATACACAGACCCATTCAGTCAGTGCCCATAGCCAGCTCCACTTTCACAGAAGGAGTCTCTATTCTCAGGAAAGAAGTCCCTGACCAGCGGGCCTCTGTAAACACTGCCCTTGTTATCGTTTCAGTGGGAAAACGGTTTCTGCTTCTCAAGCCGCAGACTTGCAAGGGCAGCGTGGTGTCCCTGTGCTCCCCACTCAATAGAGTTGGATACAATTCTCAGCACAGGCGGATATGCAATACTGGGGCCCTAATGTTGAAAGGCAGGACAGTCTGGAATCAAGTTTCCAGGAGTGCTGGCCTAAATTTTTGAATATTTTCCTGCAAAAGTTTTGCTTTGTTTTGTTTTATTGCAAAGCCCCCTCCCCCCCATAATTGTTGTTTCCACCGATCTGAGGCTGCTACTGCCTTGGAGATATTTTTTTTCTTTTTAACTTGCAAAAGGCTTCTTCCTTTTATGATCCCAACCAATCTGCAACCATGTGATAATGTTGCTGCACCATTTAGGAAATGAGATATAGGACAGCATCATGGAGGGGAAATGAAGTCCTCACTCGGCTTTGGCAATGTTACCAGTCAATGAAATCCTTTGGAGCTTGAAAAGGAGGTTGATTGACCAAGAGTACCAGAATCTAACCAGAGAAGCCAGTAAGTGCTGTTACCTGCTCTCCTTTGGAATCCACCCCAAAGTAGATTGTATGGCAAAGAATTGAACCCAACTAACAGAGCCCAATCAGCGCCGAACCCTTACTCGTGCAAGAATTAATGCACTCCCACCAGCTTTGTTGCAAGGCAGACAGTTGAAAATTCCCTCTCATGAGAGAGTTTGCATATGCACCATGGACTGTGTAGAATTGCTCGAACATGTGCTCTTGTATTGCCCTCTCTATGAGACAACCAGATTAAATCTTTTGCAACAGATTCTGGCAAAGAAAAAAAGTTTGTCAGACCAACAAAAAATCTTATACCTGCTGAATAATGATGTTGCTAATATAACCGAGACAACAGCCAGATTTCTATGTCTCACTACTGTGTCTACAGACACAGAGTAGGAGTTCTATAGCACTGCAGCCAACTCTCAAGCTGTTATATTATGTATGATTTTTCCCCTTTTCTGCCTTTATGCTGATATGCCAATAAAGGTTGACTTGACTTGACTAATGCCCTCACTTCGAAAAAGGGGCAGGAGAATGCATCCTTACTTTCCAAAAACCGGGATTCCACTTGTTAGCTGTGCTGGTATGTCCACCGTCTATCACCACTGTGTGAGGCATACATGGATATCTGTACCACATTACTATCAAATTCTTCCCCATATAATCATATACACACTGTATTGGTGATAGCTGAGGGAGGATATTACTTAAGAAAAGACACATTTTACAACATGAGCAAATCCTTGGTATTAATTTGCAGAATTTCTCTCATCTTCATAATTTATTCCACAAGAGTTATTTTTTCCATAATATATTTTGGTTTTGCTGGGAGAGAAACACAATTTGCCCCTGCTCTGAAATCAACCAACCACTGGAAAAGATTATTCAGCAACTTCACCATTTTACCAGGCACTGCCTACATACTTTCATCCAAAAGAGCAAGATACTTCCCCTCCCTTTAAAACAAAGATGACAAAGCAGAGATTCTCAGGACGCTGACTTGCGCACCCCATCTGGTGCTTTTTCTGTGCTCCTGCAGGCTCACAACATAACACAAGGCCTGGCCAGTAGCTAGATGGGCTGTCATTTAAAAAAAAATTTTTTTTGGCTGTTGGCCTTATTCCTGTATCTTTATACAGCTCACAGATGTCAAACAAATGAAACATTCTTGGCCTGGACAGAACATGATAACAGTGGCCTCATACCTTTCCGCTATTTCTGCTAACTAGGATCTAGACACCCCTAAATTAGGCCAAGAGTGTGTTGTCATGATTAGAATCCTGAAGTTCTAACCCTTCTGTCTCTTTTAGCAATCTGACTGATAAATGAGCATACTTTGCAATTACCCCCTGGCAGTGACACAAAATTCAGTTTTACTGGTGTGGCAGCGATTCTCTTCTTGTTTTTATTATGTGGGCTGGGGTTGTTAACAAGATGGAACCAAGTTAGAGCTCCAATTTAGCCATCATGTGCTGTTCAACTGATATTAGGGGCACCTTACCAACAACTTTGGGTAATTTCTGACGGCGAAGAGGAATCCGGGGAAGTTTCATACTGATCTGGCTGAACCTGCCACAAAGACGTCTTGGGGACTTCTTGTTGGCTGGATCCTGATTTGTGCTGCAGAGGAAGCCAGGTGTTTGGTTAGACTTCTGGCAAAAGATACAGCTTGGGTTCAGATTCTGTGGCAGGGACTTATGATGAAACACAATGACTTCATGTCACACTTTGTTGCCTAAACAGGTTTCCCTTTCTGCTCCCATTCCACAAATACTGCTTTTAGAGACCTCCAATATCTCCATTCTTTTGCTCTGGTTTCTGTCTACAGTTGTCTCTCTCTTTGCCCCTTCTCGTTCTCCTGTTCCCATGGGTCCCCAGATCTCCCACAACTGCCAAATTAAATCCTCCCCAAGGGCACTTTCCCCCCTCTTGCTACTTCCTACCCACTGAAACTCTGGTGTCTCTGTGGCTTTTTTTGTTATAACTTTCCTGTTCACTCTGGCACAAACCCCCAGCCCCCTCTCCTTGATCTCTACTTTGCTTTGTATGTCTTGCCTAGTCTAGCAGATGTAGCCTCTAGTGTAAGACTGAAGGCAGATGGTTGTCTCTGACTGTAGGGTAAGCCATTCCCACCTTGGAAGCTGAGAGCAACATACCAGACTAACTTGTTTGGCACTAAGGGCCAGATCTCCTTGCAAGCATCCCAGGTGCCAGCAGCAGCATTGAGACCAGCAGTATGGGAGAAGGCAAAAGCCATGGTTTATGTCTATCACCATTTCCCAGATATGCTGGCTCCAATTCCCCATGATGCCTTGGCCAAGTATAACTCTCGTTGCTCCTGCCTCCAGTTCACTGGCACACCAACAACTTCACAGGTAGCTGCTGCAATTTTTTCCAGCACTGGCATCAAAGGAATTGCCAACCTAGACCCAGCACCCAGGAATAGCAATTAGCACCCATCTGCCGAGAAGGGAGCTGGATTACCATTCTCTATTGTGTTCACTTCAATGCCATTTTTTAATCTGCTATGTGCTATGACCATCCTGATAGAAAGGCAGGATAGAAATCTGACAGTAAGTTAATAAATCAGATGACCCCCTCCCCCTTGAAAGCAACTTTATGGTACATGAACTACAAGGTAAAGAACATATTGCCTCCAAAATGCCACCTCCATTCTTAACCTCAATAGTCCCCACCCACCCAAGAGGATTTCTGACAATCTACTGGACCATTGTTTGCTCTAATGAAGAGCTGGAACCAAAGCCAGCTGGCCAATGTCCAACAGCACTCCCACCCCTACCCAGTGGCTTGGGGCTTTCCCTGGCTTGCTTGGCTCTGTTGTCCTTGCATGAAGCCTGTTCAGTGACTCCCTCCCACACCCCCCAAAAATCCCTAAATGTTTCTCACAAGATGTGCTGAATTCCATTGACACTTACTCCCGAGCTTGGTCCTTCTTGCGGCAAACGCAGCAGCAACACAGAAGTGAGAGGAGCAGAATTAGCAGCAAGGTCAGGAGGGCTCCGGCTCCGATCACCCCCATCCGCTGGTTGGCTTCTGGAACAGAATCAAAGGTGTATGGAGTGAGGCTCATCGTGGCAAGCCCCTGACTGCAGCAACCAAAGACAGGCTTGGCAACTGGCAGTCGAGGGGGGAGAGGGGAGGTGATATCAGGCTCTAGAAGCCACAAGGAGAGATTGACAGTCTTATGCCTGGATTCACTTGATACTTACCCATGTAGCAATCTCCTGTCAGGGGGTCGCAGGAGTCTTTGTGGCAATTGCAGGATTCTGCACAGTTCACTCCATACTGACCAGTTGGGCACGACATATTGCAGCTGAGGGAAGAATGGTTGAATGAACAATAATGACAGGGATACAGAGGAGTTGCCACACCTTGTCCTGAGGCTAGCTATTTATGTACAGAGCAAGAGTCCCTCCTTTCTCCAAAGGAGGAGTTCTGTATCACTGTGTTCTTCATTGATACAGAACTAAAATTACATAATAAATCAAAGAAACAAGACAACAGCATCTGTTCGTAAGCAAGCCCCAGTTTGCACAGGTGGGGTAGGAGGACATTTTTTCAGTGGGGGAGGTCAATTTGAAAGTACTGTGTCAACATTTTCTTGCCAAAGACTAGGAAGGATTAACAGAGAAAGAAGCCAGAGATCTGTAAAGGCACTGAGGTTGCTTCTAGAGGAAATGGTTGACACCTAGTTCATTCTCCCCCTGACATAACTGAATGGAAGACAGCTTCTAAGCTTGTAGCAGTTTTATAGCTTCATCCCTTACAAAAATGAGTCCTAATGAAAAAAAGAAAAAAACGATAGAGTCTGTAACAAACATCATTTTCCACGATTTCTCATGGCATGTGACCAACTGCATACATGGAAGCGTAATTTCGCATATATGTACATGTAAACAATGCTGGAGTTATCTCTAGTCAATTGAACAATGATAATGATGGGGACATACAGTAGCCAACTCACAAAAAGGCTTTTTCTATGATTCACCATCTTGCTTTTTAATCAGCTCATTTCCCACTGAACAGCCAATATGGTATAATGGGTCTGCAACCTGTGGCTCTCCAGATGTTCATGGACTACAATTGGCCATGCTGGCAGGGGCTGATGGGATTTGTAGTCCATGAACATCTGGAGAGCCACAGGTTGCAGACCCCTGGGCTAGACTGTTGAACTAGGATGCAGAAGACCCAGGTCTGAATCCCATTTTTGCCACAGAAACTCACTGGGTTACCAAGCAGTTGCTCTTTCTCAGCTTAATGTACTCTACACAGTTGTGGTTGTGAAGACAAAATGAAAGAGGGGAAAATTTGTTGTGCTTTTTTAATTTATTGCACAGGTGTCAAACTCGCGGCCCTCCAGATGTTATGGACTACAGTTCCCATCATCCCAGAGCCCTTTGGGGGTGGGCGATTCATTAAATTAATTAATAATAATAGTATGCTGGCAGGGGATGATGGCAGGGGATGATGGGAACTGTAGTCCATAACATCTGGAGGGCCGTGAGTTTGACACCTATGATTTATTGATTTGATTTAGTACCCCGGTCTTCCCAGCCCCAGTAGGGCCCCAGGCGGCTAACACACATGTTTAAAACATAATCATAAACAACATTAATAAATAAACCATTTAAACATTCCCAGAAAATATCAATGATGGTGATTATAAACATCTTAACCACATCCTATTTCCAACCTCCCACCCTAGTTTTGCAAGATCTTATGGGTGAGGAAGGGTTTCTTATTAGGATTCTGTTAGGAAGAAAAGTGGAAGAAGTCAATTTCAGGGAAGGCTGAATGATTGCATAAAGGTTTCCAGTTCAACCCCTGGTCTCTCTAGTTAAAAAAGTCTTTGGCAGAAAGTCCAGGAAGGATTGCTTTATGTCTAAGACACCAGCAGAATGATGCCAATACCACATCAGATGGATTTAACTCAGTGTAGTGCAGTTTCAAATGTCCAACTGGTGATTTTGAAGAGATCTAAAACAGGCTGGACATTTGTGGCTTGATATTTGTGGATTCTCCCCATTAGCTGGTTGTTCTTCAATCACAAGTCACAACAGCTTGTTTAATCTGGGTGGAACCAGAAGAGGGACATCATTTGGGTATCTCACACTTGCATGAAACAAACTACTATGAGGCACAAACACACTCAAAATGGGAAACTTCTAAAACTAGCAGAATGCACAACTGTTGCACAGGGCCAGAGACTTTCATGACACAGTGGGGTGCTTTCCTGATCTCAAATCCAGATCTGAGGTGATTGGATATCAGAGACAGGGCTCTTCAGCAGTGGTACCTTGTTGTGGAATGCCCTTCCTTTTGAGGCCCACCTGATACCTACATTACTTTCTTTCAGGCACCAAGCCAAAATGTTTCTGTTTCTCAGGCTTTTAACCTACGAGCTAATCTTTTAGACATCATTTTTATAGTCTGCTTTTAGCCTGTGAATTTTACAGACCCATTTTAAGCTGTGGTTTGAGTGGTGGGGTTTAAAAATTGTATTAAATTTTAAATTTTATTTCATAAGCCACCTTGGCCAGATTCTCTGGAGAGGGGGCACTGAAATTTTCCAAACAAATAAATAACCAATTAAAGCTTTCATCAGTGAACTATACCAAACAAACACTGGGAGCTTGGAGGCCCGTGTTTCATCAAGAACCCTACAGTGTCCTAGTCACCATTTCCGTAACACCCAAAGAGGCAAAGTCACTGGATGGGACAGCCTCAAGCAGCTGCTGCGGCTCCTTAGCCATTGGAGTCTCCCAGGAATCCAGGAATTTGCATGCCTCATGAACATCCAAAGCATCCCTTTGGCTCTGGTTCTTGCCTCCTCTGTGCCACGTGCCAGTTGGCATAGAGAACGCGGACTCCACAGGCCCTCACAGCAGCTGCACGCAGGCACGCTCCACTGGCAGCACTTAACAGAGTCTATTTTTTGGGTTGATTCTGGATCCTGCTGGTTTCTGTTGAATACTTTATACTATTCTCTTTTGTCTTCTGATTACTCAGTTGCTGTGTTGTACATTTTTGGAATTGAGATTTTGTTTTTGCTGTAAGCCACTATGGGGGTATTTTTATATCAAGGTGGGTCTTAAATGGATGAAATCGTCAGGATATTTTTTTAAAGGCTGTAGGGCTACACTTGGAGCTATGTTGAAATAGTGCTAGATTTGGTTCCAACTGCAGATTTTCACTTCCGAAGAATCCCAGATTCTTTTTCAAACCTTCCTGTCTACCAGTTTCTAGCCCTTAAGCCAGCAAAGGAGAATTTAAAAGCCCTAATCAAAATCATGTAGATTCAGCATGACTTCTGGCAACCAAGGGGTGAGGTTTCAGGGTCTTCCTGAGACTCACAAGAACAGAAAATTCCAAGGAGATTCATCTAGGGATATCTTGGATTTCCTTCCACTGATCCACCCATCTTTTCTTGCATGTTTTCCAGGATGCTGATGGATCTTTAAATCATTGCAATTGCACTGCTTCCAATTTGCTTCTTTTTTGCTGCTTAGTGTGCAACTTGATTGGCATGATGCTTTTCATAGTGTCAATGTGCATATTATGTGCATGCCTTGGGTTGACTTGCACACAGGTTTCCAGCAAAGAAATGACTAGGTAACACCACCAAGGTGCTTGAATACTGAGGATGAACCTATCTCCTTCATTCCCTGGCTCCACGTCAGTTTGCGCTTCTTGTATTTTCTTCCCATAAGAGATGAAACAATCTTTTTTGGCCAGGGCTTTCAGATGTAAGAGGACTTTGTTAAGTGTTAACAGTAATGGATGGCCCTTTGTGTCTCCTAGAAGATCAGCCAGGGGCCATTGGAGACTTCTAGCTGCAGCTCATGCTCTGGAACCATCCTTCCCTTCCATAACTGGCAAGACATCACTTCTTATTATGAATAAGTCACAACTCTGCTAATCAGTCCTTGGCAAGGAGTTGTTCTCTGTCTGAGATTCTTGAGTCTGAGGATCTCTTTCCCAGGAGGAAACTGGAATAACTTTTGTCTCTTTTTGTGAAAATTCCTGGGCTGGATTGATATGCAAGGAAGTAGTAGGGGAGTGTTGCTACTAGAGCAATTAGCAGAGCCTGGCACCACCACTTGGGAATGCACCAGTTATTTTGTTTTATGATAAACTTGGTTATCACAGAGACGGTGGCAAGCCAAAATGTTTCATTCCTCATTTGTCTCCTAAAACTGGACAAGTTCCTAAACCTGTGGTCAACAACCAGTGTTATCAGAACTAGGCTGAGAAGGTGAGGAAGAGAGGGAGAATGAATTGTCAGATGGTACAGCATAATAGCTACCAGGCTCCCCATTTATTTGTCACATCTAGTTCAGCTGTGTCTCACTCAGTTTCCTACTCACGTAGCACAAATATCAATAGTCAACACTTTCTAGGGCAACTGCACTGCAGACGCAGACTGCTGACATTCAACATGTGAGCAGGAAGTGACTCAGCAGCCTCGTGCTATCATGCCAACAGAATAAAGGTTCCCTTTCGTTCTTCTTTTCGATGATTCCTCAGAACTTCCAACTTCTTGCATCTAATAGTAACGTGGGTTTCTATTTGACTACTGCCATGGTAGCTGAAGAGGGACATTCAGGTGATGAGAATTGGATCAGGGGACACATACCTGGTGGTATGGCTCCCTGGCTCTGGAGTTCCAAGGCCAGGTCTACCCAACAGGACCTTTCAGTTCAAAAGATCTATGTGCTACAACAAGCTGGAGAGCGCTCTACATAAAAGTAAACCTGGCCTCCCTATTGAAAACAGTGGTACTTTAAAGTTTAAAAGGCTGATGGACCAACAACCAGCTGGGGAACTGTCCCTTCTGCCCAGCCACAGCTACTGCCCTGACAGGATTCAATTCCAATATTATTCAGGAGGCAGGAGGGGTATTACATATTGCTGGCCTGTATCTGATACCCACAATATTAGGCATCTTACTGAGTCGCCAAAACGTGATTGCTCACCCCAATCCTGAATTGTTTCGTGATTATGGGGGAAGGAGGGGTTTCCCTGTCATCTGTCCCTCCCCTCGATTCTTAGTGGGTGATCTACTTGATACCAAATGATAACAGCCTAATCTTCAATCTTTTGTTTTTAAGTTTTACTGCATGTCCTATCCCGCTTCCCCCTCCTTCTTTTTTTCCCCTGCTATTTTTTAAAAAGAAAACATCTGGAACATTAGTGATGTTAGCCTCCTCTCTTAGTTTGAGGCACAGTCCACTATCAGCTCAGGACCTACCACTTGAAGACCACCTCTCTGATTGCACCCTGATTCAATAACCACCCTAAAAAAATTCTAGCAAAAGAAAGCCCTGAGTCGCTTGTATGGCAGGACTAGGCCCTGACTGGGAACAAAGCTACCATTTTTTTAAACTGAAGAGAGAAGAACAGAAGAATTTGGATTTATACCCCACTGTTCTCTCGTGAAAGGAGGCTCAAGGTGGCTTACAAACTTCTTTCCCTTCCTCTCCCCACAACAGACATCTTGTGAGGTAAGTGGGGTTGATACATTGCGGCCTTTTAAAAGCCCCTAACATCTACTGCCCAAGGCAGCTGTTCCAATTTTCCTCATCTCTAGAACGAGAACCAAATCTCCTCTTTGCGGAATCCCTTTGGGAGTTTGTCTGAACCATGATCAGTGTCCCATTCCTAAGTACAACTTCTGATCACTTGCATTGTGGGAAAATAAGCTATCTCTAAAGGGTCAAATCTGTTCTTTAGCTCTCATGATGAAAAGTAAAAACCCCAAACCACCCTCCAAATAAATAATGTACAAAAAAATCCCCAAATACTGGTTCAGAGGAGAAATAACCACTTTTTTTTTGCCTTGAATGCAACTGAGGCATGTAGTTGTTTTGAAGAAATTTTGTCTTGAGAGCCAGTAACCAAAATGAATAACTCCTGACCAAGCATTTTATTTTTGGTTTGCCTTCAGGGGTTTCCATCTGTAGACAAAGCCCTCTTACCATGGTTGACTTTTTGATCTGCTGGGCAACCGTAACTAACATGTACAAGGTGGGATTGACATTGTGGTGCCCAATCAGGAAGTCCAAATGGCACTCGGTAGACTGACGGGGGTGGGGTGGGGGTGTTATCCTGCATGAGCTGAGAAGGACCACAAAAGAATGGAGGGGATAAGAATTTCACCCTTTCCAATTTTCACGTGCAAAACAGCTGAGGATTACAGAAAGGATCACACAGTTTACAGACATATCAGGCAGAATGCAAAAGGTACGCCTCCACAGTTAGATTTTCTCTGATATGTTGGAAACTACAGCTCTTTCGCATTGCAAAATGTTGTCTTGTCGAGGAAGTAGCAAAACCCCTTCTGCCACATTTACAATGATACATTTGTCTTTACTTCCCCTTTCCCTGCCCTAATTTCCTTCCAATGCATTCTAAAAAATACCACCAATCACAACAGCTTAACCACAAGAAGAATCCAACCCAAATCCATTCAACTCACTTGATCCCTGTGTCAACTGTATCATGTGATCTGGCCTCTAGTGCCATGAGTTGTCGTTAAAAAGTGCCTCATACAAAAACCTGATTCTGTTTGCAAGACATTTTTTAATAAAGGGAAAAATAATACTCTTCCTTTGAAAAGAGCTTCCCTTTCACCCCATTCATGGTGTCTGAACTCAAGCACCAATTAACCCAAATATCCTTCCTCACTCTTCTTCCCTGTAACTCCAATTGCAGCTTTGAACACAGACTTGGGCAAAGGAGTCTGAGATAATTCAGAGCAGTATAGGGGCTTAATAGCTCCATTATGTGGCAGCTATTTTAAATGTTTGCTGTCCAGCACAATGATCTGCCTTGTAGCAGGTAATGGCAGAAGATGCTCCTGTCTGGAAACAAAGAAAGGCAGCTCTAAATGAGTCTGTTCGAGGGGAGGACGTTACATTCAGGCAGCAAAAGGAAAAGTAGCTGGATTCCTTTTTGCACAGAAAGCAAAGCATGTCTATATCTCAGACACACTTCCAGAGAGCAAATAATCTGCTTGCTCTGCGGAAAAGTTTACCATTTGCAGGAAAATAATGTGCAATCTTGTGCAGTTGAACTTGAAAATGATAATTAATGACTCAATACACATGACTTGGTTCTATTGCTAAAAGGACTCCACTCCACACCGCTCCATTTGAAGTCTTCCTCCAGCCTAAGGAGCCTTTGACCTATTATGCATGGAGCCCTTTCCTTGAGGCTCTTCGCTGCACAATGGAGCCATAGTGGGGGGTCTCCTCACAGTTCTCTGTTTACACAAGAGAAGACACCCACTGCCTGCTGCGCGGCTTGCCTGATCCTACTTCCGGGTCACTTCCAGTAGTCTCAAGATTGCCAACTTTGTTAAAGTCCTTTAAATTGCTGTTAAATTGATATTGCTGTTATATTGATATTGCTGTTTTTTTGAAACACAAGGAGCAGATCCAGTCTACTGGCTGCAAGGCAGAATGAAAGTGTTTAACTAGCCTTAATGTTTCCCTGAGGGGCAATTAAAGCTGAATGGGGCAAGCGGGGGGTGGGGGAGTGGGGAGGAGACTTAATTCCCCACAAGCTACATACTGTGATCCAAATCCAAATCAAACTACTGCATGCCTGGGACTTGAGTTCCCAGCACGAAACTCCAGGTCAGTGTCTTTGCAACATGTGAACCAGCCCTCTAAGTCTGAAGCAAGTTGGTGTAAAGAAGACACATTGATCCCACGTGCCAATCACTTACGAAGTCCCGTAAAATCCCGCTCTGCAGAGGCATCTTCCTGTCTCAAAGTGACATTCACCGTTGACGCAGTCACTACAAACAAAGGCGCAGTTCTCACCATATGTCCCGTTCCGGCACTTGGTCTCACACCTACAGAAAGTCCAAAACAAGGCCATTAAGATGGGAGAATGGCGATCTGAGGAAGCTGAAAGAACAGCATGGCAAAGAAACCAGTTGTGTTTGTAATCACTATTCAACTACCCTTAGTCTATTATGTGAAGTGCTAAGACTGATTTGTGCAAACCTTTCTGCTAAATGAGCTCCTTTTCCATTACTGACTGACTTTGCCCTACATGCAAAAGAAACGTCGATTTTCTGCTTTATTGGGCCACAAGTAAGAATCAAAAGGAAGCTGGCACAGCCAATGGACTCCTGCCTGTGGAACCACAGTGGGCACACCTTCCCACAATATCCACGCTGCAAATACTCGGCAGGTTCCTGAACACCTGCCTCAAAAAGCAATGAGTGTTAGGTAGAACTGGCATCATGTGAAGGCCTTCTATTAGGAAGTGTTCTGCGTTCCAACAGTCTCCACAATCACGTTAATGTAGGGTCACACCAGTGAACAAGGTGTAAGAGTAACATAAGTCAACATGTCATTTCGCAAACCACTTTCTATGCATTCTGCAGGACAATGCATGCAGAATTGTGGAATAAGGTTGATCCTGGTCTTTCTTGCTTCAACTGGGCTGTACTGAAAGTTTCAATGCTCCCTCATTAAAAAAACCCCCTCCTTGCACATGCTATATTGGGGAGAAGATGGCTAGAGAAAATTCCTTCCTCCCAAAATGGCAGAAAGGTGGTAGTAGTGGGGTAATGACTCATCTTCAACATGAAGGGAACGAAAAGCTTCAACACATATACTGCTGAATGAACAAAGCAGCCCTTTGTGGCTTGCCTCAAACCACTGGTGAGTTGAGATTAAACCAGGGGTTTTGTAGCTCACAACCATGGTTGCCAAACATAGCAAGCTAAGCATCACTTTCAATATGGAATGTGGAGTTTGCACATCCTGCGCATCACAGACTTTAGTACAGTGGTGGTGAACCTTTGGCACTCCAGATGTTATGGACTACAATTCCCATCAGCCCCTGCCTTGGGACTACAATTCCCATCAGCCCCTGCCAATTGGCCATGCTGGCAGGGGCTGGTGGGAATTGTAGTCCATAACATCTGGAGTACCAAAGGTTCGCCACCACTGCTTTAGTACATGCAACTCATTGGTGCACAAGCCTAACGTGTACAGAGAGAGCAGGAGCATGCTGGCCCCAATGTAGGTGCCTAACCTGAGGAGAAGCTGGCAGGCTCAATCATTAGTGGTGGGAGGACCAGCACATTTGGTCCTTGACCCCCACTATGTAAATTGGTCCTGGGCAGCAATGTAATGTTGGGTCCACAGTAAATATGTGAATGGCTTGAGAAATGGGAAGGCCCTGCAGATTGAAAAATCTCACGAGGACATGAATATTTCCAAGCCCCGAATACCTCTCACTTGCATGGCTTTTGGATGAGAGTGGTTGAGAGAGAAAGGAAAGATGCTGGACTTGCAGTCACCAGTTTGGAGTTAACCATCCCAAAACTGAGGACTCCACAATGTTAGGAATTCAGAGGCTTTACTCAGAAATTTCATGGGCCAGGCAAAGATCAAACTGCATCTGTGATTGTGTGTTCATCCAGTCCCAGAAAGGAACCAGGAATGTGCAGCATCAACCTGTGTGGTTGTCAGGCAGTATGAAGCCTTTGGACTGAAAAGGTTTGATCTTGACACCAGGAACCTAGCCAACAGCAGGTCTGTCAGCCTGGTAGGCCTCAGCTTTTAGCAACAGCTCTAACTTCACAGACCCTGAGCTCAAGCAGGCACCATCCAGGTCTACATTGAAGCAGAGCTATCAATAGCTCCAACCTGGCCCTGACACTCAGTGCCATCATAAGTGGCCCAAGCCTTTCCCACTCTTGGACTTACCTGTCTCCAATCCAGCCAGGATTGCAGAGAGAACACTTCCCATTGATATGATTGCAAGTGTGGCCATCTTTGCAGGAAGGGCAGATCTGCTCACAACCTTCTCCATAGAAGCCCGAGGCACAGACCTGGTCGCACTTGGTGCCGTTCCAGCCCGCTTCACACGCCAGGCAGAGGCCATCCACAATCGTGCACGGCTGCAGTCCCTTGCACTGGCCGCATCTGTAAAAGCCATCAAAATGTGCATAGCTCTTTAAGAAGTCCAGCCAAGCAGACAAAGCAACAACCCCCCTCCTGTCCTCTGGAGTAGCTACCTGCAAGCCAGTCACATGAACCAACTCAGGGGCTGGCCTTACCCCCAGAAAACCCTCGTATATTTTAGGACTGTGCTTAATAGGGGCTCCTACTTCCTGTACAGCAATAAAGACAAGGGAGTTTCCCTTAGTAATGCTTCCATGCATATTCTTCGGCATAGCAAAAAACAACAGTGACCCCAAGGCTGTGCATGTGACACATGCAAGAGGAAGAGCATAATCCTATTCTCAGGATCAGACACCCACAAAGTAGGAAAGGTGTGTATGCAAGACAGATCCCGGGAAATTAATCTCTGAGATCCATTATATTTTGAATCTGATTTTACTTGCATGTAATTAGCACATGCTGATAGATGACATTTTTTTAAAATATCATGTCATAGCTTCTGAATTAATCATCATTTTATGTTGGGACTAACTGATGGATCCCTCCAAAATACAGAAGCATAAAAAGGAAGAAAGTCCTCCAATGAACTGTTAACTTCTGTTTATATGCCTGATGGTTCATGAACGCCATAATACTTAAAACTTTTTTCCTATGGCCAGGAGGACTATACATTTATCGTTTTAAAAATCAAGAGGAGAGTTTTTAGCATTCCATGAAGTGGCCACCGGCAGAGACCTTCAAACAATACATTTCCAGAGACCTGAAGGTGTGATGGTAGATCCATATTTCCTTATAATCTGACAAGTTTATTTGGGCTCAACTTTTAAGCACTACACTACACAAGAATTACATGCTTCTAAGGCAAGGTCGCCCAACATGGTGCATCAAATTTCACAATGTGAGAAGCAAATAAAACTCATTTTGGGGTGCTGTGTGGTTTCCGGGCTGTACGGCCATACAGCCCGGAAACCACACAGCACCCCAGTGATTCCGGCCATGAAAGCCTTCGACAATACATAAAACTTATTTTTTTTTATAGTAGAGTAACAGCAGTTTGCAGTTTAAGACAAATCCAAATGATAAAATATTTCAGAAAGTTGACTTGAAAAGGGTAAATCAGAACTAAAGGATACAGAAAAGAATGCATAAAATCATGTTTTATATGAAACAGGAAAATTATGAAATAAAGGACAAAATGGGGAAATTGCTGGCTAACAGACAAAAATAAAACACAAAAAGTATTACAGTACATCTAAAATTAAGATGGCACCTTTGATGCAAAAAAAGAGGGCATTATGAAAGATGTTTTACAGTTCTATGAAGAGATAATTTACTTTTTGCATATCTGAAGAATGGGCTGTGGAAGATTTTTTAGGGGAAATAAATATTTCAAAATTATCCACAAAGTGTTCAGAAAACACAGAGAGAAACACATCTCACCATGACATAACTTGGAAGATGGTAGTCATAAATGAGCATGAAATGTTAGGAGAAAAAACTACCAGACCACGGCCACATAGCCCAGAAAACCCACAACAGCCAGTTGATTCTAGCATGTGGTGGATAAATGTACAATTATTATCTTTCTATGGAACAGGGTATAGAGTATAGGATTAGGATCTGGAAGACCCAGGTTCAAACCCCTACTTTGCCATGGAAGCTCATGTAGTGAATTTGGACCAATCACTCTGTCTCAGCCTAATCTATCTCACAAGGCTGGAATGGAGGAGATGAGAATGGTGTAAGTTGCTTTGGGCTCCCTCTGGGAATACAGGGTAAAAAATAAAGAATTAAACAAAATAAAATAAAAATAATAAAGAAATAACATTTTTTAGAAATATCATGTCATAGCTTATAAAATAAAAAATAAATAAATAAAGAAATAAATAAAATAAAAAAGAAAGAAAGAAAAATAAAGGCACCTGAGATTTTAAGTCTGCATAATTTCCCAAGCGCCTTTCTTACCGCCTCCTGCAGCCTTGTCCGTAGAAGCCGGCTGGGCATGGCTCTCGACAGAACTTGCCACGATAGCCCGGGTCACAAGTGCACGTCCCGTCAAGCTGGTTGCACCTGCCCATATGGCACTGGCAGTAGCGGTCACAGCGGGGTCCAAAGGTCCTGCCACGACACTGGCAGCGCCCAGTAAACTGCTCACAAGGAGAGTTGCTGCAAGCACACTGGTTGTTGCAGCTGCGGCCCCACCAGCCGGGCTGACAGATGCAAGTCCCCGTTTGTTGGTCACACTGAGAGTTGAGGCTGCAGTAGCATGTGCTGGAACACTGTGGGCCCCACCAGTTGGGCTCGCAGGTGCATTTTCCCATCTTCTGGTCGCACTTCCCATGTTTGCACAAGCAAGGGTTCTCACACTTTGGACCCCAGCGGTTGGCATTGCACGTGCACTGGCCTGTCACATCTTCACACTGCCCATTAGGGTGGCACCGGCACATCTCTTTGCAGTCAGGGCCCCAGAACTGGCGGGGACATTCTGCAGACAAAACCAGATTGCACCGACAATTAGCTCTCAGTCTTCCTCCCCCCAGTTTTTTCCTTAGTTGCCCCTGCAAATGTTCCTGGTTTTTCCCTCTACCTTGCAGCTACGCTGATTTCCCCCTAGGACAGAACTCCTGCTCTCCCTCTTCTCCCCCAGGGTCAGTGTGGTCTCCAAGGTGTGCCAGACCAGCTCTCCCCCTTCTTCCACAGGGTCAGGGTGCTACAGGATGTGACACATGTATAGAACTATTGAACTGGACCTGGAAATGGTCCTCTGTTTGGTAAAAAACAAGGTCTGGGGACAACAGGCCTCAACCCAGGTACACCAACAGTAGGTGAAGTCCCTAGCAAGAAAACAGATGCTGTCCGTTTTACTTACTTGTCTCGCAATTGGCTCCAAAGTAGCCATGGCGACAGCGGCATTCGTTGGGTCTCACACAAACCTCATTATCCTTGCAGGTGAAATTTCCCTCACAAATGGCTGTGGGGGAGAGGAGAACAAAACTATTAGAACATGGCAGAGCAGTGGGCTGAAAGTAGAAGGATCCTGGACCCTTCCTGCAGTGACCCAGGTCTCTCATTAGAGCCCAGCATGATTTCAGACAAGCTCTGGTCAGCACCTAACTTGGCTAGTGATTCCAGCTAGGGCAGAATACAAATAGCCTACCAAAAATGCTCATTAGCTTGGAAGTTATTCCCACAAGAACTAAATAAATAGAACATGCTGTCAGTTAATAACTAAAAATATTTGGACATTTTGGGAAAATTCAAAGTCTGCAGTGTTGTAATGGGGTTAAAATGGAAAACAGCAGAGGGGTGTGATGCAGATGTGAGACTGTGCCAGATACAAAAAATGATCACAAGGTGCACCAAAGGCTATAGGTACCAACATGCATTGACTGCTCTTCCTCTGAAAATACAAAAACCAGAAGTAATTCAGATGTGCCTCTGGTAGTCACTGGAATACCTGGGCTCCTTGTAAAGCTAGGAGAAGAAGAAAAATGGTGCAATGCTAATATTCACAAAGATGGAGATTAATTTTAATTGGCACTTTTGAGGAAGAATCAACAGACACGAAATTGGGCAGTGTGACCAAGTGGCTGGAGAGCACATTTCTCCACAAACAAAATCTTCCTCTAATTCTAGGATACCTCTCCTGGACAGTCAGACTTGGTCTTCCCCTGAGTCGACAGATATTCATATTGCAACAGAGAGAGAAAGAGAGAGAGGGAGACTGAAAGAGAGAGAAATAAACCACCACTAACAGAAGTGGATACCATCATTAGGATCAACATATGCCATGACAGGAACATCTTTGCTGGATCCAGTATCCAACAGTGGCCACCTTGACGTTTCTGCGTGCTCACAAGCAGCTACCCCCTGTCCGCACCATTCAGATCTTAAGTTATATTATCTCTGTTTTTGGATGTTCCATTGATAGATCTATCCTCCAAAAGGATCCCATGCAAAATTATAATAAAATCCAAAGAGATCAGAAAACTAGTTCTGCGGTTTCTTTCCCATCATTCCCTTCATCTGCTGGCGAAGGATCATTATGTCCACATCCAGTTCACCTCTGAATTTTATGTTCAATTTAGCCCGTAATCATGAGCCATACTGCTTGGGTTGTGTCTTGTTTTGCAATTCTTTAAGCATAACCAGATTTAATGGTATTAAAATGTGGCTTGTGCAAAATATAAATTAAGGAGTCTTGGCAAGACTTGGGAGATTTTGCATGAAAACTCAGCATTGTTATTCATATACATTCTTCAATGCATACATAGGGAGGGGCCATGACTCTGAGCATCTGCTTTGCATGAAGAAGGCCCAGAGTTCAGTCTTTGTCATCTCCAGTTAAAAAGATTAGATTGTAAATTATATGAAAGGCTACCACCTGAGACCTTGAAAAGCTGCTACCAATCACAGTAGAAAATATTGACCTTGTTGACCAATGACTTGCCTTTGTGAGCTTAAAGGCACCTGCTACTTCACTAAAGTCCTGTGTTTATTAACTGACTATTTTTGTTAGTTTTGGGACTAACTTAACTGAGCTTATATATGATGCCGTCAACAGCCTAAGAGCCATATAAGGCTGAATGCCAGGAGAAAAATGTTTGACATAAATAAAAAATAAATGAAAACGTTATTAAGCCTGTTTCTAAACACTGGGAATTTTAAATAAAACCATTCCATTATGGAAAAAGAAACCGTAAGAGTTCATGTAATGTAAAGGGTTCAGTCCACTGCAAATTTATATAGTACAATTAATGTTTTCATTAAAGTTTTTCTATGAGAAATGAAAAAGGCTACATGATTTCTTTGTGCTGTCTTAACATTTTGAAAATAACATTCAACAAACTGTCCTGTGGCAAGAGCAATTGTTTCTTGAGGTACTGAGTTCAAGGTTAATCCCAGGATTTTAAAAACTAATTCTACTTCTCCACCCAAGCTCTATAATTTATCCAGGTAACTTATCCATCAAATTATGTTTTGACTCTACCAGTTCATAAACATTCTCTTTGAAACACATAGTATGACCAGTGATAGCCTGTCTTTGTTTCTAGAATGTTCTAGACACCGGAAGTGCAAGAGAATGGTCTACTCAGTGATATTGTTTATATACATATCAGTTTACATCCAATGACTCGTTCTCCACATGGAATGACCTTCATCCATGCAGCATAATCTTCTAGCCTCTCCCAGCCCAAAATGATGCATGTAGGAGCAGCATTTCAGCGGGCTGCAGCAGAAGGGGTGTAGGTGAGAAAGTTACAGAAATTATTCCGTCTGTGGAAATACTGTTGGATCCAAGTCACTGTTTAGATCAAATTACAAATTACAGTGAGTACTTTAAAAAAAATACCTGGAGTACAAATGGAAAATTAGAGTTAAATCAATTTAAGACAGCCTTTTCTTCATGGATGTAGCCTATCACATGGGACATATTGATTTAAATGCTTTTTCATGTTAATTAAAACAAAAACCATTTGGTGATTTTTCAGACCTTCCTAATTTTTCAGACCCCCCCTCCCCCGAATGACACTGGCTCACTCACCTGCCAGGGATCACTGCAGAGGACACTAGGGCATGTCCTCAGGCTCACTTCTGGGGTCCAACTACACATTTACAACTACATATTGTGTTGGGGCACAACATGAAGATGTTGCATCAGACTGGGCACTTGGAGTTTTCTGTCTCCCCTCCCCACCCCCTTTTCTGCCTCCAACGAAAGCGGAGAGGGAGAAATCAGCTGTAGCCTCTTTCCCCTGCTGTTTTTGCTCTGTTATGAAATGTAGGTGAGGCCATGAAAATAACATGATTTTAACAAAGATGCCAACAGACACTCCATCAGGCAGTTTGCAAATGTGAAACCAGCAGCGGGGGGAGGATGAAGCTGCTTCCCATCACCCGCTTTGGTTGCAAGCAGAAAAATCTGTGTGGGGGCAGAAAAAGCCCACTGCACTTTTGGTGCAAAGTCCTTGTGCTGTTTTCCAGTGAACATGAGGAATTTGTAATATGTAGATGAGACTTCAGTTACTGGGGACTGAATGACCTCTCTGAACTGAGCATATCCTAGAACACACCCATCCCTCTCTTGGAACTGTGCCTTGCAGGGCAAGCTGAGCAAGCGGTAGGTAGGCAGGCAAGCTGTCATTCAAGGAATAGTACCCACCATTGCTGACTTCTTCCTTAAGGAACTGCTAATGAGTTTCTGAGGCTGGGCTTCCTACGGCATGGAATCTGACAACCTCTGAGCAACTTGAGATCAATGAGTGAGGCTCATCTTGTTGCCCCTTGCTAGCCACACACTCCAGAGGTATGATTGAAATCTCCACATTCAGACATGGGTACTGGGTACCCTACCAAGCCAGAACTCATGCCCCACATTAACCTTCTATCATGAGAACACAGCAGATGGTATGTGGGCAATTACTGAACTGAGATGCTTATGGATAGGGTAGGGTGGGAGCATGAAGCAAACAGAGTCCTCAATCAAGCAACCTACCATGTGCACCATCCTTCTTACAGTCAGGTTTCTGCTCCTGAGTAAAAGAAAGAGCCAGTTGGGAATGTGGGCGCCATCTTGGCCCTTCCTCTCTGATAAAAAATTCCCCTGGTATTCTCCATTGGACAGACTTCCATGTGCACAATCCCTGCACAGAACCTCCTCAAGTGGCAAGGAAGCAAGGAGAGGATTCCAGTCAGCCCCAAGATGGATAACAGAAAGAACTCTAGAAAAGTACACAGAGATTAGATAACTGTCAGTTAGCCAGAGATGGAAACACAGAGTTTAGTGCATGCGGCAGGAAAGTTTAGAAGGCACCACATTCCCATCACGCATGAGATGCCGGGCAAAGCACTTACCCCGTTGACAGGTGGAGAAATTACTCTTCCCCCTTGGGAAATGTTTGGGTAGCATCCGACCAAGGCACTAAACACATGCAAAGGAGGAGTGGGGAGGGAGGGGTGGAATTCATTAGTTTTCATAATGGAGAACTCCATGGTATTAGTTTATTATTCAAATTTTAAATACTCAGGCAACACAAAAGGAGTGACACTCAATTTCCCCCACAAAACCTTCTTAGTGACACAAGCTGCTGACTGGTGCTTAGAGAACTGAACAAGTGTATGTGTGCAGGGGGAAGGAGAGGTATCATACCTGCCTGCCCCAAATCTGTGCACATTCAGTAAAACCTGTCTGAAGTGTATGTGTGTAGGCTTTGCCCCCAGGTTTAGGAACTTGGACATATGCAAGGTCCTGCCAGCATAGAACTCAACTGACATTCTTCTAATTTATCCTTGGTTTGGTTCCATCTTCTCCTCCTTAAAATTATTCCCTGTTGCAATTTTTTGTTTTAAATTGCAAATATATAAGAAAAACGATAAAAATAAATAACATGCCCAGAGAATTTTTCTACATTCATTTCACATCTTGTTTTCATAAATGAAATGAAAGGCTGCAGTCCAACCATCTGAAATGTCTCAAGCCTCCTTTCCGGCCCTTATCTCTGAGATGAAAATATTTAATGACTTAAGCCATTTTAATGACCTTCCAAGCATTTGCTTATCTTGTCTCTTCAAACAGGTGGGTGAAGTTGGTCGGCTAGAGGAGTCTGACTGCTGACTTTACAAGCCATTTCATTGTGCACTGTTTGTTTTGCTCTTTCAAGATATCCAAGGAGAACATTCAGTGCATCGAATGGATGGAAATAAACCAACATATGAAACTGATTACATGCATAACTTTCTCTCGGATTTTAGACTGTAAACTCTGCAGGGCAGGGACTTATTTTGAAACAATTCAGGCTTGTAGTCAAGTCACCAAGAACACGCTCTACATGTGTATGACATTCTAGTTCCAGTCATATATTACAGACAAAGAACATTTTGTCTGTAATGGGCATGAACATGGTTAATCATGAGGCTTTTGCACTATTCTCCCCTTCTCGTCTCTGGTGCAACATGCTGAGACAGCAAACCTCTGAATACCAGTCCTTGGAAGCAGTATCAGGAGAAGGCCTTTGTCTGCTGGCTTTCCAAGGCATCTGGTTGGCCAGTGTGTGAAACAGGATGCTGGACTAGATGGACCACTGGCCTGATCCAGGCCGGCGTCAGTCTTCTTATGTTCTTATGATGGCAGTCTTCACCTAACTCTCTTTTCTCGTGACAGCTGCACATGGGTGCCATAATTAACTGAGGTTAGTGTGTCTCCCAGTAACCAGGTTTCTTAGGAAGGGTCAAACCATAATTAAAAATCCTGGATTGTTGCTTCCATTTGGACATGACACCAAATTGGACTTAATTGAAATTTTCAATCTTGGCATGCTGAGCTAAGGGTTCAAAATGGAGAAGGGAGTGAAGGATTCTGCCCATTATAAATAAACCGGTTTATATGAGATACCTGGATTGAACCTCCATTTTGGTTATCCTGATGACACTTTTGAAAAAGGCTGGTTCACAAACAGTGTACTTTAGGTTTTAAGTGCACACTTTACATTGTAATCTAGAAATGAGTGGGAGAGAAACTTATGGTGACACACATATTCATTTGGTTTGGTCGTGGCTCCTTCCTTAGAGGTATGTTCAGCGGCACAATTCGTGAGAAAGCTCAAAATGAGCATTTTCAGCCATTCCAAGCATTTCAAGACAGGGGGCAGCATTTGCACTTTCCTTAATTTCTGCGAGGCTTGAGTTTCCCAGTGGATTATGGGCCATTCCATGTGTCAAAATTGCCAGTGTTCTGCTCTGTTTCTCCATAATGGTGTCCAGAATCTACTGCCAGACGCTGTTGTCTCACAGCAGTGCCACATCTGCGTAGGGTTGCTAACTCTGGGTTGCAAAATTCCTGGAGATTTAGGGATGAAGCCCGGGGAAGGTGGGGCTTGGGGAGGAGAGGGTGCTCAGCGGGATGTAATGCCACAGAGTCCACCCTCCAAAGCAGACACTTTCTCCAGGGGAACTGATCTCGGTAGCCTGGAGATAAGTTATAATTCCAGGAGATCTCTGGCCCCACCTGAAGGTTGGCAACGCACGCACGCACACACACACACTGCTCTAGAGGCCAAAGTAGCTGCTCTCGATCAGCACCAAGAAACATTACTCCACAGGAAGGGAACAGCATTTTAGCCAACTGGAACTGCAGCAAATTTAACAGGCCTCCAAAAATAGCCTCTCCAAGTTTCCCATCAGCGCCTTGGGACTCCAAGTCCCGAGAACTCACAAAACTCCACTTTTTTTGTTCATTCTGTAAAAAGCTACAAAGCATTCTAGCCGGAACCACTGGATGCCAAGTTCCAGAGCCAAAGGGGAGTTTTGGCCACAGACAATAGAGAACAGAAAGATACAGAGAGTCCGCTGCCTCTTGCTTTACACTTGCAATGGCTCTGCAAAGCCCCCAAAGCATAGGGTGTAAAAAATACCATTCACCTCAACTCGGGCATTTGCAAGCATGGTTGGCAGTGTCATTTGGTCCCTCAGACCACCAATTCCACAGGCTGGGTTTAACTCTGCACCAAATTGACATAAATTTTGTCACTGGAAAAACCAGTTCTACAATCAGTATAAATTATGCCCATGGTCCTAAATTGCATAACTGATAAAGTTCCACTAGACCTCTGGTGGGGCAAGAAACTCTTTGGAGCACTGAAGACTCATAGCACTTTGACCACTGATTCAGCCACTTTTCTGGTTTCGAAACTATTGCAAGAAATTCCTTGTGGGCATTCAAGTATACAGGGGCTTGCATGGCGTGGTAGTTAGCGTTGGACAAGTACTTGGCAGATCTGGTTTCAAAGCCACAAAGAACACTGAGTGACCATGAGACTGTCAAAAAAGTTAAGAGACTTATTTACTTTTCCCCAACCAAGTACAGCTGTATTCTGCACCCAATTTTGCATCTTTGTTGTGTTGCTCCATGAAATGCAGCACATACAATGTCCTTCCAGGGAGGGTTCCATAAATCCTCAAGTGGGGCCTGCAGTTTTCCTGGAATTATGACTGAACTCCAGACCTTAAGTGTTGCAGGGTGGACTTTGGGCATTATTTTCCTGTGGAACTCCCTTCCTCCCCCAATCTCTCCACCCACCAAATCCTCAGGGATTTCCCCACCTGCTACTCAGAAAGGGCCCTTGGATCTACATAGCAGTTCCCCAGTTGCCTTTTAGGGATGTGCTTCCATTCATTGCAGTTTTATAATGCAATATCCTTATTTGATTTATTCAGGAGATTTTTATGCTGCCTCTCTGGCAGCATAATATTGATAGTAAATTATCAATACAAATCCAACAAACCATTTAAAAAGTCCGGGGACTTAAAAATGGGATAAAACTGTCCATAAAGTAGATTTCAGACAAGAAAGTACTCTCACAACAGCAAAGTCACCAACAAAGGCACAAAGAGACCGTAAGAAAAGGGTTCCCCCAAATCTCAAACTTAATTAGTATTATCTTCAAGTCTGGACACAACATATTTCAGACTGTGATATGGCTCCTTTTGGAAGTGCTGGATTTAGAAGAGTCACTACCCCTCTTCCCAGACATTAGAGGCAGTTCTTCTAACATTACAAATGGAAAATCTGAGGTACACTGAATAAAGCAAACCTCCCATTAAATATTTCTGGTTTTGGACTGAGTGAAATAATTTTTAAGATTAAGTTTCACTCTAAATTTCTTTGTAGTATTAAGATTTCTACACGAGTAAATCTGCAGCAGTAAATGGTACACTATAGATATACTGTATTTTCTACATACTCCAAAGGCTATGTTTATTACTAAAATGGAATTCATTCAATCATTAACATGATTGTGTGTAAAGATAATATACCTCTGAAAGGATCAATGTTTTCCTTGTTAAGTCTGATTCAATATCCAAATCTGCTGATGCTCCTTAAGAACTGGGTGAAAACTTCTTCCATGGCCAAAGAATAAACTTCCTTTTGTTTACTAGCAAATGTATGTTTTTGATTTTCAATGTTAATTTTTTGCTGCTTTACAGATGGCAAAAAGTAAGGTCTATGTGCTCACTGAAGCAATTTGAAACTCTGTCTGGGTATGTACTGGATATATTTGGAATTTTGTTTGAACAAAACTAGAGAGGGAATTTCACAGTGAACATGTTCGCTGCCCAAACATATCATGTTTGACACTCACTATCAAGCCATGAGATTATCTTGGATACATTCAGTTTGCACTGAACAACTTAAACAGCTGCTGAACAGGTTTGCTATTGCCCTGTTGTTCAGAATCCAAATAGCTAAGTGAGGGCTTTTGATCTCCTGCATGGAAAACTTTGCTGTGCCCAATCTGGCTGGGACAAAACAATGTTTCCTGGGGGTGGGGGAACCAGGGGGGCAGGATTAGAACCCATTGCCTAGATGATTCTTCTGATCAGATGTCATCTTCTCTCCCACCTCAGTATGCTGAATAAGGCTGGGGTGCAGTGACACGGACAACAGGTCACCAGAAGTCTCCCCTAGTCAAGGAGATCAACTGGAAGTTGGCTTTTGAGCTCTAGGAAACTTCACTGCATACTAGGCAGGGGAAATATAGAAGGGAGATAGACTTTTGGCTGGGAAGGGCATCTCCACCTGTGCTATAAGGAAATCCTCTTTCCTGCTAGGGACCTCCCCTGGTTGTTCTTACCATGTGTGCAGATTATGTTGGTATTTAACTCCAGTTAAAATGGCTAAAACGCAGGAACATCATTGCAGGAACATCAACACCGGGAAACAAAGAGAAACACCTGGAAACCCTTTTCTCCATCTAAAAGTCAGGAAGCCTTTGGGAAACTTCTAATCTGCTTTGGAAAGAAAGAGGAAGAACAATACAAAGCTGGCCCTTACCAATCAAACATTCCTCGCCTTGTTGCCTCCATCCAGGACAGCAAATGGACCCACTAGAACTGCAGAAAGAAAAATAAGAGAGAACACATTAGGAAAGATTTATTCTTGCAAACCAGTTTCTGGCTCAAATTTTACACCTGTCAGGAACTCGCTAGAGCAGGGATGTCAAAAATGTGGCCCGGGGGCCAGATCTGGCTCCTTGAGAGGGCATATTAGATCCATAAGCCATCTGAGGCAATCCCTCGTCCCCAATCTGGCCTGGCAAGCCTGTGGCAGATTACCAGTCCAGGCACACACTCCATTCTGATGTGGGTTGGCTAATATAGGCACCCATCCCACACCACACCACACCTGGCCTGGCCTGGCCAGCAAGCTGCAGACTGACCAATCTGGGCACCCACCCAGATCTGGGCACCCACCCCATCTTGCTCCCAATTTGTTCAGGAGGACCATCCTCTCCCATGCCAAATGGAAGGAGTTCGTAAACTGCTTTGAGAATCATTATAACTGAGAAAACTGAGAAAAGCAGGATATAATCCAAACTCTTTTTGAGTTGGTTTTTATACCCTCAGCACAACAGTCACCTTGTGAGGTACGTGGGGCTGACAGAGTTCAGAGAGAACGGTGACGAGTCCAATGTCACCCAGCAGGCTTCATGTGGAAGAGCAGGGAATCAAACCTAGTTCTCCAGATTATAGCCCACTGCTCATAACAACTACATCACATGGGGGAGAGCCGGGGGGGGGGGGTGCACAGTTTGTTTAATCCTCCTCAAAGACCGTCCGGAGAAGACTTGGTTTAATTGATATTCTCTAGAATACAATTCGAGTTTGTGGGCGCCTGGAGTTCCAGAATCTGTGGGCAACCACAGAGGAGGCCTTCTCTTACTTCCCCTCCAATTTTGTCCCCTATGGGGTTGGCACACAGGGAAGGCCAGGGGATCTCATATCTTGAGCAGGTTCACACAGATGCAAGTGATCCCAAGGGCAGAGGTGGGATCCAACCAGTTCTCACCACTTCTCTAGAAGTGGTTACTATTTTTTTCTGAGTGCTGAGAAGGGGTTACTAAAGCAACCTCCCTGCCCAATAGGGACTGGAGGTGCGTGTGTGCGGCGGTGCCACTGTTTGAATCCCACCACCATCGGAACCTGTTATTAAAATTTTTGGATCCCACCACTGCCCAAGGGTATTTCGTTCCAATATTGTTTAGGGCCTGTTTGGTGGTGGAAAGGGCCATCAAGCTGCAGTCGACTTGTGGCCACCCTGTAGGGTTTTCAAGACAAGCAATGAACTGAAGTAGTTTGCCACTGTCTGCCTCTGAGTAGAAACTGTGGACTTTCTTTGTTGTCTCCCATCCACGTAACAATCAGGGCTGACTTTCCTTAGCTGTCAAGATCAGATGAGAACAGGCTATCTTGGCCTATCCAGGTCATGACAGGCATGATGAATTGGGTCTGAATAAAATGAGCAGTCAGTACTCTGAAATCCACTTTGCATTCCTTTTTGGGATCATTCTGTGAACTTGTAGAACTTTTACAGACACAGCTGAAGGCCCGTTGACATGTTGGTTTATCATGCAGAGGGTCCTCCTGCGCAAAATCTGCCAAACCATAACATGTAGTTCTGAGGGTGATTATTTCTGCATGCAGTTGAAACCAAACAGGGAGACTCTCCATGCCAGGCAAGTCTGTGCAATGGCCAGCATTACACACTGAAACACTGGTATGGGGAAGTCATCATGTGGGGGCTATTTCCAGATCCCTCCATTCCAAAAAAAGAATGTTTAAATTCCGTGTGTGTGTGTGTGTGTGTTGCATGCACACACAGAGAGCTATTAAAATGCTGATAAATATTTAGCATTACTCATTTCACATGATCCAAGACTGGCCTAGTTCCAACTGCCAGTTTATTCCATACAGTGATGTAATAGGTCTCAATTTAAGTGGACTGCATTTTTTTAGTACGGTATATATATTCATTTCTGATGGCAAGCCTCTTTGAAGATTAGACAAACTATCTGCTCCTAAGGAGTTTTAAACTTTGGGCACCAACCTCTTAAAGGGCATCAGTGCAACAGAATGGGATTCAAGAAGCCTGTCCTGGCATTCCCAGAAACAAGGCAAGTGCTAAGGTGGATCTTATTTGGGGAAGTGGTACCTTGTGCAACTGGTCTATCAACAATGGCTCGGCAAATAACCGATTCATGGTGAAGCCAGTTTGGTTCAGAAATCTGAGGAATACTGCCATGGGAATGCTATTGCATAGCATCAAGGGATATCTGGCACAAAGTTTTTGTATAACTAATAACCAAAGAAGGTATTTTCTGGCTTTTGATGCAGGACACTTTGGGATGGATCCTGTGCAAATCTTTGCTGATGAAAAATATTTTTGTTAGCAGAGCTGAATTTCTTTGCATCACCTCTCCCATCGTAGTCCCAAATATCCCCCATACTGCTGATCTGGAGGAAAGCAGTTTGCCAGGAACAATATGCCAAGGATCAGAAGTTGGAAATGGGCAAAAATCACCCACATTTTCCATCAGTGGCCATTCCCACTAGAACCAACTTTTTATAACCCCCTGAAATAAATCAGATGTATGGGAAACATGAAAACCATACAACTGTCAGTTCAACTTCTACAGTGATATATAGTAATACACACAAAAGTAATGAAGTGCTTCCTATACATTATCCCAACCATCCTCGCATCATCCCTGTGAGATAAGGTAGTTTACGGTCCATGTCCAGCAAGGAACTCAGTGCCATATAGATGTCTGACTAGCGGTTAGTTGTTCTGAAAAATATCTCTACACTAGACGTATAACTTCTCATTGAGGCCATGTTAGATATGGAAAACCCCAGAATAAACAGAAGGGATGAAATCCAGAACTAAGATGCAATTTCCCCTCCTACCCCCAACGAAATAGGGGCAGCATCCACAGGAATGCATCATGACTTGGAGGCTAGAGGTTGTTCTGCTCTGTAAGGGGTCTTATAGTGAGATATGATCTGTATTTTGAAGAAGGGGCACCAAGAAGAGTAGTTTCTCTGAGTGGAGTCATTATCCATCTCCTGTGTGAATTTTACCTTGAGGCATCACAGGAGACAAGCCTTAGCCACTGGGCACAATTCCTCAGGCCATGCTGAGACTTGGAAGAGCTTGGCAGTGTCTTCACACACACCTTTCGCCATATGCATGAGGTCTGCACAGAACTCCCAGCAGACACATCCAGAGCTATGTGCTAAAAGATTAAAACTGTACATCAAGAAAGGCTGAATTCTGTGACTTGCATAAATTGGAAAAGTATCTCTGATCTCTCCAATTGTGCAGAATTTATTCTGTTTTTTTTAGTTAACACCTCAAAGACTCAGCTCAATGGGGGCTATGAATTAGAACGCAGTCCTACTCTAGATTTGGTGGTCAAAGGTAAGGGCCTGGAACGCTACAGCCATTGAAGCCCCTGCATAAGGAGTCTGAAGTTGCTTCTCAGTTCCTTAATTGAACTTCCAAGTTCTTATTTGCAAATCCAAGCACAAAGAACTAGGAAGAGTGAAGAAGGAATGGAAACCAACTTCAACCTAGTCTATAACACACCACAGGAAAACTTGTTCAACCTCCTCTCCAGCTTTTGACAGCTCACCAGCTGTTGCCTTTATAAAACTACAAGTCTATCTTCACAATCACAAGGGCTGTAATATTGCTGTTATATTATTCTTAAACAAAAGCTCCTCAGAAGCTAAATTCTACAAATGGCAACGCATTAGGCATCTTTTCTGCACTCCTGCAGAATTGCATGACACATAGAACACTGCTGATTTTGCTTTCCAGCTTCTTCCCTTAATATATTTAAATACATACAGTAAGCAGGTGAATACTTTCAGTAAAGCTTGACAGAATGCAGGGGGGCAGGCTGGTCATTTATCTTTCCAGAAAAGGAACCCAAAGGGAGCTCTGCAGTATCAAGACCCCGGAAGCTTTATTAGTGCTGCAAAAGCCATTCGGCTCATCTCTTTCAGCAACGACTGTGATCACGTGCTTTCTCCTGTACTACCACAGAGTCAACAGGTGAGTCATTGCCCATCATCAGTACTGCTCGCAGGGTTTGAGCTGAGCGGCCCTGAAATGTTGGCACATCACTGCTGGGGCTGCTTGACTTCATTCCAGGGCCACTGAGTTTCCCAGTCTGTCCCTTGTGGACTAGCTATCTATAGCAGTGGTGTCGAACCTATGGCACGGGTGCCAGAGGTGGCATTCAGAGCCCTCTCTGTGGGCACGCGCAAACAGAGTGCCTGGGCTGCTGGGCTCAATTATTAGCATTAAACCTAAGACCAAGTTTTGGGGAAGCAGTGTAGGTAACCCTGTTAAGTGCTGTTAAACCCCACTGATTTTCATGCAAAGAACAAAAGCACAATCCTTTACCTGGGAGTAAGCTCGGTTGCTGGCAATGGGGCTTGCTTCTGAGTAAACCCTCCTAGGGTCGTGATTCACCCATTGGAAGAGATACACGGTTGCTTCAAAGCAAAGCCACCGATACCACCAAGCTTACTCCTGAGTAAAGCACCCCTCGGAGCCAACTGTTTTTTCTAAACTCAGTATTCAGGTTAAATTGCCGTGTTGGCGCTTTGCGATAAATAAGTGGGTTTTGGGTTGCAATTTGGGCACTCGGTCTCAAAAAGGTTCGCTAACACTGATCTATAGGGAAGAAGATGAAGGGGCCAAATTCTCAGGCCTGGACCCCTGATCTCTTGGGAACTGAAAGGTCTCTGAAGCACACATTCAGTCAATTCATGCTCATCAGAGGAGGCCCATTTCTGCGGTCATCTGAATGCTCAGTTGCATCTCTAACACCTCCAAATTTGCATGCTTTCCTCCATCACAAAACAGACGTTGTCTTGGTAGGAAAAACATGGCCCAGATGCTTCTATGGGGGGTGGGAGGAACTTGCACAGAAACAGCAAAGCCTTCTCTCCTCTAAGAAGGTTTGTTTGCAAGAGTTTCAATTGAAAACAGATGTATCGTCTCTTTCCATTGGGTTTTAAGTTACACTTGGAAGGAGGCTGGTGGGTGTTTGGGGTTGGGTTCTCTCTCTCTCTCTCTCTCTCTCTCTCTCTCTGATTCTTTGAACCTCATGGAAAAATGGGGGGAGGGACACCTATTGGGAAGGGTGGATCCCCAGAAATGTCAGTCACTTTCATAGCTCAGGTTTCCCTTTTGAGAGCGGCAATTTTGGGTACAGTGTGGTGGGCAATGTGTGTGTGTGCGTGTGTGTGTGTGCGCGAGCAGGGGGGAGGGCGGCTTGGCAAGCGCGGAAATTAAATGCAACATCTTGAGACCGTTAAGTGCAGGATGGGGTTAATTCTCCAAAAAGCAGCCCTAGCTGCAGGGAGAGGAAACCAGAGGCTTCCAAGAGCTCAGCGCTGGCAATCCTTTTGCTGCCTAAATACAGGGTTGCGAGAGAAGTTGCAATTAACATCCAGCACTACCAGTCCGTCTCCCCGACTGCCTTTCCACAGACCTCCTCATTCCAGCCTTCCCAAGGGGCAGGGACAGCCTTGCAAGCTATAGGAGACCAGCAGCAATCAGGGCACCACCACGCAAGAGGACAGCAAAGCAATCCCTCGCTCCCCAGGTCTAGATTCAGCCTTCAGGCTAGAAAAGCAACCACCACACCAAGCTCCCTTGGGACCCGTGAGGACCCCCTTCCCGGGCTAGCAGAAACATTTCCCACGGCGGGAGGTCTCTCTCAGGGGTGGGTGCAGGGGGCCCACTGGAGACTGTCAAGAAACCCTGCGGAGAAATCCCGACTCAGAGCCACATCGCCAAGCTGTGCCCTGCCAACAGAAAGGATGGAGGCAAGGGGGGAGGGGGCGCCACGCGGGTTAGGGACCCTCTCTTTGCTCTCGAGTCCCTCCCCCCGGGGGGGCTACGGCTACCCTTTGCAGGCGCGCACACTCTGGGTGACGTGAAGAGGGTCCACTCTCGACCCCAACTTTTCTAGAAGCAAGATGGGACACACACACACACACCCCACCAAAAGCGCACCAGACATAGACGTGGGTTTTCTTTTCAGCACAACAGGCCCGTTTTCTGGGTCCTTAGATTACAGAATAGACATTTTTACACCCTCCAAACTGAACCAGTATGAGGGAAGGAGGGAACTGGAGGATGGAGAAGGTTTCTGAGCCGCCCCCGCCCCGTCACTCCCCCGAAGAAAGTGCACCGACCAGACGAAGCCGCTACGGAACATCCCTCTGCTTGAGAAGACCTGGACAGTCGAACCAGGCTCTTTATTGCTGGTCCACCTCATCTCTCCAGTCCCCAGAGCCCCCCAGACGAAGATGCTTCCGGACGGCGGCCCCTGCGCAGTCAGGTCCTCCGCACAACTCCCAAGGACCCACCACCCGAGCCAAACGTAGCCTGGCTTGGCCCCGTGCGTGCCCCGCGCGCCCTCCCGCCCGCCATGCAAGAGGCCCCAAAGCGCCGCCGGCGCGCGCTTGGAGAGGTTGAGCCGCGCGCCCTCCTGCGCCGCCCGCCTTACCCGGGCGCCGGACAGACGTTCCTCCCGCGGGGACTCAGCTCCTGGGCAGCTCCCCAGCAGCTCAGCAGTAGCAGCAGCAGCAGCAGAGGGAGGAGCGCGCCGCCTCCGACTTCGGCTGCAGCCCCGGCGCGCCGGGCCCTCCTCGGCGGCGTCTCCATGCGTGGCGCGGCGGAGCGCTCTCCGGTCCGGCCCGGGCAGCCTGGCTGCTCCCCGGCGGCGGCTGCGGCTC
This sequence comes from Sphaerodactylus townsendi, assembly GCF_021028975.2. NCBI lineage: Eukaryota > Metazoa > Chordata > Lepidosauria > Squamata > Sphaerodactylidae > Sphaerodactylus > Sphaerodactylus townsendi. Next base: position 35,871,420 of record NC_059437.1, read on the forward strand.
TTCCTCGCCGCTGCCTGCTGGTGCTGCAGGAGCCCGGCCGGAAGCTGCAGTGCGAGCGCCGCCGCCGCCGCCTCCCCTTCGCCCCTCTCGGCGGCAGCAGGAGGGGCGCCCAGCCAGCCAGGAAATGCCGCATTGGTTCCCCCCTCGCCTGAGCCCCGGCCAGGCTCCGCCACTGACAGAGGCGCCGCCGGCCCCCCCCCCCCCCCCCGCTTGCTCCTGCTTTCCTCTCATGCCCGGCCTGGAACTCCAGCGCATCTACTCGGAAGGAAGCCCCTTCCCCACACTCAGTGGGCCTCGCTGCATGGCAAACACGCGGGGCTTGCGGCCTGCTGCCTCCCAATGCAGAGGAAAGGGGCGCCAATCCACCCGACTTGGCCTCTGATCCCTGGCTCAAATGTGGTTGGAAAGAACTGCTCGATTCTGTGCATGTGCGTTTGGAAGCAAGTGTTAGAGAGTTCCGTAGGATGCCCACGCAAAGCTGTCTCTCTGGCCCCACACAAGACATGGTGGTAGTGGTGGGGAAGCCTCATTGATGCTGGAGACTCAGTGCAGCAGATTCCTGGTTATTCAACACAGAACATACCTAAGCGCGGGTCTGGGGGTGCCAGGCACGACAGTCTCCTGGTAATAGGAGTGCATGATCTGGGGATTGTTGGGTTTGGACAAAGCAGTTTCTTATTCAAATTGTTGCAGTAGCTCTGCCTTGCATAAGGAACCACCTTCCCTCTGGTACTACAGGGTTGCAAGCGTACAGAACTGCAGCCATAGTTTCGCTGATTTCGCAGGGACTTGTGTTCGAGACTGGCTGGAGATCTGTTCTGAATGAAGGCTGCATTCCCAGAGGAGTGTCCTCATCATCTGCTGGGCACAGGTGCTCTTTGAGTCTTCATTTAAGCATCATGCTGGCAGGTCAGAAAATTCCCGTGCCCAGTGATCAGTTTGAATGATGTGCTCAGCTGTTTAGCAAGAGGATTCCTGCTGGATCATACTAATGGGCTCATTTATGTCCACAATGGCTGACAAGATGGCCCTGAAGCACCAGAGACCAAATCTGCAACCCCCATCATTGCTCTCTGCCAGCAACTGGCATACAGGAGTATAATGTCTCTATCCTTTATAAGGTTGTCCAGTGCCTGCCTTTACAGCAATCCAAGCAAAGTGGCCATCACTACAGGTCCTACAGGTTTAGTCCTGGCTTGAATCAACAGCTCATCCTCCCCCCCCCCCCCACTTTTTCATGAGAACTACATGTATATTCTAAACAGAAAAAGAAGTCCCAAGCTCTTTAGTCTATCTCTGCAGGAGACTATTCCAACAGTGGAATAATTTTGCACCCTCTTTTCTGCAGCTTTTCCAACTTTCCAGCTTATGAGATGGGACAAACGAAGAACTCCAAAGGAAGCTGTGATTTATATCTGCCAAATAAACTTGACAAATAAGCAGCACCACTTATCTATGACTACCAGATCACTGTAATCCACTTTCGTATTAACACTGTCAAGGCCCTCTAAAACGCTGGCGAGGCAGGACTTCTTTTGCTGAGAGTAGGACTTGCCTTGCTGGTGCAATAAATCTTCAAACTCCCCACAGCGAAGACCCCTTTGAGTTCCAGATGGCGACACAGGACCTGCTCCATTGTTAACATGTGACAGAGTCATGTGACAGGAAAAGAGAAAGCCAGATCTATGACTTCATTGGTATCGGAGCCAGGACTGTAGTCAGCAGACCAGGAGAGTCAAGGACAGGAAACGGGCCCGATGCATGTAAAAAGAGGCAGGAGAGATGGCACCTTTGTGCTCATGTATTATCAACAGGCCCTTCTGAAATATACCATGGATGGAAGGCCACTGCTTTATAACACACAAGAATGCTCCCATCTTTAGTGGGCATCAGACTATGTAGCCTGTAATTTCCCAGATCTCCTCTTGACCCCCTTTATTAAGACCATTCCATTTACTACTTTCCAGTCCACTAGTGCAGTGTGATTATTGTCAGAGATAATTGTTGTTGTATCTGAGCTCCTAAAAGCCCTTGGGTATACAGGCGCAGGACTCCGACACTTGTCCATTTTTAATTTGCCCATTCACCCTAAAACTTCATTTTTCATCCCCTCAGCTGGCTCAGTTCTTCATGCATACTTTGTGAAATTAGCAGTTCAAATAGGTACAGGCTGCCTGCTGTATGCCATCCTCACTGAAGGTACCCTAAGAATTTGTTTGACTTCTCAGAAGATTCCCCATCGTCCCTCAGCAGTCTTTTCACTGCTTTGCCTTCCAGCCACCTGCCTGCCTGGTTTTCTGCTTCTATATGTAAAGAAACCCTTGAAGTTTTTAGTAGCATGCCACTCAAATTCTCCTTTGGCTTGCCTTATGAGCAATTCAGCTTTGCCAGAACCCAGGTACCTTCTTGTGCTCCTTGACTTTCAGTTACTTGATTTTCTTGGTCAACTGTGCTGGCATCCACTTTGGGGTGATGGCATCTTTGCTAAACTGTGTCATGTATTCTAGTTGAGCTTCTGCTATTTAACATATGAGGATACGGTGATGCGCTAATGGGCACAGAACTGCAAACACAGGCTGCAGAGTTTCAAGGAAAAGCTGTGCGTATACCAGACTATACATTCTTAACCACCAGCATTGTTATTAAATCGGGTCTTCTCTCAGCTGACTTTTGTGGGTTGTTACGGCCTGTCTAGGCAACATTCATCCCTGACCTGGCCAGCCTAATCTCATCAGATCTCAGAAAAGCTAAACATCCAAGGAATACCAAGATTGTGATGTGGATCACGGCAAACCACCTCTCAGCATCTCTTCCTCTGAAAACCCCTATGGGGTCACCCTAAGTCAGCTGTAACTTGACAGCTCAAATACATAGTCAACATCCAGAGAACAGCATTCCAGAGCACTAAATATTGCAATCAAGTGGTGAGCAGCTATAAGCATAGCCCACACCTGAGCACCTGCAGAGAAGGGGTGCCCACATCCAAACAGCCTCTCATTTTAGAAACTTAGCAGCAGCCTTTAGTCCCAAATGAGAAGATACGTCTCACCCCCCTTTTAAGTAACTATTTAGCTTTGAATACTTTCCTCTCTTTGCTTCTGGCCTTTTGGGGCACTGTACACTGTGAGAATAGAGGCACTGGCAGGCTCTTTTTATTGATCTTAGGGGCCTGGCTACTTCCTGACCTCAACTCCTGCAGGAGGCAGTCCTACCAGAATAGCTCACATACCAGCTGCGTTGCCTCCATGCTCCACTGTAGCTGCTTTTTTAAGGCAGAAGATTTAACTGGGGATGACTTGCTCAACATCTGCCAGCTGCAGGAATTACAGCTCTTGGTCACCACCTCCTGGACATACTTTAAAAATGCAGGCTGAAACAAATGCAAGACCACTGTCTGCTTTCTCTCTGCTGCCCCGCCCCCCGCAAGATTTTTATTTGCTTGTCAGTGAGTCTAGACCCATGGTGGCGAACCTTTGGCACTCCAGATGTTATGGACTACAATTCCCATCAGCCCCTGTCAGCACGGCCCATTGGTCATGCTGGCAGGGGCTGATGGGAATTGTAGTCCATAACATCTGGAGTGCCAAAGGTTCGCCACCACGGGTCTAGACCGATGCAAATGAAGGTGCATAAGGAAATGATTACTTTCAGCGTAGCCCCTTCTTGGCTTGTGTCCCTGATGAGATCATCTACGTAGGTTCGGTCATATAGTTCCCTTGTGAATACTAGTATTTGTAGGCCATCAATGAAACTCAAGGTAATTCAGCCCACAACCCAGGACACACTCCACCACAAGTACCACTTCCTGCAGAACAGATACTTCACATAACTCCCATTCCCAACAGTAGAACACTATGAAGGTTGCATGCTTGGGTAGAAATAAGGAAGCCGTGTACAGTCTATCCTGGTTAAGAAAAGTATCCTTCTCACACCCCTCTAATAGTCTTACAAACAAGTTGGCCAGAGAAACAACAGGACTACACTTGGAGGAAAGATGGAAAGGTGTGTTTGATTCGCAAGATACAGGTTGGAAGACTGAGGCTCAACAACATACACTGTTCTGTTATACTACTCTTTAGCCTTGCTGACCGTTTAAAAACTTTATTTGTTTCATAAGCAAGTTACAAAGTGCTTGAACATTGCATTCCAAATGAAGTACACAGCTAATAGGGGTTCAAACCACTGTAGGCAGTGGCTTGGGTCTTCCCTATCACTTAGGAAGAAGGTCCATGATCTTCCTTCTCTCACACATCCATGGCCCTTTTGAGGTTTGCTTCCACTACATGCTCCCAGCCAGGGCCCTCCAGTACCCCTGCTGTAAGCAGAATTCTTCTCCTGTTGCATTCACTGGCAGCCCCCAAAGCTTCTGTTAAATCATTTTTATGTAGGATGGAGATGGCCGAGTCCTAGACAGTGACAAGTCTAAACCAAACTTCAGTGTGTTCCTACAGGCAAAACTTCAGTACACTATTACAACAAACTCCACTTGACACAAAAACATACATGGTCTCAAGTGGCAGGAAGCAGGTCAGAAGATAAAAAGATCCTCCGAGGGCACTGTATGCACAAGTGCCAGTGTAGAAAGCGCTATGACTTGGATACCACCAGTAGCCCCAGCCATGGTTGTCAGCTCTCCTCAATAGGCGGTCAAGAAGTTCTACTTTACCCTAGAAGCTGGTGCTCAAAGGCAAGTCTAGGGTGGACTTGGACTATAGAAAAGGTTGCCTGAGAACAGCCGCCTCTTGAGCTCAGCCCACAGGAGATGCTGCTCCTGCTTGGCTCGCTTCATGAAGCCTCGGTTTTCCTGGGCTCTCCTGGACAGGTAAGGGAGCACTTCGTTCACAGCCCCATAGGGAACGTATTTGTAGACTGGGAAGCCAGCTTGGCCTACAAGCAAAGTAAGAATGAAGGGACAATGAATTCACACTCTCACAGCAACACCCTGAACAGCACGGGTGGGCTCACTTGCTGGGCGTGCTGTGTTTTTATAAGGAAGAAGAATTGGTTTTTTAAATACCCTGCTTTTTCCTCTACCTTTTTAGGACTCTCAAAGGAGTCTCTATAATGCCCGTCCCGTCCCAACAATAGACACTTTGTGAGACAGGTGGGGATGAGAGTTCTGAGAAAACTGTGACTAGCCCAAGGTCATCCAGCTGGCTTCTTGTGGAAGAGTGCAGAATCAAACCTGGCTCTCCAGATTAGAGTCTGCTGCTCTTTACCCCTACACCACATTGGCTCCAACCCAGAAGACGACACTGGACCTAAAGGAATGCTAACCACTAGCCCATAGTAACTACGGCCGTTTCCGCACGGGCAGAAAATGACAGCCTGGAGACGGTAAAAACGCCGTCTCCAGGCCGCCATTACGCGCATCGGGGCAGCAGCTGCAAGCGCCCGCTTCTTTGCCCGCCCTTTCTGCGCCCAGCTTCCAGCCTGGCCCGCCCAGCCGACCAGAGATTCTCCCAGAACGCTGGGAAGCGCTCTTTTTGGGAATACGCTGGCCACTCGTGAAGCCGCTGCCGAAATTTAACGGCAGCGGCTTCACGCCGCCTTCCGCCTCGGCACTGTACATTTTGTCCCTGGGCCTCCGCGCGTCGCCGAGGCCTGGGGGACGAAGCCCCTGGCCTGCGCCGCCGAAAGCGAAGGAGCATCGCAGGGTTGCAGGGGCGTGGTCCCCGAGGCTCCTCGGCGACGTGCCGGAGGCCCAGGGACACGCCGGGTCGGCCGGGCGCCAGCGCTCCGTGGCGCCAGCGTCCCGCCTCTTCCCGGGACCGTCCGTGCGGATGGTCCTAGCGTCTTTGGGTTGGCGCAAAATGCGCCGACCCAGTCGTTTCCACCGCTGTGCGGAAACGGCCTAACAAAGGACCTTCCTATCTAGTGACCAGAAATATTTATTAAAGCATTTTTATATTCCACCTTTCCTCTAGATTTAAGGCAACTAACTTACAATGACAGTTAAAATATCTCCAGCTAAAAGCAAAGATAAAATAACAAGCCACAAACACCTCCCCCAACCCAAAAGATACCTGCTTTTCAAACCTCCTCAAAACCTTGGTGAAAGGGCAGGGCTTGCAGTGCCTCCTTAAGATCTCCAAGGGGGGGGGGGGCTCTCAGCACTTAAGGGAGCCCATTCCACAGAGCTGGAGCACAATGGAAAAGACCTGTGCTCTGGTCAATGCCAGACAAGCCTCCTTAAATAGTGGGATAGCCAATAGAGCATTGCCTGGTGACTAGCTGGTGCACAGGGACATAGGGAAGGAGATGGTCCTTCAAATATGCGGATGTGAGGAGTCTGAAAGGTCACAAGCAGTGCCTTGAACTCAGAGACAGACTGGCAGTGAATGAAGCCACTTCAAAATGGGCAACATACGTTCCCTTGTGGCTAACCCCTGAAAGAAGTTGGGCTGCTGCATTCTGGACTAGATGCAGTTTCCAGGTTGTCTTCAAACCCACATAGAACACATTGCAATAGGCTCTTTTTGATTCAGGGGTCCACCTAGGTAACCAAAAGATTTCCACATGTTAAGAAACACGAACCCCGGAAGTAGTGGTGTTTTTAAACCAGGAGGACTTGGGCCCCACGCAAAACAACCCAGCAACTCACACGGATGCTTACCCAGAGGGAAGGTAATTTGGTCACACATGCCTAGGAGCTGCCCAAAGCAGATCTTGTTCTCAGAAGGATGGATGCCGACTTCCGCCATCCTGAAGCATAAGGAAAAACCATTTACAAACCCTTGAATCAAACTAGGTGCCTTTGCATCTTGCCCACCAAAGCATGCCTGACTGGTGAATCAAACACACTCCTGAGTCACCTTCCAGACTTTACCAAGAAATGGGTGGAAAAAGTTCACCTGCTCCCTTGTACCTGCGAATTGCGAACTTCACTGTATCTTCGTTGTGGGAGGCCACCATCACGCTGGCCTTCTTGTGGTGCTTGATCTCCTCAAGGATGTAGTCCAGGCATCTAAAGGACATAGAAAACAGGAACAGGGGGGTAAGGGAACTGCCTGGGGATGTCTTGCCCTTCCTACTGCCCTCCCAAGACTCCAAGCCCCCTGCCCTGTTACCTGTGGTACATTTCACTGGTCTTCTGGTAAGTTGGGTTGATGGGGTCCTCATAGCCCATTTCGGCTGCCCTGCTGCGCTCCTGATCCATGTAGGCACCCCTCACCAGTTTGGCTCCTAAGTGCCAGCCTTCCCGACGTGAGAGCTCCACATCCACGGTCACATTATCATATGCTTCCTGCTCAGTGAGAGAAAAATGGAGAGCACGTCAGCTGCCATGTTGAGGGAAAAGCCAAAAGTCTATTACGGAACACCCAAACCTATAAATCATCCTTCTGACCTATTTAAGGTTGCTAAAAGGGCATATTTGTTAGCTCTGCTGGGATTCTAATCTCAGTCTTTCCCTTTGTTCTCTGCCTTCCGAAGGACCACAAATTCTGACAACGGACAACACTGTACTCAAAGGAGGAGGGCAAAGCTGCATTTTATGTATGTGTGTGTATTAAAAAAAACTCAACTAGAAAACCTAGTTTCTACTGCCACCTGCTGAAACATTCCTTACTCTGCAACACAAGATGCATTTTCAATTTTATGTTACTACATGGAGAGTTTATTTTCTAGCAAGCTCTAGAACATAAGAATGAGCCTGCTGGATCAGACCAGAGTCCATCTAGTCCAGCACTCTGCTACTCGCAGTGGCCCACCAGGTGCCTTTGGGAGCTCACATGCAGGAGGTGAAAGCAATGGTCTTCTGCCGCTGCTGCTGCTCCCAAGCACCTGGTCTGCTCAGGCATTTGCAATCTCAGGTCAAAGAAAATCAAGATTGGTAGTCATAGAAAGAATGGTTCATTCCCTCTATTGTACTGGGGTCTGTTAACTCATCCATGCTGGCTCTACCCCAAGGTTTACTCATTCTGCAAAAGTCAACATTGACTTTTCCCCCAGGGACATGTCAATGTAAGTTTTGCAGGTGCCAACATATGTTGTAATAAAGATAAGATAAAACTCGGTTCCAAACTGTCAGGCCACTCAGACACCCCTATTATCATGTTAGGACTGAAACTACATATGAGAATTAATACTGTGCCCTTTAATTTCTCTCCAGTTCTTTCTTTTTGTTCACAGTTGTTCAAGCCTTCTGCCCGAGGAAGAGTTCCATCAAACTCTAAATCATAGCTTGTTTTCTTTTAGTGGACCAAGCTGGCCTCAGCTCCTGTTGGCTGCCACTCCCACCCCTTGGCAGCTGAAGGCCTTTTCAGGCTTTAACAAAAATGATAATTGACAAATTTCCATATTATTATTATGTTATAGTAATGTCAATTGCAATATTAAAAAGCCCTCTAGTGGAAGAGAATGAGATGTCTGCAATGGACCAGGGCGAGAAAAATGGCCCCAAAGTGGGACCTGAAACAAACAAAAATCTACACTTTCCCATTCACACTGGTACAAACACTCTGGCTACAGCCTTTCAAAAAAGATCACCACAAAGCAGGGTTAGGGAAGCTGCAGTCAAAGCTGGAAGATGGTGTATGGGGGTGGGGGTGGGGGGGATGAGCCCAAGTAAAGCTGCTTGTCCAAGTGAACATCCCGTGGCCCACCACCTTTCTCTGCCAGAGATTTCCACCTGTCCAACCCTACCTTTTGCCCACAATTCCTGACAAAACTATTTTGCTGCCTTCCTTGTTTCCAGGGTCATCCAATTTACATTTGGAGCACCTATTTCTTTAGAAGGGCTGCTGCAGAAGCCACAAGAAGACTACAATTGCCTCTTGGGCAATTGGAGAGCTTCCCTCCAGCACATTTTGCACAACGTTGCCTGGATCCTGGCTGACTGAGCACCATGTTTGCATGGGGTGGCAGGAGGCCTCAGGCTCTCCCTGCTCCAACCTCACCAGCCAATTACCCTGGGGAGGGACAGCTGCAGCACACTGACAGTTGGAGCATGTCTGGCTTCCTTCCTGTCGCACACTGGGAGAAGCACGTTGGGACAAAAAAAAATCCTGTCCTGACGCACTTCCTCCCTGTGGCATACAGAGAGAAGAAGCACGTTGGAGCAAGATTTTTTGTCCTGATGCGCTTCCTCTAGCCCCGCCCGTGCTTCTCACTTTTCCTGCAGAAAGTGAGCGCACTTTCTGGTGCAACTTTTGCGTCACAGCAAGGCAAGGTTGGGGCAGAGCCAGCAGTGGGTAATCGGCCAAGTTCTCACCTTCAGGTAGCATTGGTATGTGTTGAAGATGGCCACTCTCTGCTGGTTGAACTTGCGCTGCACCTCCAGGGCGAGGCGCCTGATGGCTGGCTGGAAGTAGCTCTGTTCTGCATCCACCATCAACCTCACACCCATCTCTGTAGCTTTCTGAAAGGGAGAAGAATTGTAATGGCACGGAAGTTAGCAGAACCCCCCCTCCCCCCACACGAATTATCCACCTGGGGAAATTCAATTGATGCTAGAGGCAGGATGTGAATAACTGCATGCTTACATATTTAAATATGGAGAACAGTCGGTATGCCTCTTTCTCAGTAGCCTTTGATGTAAACTGAGATTTCTGCAGCTTACAAAGTCAAACCTACCCATCTACTTGGTACATCTTTAAAGCGAGCTTAAAACTATTATAACTGCAGACTTTGAGGTATTCTACAACACCCAGAAACTCTTAGAATCATAGAGTAAGCAGAGACTGCAAAGGCCATCCAGTCCAACACCCAGCCACGCAGGAACACATCAAAGTACTCCTGACAATTGGCCATCCAGCCTGTTTAAAAACCTCCAAAGAGACTCTGAGGCAACCTATACCACTGTCGACCAGTCCTTACTGTCAGGAAGTTCTTCCTATTGTTTAGGTGGAATCTCTTTTCCAATAGTTTGAAACCATTACTCCATGGCCTAGTCTCTGGAGCAGAAAATAAGCTTGCTCCCTCTTCATTCAACATGGCATCCCATATTTAAACATGGCTATCATGTCACCCCTTAAGCTTCTCTTCTCCAGACTAAATGTACTCAGCTCCCAAAGTCTCTCCTCCGGGGGCATGGATTCTTCTTCCCTGAATTTCTGAATTCAACAGCCTAATGAAAAGTTCTGGTGAACTCAAAAGCTTACTTGATAACTGTAAATTCATGGTCCTAATAAAGGTATTTCTTTCTGTTCTTTTAGTGCTGAGTGTGATTTGAAGCTTTTCTTGGATAGGCCTACAAGACAGACCCGCAAGGTCATCGTGCTTATTTTATAGATGGGCAGAAAAAGAAAAACTGTCCTGAAACCTGCATAGAGAATTTGTAGGTGAAGCTATCCTATGAACTCTTCAGTCTGCATTTAGCCACTACGCTACAGCCTGGAACCCAAGAGTGAGGAGACTTTCAGCATTAAAGAGTAGAAAGTACTCGCTCCATCCCGAGGCTTATCTATCTGACGCCTGGGGGGAAAGCAAAACCTTTATCAAGTTTGGGTATGGCAAAACCAACCCAGGCAAGGACCTCCAAGTGTAGCTTTATTGGACATCCACCTCCCAACCTAGAGCGCTGTCCCTCCACAGTTCCTGTGAAGCAGGTAAAATGTCACTCCTAAATTCTTACCTTAGCCAGGACATCAATCCTCTGCAGCAGCCGTTTCATTTGCATCTCCTCCTCCTCTGTGAAGGAAGACCGCAGTGGCTCAAGTTGCCCTGTCTGCAAGGAGACAAGATGTGGAGGTCTCTAGCCGAAGGAACCAACCCCACCTTCCCTTCCCCCAAGTCCTTGGAGTAAGAGAATGAAACTGGGCCTTCCCTCCTCAGTTGGTGGGATAGGATGCTGAGCAAGAGACAAGTCTCCTGCATAAGGAGGACTGTGCCTGAGTGAGCAAAATAGCTTTTGAAGCAACCTACCCCACTTTTAGTCCACCAGAGGGAGGCCCTGGCTGCTTGCCCCCACTTCCTTTCCCCTCCCCTCGGCCACATTGGAGGTAAAGATGCTGAGCATCTCTTCAGCTCACAGATCAAGGAGAAAATGAATTAATCTCCATTTGCAGATTGACCACACAAAAGCCTTGCAAAGGAAGGGAACAAATTTGGCACAGCCCACCAAAGCATCAGTTGTGCTGTTTTGACGAAAAAATGCCCGGGGTGGTAGCATGATAATAGCTTCTCCACCTCATCCATCCCTCACCTGCAGAGGAGAGATTACAGTGTGGCTGGCGCAACTGCAAGGACCAAAGGTCTGGCTGCTATTCTCTTGCTGAGTATTAACCCAGCATCCACAGAGCTTCACAAAAGAGTTACACACACCGAGGTCCCAGCACAGGAAAGAACGAGCAACTCCAATGGAAGTGGAAGGATCCCCAGCCATCATGACAGTCTCCCCTGCCCAGGTCCTTCTGGCAGGCCTGGCTATTTACCTTCATGTTTGGAACGAGCAGCTGTTTGGAAAGGTTAGCTTGAGCATCGATCAAGTTGTTCCAGTCTAGCAAGTCCACTGTTCTGGGGGTGGGGGCGGTGGGGAGAGAAAAAGGTAGCATTTTTAGCGCCAGGTCTGGGGCATGTGTGTGTGTGGAAATCATTCCCAAATTTCACAGAGGGTTTCCCACTCTAAATTGCAGTGCCCAACTCAGGGGGCTGGAAGCTCCCACACTCTAGTGGCGTAGTGGCAGGCTTAAGCTGCCATGGAGGAAGACAGAAAACTCTAAGACGACTGGGACCCCATTCCTCAACTGATCAGGCTGCCTTCTGTCTCTACCAGGGATTGCTTTTGAGTTTCTCCTGCAGCCACAGGAAGCTAGAAACCTGAACTGTAATAAATAAAAACCAAGATTTTCAGGAGGCTGATTCTGAGTTCTTTCTCTTCATGTCTGTCTCCCAAGGAGGCTTATAAGTACCCAGATCCACATGTCACAATTCCAAAGGAAGGGGTCACCAAAAAGTCCCTGGTTCCAAATATGTGATTTCTCCACCCCCAGCAGCTGCTTCAAGAAGTCTGTTAACTGAGACACAACCCCCATCCGCCCATCCACCAAACTCACCCAGACTCGCGCAGCTTCTCATCAGTGAACCAGTGCTGGCTCTCTGTCTTGGTGGCGACTCCCAGCTTGGCCAGAGCCTCCTACCAGAGATTGAAGGAACCAGAATTGACCTTACATGTTGTAGCAGGTCGCCCCCAACCCTAACCCTTTCATCCAAAGGAAGCAGGCATTCACCTCAAAAACCCTGCAGCCTCTCAAGAGGGGCAAGCTAAGCCCAGCAGTCTCCGCCCCACTAGGAACCCAGGTTCTGTAACATGCTTGCTGACTGAATGCCCCAGGTGCTTCAATCAACCTGGGGTTTATCAGCATTCTGCTCACTAGCTTTTGATATAATTGCAGGATTTGCCAGTCAACATGACTGAAAGCCAAAACTGAAACTTCCCTCCAAACCCCCATCCAGAGCTTCAAATATACGAGAGAGAAAGCAGCGATGAGAGGATTTTATAAATCTAGCTTCATTCAAGATGGAGGAAGAACCAGCAAGAGGAAGGCCAACCAATACTAGCAATTATTTTAAAAAAACAGACTGTATTATTATTTTTAAATAAGCAATACTTGGCATTAATCCAGCAGTTGGAAAAATGAAGTTATAAAGTTTAGATATACGGCAAAAGCTTGCAGTTGCCTAAAATGTATAAAACCTAGTTGCTCTGAAAATGCAAACAGTATGGCTAACTAAATGAGAACACACAAAGGTACAATACTGATCACATTATTGAAGACATTTCTCAGGACTTTTCTCATTACAACGAACTGCTTCACAGGTCTGTAAACCTGGACAAAACAAGGCTGAGAGCAGAGTTCTCACTCCCCAAGTAAGCCAGGATGACCGAGAAGAGAAGCTTTAAATGTACGTAATTAGAAATACAGCAGCAAGCCGGGTTAGTTTCTATTTGGGATATTCTGAACATTTTGGCACTTTGGGTTATAAAAAGCAATTAATACATGTTTCTTGTTTTAAAAACTGCTCAGAGAGGCAATAACTGCCCCAATTCAGAGGCGAGGGGGCGCGCGATGCAGCGGGCGCACGCCCCTGTGGGGGTGTGGCAAGGGTGTTCCAGGGCGGAGGACACATCAGTGCACCGGCCGTTGTCCCCCCTTGCTAGCCTCTGCCCTGATTACTGAAGCAGGGAATATTACTGAGACGGAAGACAAGACCAATACTACACATCTGTTTTAGCAGAATGTTTAAAAAGGATCATGCTGAAGTATTCACAATAAGCTTGTTCAAAAGCAGTTTGACAAAAACAAATGCTTTCTAATAAGGCTAAGAAATTATCCAATTTACTGAAAGACCTCAGTAGTAATGGGAAAGGTGCATTTAACACCTGATATTCAGAAGACCTTCAGCATGACGGTCACAACCAATTGAGGAAAGTTAGCTCAGTTTGGCTTTGGAAATATTTTTTCCCTGCTGAACATTCAACTTCAAAAAATATTAATCACAATTTGGAAGAATGAATATATTTGCAATGGGGAGCTCAGAAATATTCTTCATCTTCAGCAGGCAAATAATCGTTGCTCACCCTTGCACTTGGGCATACCGTTAAAACCGCATACCATGGCCAGATATTTCCATTTGGTTTTAGAACCCAAACTGCGATGAGCTCTAACTCCTGCCAGGTGCAATATTCTCCCTTCAGCTACCACTCAGGGTAGAATACAGAAAGTGCCCTTTAACGAAAGACTTTGTCCCTGCACCTCAGCCTATGAAGAATCGATCCAATACATGATATTATATTGCCTGTTACATAGCTTAGCTAGAAATAAATATCTAGCTAGACCCATGGCTAAGAACCCCCACTGATTATACGGATTTATCAATTGTGGTAACCATGTTGGATTGTGGATCTGCAAGAGTATTGGAAGCGTTGGCTAAATTTTTGTGCTCTGTTATTAGCAAACGGTCATAACTGTATTGGAGATTGTATTTATCATACTGGTGTTGCCATTGTTGCTGTTATCTTGCTATTGTTGTTTTAATTATGCCATTAAAGGTTTATATATGTATATAAAATTTGGAAGAATAATAGATTTGCAATGGGGAACTCAGAAATATTCTTCATCTTCAGCCGTGTTCTTTGAATTGAGGTTTCAGCAATCATGATAAAAAAAATCCGAAGAGGAACATCAAAGTGGTTGGAATAATCTAAGGCTCATTCCGCACATGCTGCTTTCACAACTGTTTTTGCCATTCCGCACAGCTTCAAAGAGCCCTGAAAGCAGCTTGAAAGTGCATTATTCTGCGTGTGCGGAATGAGCCTAAGAACTTGGAACGATCTAAACTGAAATACATGCAGATTATATTGCTTCGTTGCTGGCAGACCTAGTAAATTCAGTTGAAGTAGTATTACAGGTAATAAAAATTACATCCTATAAATTGAGGCTATAAACTAAATGAAGTAAAATATGAATTTTTAGTATTAAACATTAAGCTACAAACCCAAGGGGTTTTTGCATGGGGGTGGGGCAGGGTATTAAGTATTTTAGCATAAATTATCTGCAAACAGAGGCTCTATTAAATCTTATATTCCAGTCATTAAAAAGATTAATGATAAGATAGCGGAGAAGGAAATTATCAAGTTGGCAACAACTGAAATGATTTTTTTCCAGCCCAGTTTTTTAACCCTACATTCCAGAGCATGTTTGAATATACTGTTTATTAACGGGGGAAGAAATCTAGGGCAACTAGCAAAATTTTACATTAAAATTAAGGACAGGTGATGCATTAGTATCCAAAAGTAGTCCAATCGTACTGGTAGTTGTAAAAAACTGAGATACCCAGACCAAAATTGGGTGAAGAACAAAGGCTTCTGCTTGAGGGTTGGAAAATGCACCCTTGTAAGGGAACAGCAACAAGCAACCTGGATGTGGGAGAGAACAGCATGTCTGCCCCTGAACTAACACTTGATTGATGACTAAAGAGAAGTATAGCACCTGGTCAAATGCAGCACCTGATCTATTTATGACTGCATCAGACCTCTTAGCTATAAATTATGGAGCGACAGCTCAGGGTAAAACTAGCAGATATGCTTTTGCAAATAGGCAGAGGCGTAGCAAGGGGGAAAAGCACCCAGTGCATCCTCCGCCCCAATTCTGCCCCCCCCCAATCCCCACCCACTTGGAGCTATGTCTCTGCAAATAGGTGAAAACAACTACAGGAAATGGCTAGAGCTAGAAGCAAGTGGTTAAAGCAGGATCATGTAGTAGGTTTGCTCAGAAAAAAAATGTGGGGAACTGAAGAATTTGACTTCTAATGCTGATAAAAAGAATCTGTAGAATGACTAGAAGCATCAGTGGAAGAGCTGGGTATACAAAGATAGTTGGGAAGAATCTGCAATAATTCACATACAGTTAAACTCATCCATTTGATAAGATTTAGATACAGTAATTAGAGGATTCAGGAATTTTATAAGAGCTGGAACAAGTAGACATTTTTATCAGAATATACCTAGGGAGAACTTAAAAGAATTGTGCTGCTGCTGCCATAATAACTGACAGTAAATTTTAACATCTGCAACAACTAGCTTTTTAGCAGACACGAATTATTAGAGGTGTTTTGCAATTAATGGACTGGATGGCTAATAGGAGGTAATTAGCTTAAGTGGCAGATATATTAAAACTCTTTTTCGGAAACCAGAAAAGATTCTAATCTCATGTACTTTAATAGAAAATGGTAACTATATACAAAAATATGGAGTCAAACATTAATCATTATCAATATTTAAATTACATTTTAAATGTCTAAATTACAAAAACTAAAACTCTACCCATAATCCAGTCTATTTTGATTAGACAAAAGGGCCAAAACAGAGCAATCTTGCCTCTGGTACTCCAGGGGAATGTCACTTACTGGAGAAAAGGCAGAGTTTAACTCACCTGAAGTTTCTTCACCTCCAGCTTTGTCTCCAGGGCTGTGAGACCCCCCATGCCTTGCTCTGCAGCCATCTGGTAGAAGAACCTCTGCCACTTCACCAACATGTCCGAGAACTGCAGCTGGAGAAAGGTAGAGCACAAGCCCCATTTAGGTAGGCTCTGCATGCAGAAGGAACCCGCTTGGGGCAGATGGCCCAGGCACAAGAACATGAGAAAGGCCCTGTAGGTCAGATTAACAGCATGCCAACTGAGTCCAGCATACTGCTCGCTCGCCAGATGTCTCTGGAAAGGCCATCAACTAGGGCATGAAGCCAAGAGTTCTCTTCTATTCCATAACATGTGTTATCTCTGAATATGGGTTTTCCATGACAAAACACTCCCAGTATGAATGTGATTCTTCTCTTTAAAGGCATCTATCCTTCTTTTACAGTTGGGAATTCTATAGTTTGTTACATGAAACAGGTTTTTGAACTCACTGCCAACTGCCAGTTGCAATAAGTGATCTTAGGAGCAGCAGTGGCGTAGGAGGTTAAGAGCTCGTGTATCTAATCTGGAGGAACCGGGTTTGATTCCCAGCTCTGCTGCCTGATTAGCCTGTACACTCCCACACACGCCAGCTGGGTGATCTTGGGCTAGTCACAGTTCTTTGGAGCTCTCTCAGCCCCACCCACCTCACAGGGTGTTTGTTGTGAGGGGGGAAGGGCAAGGAGATTGTGAGCCCCTTTGAGTCTTCTGCAGGAGAGAAAGGGGGGATATAAATCCAAACTCTTCTTCTTCTTCTTCTTAAATTCTAGTATTACAGGTATGACAGAATTCCCCTGCACCATTCAGTTTTATAAACATTTATCCAGCATGTTGTATTCCATAAGTCCTCTAAGGAGCTCCAAGCAGCTTTCATGGGTCTGTTCTCCTTTTAAACACCTTGTGAGATAGGTTTGATGGAATGTTTATGACTGCCCTAAGGTCTGACTCAAAGATCTCTTGGTGGAGAGCAGTGGCGTAGTGCCCATGGGATGGGGGGCAGCGCCCCAGGCAGAGCCAAAGGGGAGGTGTGGCTGGACCATGGCAGGAACATGCAGTGGTGGGATTCAGCAGGTTCGCGCCACTTTGGTAGAACCGGTTGTTAAAATGGCGCTTGTAAACAACTGGTTGTTAAATTATTTTAATCCCACCACCGGAACCAGTTGTTAAATTATTTCAATCCCACCACTGAAATCATGGTGCTCCGAGGGTGGTCGCCACCACGGCAGGAGCACAGGGTGCATGCGCGCCCTCAGCACAATTTCCCCTCACTCTGCCCCTGGTGGATTTGTATTTGGCCTTCTAAATCACAAGCAGATACGGCAACCACTATACTACACTAGCACTCTCGCATGTCCCATCACTGCTGAAATCAGTTTTTAAATCCCAACCACTATGTTGTTTTCCATCTGACACCAGATTCATATATCAAAACATGACCCAATACCAACAAGAATATGAAGACAGCAGACTTTCAATGCCAGACCATAGGCAAGGCCTTTAAAAATGGGGAAGCTCAGCTTGCAGAAAGCAACAAAGGAGTGGGCTGAACAAGCTTTCCCGGGAAGGCAGTTTTACAGATGTGATCTCACTGCATGAACAGCCCTTGTAGCCTGGTTTACCAAACCGAATCACATTCGACAGACAGGGGAGTAGGGCAACTGCATGCATTTTACTCACCAAGAACTGAGGCCTCCCCAATGCAGTCAGTTTGATGGCTGAGAAGTCATCTTCTGAACTGCCAGCTGCAAGGAACAGATTGAGTGTAATTCATTCCTTTCTGCAAAAGGGCTCTGAAACCCTATAGGACATTTGACAATTCTCTATTGGGTTATCCCATAAGAAATCTTACCAATCTGCACATTACCATTCATGACATTACAAAGTTCATGTGGCCTTTGGGTCATGCCTATAGCAGGAATTTCCTGCTTCCTTGATGGGTGTGTATGAGCCAAACTGGATAAGGACTCTGGTGAATGTGGGAAAAGAGTCTCAGTTTCCCCCAACCCATGCTCTTTTCTCTGACCTAAGGAAAACTGTGTGTGGTCCTCTTCATGCTTGGAAAGTATAGAACTCCCATCCCCATGGGGACTTTGTAAACAAGTTACTTGATCCTGTGTGGTAAAGGGGATCCCAGCACAACACAGTCTACTACTGTGGCTCTTAGAAAGGGGTGGTTTGAATATACAGAGCTTCTTCATGTACAGCCAGACAGCTGGTCGATCGATCCAACATTAACTCTTACTGGCAGTAAGAGTCTCAGTCAGATTCATTTTCTAACCAGTGATCCTTTTCAGTGAAGGTGGCAAAGGTTGAATCAGGCACTTTCTGCTACTGAACTATGACCGTTCCTCTACAGCAGAGCGCCCTTCCACTCCCTAGCCAAACACTGGTTGCATAAAGATTTGAGAGGGGCTGATGCAGAAGACTCCACTGTATGATGCAATGCCTACCTGAGGTTTCTATGCACTGCAGAAAGGTGTCCATGTGCTGGTCACACTTAGCTTCATCCGCATAGAAATAAGTATGGTTACTGCTGACACCGGCCCGTCGACTGTCAAACCTGTGATCCGAACTGTATTGCGTTTCTCTCTGCTCTGTGAGAAAATTAGAGCAAGCAGGTCTTGAACGGTTGCCACAGCCTAAATACATTTGCTGTATAATAGCTTAAGCAGACTAGCGACCTGCCCCCCCACACCAACTCCAGCCCTAACTTGGGGTTTGGGGGCTTAAGAAAGCTCCTGATGGGATTTGGCAGTGCTGAGAGTTCTTTTTAGCATAAGCTGAGTTTCTGTACTTTTCCTGAAAATATTGAAAGGCTCTGTCTACTCTAGAATGAGATCCATGCAATGATTATGATGCCTCACTGCCTTATGGTCTTCCCATTACCTGGTTGTGGTCCAACCACCGGGGGGGGGGGGGAGGGGAGAAAGGGGGAGAGGGAAAGGGAAGGGGGGACCATCATCTGGTCATAGCCCACCCACCCTGGGGGGGAGGGGAGGGAGGAAGAGAGGGGAAAGGGAAGGCTTTTAAAGTGGCTTTTGGAGACCATTTGGATGTAGGACTATCCTAGGCAATCCTTTGTTGACAAATGTATTGATTTGTCAAGATGTAAAAAATTTAATGTAATACTGTATTATAAGCAGCAGGAGGTAAAAATTGAAAGTGTATTATATCCACATTACTTTTTTTAAAATGGTGAAAACTGAAGGCTATTGCTGAAATGATTAATGATTATCATTAACTTTTATGATATGTATTAGATTTAAAAAGTTTAAAGGTAAATAGACAAATGAAAACAATGTCAATACAATTTTATTTTGTGAGAAAAACTCTAGAAAATTATGACAGCAATCATTTATTACTTTTTATATATTTTAGATTATTAGAACTTATATTAAGAATAGCCATTATTGGCAATTGTTTTTGATTATTATATAATATTATATGTATAATTTCATTTTAGTCTCTAGAATTAATCATATCTACAATTTGATTCTAGGACATTTTTAAAGGACAGGTCGAGATGGGGTGGGGAGTCAAGGTTTGGCATGAATTATACTATGGTCAGTTCTGCTGGTCAGTTCTATTTTTCACAGAAGGTAAAGCAAAAAAACTGTTCTGGAAAATCCAGCTGCACCGAATGGTTGATTTCTCAGAAGAGGGAAAGGAAAGTAGAAGTAACTCTTCCAAGAAATCACCCATTCTCTGGAAGAAGTTATTTTTGCTTCCCCTTCCTTCAAAAACATGACAGCATGCAGCCTGAACTGTCTATGAACTTTCAATTTAGACAGGCTTTGGGCCTGGCCCAGTGACTAATGGTACTATCCTAAGCAGAGCTGAATCCTTCCCAGTCCATTTAAGACAATGGGTTTATAATGATACAACTTTGCTTAGGATGGCACTGTAAGCGTACTTCAAGCCAAATATCACCCAGCATTCACATTCGGCAGAACTCCCTACAAAGTTTTATCAATTTCACAATACCTTCTGGAATTTGGAAAGGTTCCATGCTTACATATTACATATTCCATGCCAACAACATATTATGAAATCTGCCTTATTGGCATAGAACTGAGAGGATCAGTTCTGGACAATTTAAGGTATTATGCCTCATTTGTTACATGTTCATCAATTGGAAGATGCATCTTGAGATGCTTTACTAATTAAATATGTCTCTCAACTTTACTTGAATTAAAAAGCCATTATTGTGAAAGCATGGCCCAAATGGCAACACCTGCAAAATGAGCACCCCTGATTTCTGTCACAGTGGAGAAGAGGAGTGGCTGGCTGCTGGCGCCTTTGCCCTCTTAGCTGGAGGGGGGGGGGCAAAGCCACTGCCGTTGCCCCTCACCAGTTCCACAACTAAATCCCACCCCCCCGATCATGCTGTAACTTCAGTAAATACAAAGTACCAATATCATGATGCAGCCAGCATGGTATGAAGACCAAGGATTTTAGAGGAAGAATAAGTATACTACATGTACTCCACATGCCTTGGACATATAAAAACATTCTGCAAGATTTGTTATAGTTTATAAGCGATATATGGTAAAACAGGCAATACAGTAAGACATGGATGAATTTAGCATATATACAAAGAAGAGTTCATCTTTATATTTTCACCACACTTTTTTTGTAAGCATTCTTTTAATCATGTGCATCTCTCATACAACTCAGGGCCTTATGATATTTGCTTTGGCCCTGGTTGTGGGGTATCATTTGCTGGCAAGATTAACACTCCTTGAGAGAGCAGATTATTCACGAAACCAGTCATCATGCTTGGAAAGCAAGCTCACAGCAACCTCATGTGGACTGTGGGCCAGCCTTCAGCTTGTCTGCTAGAAAAAGCTGCTCCCACTTTACAAACTGCTATGGCAGTTCCTGAAGACAAATCTGGAGTGGAAGGAGAATTGAAGGACAAGAGCTAGGAAGCAACTGTCCAAAAAGATCTTTACTTACTGCTCGTCTCCTTTTCAAATGAAGAGGTACATGAGCTGAAAGGAATAGAAAAACCCTAGTGAGTCACTGGGTTATTTCACTGGCACATACCACCTTACCCTTCAGGACTTGAGCAAGCTTTGCAGGTAAACCAACAGCAACCGTTCCACAGAAGCTTTGTGGGTGCCAGAGAAGCGATCTGTGAACTGTGCAGATGACTGCATACATGGAATAAGACTGGCAACCTTGTATGTCCTTGTGATATTGTACAAAAGTGACATTCTCCCTGCATGCAGAAAGCTAGCTACTTCAGTCAAGAATCTTTGTACACAGTGAGGATTTCAGCTCCACACGGACTATCAAGTGGTACAGTCTATTCTAGTGCCTCACCAGATTGTGTATGATTTTGGCCTGGTCAACACATGCAGCAGGATGAAGTTCTGGCCTGCTGGGGTGTTATAAAGGACTGTGTCACTTCACATTACCATGTGAATGCTGGTCAATGGGAAAAAAGAAGGCTGAAGTAGAAGGATGCACTTGTTTTCTACTTGCAGGCAGTTTTGCTTAGAAAGGTATGATCCCTCTTCTGCTGTCTGAAGTCAGTAGAAGTGGTAGATGCCAACTGGCCAGAATTCCCTATACCTAACTTTTCCTGCGCAAACCCCTCCAAATGAATGGGGCTGCTAGAGCATGTGAATATACATACTTCACTCAGAAAAGATCAAAGGTTGTCAAGAACTGCCACCTGATTATGTAACGGAAGAAAGCCCCCACTTTTCTAAACACAATTTCTATTCAGTGACCAAATAGATTGCACAAAAGGGTAACTAAGCAAAAGCAGAAAGAGGGCCCAGGGCAGCTCCTGAGATAAGGCTTCTTCCTGGGGTGCCTAGCTTCAGCTAGTAAACAGTTGCACATTTCTGCTGCTTGCATAAGGGCTCTGCCTCTCTAAATGACCAATCAGGACAAAGGATAAGGGATTTCCCTCAGCCAATCGCACTGCCCATCGGCTCATTTTTCTTCCTTTGGGAAGCTGCAAGTGGCACATTGTGTACTGAGCAAAGAGAAAAATCCAGCCTGTGTCGCAAGATAAGTTCCTGGCTTCCACCCCACAGCTGCACGCAGGCAATTTGACACTCCCCACTCAGTAACTTTCAGGTTAATAACTATATATTTTTCTTGCATCCATGCAGCAAGAAGACAGATTTTGTGGCAGGTTCCCACTGCATGAAGACAGTAATATACAAAAGGCACCACAGCTCAGGGGAAGAACCATTTCCTTGCCAAGGCCCAGATTCAATACAGCACCCCAATTAAAGGGGTTTGAGGCAGCAGAACCAAACAAACACCACCTGAGACCCTGGGGTACTGCTACTAGTCAGCAGAGAACTTAACAGAAAAGTTTGATGGCTTATAAACTATTCACTTTTATACAGTACAGATGTCATAGCCTATCCATTCAGGAGCAAGATCCCTTCGCTATGGACTTTAGCTGCATTCACACTTTGTAAGATAGTACAGCATAGCAACCGTTCACTTCTAGAGTGTCCTGTGTGAGAAGCCAAAACAGATGCAAACAACGGCAAGAGTCACACAATCTGAGAATGCAGCCATGGACTAGAACCCTGGGCACCCACTAGCCTTCAAAGCTTTACGACTCTGCTAGAGACCTCAGGCCTCATTATGAGTTCACACTCCAGCACCCCTTTTTTGGGTGGTGGGGGTAGCAGTAGTAGAAACAAGCTTAAAATTAAACATATTTTGGTCACACAACTCCAAAAATTAGGAAAATAAATACTACAGAGAACTTGCACGGCTCCCTCTGCATTACAGGCTGAAACTGAAAAAAATCAGTTTGAAAGGGATGAAAGATAAGACAACGCCCTGGAGAGACGTCAGAAAAGTGCAAATAGGAACCCAGCTGTTGTACAGTGTTGAAATACTAATGCCCCTTGGATGGCTCGCCATGGACAGTCCCGGCATCCTTGGCATACAGCCCCATTCTTTCAACATTCAGGTTAGTGTGGGCTAAAATATCCTGAAATATGGACCTTCCCCATGCTAAAGGCCAGTTTTGTCCTGTTTCTGCTGCCGTGAATGAGCAATATTGCAATGTTAAACATCAGCCAGCAGTCTCAACAGCTCTGGCGCTTACTCCAGCAAGCGACAGCTGATAAGAACAGTGGGGAGGAAATGGCATGCATCCCTGCTTGCATCACCTCTGGTATGGTGTGGCCTTTTGGCCTCACCATTTACAACTGCCTCTCTACAGACACCCATGTGGGGCTGTTGACATAACCCAGCTGACGATTCGGAAGTGTCATAAGAGCTTAGTTGGATGCAACTGCCTAGCTCAGAACCTCGCCATCCTCTCTCATGCAAAGCAGCAAGCAGAACACACTGGTGACCAGACAAATACAGCCACTGGAAAAAGGCTTACCTCGGTTCCTTCTTCTTTGCCTCCTCTGTGGTTAGGTCCTCCTCCACGCTGTAATCCAGCACTGTGCCCACGCCATATGAATGGTTGTGCTGGATAAGAGCCTTAATGGTTTCTTGATCCTCCCCGGCCACAAACTGCCCATAGAAGGTCATTTTCATCAGATTCTCAAAGAGCCGTTGCCCCAGCACTTTCTGGCTGAGGGTCATCAGCTGCAAAATGTAAACAGAGCTATGAAGAGTAGCCCACCTACTCACCTAGCATGTGGCTGGGAAGCTGACTTTCTAAGGATCCTTGGGATTGCAGCCTGTTGGGGGGACGGGGACAGCCCTCTATTTCATGATCATTAATTTAAAAAAAAACTCATGAAAAGGACCAAATACTAAAAAGGGAGAAGCTTTACCTTTCCCTGTTAGGAAAATTTTTTTCTTCCTTACCCCGCACTGTTGCTACTGCCTCGAGGAGCACAGACTATTTTTCTGCTTAACTGCACAGGAAGAAATAGGTTGATATAGTAAGAAAGCACTGAGTACTTGTCATTGATATTGTTAGGACCTTACTGCCAATGCATTATGCCACATATATTTAGATTCTTTCTTTATTAACTATTAGCAGCACTTTATTGGTGTATTTTTTGATGAGGGGGCAGTGAGTCGCTCAGGTAAGCCATTGTTCTACATCCTAATCTATCTTGAGGGCAGGATAAAGAGTTCAAAGTCTTTGTTATAGTAGCTCCAATTTAAAGAAAATGGGAGCAAGATCACCTTTCCCACAGAATCAGCAGACCCCACAACAATACAGACTATTCAAGTTCCTGTAAGAGGCATCAGGGATCTAGCCAGGTTCTAAAGTAAGGGGGAGCAAACACATAAAAAAGGCACCATGACACATACCAAGTAGCGGTCAGAGGAGGAAGAGCCCCACCCTGGGGGCTTGGGCTGGAAGTGTGTGTGTGTGTGTGTGGGTGGGGGGGGGTTGAAAAGGCACCACGTTAAAAATGTGCTCAAGGGGAAAGGTTGGTCCCCTTGTGCCCCCATTAGCTACACCACTGAGAGGCACCCACCACTAAGAAGCTCACAAGTAAGGCACACAGGCCACAGCCACTGGGAGTATGCTTCAGGTACTCACAGATATACTGCCCCTGAAGATGGGAGTTCAGTTCAGCAACTGTGATGGAAACAAGTCTACCATCCAAAGATGTATCAAATGCTTTTGAAAAAACTATCTAAACCAGCAGTCATCCCTTCAGCTCACATTCTAACCTTTGCACACCATCCTGCTCCTGTAGCTGAACAGGAGACAGCCCAGTGCAGTAGCTAGACTGTGGGAAAGTTAGATTCCAAGGAGAAATAACTGCTGGGCTAAGGAAAAATAAAGTAGGGAACAGGATCCTTTGCAGGAGGAGAAGAAACAGAACACAAAAAAGAAATATGTTTCTGGTATTTGGCAAGGAGAGAAGAATAAGTTTGGGTGCTGTGTGGTTTCCGGGCTGTATGGCCGTGTTCTAGCAGCATTCTCTCCTGACGTTTCGCCTGCATCTGTGGCTGGCATCTTCAGAGGATCCTCTGAAGATGCCAGCCACAGATGCAGGCGAAACGTCAGGAGAGAATGCTGCTAGAACACGGCCATACAGCCCGGAAACCACACAGCACCCAAGTGATTCCGGCTGTGAAAGCCTTCGACAATACACAGAGGAATAAATGTTAGTGGAGAAAGCAAGAAGCCTGTTCTGACACAGCCGAGGCCAATATGGGGTAGGACACCACTGCCACTGGAGTCTCTGACAGCTTTGTCCACCGTTGCTGAGGCAGCCGACAGGACGGAGCAGCTGGCAGACAAAGGTTGATTCCCCATCCCCAGGCTACACATATAAAGGGTTGACGAAGGGAAATATCCTGGGTTGGGAAATATATCCAGGGTTGGGGAAGGGCTTCGCATAGGTCCCATCCCCAAAGGCAAGAAAGAGTGCCCTGGTTCTTCCTCACGCTTGCAAAACCAGAGTCCAGCCTCCCTCTACAGAACCCACTACCGTGAGCGTCAGGCACTTTCAATCCACTTTCACAATTATTTGCAAGTGGATTTTGTTATTCTGCACAAAATCCAGCTACAAAGTGCATTGAAAGTGCATTATTCTGCATGCGGGGAAGGGGCAGCAGACTCCGCTGGGGCCACCCCCGCTTTAGTACCAGGGAGCGGATGCGCGCTCCAACCCGGCGCTCACCTGCTGGGCGCGCTCCACCAGCAGATCCACGGAGCAGAGCCCCAGCACCAGGAGCCCGCGGGCCAGCTCGCCGCTGGTCTTGCTGCGGAAAGCCACCCGCGTGTCGGCAAAGTCCACGGCTGGCGGCGGGGGCAACTGCTTGGGGCGGTGGGCATCTCGCGAGGCGGCGAGGGCCGGGGCTGCAGATCGGGAGGACGATGGTCCAGTTTCGGCGGAGGCTGCACCAAGAACCGGAGCAGCGGTAGTGGAGCGCGGACAGCGCCTGATGAGCAGGGTTGAGGTTGCGTGCAGCGCGCGGGATCCACCGCGGATACTCCGGCAAGACGAAGCCATAGCTGGGAACTGGCGTGAAGAATTAAATCACACTTCCTAAGCGCTTAAATAAGCGCCAAGGAATTATGCCACGCCCTTTGACATTAGTGGCCCACCGCGCGCCCGCGGATTGGTCGCTGCTCTCCCCGCCACGCCCACCAAGGCAGAGGCCGCACCCCCCAGTGTCGCCGGGAGCGCGTTCTGCTACTTTCCTCCGAGCCAAGCTCGTGGCGCGGCTCTGATTTCCCCCACACGCTTTCCCGAGTTTCGCCCACGTGACAAAAAGTATCTGCTCTAATTTCCAGAAAAGACGCTTTCAGAAACCGTGGCGCAAGTGCGTGTGTGAAGGTCAACTTAAAACATTCATGCAAAAATAAGCAAGCTTTTCAGTTGATCAGAACTTTTCCTCAGGCTGGATAGTAGGGAAAAGTTTGTTTCTAAACATGTTGCCGGAGGGTTGGAGCCTGTATTTGCAGTTAGTGGGTGTGACTGTGAGGCAGCAGGAGCACGGTGCAATTTCCATAACATCCTCATTTAGACTAGTAGCCAACCTGCAAGTAGGGTCATTTTCTCCAGATGAGTTCCTTTGGAGAAAATGTCTGCTTTGGAGCGTAGACGGTGACCTAGATTCTTTCCCTTCCCAAGCTTCACCCTCAAGTCTCAGGAATTTCCTAACCGAGTTGGCCACTCTAACTCAGATCCCATTGTTTTAGGGGAGCCCCAGTACTGGAGATCTGCAAGGTGCAGGCATGCTATTCAGCAAGTCAAAAGCTACAAGCCCTGTAGCTGTGGAGCATCCCAGTGCAAAAGAGACTTCAACAAGCTCGCAGCAGGGTAAAGGCACAGAGTAGACAATGAGCCTGCTCCATACTGAGCAAAATCACAGGTCGATGCCACTGACTACTGTCTACTTTGACTGACAGCTGCTCTCCAGGATCTCAGGTACAGAAAAGAATTCACCTTCACTGCCTACCTGACATCCTTTAGTGGAGAACATGGGATCTTCTGCATGCCAGGTAGGCACTGTGCCAATGAAGTGCGACCCCCTCCTCCCCTTGGGCATTTGAGCCTTGCCCAGGAAGCGATTTCAGACAGTTATAATGATTGAGAAGTCAAAGTGAGAGTATCAGTTTTGTAATCTCAAGATTCAACCTATTAAAGCTAATATTTGTATGGCGTTTGGGTAGCTGTATTATATTTTCCTGTCTTTATTTATTTCTTCTGTTTATATTTTCTTTTCTGTTTGTTAACTACATTGAGAAAATTAATAAAATATAAACAAATTAAAAAGAGAAGTCAAAGTGGGAGGTGGGAGTAACAATATCAGTTCTGGCATAAATTCACTATTTTAGCTAGTGGAAGAGGACATAGCTCTGATCCTACCTTTTCATCCAGCAGACATAATAGTTCTGCTTGTTGCTAAAATTATTAAAATTAATCATTAGCTTCTGCCAGACACTGGGATATCAGTGTATGATTTATGGAGTTTATGCTATGTGTGAGTAGGGTTGTAAAAGCTTCGTCTCCTGCTTAAATGATAAGAATGCGGAAATGTGAAGCAATTAAAACCCTGGCATTGTAATAGTTGTTTTATTTGGTTATGGCTGTGGTCGTGTGTTTTTTGAAAATGTATGACGTTAAAGAGGCTAATAGAATCAACTATCTCTTTCATTTGAATCATTGCCTAAGTGAAATGAAAGGGACGTGCTTAGGATAAATGTCAGCATCCAGTAGTATTTTAAGTATGCTAGAGCCTGATGTCATCAATTCTCAGAAGCTAAGCAGGGTCAGCCCTGGTTAGTACTCGGATGGGAGACCACCAAAGAAGTCCAGGGTTGTTATTCGGAGCCACCCAATGGCAAACCATTTTTGTTCATTTCTTGCCTTAAGAACTCTGTAGGGTTGCCATGCATCAAATGCATCCCCACAGCACTTTACAATGCATGGTCATGACAACTCTCTTATTGGGTTTCTGCCCATGGTCCCATACTACAGGCCAGAAAAGTGATGTGTCAAAGACAGGGCTTGCCCAGAACTGCCCAACAGATTCAGGAGGCAGCAGGGATTATTCCAGCAGCATTGCCTGTGTGGATGCTGAAAACATAAGGGCCAAGAACAGAGTACTATAGTGAAGAGCAGCAGACGGAGGTGTGGACTGGCAGGTCCCCTTCTGGAATCTTGGCTCTGTCACAAATGCAGTAGATGTCCTTAGAGAAGCCCTCCTGTTTCTCTCCCTCATCTGCCTCAGGCCCTTGTGACGATTGCCAAGATACTGCATTTGAAGAATTCGACTGTTCCATAATTAACCACAGTTACAGCATTTTGAAAATTAATTCTAATGGCTAAATTACTGTTTTTATGTCATGAGCCCTGTGGTGCAGAGTGGTAAGCTGCAATACTGCATTCAAAGTTCTGCTCACAACCTGATTTCAATCCCGATGAAAGTCGGTTTCAGGTAGCTGGCTCAAGGTTGACTCAGCCTTCCATCCTTCCGAGGTCAGTGAATGAAGATCCAACTTGGGTTTTTTTTGGGGGGTGGGGGGAAGTGTAGATGACTGGAGAAGGCAATGGCAAACCATCTGTGATGTAATCCAATGCATCAGTAATGACCCAGTGCTTGCACAGGAGCCTACCTTTACCTAAATGTTGGGCAACTGTCCCTTTGATGACCTTGGGTTGGATTTCCTGTAAGCTGCCTCTGGACTTCTGCTTTCATTTTCCCTGTAACTTTTAAACCCTTAACCGCACTCTGGAAACCTTATAGCCTTCTGCATGGTAAATACCACAATCCTCAAATCTTTTATGTCTGTTGCTGTAAGAGATATACTTATAGACATGAAAGAATTGTGCAAGCCGCCTTATTCTGTAAGGGAAGTCCCCAAGGGATTTATGTTTTTTGGGGGAGGTGGGTGGGGAGTTAAGGGGAGGTTAATTTTAACCCTATAGAAATCCTCAGCCCCACCTACCTCACAGGGTGTTTGTTGTGAGGGGGGAAGGGCAAGGAGATTGTAAGCCCCTTTGAGTCTCCTACAGGAGAGAAAGGGGGGATATAAATCCAAACTCTTCTTATCTCTCTCGTTTAATATCAGATGGTTGGATAGTTTAGTTAGAAAAATAATTGTTACTGTCATCGTTACCAACAGTATACTACAATTGAAGTACACATACGTGTTAGATAAAATAAGCTCAGTTAAGTAGAAAAAAGATTTGATCATATTGATTGTTTTCTAAGCTATTGATACTATATTGTAATGAGATAACAGTATTACTTTCTATCTGCATTTTATAGCCATTTATTTGTATGTATTCATTTAATAAAACTTAATAATAATAATGAAAAGATTGTGCTGCAATTACCATTGCTGCCAGAACACAAATCTCACAAATGCCTAACACTTCTGGTTCTCTTCCATGCAGCATTGCTTTTCATGGTATTTCTTGGGTCAAATCGCAAGTGTCCTATCAGTGACTTGAAAGGACCTATTTTCACCTATTGATGAATAACTGTGTTGCTGTCACCAACTCCAACTCCCAATGGTTTACCTGCAAGAAATGTAAGCACTGTTATATAAAACACTGTAAAAACATCTTGCAGGCAGCATAGGGCTTAACATCAGTGTTAACTCTAATCGCCTCAGCTAGATTTAAAATATTTCATATGGAAGTAGAAATTTACACTGCAGGAGAACATTTTAAAATTATATATATATCTTTGTCACTATGCTTATTTGAGCTTTGCAGAGAATGGTAATAGATTCTACCTTTTAAACTCCACCCATTGGTCTAGTCTGCCCCAATTGGTCCAATTTGCTACTCTACCTGTAGTTCCAGCCTATCCTCCACCTGTCGGCCTAGCATGCCCCCTTACCTAGATCAGTGTATAGCTTGTCCCTGCATATACCAATTGGTGTATAGCCTGCCCCCCATATATAGCTTGTCTCTCTCATACCAATCAGTAATCCCCCATATTCCGATTGATACATTGCCTACTTTATCCCCAGTGTAACTGTTCTGTTAGAGGATCAAACCATTCACATTGTCCATATGAACTCCACTCCCACACATCAATCACAAGGTTGCTCACCATTGGTGAGACAAAAATACTGTCCCCACATTAGCCAGTGTAAGGGTCTGTTACCCCAGTCATCAACAAGACTCAGGAAGATTTCAAGAGCTTTATTGGAACTGTGTCAGCCCAGGCTGAGATAGCTGAAACTGGGGTTTGGCTCTCTCTGGTATATAACAGTTTGGTTCAACCCTCGCATTCCCATAATATCAGCATGTGAAAGGACGGTGAGAACAGCAGCATTGTTTGGGACAGGCAGTTCACTCCTTCAGGAAGGCAGATAAGGATGCACGGCTAAGCCCTATTGAACTAGTTAAGTGCAAGCAGGGGGAGGCCTCCGCAGCCTTGAGCAATGATAATGGCCGGGCCATCTGAGGCTGGGGTGTGAACGTGCAAGCTGCCAGGCCCAGAATGGCGTGGGCCTGACAGCCAGGCATGCTAGTCAAGTTATGGTGGTGGAAAGTGCCATCAAGCCACAGGGTTTTCAGGTTGATAGACATTCAGAAGTGGTTCGCCATTGCCAGCCTTCACATAGTGATCTGGACTTCTTTGGTGTTCACCCATCCAAGGACTAATCAGCGCCAATCCTGCTTAGCTTCCGAGATGTGATGAGAACAGGCTAGCTTGGGCCATCCAGGTCATGCTATTATTAAGGTTAATTTCTATTTTATATGGTAATAATGTATGTATGTACAAGATGTTTAAATAATGCTAATACAAATTACTTCTCATCCTTCCTCCCAGGGTCGCCTGCCATGCCTTGGGAAATTCCACAGTACCTGCCTCCATGGAGATCCCAAAGGCATCACAATATATGTTTACAGACCTTGCAGTAGGACCGAAACCTTTCTTCTTGGTGCAGCATATCTGGATAGCTATTTCTGGGAAAGGAACAATGTTTTGGCAAGGGCAGAGGAAGGGAGTGAACTGCATGTAAACAGAATCGAAAGTACATTGGCAAAAATTAGTTCTGCAAGGTGCTTGGTAGGGAGGAAAACAACTCCAATGGGAAACAGGATGTGTGTGTGTGTGGGGGGGTGTGTGTGTTCTGGATCCTATCCCTGGTAAGATGGAGAAGCAACTTCCCCAAGACAAGCCTGTTTTTGGAAGGCCTGCTGGCAACAACAACCTTAGAGGGAAAAAAAATGGAGCTCACAAGAATAGGATTCACATATCCTATTCCCTCCACAGGACAACTCTGTAACCAAACACACAGGAGCAGGCAGAAAGGGTTTGCATTCCCAAAGGGCCTAATACAAAATGCACCCGTTTCTCTCCCCTTCAGTCTCAGACACTGTCCCTTCTTAGGGCTGTAAGACCCCTGGCTTCTCTCTCTTTTCCAAGCTGGGTTCCAGTAGCTGAAGGTTGCATCTGCCCAACTCAGGCATGTGTGGAATCAGCCACACCTTGCCACACTGGAGTAAGCAAATTTTAAATCAGTAAAGGAGAGAGACAGTGTGATACTTCCCTGGTCAAGACTGTGTTGCCTTTGCACCATTGTGACCTTCCCTGCAATGGAGGACCTGTAAGGCCTCAGACTGGAGAGGGGAAGGGGTGGCCGCACCTCATGTCTTCACCTTTCCATACCCCCTGATGTTCCACACTGTTTGAGGAGGGATATTTCATCCTCTTTGGGCTGCTGCAGATTCTCCTTAGCTTACCATTTAGGAAAGGAGAAGTTGTGCCTTTCTTTGCTGGGAAGCTCCCTCAGATTAAGGGTTGCCTGGAATGTTCCCCAATGAACAGCTGCCACCACTCGGGACTTCCTAAGAACCTCTAGACTGACCTTCTGAGAAGGCAGTCTTTCAGTGCAACACTAAAGCAATAATGAAGGGCCAGGGTAGAAACTCTAAAAAATATTTTACACCCAACCGAGCAGCACCTCTATAGTGTAAGTACGTGGGAAGGTGGAGATTAAAAGAAAATAGAGAATAGACTAATTAAGAATATTTGGCTGAGGCTGCAGGATGGAGCTTATGGGCCCTTTGTGGTTACCAACCTCCAGGTGAATCCTGGAATTACAGTGGATCTACCATTACACCCAAAGGTGGAACCGGCCTGCTTTGACCTGCAGGCCCGATTCTACCCAGCCCTGTCCCAGGGCTTCCTAACTTCCCCTGGAAGGGGCTCTCTCTCTCTCTCTCTCTCTCTCTCTCTCTCTCTTTCTCTGGTAATTGCTGCCACCACCTGACCTTCGTAGGGATTTCTCACTGGGGAGGATCAGGGCCTGCCAGTTCCCTTGCCAGCTCTGAGATCTTGCCTCTAGGTCTCCCACTTCACATCTCCTGGGTACCACAGGGATGGTTTACGGCCTGGTGCGGCCCTGGAGGAACAGTCACTTGCCAAGTGCCATCCTTCCCCCTGGCGCCCTCCTTTTAAAATAGCATATCCAAGATGGGCGAGGTCTATGGACAGAGAACTGCTACTAGCATCCAACTTAGAAGTATTTATTTTAAAAAAGAACATACTGAGCAAGAGATTCAAAAGAAACAATGGCTGTTACCTTTAGCAACAGCTCTGTCTCCTTCAATGGTCTCAGCCAGAGGAGAGCTTCCTCTCTCCCCCAACAGTCTTATCAGTTCCCAGCCTGGTCAGTCTAGGTCAAGGAAGCTTCTCCTGCTGGAACCAGGTATCTTCTTTCTGAGACCCTTCTGTCTTTTTGAGACCTCCAAATCTGTGATACCTGCTTGGAGAAGTGGAGAGGGGAGTTAACTCATCCCATTGTCTCTCTCTACCTGCATAGTATTTCTAAAGTTGTTAGGTGAGGCCTCTTGCTCAAATAATCACAGTCAATTCTCACATCATGATGTTGAAGCTTTGAAGAGATTTCATTTAAAACAACATGTGTGCGTGATCGCCAGGACAAACTAACTTTATGAATGCACTTTACACATTGAAAAGATGTCTGGATGAGCTGCAAGCAGAGGAAACTCTGGGGGAACATTCAGCAAATGGTGGCAGCTGGAAGAAGGAAGAAAATGGCGTGCATGAGCTGCAAAGAAACCAAAAGTGAGAGCAGGGACTTTCCCGGCCAAAGCTTTATTTGTCAGTGCTCTGTAATCCAAAACCACCCACTCCTGGATCTTTTAAAAACATTGGCAAGAGTTTTATTTGTGCTGTGCAGAAAGGGCCTGAATCACTAGAAAAGGGAATTCATTTAAAACATTTTGAGGCTAGAAATAAAACATTTTTGGGGAAAATCTGTGCGGAATCCCCCCCTAAAATGCTTTTCCCCCCATCTTGAAAATGTTTTATTTGTGCTGTGTGGAAATGGTCATGATTAAACAAAGCAGAAAACAATATTACATACATAGGTATAAAACAGAGCAGTGAGGATTATACATAACAGCAAACAGTTTCAGAAAGTCTGATGAAGGGAACTTTGACTTTCGAAAGCTTATTGCTCCCAAAATCTTGTTGATGTCTAATGTGTTACTGGATGCGTATCCAGTTATAGCAAAAAGTTATACTAGGCAGAGCAATATAGTTCACAATTCTGCTAATAGAATTGCCACCACCAGGTGGGACCTGGAAATCTCCCAAAATTACAAGTTCCCAAAATCACAAACTATAGGGATCAATTCCCCTAGAGAAAGGGGATGTTTTATGGCATACTTTATATACAGAGCCCTCTGGGGACGGGGCGGTATAGAAGCCTAAAGTATAAATAAATAAATGTACCCCACTGAAATCCCAGTTTCTCCCAACACCCACCCTGCCCAGACTTCACCCACAAATCTCCAAGAATTTCCCAACTTGGAGTTGGCAACCGTATCTGCTCCCTTTACAAAACTGCCTTTCAAAACGTTTTGTTCTAGCCTTATATAACCTTTACAAAATGGCCTCCTGAAGAGTCAATGCTCCTCTTTTGTTGCCCTGCTTTATTGGCCTCCAGCTTTCCTTACACTGCCAGGCACCCTCCGGGGGTCTGGGGGGGCGGGGGTTGATGAAAATGAGCAAGCGGCAGAGAAGGTGGTGTGCTGCTGGACTCCAGGGTGGGTTGAAGGAGTGAGATGGTGCCATTGTCAGCAGGACATTACTGTGGCAGCTTCTCTAGTGGTGGCAGCTTTGGTGAATCAGGGAGGGGGAGCTGCTAGGCACTGGAGTAATGAGGTGCCACGCAGGTTGAGCAGAAGCAATATTTTAAAAATCCAAAATAAATCAATTATTATACAGTGCACTGAAACTACAAATTTAAAAACACAGGACTTGAATTTAGCCTCTATACTGAAAGCTATTGGGCTAAATCAGGGGTCCCCAAATCAGGCCCCCGGAAGACATTTATCCGGCCCCCTGGGCAGAAGTGGCTCTCCCCCTTCTCTATCTCCTTTTCCCCAGGTTTACAAACAGCATTAAGCGCGGGCGACTCGCTGCTCATTCCAAGCGGCCGGAGGGGACCGTACCAATGCGGCAAAGGGGGGAGAGAGAAAGGCAGCGGAGCTTCAGGGCCGGATTGGAAGGGGACTGCGGGGGTGGGGGGCTCGGCCAGGGGCGGGTTGAGGGCGGATGGATGGCGCCCCCCCCCACGGGCGGCGCTTGGTCCGGCCCCCGGCTGGGCTCTGGCCATGCGTGAACTGGCCCCCTGTTTAAAAAGTTTGGGGACCCCTGGGCTAAATAGTCCTCAGTGTACAATACATACCGGTAATATATTTGAATATCACAAACTTGATGATGTACCAATGACAGAATGATCTTAATGAAAAATTATAATAAATGAAATGTCTTACCAACTAAAATTTGGCAGTTCATTTTCTTGTGATGTGTATGTATACATTAACCAGCAATCTGACAAAAATACCAGAAGTGATGAGCCCAGTCGTAAGGAAGATAATGCTAAACCGCTGTTGGAAACAGGACCAGTGGGGGAAGAAAACATCTCCCCTCTCAGAGGGGAAAGCAAGTGCAGAACCAGGGCCACAGAGAAAATTCACCTTGGGGTGCAAACTACAACAGCCAGATTCCACACAAGCCAAGAGCAAAAGATGTGGTACAGACTGCTTAAACTCTGATACCTTATTTAGAAATGAATCAGTGCAAATGCATGGAGAAGCGGGGGAAGGAAGGAGAGGATGAAATACATCCACATGCAGCAATCCCTGTGATATCAAGCACCCAGTCCCTTTTGCCTAAGGAATTCTTTTCTGGCAGCAACAGCAGTATTAGCAGGAAGAGGGCCAACCAGACCTGATACTTTCGTTTTCTTCACTGCCTCTCCGGTTCCAGGAATTGGAGCAGTTAATACCATCTATTCAGAGAGTCATGCGAGACTCCAGGAAAGAGCAGAATTTGAGAGCTGTCATGATTTAAGATGCTTATGTTCAGTCGAGTTTTACATGTAAACTTCTTTGTGTTGAAAGCAGGCACGGAACTGTAATGATGTGAATAACCAATAAATAATATGAAAGCCCTTGTAATGCAAATATAATTGACATGATTGTAATAGAATATGGGCTATTACATTGTGAATTTTGCAGAGATGTTAGAAACTGTTTAGCCTTGCCCCTGCTGACTAGAACATGTTGGATATTTTAGTCATTGTAGTCACCGTTAACCCTAACTTATTATTTTTATTTAATTTATTCAATCTTAACTTGTTCTCAAAATTGTAACAAAAACCCGAAACCTGAAACTGACCATAGCCTGATTCTCGGACAGCACCATAGAACTCAATGCAACACTAAGACAAGCCTGAGCCCCTGCCCTTGCCTTAACCCTAACTCTAATTTATTATTTTTATTTAATTAATTCAGTCAAAAATTGTTCCCAAAATTGTAACAGAAACCCAAAACCTGAAATTGACCATAGCCTGATTCTCGAACTGCGCCGTAGAACACAATGTAACACTAAGGCAAGCCTGAGCCTCTGCCCTTGCCTTAACACTAACCCTAACTATTATTTTTATTTCTTTTTTGTTACAATTTTGGGAACAATTTTTGACGGAATAAATTTAAAAAAAATAATAAATTAGGGTTAGGGTTAAGGCAAGGGCAGGGGCTCAGGGTTGCCTTAGTGTTAAGTTGAGTTCTAGGGCACAGTCTGAGAATAGGGCTATGGTCAGTTTTAGGTTTCGGGTTTTTGTTACAATTTTGAGAACAATTTATGACTGAATAAATTAAATTTAAAAAAAAGTTAGGGTTAGGGTTAACGCAAGGGCCGGGGCTGAGGCTTGCCTTAGTGTTATGCTGAGTTCTAGGGCAAAGTTCATTAACATTGTGATGATCAGTTTTAGGTGTTGGGTTTTTGTTACAATTTTGGGAACAAGTTAAGATTGAATAAATTAAATAAAAATAATAGGTTAGGGTTAGGGTTAGGGTTAAGGCAAGGGCAAGGGCTTAGGTTTTCCTTAGTGTTACATTCAGTTCTAGGGCGCAGTCCGAGAATAGGGCTATGGTCAGTTTCAGTTTGGGGTTTTTGTTACAATTTTGGGAACAATTTGTGACTGAATAAATGAAATAATAATAGTTAGGGTTAGGGTTAACGCAAGGGCCGGGGCTGAGGCTTGCCTTAGTGTTATGCTGAGTTCTAGGGCAAAGTTCATTAACATTGTGATGATCAGTTTTAGGTGTTGGGTTTTTGTTACAATTTTGGGAACAAGTTAAGATTGAATAAATTAAATAAAAATAATAGGTTAGGGTTAGGGTTAAGGCAAGAGCAGCGGCTCGGACTTGCCTTAGTGTTACACGAGTTCTAGGGCGCAGTCCGAGAATAGGGCTATGGTCAGTTTTAGGTTTGGGGGTTTTGCCTTAACCCTTGCCTGAACACTAACCCTTATTTTTTCTTTAATTTATTCAGTCATACATTGTTCCCAAAATTCTTATAAAAACCTGAAACTGACCATAGCGCTATTCTCAGACTATGCCCTAGAACTCAACGTAACACTAAGGCAAGCTGAGCCCCTACCCTTGCTTTAACTCTAACCCTAACTTATTATTTTTATTTAATTTATTTTTTGTTACAATTTTGGGAACAATTTATAACTGAATAAATTAAATAAAAATAATAAGTTAGGGTCAGGGTTAATGCAAGGGCCAGGGCTTAGGCTTGCCTTAGTGTTATGCTGAGTTCTAGGATGCAGTCCATTAATATCGTGATGGTCAGTTTTAGGTTTTGGGTTTTTGTTACAATTTTGAAAACAATTTAGGTTTGAATAAATTAAATAAAAATAATAAGTTAGGGTTAGGGTTAGGGTTAAGGAAAGGGCAGGGGCTCAGGCTTGCCTTAGTCTTATGTTGAGTTCTAGGGCACAGTCTGAGAATAGGGCTGTGGTCAGTTCTAGGTTTTGGGTTTTTGTTAGAATTTTGGGAACAATTTGTGACTGAATAAATTAAATTTAAAATAATAAGTTATGGTTAGAGTTAAGGCAAGAGCAGCGGCTCGAGCTTGCCTTAGTGTTATGTTCAGTTCTAGGGCACAGTCAGGGTTATGGTCAGTTTTAGGTTTGGGCGTTTTGCCTTAACCCTTGCCCTTAACATTTACTCTAAGGTCCCTTCCTCACATGCAGAACAATGCACTTTCAATCCACTTTTACAATTGTTTGCAAGTGGATTTTGCTATTCCGTACAGTAAAATCCATCTGCAAAGTGCATTGAAAGTGGATTGAAAATGCACTATTCTGCATGTGCGGAAGGGACCCATCTCTTGCTGCCACTGACTGGGCTAAAGTGGACTTCCAGCATTTCTGCCAGCACTTCAGGGGCTGATCCTCTTGGCAGAATCGTGGGTCCGGGAGGTGATGACAGGTTTATGCTGTGGCCTTTCATCTCCTCTTCCTATATAAAAGGTGGCTAGAAGGAAACCCAAACCCTGCAGTGCTTGCCAAATTCTGCTGCTACCATTTGAGTCGGCTAGGAAACTGGCCCCAGTGAGAATGGTTGCAGATGCAGTGCAGAGAAATGTTTGTGTGTGTGTGTGTAAAGTGACATCAAGTTGCAACTGACGTAGGGCGGCCCCATCAAGGGACTTTTGAGGCAAGTGAGAAGCCGAGGTGGTTTGCCATTGCCTTCCTCTGCAGTGTTTTCCTTGCTGATCTCCCTTCCAAGTACTGACTCTGCTTAGCTTCCAAGATCTGAGGAAATTAGGCTATACCAAGCCGCCTTCCCTCCCTGCAGAGAAGACCAGCCTGGTACGATGGGACACACATTGGCCAAATTCCCACTGAAAATTTAATCTAGATACAACCAAGTTTCAAAAGAATCAGCACCTTTTCATCCAGGTTCCAACATCCTCACTGCAGCATGTTTCTAGTGAACACATGTAGGCCTGCCCCATGGGGGGTGGTGGTGGTGGTGCCTGCTATCAGGGGTGCAATTGTTAAGCTAGCAGCACCAAAATTTCAGAGTATCTTTAGGAGACGCTCCTGATGATACCACCCAGGTTGGGTGAAGTTTGGTTCATGGAGGCCAAAGTTATGGACCCTCAAATGTGTAGCCCCCATCTCCTATTAGCTCCCATTGGAGTGTTTTTTCAAAAAGGTGCATATACAAGCAGGTCCAGGAAAATCCCGTGATAAGGGCAGGGAGGAGCGCCAGAAACGGGATTGATCTGTGTTCCATGCTACGGCTGTGAGGAGATCTTGAGGAAACCTGGATATTTCGGGTGACTATCCCAGGATTAATCGCCAGTGGGAATTCTCCCATTATGTTCAGGAAGGTAGACAGTGCTCTAAGATGAAAAACAAAAGGAGAGAGAAATGTTGCTGTCCTTTCAGATACAATTCAAGTAATGGGCAGAAAGGATCGGGGGAACCACTGGACTAGGGCACAGCAAAGTCCAGAGACCAGGCACGATGGAATCAGGACTTCTCTTTGCAGTTCCAGTCCAATCCTGTTGGGCTTGGTTGTAAACGCTCAGCTGATGAGGCAAAAGTCTGCACCAGAGAGATTTTGCACCAAGGGACCTTTTTCATCCTGGGCAGCAACCCCTGAGAAATAGCTACGGGTTGTTTTGTCTCATGGCGAAAGTAGATTTTACTTTGCTGGAATGGGAAAATGAAACAGAAGTCTGGCGGCACTTTAAGGACTAATGACATTTATTCCAGCTTAAGTTTTTGTGAGGAAGGACAACTTGACTCGGGTGACCTCTAGTGGTCAGCAACAGGCAACTTAATTTTTCTGCTTCCACAGAAGTGAAAAAGTTTTAACAAATCCAAAGACTGGTTGACTTTAATGAATGATGCCCTTGGAGCAGATTTTCTTTTCATATTTTCTGAAATGCAGAGAATGACTCCCTGTCTAGTGTTCCTGTTTTTGACCATTGCCTTTGAATAGAGTGTAGTATATTTAGGGAGACCCACAGCATTATTTGCTAGAAGTGGGGTTTTCCTCTGCATCAAGGTTTTTAAAATGTCTGGCCTAGTTTAGCTTGTTCTCTCTATTTGCCTTTCCACTGTGTCACGTAAGGGCAAGTGCTGTTCTTTCTATTATGTTTGAACAAACGAAGCGTATTGAAAGGACAAATGTTAACAAAGCCTTTGAGAGGCAATTCTGGAGTGTCCAGCGGAGGCATGCTGGGTCATTTAGACATGAGGGACTCTGGTCACAAAGGGTAGCCTTTCCTTGTAGAAGTGTTCAAGACTTAAGAAATCATTGGCAGATGGCTGAAAAGAGTTGAAGTTCATGATGTCTTCAGTTGTAACTTTTCTAAGCTCCCTTGCATGCCACCCCTCCCTCCCCTTTCCTTGCATGCCACCCCCTCCCCCTCCCTCCACTAGGGTGGGTGGGCTATGTCCAGATGCTAGGCCCCTCCCCCTCCCTTGCATGGCACCCCTCCCTCCCTCCCTCCCTTTCCTTTGCATGACACCCTTCCCCCTCCCTCCGCTAGGGTGGGTGGGCCATGTCCAGATGCCGGACCCCCTCCCTTTCCCTCCCCTCCCTTGCATGCCATCCCTAAAATGAAATGCTACATCAAAACAAAACAATGGTTTTGTTCCATGCGCATAGGAATCATGTACAGCAACCCTCATGGCACCCCTTGATTAAGTCAGAATCTTGTGGCACTTTAAAGGCTTGCAAGATTTTATTTCCATATAAACTTATGTGGAGTACAGCCCACTTTATTGAATGCTATGAAAAGGGACCACATTAGGGAGGCATTTGTATTTTGAGGTTGTAAAATAAACAGCCCAGAGACCTGTAACACCTGCAGTACTGTACTCAAAGCTCTGCTCATGACCTGAGTTCGATTCTGATCAGTTTCAGATAGGTTGGCAAAATGAGCACTCCAGGTTGGCAAAATGAGCACTTGTCTTGCTGGGGGTAAAGAGCAGGAGACTGGAGAAGGCAGTGGCAAACTACCCTGTAAACAAAGTCTGCCTAGTAAATGTCATGATGGGACATTACCTCATGGGTCAAGAAATGACCTGGTGCTTGCACAGGGACCCCCTTTACCTTTCCTAAAATAAACAGGGTCAAAGGTAATGAAATGCAGTAAGCACAAACTGAGATGTATGTATGCAAAATTAAAATGTAGTATGGAAATATATATCCACAATAGCGGTAACTAGCCCTCTGCCTACTTTTGCTAAACCATTTAATGCTTGTAATGACTGAGGAGCTCCATCCTTAAGACAATTTACAACTTTAATGACTAAGGAATCTCAAGTCCTTGTTCAAGTCCTTGTTCCCTAGGGTAGGGAATTTTGTCAAAACTATACGAAACTGAGTCTGAATAAAGAATTAAGGCAAAAAATTACAATGGCTGTTTCAGCTAGTTTCAAGACAAAGGCTCATTCCGCACATGCAGAATAATGCACTTTCAAACTGCTTTCAGTGCTCTTTGAAGCTGTGCGGTATAGCAAAATCCACTTGCAAACAGTTGTGAAAGTGGTTTGAAAACGCATTATTTTGCGTGTGCGGAAGGGGCCTAAGAAAGGAAACAAATGCAGCAAATTTATATATATAATCAAGTCACAAGGTACATATTTGAAATGGGTGTCATTTGGTGAAGAAATGTTGCCTGATGTTGAAAATTAGGGTTGCCAGCTGGGAAATTATTGGAGATCTGGAGATGGAGCCAGGAACGGACAAGGACCTCAGTGGGGTACAAGGCCACGGAGTCCACCCTCCAAAGCATCCGTTTTATCCAGGGGAACTGACCTCTGTAGTCTTGAGATGAAGTTTAATTCCAAAAGATCTCCAGGTCCCACCTAGAAGTTGGCATCCCTCTTTAAAATACAGAGCAAATGTGGTTTGATAGGGACTCACTCAGATCAGATGTCACCAAAGGTCCCCCCCCCCCAATATGCTCTGTTTATGTCATCAAATGCTTGGTTGAAACTGAGGTCATTTGTATGTTGAAATGCATCCTGACACATACGATATTACAAAATATATTTGAGAGAATTTTCCCCATTCAGACATTTTCTCTCCCTCCCCCCTCCCCATTTTAGCTGAAAGAAAACCCAGAACTGAAATGGCACTCCCCCCCCAAATCCGGGCCTTTCATTTTGTGTTCCTGTACAGTAATATCTAAACTGGGGTTCCACTCAGCTGACCAGTTTTTCCTCACTGGTCCCAGAGAAGCAGGCTGTGCTCCCAGGGTACGTTGTGGAATCACTGCAATTTCTGCTCACCACAGTGTCATAAGCCCACAAGACATCATTTTCTTTTTGCTAGTGTGTACAATGATAAATGGGTATGGGGGCAGATGGCATGAGTGGGTCTGAAAAAGCTATCCTATTTTGCAACTTCTGATCTAGAGAAAGAGGAAGATCTCAAGGTATACTTTTTTGGACCTGCAGGAATTCCTGCCTATCCATAACAGTCTTGAGACAACAGGATGCACCACTTTAACTTTTCTAATGTGGAGTACGAGATGAACTATGGGTAGGTGATGCTTGCAGCCATGTGAGGTATGTTATTCTTAAGAGCGTCAGAACTGACTTGGCACCCAAAACTCAAAACAAAACAGCGCCTTAAAGACTAACATTATTTCTAGCATAAGCTTTCTTGATCCAGAGCTCAGCGTGATACATAGGAAGTGTTAATCTATTAGGCAGAAGTATTTATACTTCAAGTTGCATACAACAGAAGGAGGGGTGTGTGTGTGTGTGTGTGTGTGTGGACAGTTTGAAACAATCAGAAGAGTAATCAATCCACTTGGAGCGGACAAGGACCACAATGCTATTGTTGCTACTTAAAAATGTTACAGGTGCCAATGGAGACATCTGTAATGTCACAGTCTCATACAGTGCGTGTGTGTGAGTGTGGGGCTATCAGTCTTTTCCCCTTCTGTGTCTGATCTGCAGGATCTCCTCAAGAATGTTGCAGTCGTGCTTGGGACAACTATATTATTGATGTCCTCTGAATCAATAACTTTTTTTTAAAGGAAAGAATTTCAATTCCAGACGGATCTGCTGCAAAGAGGATTTAGTGCTCAAAAAGGGGGAGGAGGGTTTAGAAAGGAAGGAAGGCTATTCATGTCATGCATATTTCATGGGCTGTGATGCTCAACCTGACACTGCAGAAACCAGCCCCTCCGATAAACAAGCAAGCAAGCAAGCAAACCTCGGCAGATGGCAACAAGTTCCCGGAATCTCACCTGGGAGGGAGATGGATGAGCCTGAAATGGCTCCCTCTGCACTTCGGTGGAAATGTCAAACAGGTCTGACAGGTGCTCCCTCACATCCCTGCTAATGTCACTCCCATCCCCATTGCGTGTACTTAATGGGCTCCCTCTCGAGTTGCCTAAGCAAGGGTTTTCCAGCATTGCACTCTGTTTGCAAGCAGAATGAGCTTGTCCTGGCTGGTTCCCTGGCCCAAAAAAAGCCCAACCTCAGACTGTGCAATAATTAGGGCTTGGCTGTGGCTCTGAGGGCCGCCAGGTACCAGTCGTAGGGGAGAGGTAAGAAGCACATTGCCAGCAGCAAAGGAAAAGCACCCAGAAGAACATTTGGGGAGGCACTAGAACTGGGTTATGGAATCTCTCCTGTGATGGTAGGACAGCCTGAACCTATGTCTGTTTACTCAAATGATCTCAATGAAACTCTGTGTCTTATGCCCAAGCAAGCATAATTTGCAGCCCGAATCAGTCAAGATAGAGTTAAGTACTGGAGCCAGTCAGTGGCCCCTTCTGCACCGGCAGAATAATGCACTTCCAATCCACTTTCAGTGCACTTTGCAGCTGGATTTTACTGTGCGGAATAGCAAAGTCCACTTGCAAACAATTCTGAAAGTGGATTGAAAGTGCATTATTCTGCATGTGTGGAAGGGGCCAGTCTCTCTCTAACCCACTTCCATCATCATTCCTCCCCAACAAGTCCCACAGCTTCACTGACTTATATTAAGCTTGCAAAGCAAGCATCTAAGGGTCTTTATTTTATTAATTAATCAATTTAAAAATTCTTATTTATTTATACCCCATTTGCCCCCTCCCAAACTATCCCACTACATCAGCCTGCCTCTACTTGGTTTCATACTAACTACATCCCTGTGACATATATAAAGCTGAGAGAGTGACCAGCCAAGGTCACCCAGTAAACATTCTTAGTAGATCAGGAATTCAAACCTGGGTTCCAGCACCCTAACCACAACACTAGGCTGATCACTTAAAGCAGGGGTGTACAACGCTGGCATTCCAGATGTTCACAGACTACGATTTGCACCAGCACATTGCTGGCAGGGGCTGATGGGAATCATAGTCCATGAACATCTGGAGGGCCAGAGTTGGATATCCCTGACTTAAAGTATAACTGATCTCTATTAAGTGTTCCCAAGTACAAATGCTTGCCTAAGAACAGAGCAAGTATATTGCTGAACCAAAACAGAGTCTACTAAGAATACCTGTTTTGGTAAGCTATAGGTATCAGGAAATTTACTGGGCATGGGTTGAACTGCTTTTGCCCATTTACCTTCTTCCCATCCACTTGCTTATTTGTATGTATGTATGTATGTATGTATGTATGTATGTATGTATGTATGTATGTATGTATGTATGTATGTATGTATGTATGTATGTATGTATGTATGTATGTATGTATGTATGTATGTATGTATGTATGTATGTATGTATGTATGTATGTATGTATTTTTAGCCTGCCCTATACCCAAAGGTTCAAGGCAGGTAACACCACAAGATTAAAATCATAAAATATTGATACACCTAAAAATGAATACAATATATCACACTATAACAATAAAACTTATTTAAAATCCATACAACCTATTAAAAACTACCAAAATTTACAAAACATATTAAAATGAATAACAACAAATTTAAAAACTCATAAAGGCTATTTAATAATTCATATTACCAGCAGGGAAAAACCATCTCTTCAGCCAAAGGCCAGGGAAAATAGGTGCGCCTTTACTAGTTTTCTAAATGCATATAAAGAAGATCTTTGATGCACTTCAGGGGGAGTTTGTTTCACAGTCTTGGGGCCTCATTTACCTCTCCTGCACACTTGTTAAGAATGCCTGGAAAGTGGTTGCTCTATACAGAACTCATTCCTCAATGTATTACAGCAGCAACGTAGGATGACAGCAAAGAGAAAAGTTGTCAGCAGTTGGCTGGCAAGCCTTGACAGATTTGGAGGAGTGGTGACAGGTTACTGGCATAAAACAATACCACGACATCACTTCCAGCTGTGTACCTAGAAGTGACATCAAGGTGTTGCATGATGCTCTAGGAATTTCCCCAACCTCTACGGTTTTTTTACTA
Organism: Sphaerodactylus townsendi; assembly: GCF_021028975.2. Lineage (NCBI taxonomy): Eukaryota > Metazoa > Chordata > Lepidosauria > Squamata > Sphaerodactylidae > Sphaerodactylus > Sphaerodactylus townsendi. The sequence continues at coordinate 35,915,945 of NC_059437.1, forward strand.
TAGCTATTTGGAGAATCCCTTCACTGTTGTGTGATGTTGTGACTTCACTGTTGGGTATGCAACTAGACATGATGTCATAGTGTTGTGTATGCTAGTCCCCCCCATTTTGCTTCCACTGCTCCACCAAGCAGAAGCAGGAACGTGAAGCCAAGGATAACCTTTCCCACACTTCTAGCACATAAATAAGGAGACAGACTTTGCTTCATCATTCTCTCCAGCCATACAGCCATCATTCACTTACGCCATTTGAGAAGACTGTGATTCATATCTCATCTCAGTCATGAATCTATGAGGTGGCATTAGGCAAACCATCTCCCCCTGGCAATGTCAGGGATAGGTCTAGGCAATTTTGCTCTGTCTTCCTGTAAAAACTGTTTGTCTTCTGTGGGAAACAGGATGCTGGACTAGATGCGCTACTGGTCTGATCCAGCTGGACACCACATAAAAATCCCTAAGTTTGGCTCTTAAGTCCTGCCTCTGTTCCAACCCCCACTCCAGTGGAAAAATATGAGTATAATAATACAGGTTAACCTCATAGGGTTGTTGTGGGAATGAATGAACACTTGAGGAGTGCTATATAAGTCTATAATATTATTAGAGTGGTTAAGAGCAGCTGACTCTAATCTGGACAACCAGCTTCAATTTCCCACTCCTCTGCATGAAGCTTGCTGGGTGATGTTGAGCCAGTCATAGTTCTCTCAGAACTCTTTCAGCCTACATGGTAGCAGCCAATGGAAAACCACCTCCATATGCTTGTTGCCTTGAAAACCCTATGGTGTTGCCATAAGTTGGCTGTGACTTCACAGAACTTTACACCAACAATGATAATTACTTAAGGCGTCTCCAGTTTCAGGCATCAGGACCAGAAAGAGCCTTTTCCAGAGGGCCTGGATGCCTGCTGTCTCCTTTTCCAGAGGGCAAGGTGGACTGTATATGAGGGATCTTCCTGGGCATCGAGGTTGATCAGAGAGGACATCCTGAGATAGCATTCTAGGATCTCTCCAGTAGGTGGCAGCATCAGCACTATCAGAGGCCAACTGATGCGTCAAAAAAAAAAAAAAAAAAAGGATGCAGGTTTTCCTGTAGCAGGATATGGAGAGTTTCTTTGGACTTTCCTCGCCCTGTTTTTGCACCCTTGCTCCTGAGTCTGACATCATGCCAATCTTGATTTATTCTTGTACAGCACTGTGTCTTTTGGCTCCAGTGCTCTGGCACAGGGGAAAGGCCATGACTCAGTGGTAGAATGCCAGTTTGACATGCAGAAGGTCCCAGTTTCAATCTTTACCATTTCCAGATAAAATTATCAGAAAGTAGCTGATGTGAAAAACTTCTACCTGAGACCCTGGAAATCTGCCTCTAGTCTGAATAGTCAGTATTGACTTTGATAGACCAGTAGTGTGGTTCAGTATAAGACAACTTCATGTGTTCAGTTCCCCAGTTTTAAGGGAGAAGGACTCATTTTAGACCCTCTGGTCTCTGGTAAACCTGAGGCACTATATGGCACCCAAGTTTCTGTGGGGCATCAACACTTTGTTCTTCTGTCAATACACACTTGGCCTGATCCTTGCAAAGCACCACCAAACATTTTGCTTCTGTGTACAGCCCACACAATCCCAGGGGCATAAATGGGATTAAAATATTGTTGAAGAATACACCAATACTATTCTATTCTATTCTATTCTATTCTATTCTATTCTATTCTATTCTATTCTATTCTATTCTATTCTAAGAATACACCAATACTACAGAATGCCCATCATCAGTGGTGCATCTTGGCTGGTTTGACAAGATTATGTTAACAGAACAGACGTAGTGCTGCCAGGAGTGAGATATAGCCAACCTGATTCAGACTCCTGAGGGGATAAAAAGTTCTCACATCACTTCTGAGGTGAATGGTACCTATACCTAGGGTAGACAGAAGCAACAGTCTTAGGGGACCATACCGCTGTGGGCAGTTGTGAACGGGAACTCCTGAGGGACATGCCCATGGGGTAGAAGAGGTCAGTGGCTAGAGAGGCACCATCCTAGATTATTGTCTGAGAGGTTCTCTGTATGAGGGAACAAAGGTAAACCCCAGAAGGTAGGAGTTATGTGGAAGAAACAGCTAGCACCAGAGATTTAGGGAGTCTGGTGGTCACCCACAAAGCCTCTGATGAAGAAAAGTCAATTTTTGGAACTGAGGCACTTCATGTTAAATCCTAACAACCTAAACAGGCAAAAGTTATTTGTGGATTTCTGGGCCATCATTAACATCTTGAACTCAGTCTGGGTTGTTTGTTTGTTTATCTAGACATTTCTACCCTGTTTTTCTCCTCAGGGGGAGAACCCAAACTATTGTTGCCAGGTTCCTCCTGGGGAGGACAGAGAAACCAGTGGGATACAATACTATAGATCAACCTTCCAAAACATCAATTTTCTTCTGGGGAATCAATCTCTGAAGTCTGGAGATGAGCTGTAATTCCATGGGATCACCAAGTCCCACCTGAAGGCTGACACCTCTAACCCAAACCAGCTTACCGAATCATTCTCCCCTCCTTCATTTTATCATTACAACATCGGTCCTATGACTTGAGTTAGGCTGAGAGTGAGTTGCTGTCTCAAGGTTATTCAGAAAGCTTCTGTGGCAGAGTGGGGACATGTACCTGGGTCTTCCAAATCCGAGTCTGACAGTCTGATCATGATACCACACTCGCATCACAGTAGTTCAAGATCAACTACTTTAACCTTCATCAACTTCCTGTGATGCGGCGGCCAAGAAAGCCAATGTGATTTTGGGCTGTATCAATAGGAGTATAGTGTCAAGATCGAGGGATGTAATTGTTCTTCTCTATGGTCCTTTCCATACATGCAAGAATAATGCACTTTCAATCCACTTCCAATCCGCTTTGCGGCTGTGAGGAATAGCAAAATCCACTTGCAAACAATTGTGAAAGTGGATTGAAAGTGAATTATTCTGCATGTGCAGAAGGGGCCTATTATGGATTGGTTAGACCTCACCTGGAATATTGTGTACAGTTCTGGGCACTGCAATTCAAGAAGGATATTGACAAGCTGGATTGGGTTCAGAGAAGGGCAACCAAAATGGTAAAAGGTCTGGAATCCATGCCCTGTGAGGAGAGACTTAGGGAGCTGGGTATGTTTCGTTTGGTGTAGAGAAGGTTAAGAGGTGACATGATAGCCATGTTTAGATATTTGAAGGGATGCCATGTTGGTGAGGGAGCAAGCTTGTGTTCTGCTGCTCCACAGACTAGGACCAGGAGTCATGGGTTCAAGGGGAAGGAAAAGAGATTCCACCTAAACATCAGGAAAAACTTCCTGACAGTAAGGGCTGTTTGTCAGTGGAATGAACTACCTTGGAGTGTGGTGGAGTCTCCTTCTTTAGAGGTTTTAAAACAGAGGCTGGGTGGCCATTTGTCAGGAGTGCTTTGATTGTGTGTTCCTGCATGGAAGGGGGTTGGACTTGATGGCCCTTGGGGTCTCTTCCAACTCTGTTCTATGATTCTATGAAAGCTTCGCTGGCGGTTGCTCGCCTGCATCTGCAAGAAAAGGCCACAGCCTTTTTTACCCAGTTAGTGGATTCATAATTCCACTGGGCTCCCAGGTCTGTTGCAACTTTTGAACTTTCTGTGTCTTTTGGTGAAGCTGATTTATCACCAAGTGGTGGGTTTTGCAGCTAAAATAAATTAAGCAATAGTCTGGAGCAGTTCTGCCAAGCTGCATGCTGTCCAACAGAGGGTCTGTGAGTACTCCCACGCACACAATTAGGGCTCGCTGTGTCAGGGCTGCTATTTAATTTGAGCCTTTCAGTGAGTTCTAGAAATTCATCCGTGGAAGGAAAAGAAACTTTTCTGAAAGCAGAAAAGCATGAAGACATTAACACATACCTTCCCTTTGATGAAAAGAAAATGGTCCAACTTTACAAGGCATTTGGAAGACTATTTCTTCACTTCCTAAAAGCTTGCCGCTTGCAACTCTACTTCCTAAAGATAGACCCTATTCTCTGGAACCTCTCTAGGGTAAATTGCTCTCTCTGTTTTGCCCCTATTTTGTCTTTGAAGACATTAGTGCATAGGTGTCAAACTTGCAGCCCTCCAGATGTTATGGACTACAGTTCCCATCATCCCCTGCCAGCATCGTGCTGGCAGGGAATGATGGGAATGGTAGTCCATAACATCTGGAGGGGCCGTGAGTTTGACACCTGTGCGTTAGTGGATTCCGCAAAGCATATTTAGAACGCATTGCAATTGTTATAAATGAACTTTTCCCTTTGGGGAAAACGAGTGCTAGTCTACTAGTAGCAGCAGTGGAATGTCAACTCAATGCATGGCAGCTGTAAAAAAGGCAAACTCTATGCTGGGGATCATTAGAAAAGGAATTGATAATAAAACTGCAAAGATTGTCATGCCCTTATATAAAGCAGTGGTGTGACCGCACTTGGAGTACTGTGTCCAGTTCTGGTCGCCACATCTCAAAAAGGATATCGAAGAGATAGAAAAAGTGCAGAGAAGGGCAACGAGGATGATTGAGGGACTGGAGCACCTTCCCTATGAGGAGAGGCTGCAGCGTTTGGGACTCTTTAGTTTGGAGAGGAGACGTCTGAGGGGGGATATGATTGAAGTCTACAAAATTATGCATGGGGTAGAAAATGTTGACAGAGAGAAATTTTTCTCTCTTTCTCACAATACTAGAACCAGGGGGCATACATTGAAAATGCTGGGGGGAAGAATTAGGACTAATAAAAGGAAACACTTCTTCACGCAACGTGTGATTGGTGTTTGGAATATGCTGCCACAGGAGGTGGTGATGGCCACTAACCTGGATAGCTTTAAAAGGGGCTTGGACAGATTTATGGAGGAGAAGTCGATTTATGGCTACCAATCTTGATCCTCTTTGCAAATGAGATTGCAAATGCCTTAACAGACCAGGTGATCGGGAGCAACAGCCGCAGAAGGCCATTGCGTTCACATCCTACATGTGAGCTCCCCAAGGCACCTGGTGGGCCACTGCGAGTAGCAGAGAGCTGGACTAGATGGACTTTGGTCTGATCAAGCAGGCTAGTTCTTATGTTCTTATGTACTACTTGCAGAGAAAATTTCTTTTAATGTGTGTGGGTGGGGCTGTTGAAAGCGGTACTTCTTGAGCTGCAGTCTGAGGCAGCTCTGTCCATTCTAGCATCTTATTTCCTTAGAATAGCCCAACTGTTCTGTGCCGAAATGGCCCGGCCCACGATTCTACCACTTAATTCTGAATAATGTGCCGAGCTGGCCATATGCTGCTCTCGACACGGCAGAAGCAGGGTCAGCAAACAAACTGCCAGCAGCCCTCTATTAATGAGTGTCAGGACTGGCCTGTAGTGGTAGTGGGGGCTGTATCTTCTTGCTTGGTACACGCCTCCCAAATGGCACATCCTCCTACGCTTTCATCAGTTACAGGACTACTTTGCAGATGAAAACAGGGACACTCCTGGGTTCCCTTAACACCTCCATTTGCACATAAGGATTCTAGCTGAAGCACTGTAAATTAAGGTGCTAACAGGCCAGGAGAAAATGCCCTGTGCCTTTAATAGAGGCTTAATGTATGGAAATGAACAAGTACAGTTTTTCAGGGCAGGAGGTAAATAATGTATCCTGGGGCAGAACATCTCTTTAAACCTCTATTAAAGGGTTGAGACATTTCTCTCTCTCCAGTCTATAAATGCAGGCATATTTCCAGAAAATAACTTGTGGACCATGCTTCACCCCCCTACCAACAGCACCCCCCCCTTACACTTGGATTCTCATTAGAGTCTCTTTTGCTCTTTCCATCGCACTCGAAAACTGCCCGACAGCTGCCAAACTGCACACAATAACTTGTAACATGTAGGTTTTTCCTGTTGTTTTCTGTCTTCCACAGGTATAGAGGTTGCAAAGTCAGGAGGGAGGAGAGGTTTTTTAAAACTCTTCCCATTCTGGTAGCTCTTCTTCTAAAAGTTGTCCCCCCCTCCACCACTACTTTTCATGCCATAGGGAAATGATACATGTCTGTGGGGGACATTTGGTAAAGAACACGAAACCACAAAAGAGAGGGTACACAAGAGAGCCTGATAGGAAGTCTGGCGCTCACATACACATGTCTCTCCCTCTCCCCAAACCCAGCCCTGCAGGTGAAATGCCCATTCAGGGAATACCAAATGTCATTACGGAACAGGAGAAGAGGCAATGCTGATTGGGGTTTGGAAGAGCTTACCACAAAAGCAGACTTAACAGCTTTCAATTAATGTTTTAAGACTTGCCCCTAATCAGCAGCTGCTTTATAGCTGTTACAAAAGGTTTTTTTTCCCTCAGGGAGGGGATTCGTCTCTATAGATCTATATAAAGAAACTGCTGAAGCTGAGGTGAAGTATTGAGGGGCTGCAATCTATCACATCATCCCTGACATTTACAGGTGTGGACGGCGATGAAGCCAACCGAGTGAATGGGTTTCAGTGCTGAAGCGGACTGCAGGCAAGAAATAGCTGCAAGAGTCCTGAATGTGAATTGATGGCCCACACTTGCTCATTTATTTTCCCTCGCTCGCTGTTGAGTCTTTGGTCCTGGAGGTTTTGCTAGCGTAAAAACTTCAAAAAGGAAACAACTGAGCACACCATGACCAATGATTTATTTATTTTTATTTATTTTATTATTGCATTTTTAGACTAGAACGAATATTGTGGTGGTGGTGGTGGCAGTGGCGGTGGCGGGGTGGGAGTATAAGAAATCTGAGAAATCTGTTTCTTCCTGAGGCAAACTGTTCAGGAGGCAGATCAGAGAATCAGCAACTTTCTAGGGCCAAGGAGAGTCCACTTAGCATCTTCCACCCCCTAATTGCTCTGGAGTTGATTACTGCCCTCTGGCCACCTACAGTAGTGATGCTGCAGGCTGAGAACAGCAGAAACCAGGTTAGGAACAGGCCAACGTTGATATTACAAGCTAGAGTAGTCATGCAGGGAACCAATTTTGTTCAGGAGGAGAGGGGGTTTACCTGCCTTGGGCATATTTGTTACAGAAATTGGTTACACAAACAAAAATTTTAAAAATACTCCCTGTGCAGCTTCAGTGGTTGAATCTCCCCCCCTCCCTATGATGATAATAATTACTGTCTGTTTCTCTTCCCTTCCAGGGTGATAACAGTGTGTGGGAAAGGGGTCAGTTTTGTTTGGTGAAGCCATGCTGAGGGCCTGGGACAAGCAGTCCCCTTCTCCCTTCCAGCAGAACTCCAGTCTAAATCCAGGCCTCTGTGTCCTGCATCAACCCAAATAGATCTAGTCCTCCTCTATGAGGGGTCTAATGGCTCTTCTCATGCTTCCCCAGGAGAAAACATGCAACTGTATAATGCAGTAAAAAAACCCTCTAGGGTCAGTTGAGAATGAAAACTGATCTCCAGATTATAGCGATCAGTTCTCCTGTACAAAATGGCTGCTTGGAAGGGTGGACTCTAGTGCATGACATGGAAGTCTCTCCCCCCCACCCCAAACCTTGTATTTTCCAGGCTCTAGTCTACTCCCAAATCTCCAGGAACATTCCAATTCAGAGTTGGCAAACCTGACTATCACGGTGTGTGTGGGACCTTTTGCTGATGATTTGCAGAATCTCTAGGAGATGAAGGAAGTATCTGTGAATCTGTAAATAATTAGCATTTCTTTTACCAAGACCAGCATGCTGTAAGAATGCAGGCACTTCCCCCAGCCCAGATACCTCTGTCAGTACTGGCATCTGCATCTGCATAGCACTTCGCATCCATTGAGCAAAAAACCCCCAAGGTTTTACTTTCATCATTGCAACGGGAACTTAAATTGCATTAATCTTCCAGTGTCTGTAGATTCTTTTTTTAAATTCATATCCTTGTCCGTCCCTCCCCTTAAACTGAATCTCAGTGCTAGTCACAGCTGCACAAGTACAGTAATGATCTTGTATCTTCAGAGACTTGGCTGGCTTTGCTTGCTAATTAGACAGTCTGGAAATACCTACTCTGTCTGACCGAGGAGAAAGAATGGCTCTTATTCTTGGAAGATTTCAGACCTTTTGCTTCTGGGGTCTCTTTTCTCCGCTCACTAAAATCTGGTTGGGGCCATTACCATTAGCCCTTGACCCTTTCCAAAAGTGAGATGAAGCTTGCTTATTCCCACATATTAAATCTCAGGGATGCCACAGATCCAGACTAGGTAACAGACAACATAACACTCCATTTGACCTCCAGGGTTTGACCCCCTGTGATATTCCTCATCCTCTTTCCTCTTCAGGATCATGTGGTGCACTTTCCCTACTGACACTTTGCTTCCAAAGTCCTTCTGTACTTTTCTTTCTTTAACCCCTGTTTCTTTTTTCAGCACAGGTTTTTGCATTCTTCACCTACCTTTTCCAGGGTTCTTGTTCTTCATCCATTGCCCATTCTTCTACTTCCTCTTTTAACTCCCTTCCCTGCAATGATGTGCTTTAACTTCCATGCCTTCTGCTACAGTATTGATCACCTGTCCTTAAAACTTCCTGCCCTCTGAACACCTCTGTGCTTTTTTGCTAGCCCTGCTGCTTCCAATACAACACAGCTCCTCCTTTCTTAAGGTCTTCAAACTGGCCATTCAGTTTTTCCTACAGGTGTTACCATTTGTCGACACTCTGTTCCTGAAACATTCACACTGAGCATCTAGAATGTTTGTGAATATTCCATGATACAGCAGCTCAGCCAGGGGAGGGCATGTGCATTTGGGCCATAAATTACAGGCATTTCTGAGCTTTAAGCCCAGAATTGACAGACACACATTATAATCCTAAACACAATGACACCCTTCTAAGCCACTGACTCCAAGAGGCTTAGAAGGATATAACTCTACTTAGGATTGCACTAATAGTGTGTATGCCTCCAGTAATGACTGTTCTATGAATGGGCAAGGATTTCATTTGTAAAAGGCGTAATTATTATAGTATGCATTCAGAGGCAGCAATTATGCTGATAAATCGCTGCAGGCTGCACTGATGAGTAAAACAGGCTAGCATATTTACGTATTCCTTTCCTCTCTCCTTTTTTCGAAACAAGTGGAATTCGTTAAGTCCTGGGAAGAAAATGATTTGTTCCCTCCCTTAATAGCTATAAATTTTCTCTCTCTCTAATATAATCGCTGTTGTGTTGTTACTCCCTGTAAGAAACCACTTATCAGCTGCAGATTTCTTTCTGAAAAGGCAAGTTACGCCCTTCATGAAGGTTGAAACTAATTAGAGAAGCAATTCAGGTCAAATATAGGAAATAAATACTATAGATTACTCTGTAGTTGTTACTACTATGGCTTTATGCTATGCTCTGTTAGGTTACACGTGAAGCATTTGTCTAACAGTGGGGCTGGAGAAAGCATAGAGCCTTGACTTTGGGGGAATTGCAGGAGAAAAAAAAATCAGCAACAACTCCAATGTGAATTCTGGGTTAGAGCTGAGACAGTGCTTCCTGGTTAGGAATTCGTCTTTACCAATCCACCCACTGTCAGGTAGCTTAAAGGTAGTGCATCCTTGAGCTGCTGGTTCAGTTTCATAAAAGATTGCCTAGAAGAGATCATTGGCACCCTCCATGAGCTGGCAGAAATGTTGCCGGATGTGGTGCTGCAGTTTCCTAGACTAATACTTCTGGGAGACTTCAACATTCATGCTGGGAATAACCTTGTTCGGACTGACTCAGGGTTTTATACCTCCTTTGACAGTTTTGGGTCTGTATCAAATTATGACTAGGTGAGCACCCTGGACTTTAATTTTTTTGCACTGAGCCTTTGAGGGAAGGTTTGGTTTCAGGGCTGGAGATTTACTGTGAACCATCGTCCGACCACTACCTACTTAAAGCCAAGAGGAATGGGGCTCCCACACCCTGCATGACAGGTGGCTCAGCTGAAGTGGTCTGCTCAAGGAGGCTCATGAATCCTATTGGATTCCGGATTGCCTTAGGGATTTTTAGGATCCCAAACATATGTTCTGTTGAAGCCTCAGTGGAAACACTGAACATGAAGCTCCTTGAAGCTATTGTCAAGGTTGCCACCTATTGACCTATGGGAAGAAACCCAGCCTCCTGGTGATCTGAAAATGTTGAAGAACTTGTGCTATATCTGACAGATTGTGCTGTCATGAAGTGGCAGCAATGTGACAGATTACTTTTTTTTACTGCTATAGCATCAGCTAGTTCACATTCATATCAATTGTTCAAGGTAGCCCAACATTTGCTGCTGCCTAAATCTGAGCCTCTAACCCAGTGGTGGCGAACCTATGGCACGGGTGCCAGAGGTGGCACTCAGAGCTCTCTCTGTGGGCACGTGCAAACAGAGTCCCCCCCCCCACACACATCTAGGCTGGCCTGAGCCGCTGGGCTTGATTATTAGCATTAAACCTAAGACCTAGTTTTGGGGAAGCAGTGTAGGTAACCCTGTTAAGAGCTGTTAAACCCCGCTGATTTTCATGTGCTGAACTAAAACACGATCCTTTACCTGGGAGTAAGCTTGGTTGCTGACAATGGGGCTTGCTTCTGAATAAACCCTCCTAGGGTCGTGATTCACCCGTTGGAAGAGTTGCACGGTTGCTTCAAAGCAAAGCCACCGATTACCACCAAGCTTACTTCTTAGTAACACATGCCTTGGAGCCAACCATTTTTTTTCTAAACTAAAACTTCAGTATTCAGATTAAATTGCCATGTTGGCACTTTGCGATAAATAAGTGGGTTTTGGGTTGCAATTTAGGCACTCGGTCTCGAAAAGGTTCGCCATCACTGCTCTAACTGTTCCATTCAAGCCTGGAGGTGGCAGGATACCACACCAATGCAGTGTGCTCTTCCGCTTCCAAGAGGGCTTTCTGGCAGTACAGGGAGCAAAAAACAGCTCCAGCTCTGACGTTTGGCACTCTTATCCATCTGGGAGAAGAAACAGCCCTAGTTGTGACAAAGAGGCAGAGTCCTTTCCATCACCGAAGAAACCAGCCTGTCTGTTTGCTCAGAGGGACCGGAGCACGACATGATAGAAAGTGATTTAATAATGGCAATATTTTTCCTCAAATATTTGCATTGTGTTTTATTTTTCCCTGAACTGACTGCAAACAAGTTGCCTTTCAGTTCATGGTGGACTCCTCAGTGGCATTTCAACACTGCTAGCTCAATGTGGCTCACATATTCCAGCCAGTTTTTGCACACATTTGGATGGGAAGCTGAGAAAAGCTTAGATTGACACTTAGATTGACACTTGGCACTCACTTCTAGTTCTTGTCTGAAAGGAGTCATTATGGGTAGCAGGCATTTAAGGGGATGCTTTCAAGGGGAGATCTGGATTGTTCACCTCTGCCTCCTAGATTAGAGTCTGCTGCTCATGTGGAGGAGTGAGGAGTTAAACCTGGTTCTCCAGATTAGAGTCTGCTGCTCTTAACCACTGCACCATGCTGGTATTTCAACATATTTTCACAAGTGGAAGGCATGCAAGTATGTGATGAGCCTGCCAGGAAAAATAGTTGTGAAATTGCTGTTCTCCAATGCTGATTTTCCAATGCAGATGTGGTTTGGATCCTGCTGCATTTGAGACATTCTATGCAACCCCCACCAGAAAGGCTAGACTGCTGAAAGCCCCCAAATCCTGGGGGCTCTGATCACTGTGGGGCCCTAGGCTGCTTGTGGTGTTAACACAGAGGGAGAAATAAGTCAGTCCTATACATGAAGTATTATCCTCTGTACAGTTTTACCATAACAACAGGATTGCAGAAATCATATGCTAACAGAGTAACAGAGTAACAGAGAGATCTTTGGGAACTTAACACCCTCCTTCCACCCCCAAAAAAAGAATTAGAAAAAAATAGAAGCATTTAATAGGTTCTGAGTGGTAGAAAATAATTTATAGCTCATTTTAGGGTTCGAATGGAATAAATACCATTGTGTCAGTATATACATTAATTCCGATTATGCCAATAAAGGCTTCTGTATGTCTGTATGTATATACATTAATTAAGCTACTCACATACCGTGCCACTGTTCCAACAGGTGGGTTGCTGTCAGTTGAGGGTAAGGGAGAGGGAAGTATTACCTTAGACTTCAGACTACCTCAGACAGAGATCAGTTGCCCTAGAAGAAATAGCAACGTCAGAGGGCAGAGGGTATGCTATAGTGTGCAGGAGAAATGGGAATTCAAGAGTGATGTCACTTCCGCACTAAGCATCCTTGTATTCTCAAATTGTACCTGAACACTGTCCCCAAGTCTCCAGGAATTTTCGAAGCTGCAGTTGGCAACCTTATGTGAACTGGGTTGTATCTGAAAGGAATCTTTATCTGAGGACTAAGGTTGGCTCTTGGCAGCTTTGGATGATTGTTATCGGGGTTAGATGGCTGAGGAGGTTTGCAAGGTAGAACTGATGTAGAAGGAGGAAGTGCTTCAGAAAGTCTGGGTAGTTCTGTTTTATAGTCAAGGGCTCGTTTTGTTTCTGATTCACACACACACACCCTTTGCCATTTGGGGAGTTGTTCAGAGCAGACACTGTTAAAGTTACCAGCTGGTCAGGAAAAAAAGAGGTATTAGTTCAGAACAGGATTAACATGTAGAAATCTGTAATTGAATAACAATACCTGCTGGTCGCTGTATTTCAAACTGATATTAAAACAGTCGCTGGAGGGAGAAGTTAAAAAGTGGCTACCCTAGTCTCAGGGGAAATTATTTCTGTAGCCTGGAGTTTAATTTTAATTTCAGGGGAATCCTAGGCCTCTCACACCCCCCCCCCCCCATAGGTAGGCAATCCCACTGGGGTAGAGTTTGAATGATGCAGCCATGCAGGCAGGGCCAATTGTATAGAGATGGACTAGGGATGCCAGCCTCCAGGTGGGATGGGGGGACCCCCACAGGATTACAGCTCATCTCCAGATTGCAGATATCAGTTCTTTTTGCAGAAAATGGGTGCTTTGGAGGGTGAGTGCTATGACATTGTACCCCACGGAAGTCCCTGTCTTCCCCAAGGTCCATCTCCAGATCACCAGTTTTCCAAACTGGATCTGGCAGCCCCCATCCCTTTCTGGTGACCAGGGGAGACCTGGCAACCCTAGGATGGATGGGAAAGACATGATTAGGCCATCCAGGTGACTGTGTCATTCATATGCTGCCTCCATCATGTGTGAGCGCATGACAGGCAAGCAGCTCCAGAGGTAACTGGGGACTGTATTGGAGGGACACCTTTCTAACGCAGAAAAGAAAATCACGTCCTGATGAGATGCTTGCAGGCCTGCGTCTTCCCTGAAAGCGGGAGAAATCCCCCGGCAGTTAATAAAACAGGGCCTGGAATCCTTCTTTGTCTGCCGACATGAAGTCAACTGTGCGTTCCTCTCTCTTTCCTTCCGCCGCCATGTAATTGTCGTTGACACTTTTAAAATCCATCAGGGAGTTCTTCGGAAACCATGTGCGATGGAAATCAAATTTCAAATCCAAAGGAGGAAATTGAAAAGAAAAAAAAAGAAATGTTTATGGAACAATCCTCTCAACTCTCCTTGGATGGGATAAAATTGTCGCTGTCACTCATAAATTATTAATTTTAATTTGTTTGTAGCTTTGCGGGGATTATTTTCCCTGCCTGTAAACGCCAGGGGAAATGGCAGGCTGGCAGCTGGTAGGTATGTCTGAAGCAGAGAATGGTCATTTTATTTCCGTGGTAGATTGAAGTCTGGTGAGTTGCAGAAAGAGGTGACTGTGTTTGGCTATCAAGGAAACCTGATAATGGTTGGAAACGAACAATTGACGGCAGTTTGAAAGAAGGGTTTCTGTCCAGAGAGTCAGTGTGGTGTAGTGGTTAAGAGCAGGTGTACTCTAATCCGAAGAACTGGGTTTGATTCCCCAATCCTTCACATAAGCAGTGGACTCTTATCCAGTGAACCAGATTTGTTTCCGCCTTTCTACATTCTTGTTGGATGACCTTGGGCCCGTCACAACATTGATGCCCACTGAGAAAACATTCGCCAGCCATTTTGGTCCATTAACTTACAAAAAGAAGGATATTCAATATCCACAGCAATACTATTTAGATCAGAATGGGACATTTGTACGAGCTCCTGAGGGAACACACCCAGCAAAGGACCATAATGAGTAAATCTTAAACTCTTTTCTTTCAGGAGTTATAAGGGGCACTGTGGAGGCTGCACAGTTCCTCTTGTAACTATGCAATGTCAATTTTTGTTAATTACCAAATTTTAAAAGCCTGACAAATGGGAATGGAAGCCATAAGCGGGTGAAGCAAGGAAAGTGCAGTGGCAATGAGTAGAAATGAGAGCTACACAAAGAATTGTCTCTGTATGGAAGTAGCCTCTCTCTTGTCCTCCTCTTCCTATTACCGACCATTCAGAACTGCTGCAATGTAGAAATTCAGATGCTAGATGGCCCAGCTGCTATCTTCTCATAAAAGCTGATGAGGCCATAGCCATGAATGGAATGAATGCTTGTCATAGATGGTGAACCTGCCATCACAAGTTTGCTTGTTCAAGAAAAAAGAAAGGACACTGAAATATGAGTGTCAGATGTTCAGGACACGGAGAAACATTGGCTTTTGCCCTCCCCTCTTCCCAATCCATCCATCATCAAATAAATAAAAATGATAATAAAAAATCTGAGCAACTTGAAAACCTGGAAGGCAGGTGATAAAGTTACTTCCACAGAAAAACAATAAATCAATGAACTATTTTTTTTAAACTTGGAGGTAAAGTCTGCGAAAGCAGAACAGACAAGCTGCTTCTATTGAAAGGGATGCCGGCCGTTCCCTCTCCTGTCGATAATTGCAGATGGCGTTGCTGAATAGGCAGCCCCATTCAGTGGACATCCTCCAAGCTTTAGAGTGTTTATGGTGTCATCTCTGAGCTTAATAGGGAATTACATGAAAGGCTTTGGTGGAGTTTGAAAAGTAATAGCATTGTTGAAAATGGTTAGGATCAAAGGTGGCTTGTCAGTCCCATGCCTTCCACACGGGTTGCAAGCACAGAGGGGTTGAGTTATTCTATCGGATGATGTCTGTCAGTTCAAACACTATCCTTCCACGGTATACATTAAACATTAAAGAAAAAAGAGAGAAAAGCAAGTCATCCAGGAGGACCCAGAAGTAAAGGGGCACAGGTTGTTTTCTGCAGGGCTCATATCCCACAGACTTTCCCCCATTTCCAGAATGCAATTTGTTCTCTCTTCCCATAGGAGTGACTGAGAGTGTGGTGTAGTGGTTAGAGTGTAAGACTAGTAACTGGGAAACCCAGGTTTAAATCCCGGCTCCTCCATGGAAGCTTGCTGGGTGTCCTTGGGCCATCATTCACTCTTAGCCTTCCCTTTCACATAAAGTTATTGTTGTGAGAATAAATGAAGGAGAAAATGACATTGGAAGCCGCCTTGGGTCTTCACTGGGAAGAAAAGAGAGATATAAATATCAAAATAAATATAATTCAACAGAGATGTAATAAAAGCAGATGAGATCATAGAAAAATAATCACTGGAAAGCTGTTTCCAGATGGGTCTTTTAAAAAAATATCCCATAATTAAGCTCTATGTCCTGAGAGGAGCTCACAGATGTCTCCTACTCCTTCATCTCGGGGCCTAAGCCCTACAAGATATTGTGCTATCTGAATCTTTTACCTCAGGTATCAAAAATGCCTGTGTCCAGAGTTTCTTAGGCAGAAACCATTCCTTCTCCTGGTTGCACAGTTTCTGTCCTATTAATAGAATGATCCATTGACCTCAGAGCTGGCCATCTATCGGTTAATTGCTGCTCCGGCAGCAGGCTGCGGCCTTCAGGTTTTCACACAAAGGAGCTAAATGATAGAGAGAAGGCTGCAATTTCTCAAGATTTGGGAAGTGTTATTCTCCACCTATTACCCTGTGTGAGCAATGGTCAAGTGCCTTGCTTTCTCTCCCCACACATCCTCAATGCCCTCCCAAATGAAATGGATGATGAGTGTATCATTAATATTGCAGCTCCCTGACAGAACTCGACAGATTTAATTTTGGTGTTGAAACAAGTGGCACTGGGATTCTCCCTTGCCTCTTCGTCAGAAGCAAAGACGGATTTTTCTCCTCCACTAGTAAATATTGTGGTTTAAGCAAATAAAAATTCAAGAAGGGAAGAAGCAATTTTCCTCAGACTTCATTCTCAATATGTTTAATGTGAAAGGTTGTGTGTTGCCTGATGAATTTGTTTTCAATCATATCATGCCTTCAAATTTACGTGGCCCTGGCTCTTCTCAAAAACAAGAGCACCAGAGTGGAGAAGCTTATTTCAGGCTTGCCTAGTAAGGAGTGTCAGAAAAAAGAAAGCCACCATGTCCTTTTTTAAGTGAGCAAATGGAAGGCAGAGACTTGAAGGTAGAAGAAGATGGCAGTTTGGACACTGACACCCAAATCAAACTCTTCATAAAGGACTAATGTAAAAACAAGTTTTCAAACTCTAGTAGGAGTTCATGGGCATTTGAAGGACAAGGTCCAGCTATGGGGTTCTAGGTACATCCAGAAAAAAACAATATTTGAACTGGTCCTAGGTTTGCCCACTATGAGTTGGGAAACTGCTGGAGATTTTGGGGTTGGAACAAGATGATGGGATTTAGAATGGGGAAGGACCTAAGTGAGGCATAATCCCATGGAGTCAATCCATGGCAGCCATTTTCTCCAGAGGGAACCAACCTTTTCCTGCTTGCAAGAATGGTGGTGTGTGGAGGAAGAGCAGGAAGGAAGGAAGTTTCCCTGAGGTCCATTCCGCAAATGCAGAATAATGCACATTCAATCCATTTTCACAATTGTTTGAAAGTGGATTTTGCTATTCTGCACAGTGAAATCCAGCTGCAAAGTGGATTGAAAGTGCATTATTCTGCAGGTGCAGAAGGGGCATGAGTAGCAATCTACACTTTGTAGGGATAATGTCACAGTCGTTCAGAAAAGGTGCCCAGTGTCTTGACCTCTCTAGCTATCTGACTCACCGATCAGCTCCTCTCTGTCATTAAGGCAGGAGACAGAGCACAGTGCTTCACTTCCAACACAGGGGACGTAGAAGAAGATGAAGAAGAGTTTGGATTTATATCCCCACTTTCTCTCCTTAAGGAGACTCAAAGGGGCTGACAATCTCCTTGCCCTTCCCCCCTCACAACAAACACTCTGTGAGGTGGGTGGGGCTGAGAGAGCTCCGAGAAGCTGTGACTAGCCCAAGGTCACCCAGCTGGCGTGTGTGTGGGAGTGTACAGGCTAATCTGAATTCCCCAGGCGGCAGAGCTGGGAATCAAACCTGATTCCTCCAGATTAGATACACGAGCTCTTAACCTCCTACGCCACTGCTGCTCCAAGTTGTTGTTTCCCAAAAGAGATTGTATGTAGAACTCCCTGACTGGCACTTTTGCCATTTTTGAGCAGTTTTTCAAGTTTAAATAAGCTGACTTCTAAAAAAAGCCATAGGTAAACTTGGGAGGCACTTGGAAAAAATGATAAAAGGAAGCCCACTTGCTTGCATCATGAGAAAGAAGAGCAAAGAGGACATCAGCATTGGGTTCAAACTCCCATTTATGTCTCACTTGGGGTGAAATGATGACGGGGATACAGCTGAAAGCTAAGCTCATCCATACACCATAAATGCTGGATTTCAGTTGGAGAGGCAAGAGAAGTAGTTAGAGAAAGGGTAGCACATCCTTGGGCAGAAGGTCTGCAGAAGTAACCAGACCTGTTCTCTGGGCTTGCAAAGAGCACACAAGAAAATATCTTTTTTATAGCAAAAGGTCTGCAAGTTCCTTATGCTAATAAAAGAGTAGAATTGCCAACTCTTGGTTGGAGATTTTGGAGATGGAGCCTGAGAAGCACAAGATTTTGGGAGAAGAGGGATTTCAGTGCGGTATAATGTCAGACCTCTAAGCTAGGTGAACACAGTATGCATGGTGGCCCCTATTTGTAAGTTTGTTTGTGTGCATTCTGTGTTTTCAAGACAGCTCTGTGTGCAAAAAGCAGAACAGCAATACTGTGACAGCTGCTGACCTGTGAGAACTTGCCAGCAAGCTAGTCCTAATGAAGGTCATTTCTACAAGGTCCAAATATCCCAGGTTGAGCAGTAGAAATACCCTGGTTTGACCAAGAAGTCCGCACGGTTCCCAGTCCTAAAGCAGGTTTGTCTCACGCTATTTCCCTTGCCCCAGGATTTTTTAAAATTGCCAATTTGGTGATTCTTTTTTAAAAATCCCATGTTGTACACACTACTATGCAAATATCATGGGAGCAGAACCAGTTTATTTTTCCTGCCCACCTGCCTGATCTGTTTGCCCCACCACTCGTCCCCCTGATCTCCCCACCTGACTTTATGCCAGTTTTCAACTTTGATGAGCCGCTAACCATTGCAGTCTGCCCTTCCCAACATTTATTTCCTAGTTAGGATGATTTTTATATAATCAAATACCTCCATCTGTGTCCAGCTGTCTACACATCTTGCACACTTGTATGTTATGAGTCTGGCCCTTGATACTGGGCTTGAAGTTCTGGGTCCTTTTCACAAAGGTGGGCCAGTGCGCATTCTCTTCTTCTGCAACGAATGCCAGACACATTTTGGCAGAAATATTCTGTTTGGAGTACAATAATATAAAACTACAAGGAACTATCAAAGGTTTCTTTCCTCCTCTTCTCACCTGCAGCCATGAGTGCTTATACTTGCAGTCTTGTCAGTTACCTACTGTGTTGAATCTTCATTGTAAATTGCTTTGAGAGTTACCCTGACTGAAATGTGAGGAATAGCAAAGGAGCAAATAAATATGCATTTTGACCTCTACACTGCTAGTGTTGCTAACCTACAGGCAGGGCCAAGAGTTCTCTTGGAATTACTACAGAACCCCAGGATACAGAGATCAGTTCAATTGGAAAAAATTGCTGCTTTGGAGAATAGACTATATGGCATCATCCCCTCTCCAAACCCATTTCAGACTCTACCCCACAAATCTTCAGGAATTTGAGAAGCTAGACTTGGCAGGTCTACATATGCACACATGATGCTGCCTGATTCTTCTTACCATCAAGGCAAATATTGTCTGCCTCTGATTGGCAGCAACTTTCTAGGGTCTTAGACCAAGAATTTTCTTATCACCCTCTTCTAAATGCAGATTGCAGGAAATGACCCTGGGATCTTCTCTATGCAAAGTGGATGCTGTGCCACTGAGCCATAGTTGCTACTCATCCCATAACTGCCCCTTCTTGCAGTGTGCCTCTCTCCCCCTCCCATGCATTCCTCTGCTGCCTCCCTGACCCAATGCAGCACTTTGTTTTCTACCAAGGGTGATAAAACTGAAAAAGACACAGAAAGTAGGGGGTTTAGAGATTTGATTGCTCACCGTCAGTTCCAATTAACGATAAAACCTGTTTCAATTCCTTCAGAAAATGGTTGATGGAGTCATAAACAACTCAATTCCATTAGTTCAGTGAGGTTTACAGCTCTGTCCAGCCAGGATTCTAGAGACAGCCATGGATCAAACCCAATGACTGACCTCAATATGCGTAACCATGTCTCTGTTTTATGGTTTGGTTATTACAGCTGGTGAGCAGCTGAATGTGAAAGGCTGCAAAATGCTGTGTGCTCGGAAGTGAGGAGTCATCCCATTCCCCTTGTAAACTGGATCCATGACCTTGCTGGAATGAAGAACATGCAACCTGAGGGAGCCCTGGGAAACTTGATCTAGGCATGTGCACTGGGGAGTGACTCTCAGGAATGAAGCCCACAGCAAATCTATGACTCATTATGTGTGGAGTGTTCACTCCGAGGCTCTTCACTCTACAAGGGGTTGCAGTGGGGTCTCCTCCTGTTTTTCTGTTGACACACAAGAAAGTGTAATGCCTGCCTGCCACTGCCTTATTTCCATCACCTGTCACTTTTGGGGGGGGGGGGGTTGTCTGTTTTTTCTCCCATGCTATTTTGCTGGCAGGATGCATCACTCTTCTGCTAGACCTTCAGCTTTAAAAATTTTTTAAAGCCCTTCTTATTGATCTGAAATAGTGGAACTAGGGCAGGAGAAGGTGGGGAGGAGTAAGAAAACTAGAAGAGAGATTAACACATGGCTATCTCCTCAACTTTCCCTACGAAGGCAGGGGGAAAGTCACACTTTCTGAAACCATGGGGATTCACTGATCTGTGGCACAGTGAGTTTAGGAGAGGGAAAAATGTGTGCCTAACCAAGAATCTGACTTGAAGGAATGAACATGCAATACGAGGCAACCCACAAGTGGATAATCAACCTATGTTTCCCATGAGATTTTCTAAGTAGCCTCACCTGGTCAAGAAACAATAAATAGGGCGGAGTCACTCTTGTTTAGGCCAGAGAGATGGTACAAAAGCGTTCATAGCTGAAGTGAATCCCTTCTCCTGTATTTTCCTCAGACAATTTTGGTGGATGTTTTCTGGATAATAATATTCGTCATCACTATTTGATTTAAGAAGGCTCTGTAGTACCAGTCAACACTGGATACCATGCTTGGGATATTCCTAGATACTTCAGGGAGATGTCTGAGGATTGTTGATGTTGGACAAGGGAAGTAGCTCAGCAGGGTTGTGATATCACTGTAGATTTCCATTTCTCTTAGACTCTATGGTATACATATTGCCCACCCTCTGTAGTTGCAGTTTTCTTCAGGGAAAATTATTTCTTTTATCTGGAAATCACTTGTAATGTTGGAAGAGCTGCAGGTCCCATGTTGAGGTTGGTATCCCTGGATACCATCTGACAGTCTCTCTGCAACAGAATTTGCATTAAGGTACCAAATTTTATATTCACCAGTCACGACAGGCCTATTGAAATGTTGACATCAACTCAGAACACAACAAAGTTCCAAGGCAGCAAGATCAAAGTCAAGGTGGATGGTTTAATTGCAAGGGATTAAGCTAACAGCATGAAGAGAGAGCCTCGCTTACTCTTGCTGGCTCATAGCTGTATATCGCTCCTCTTCTTAGCCTTCTTGACAAGGTCTTCATCTTTGCTCAGCTAGCCTAAGCTGTGTGATAAATTGCAGGGCAGATGCCACAGACTGCATCCCATCAGTCTCAAGGACATTTCCTAGATAAAGCAAGGAACTGGCTGTTGCATGACAAGGTGGACCATAGTGCTGTTCGGGCTTCAGAACGATAGATGGCGGAGATTTACTGACACCCTTCAGCTGCTGCCTTTTCTAAGCCTGCTCTGTAATACAAGAGCCTCTGGGTCTCAGCAAAGTGGCCCATTACGTCTGGCTTCCATAAAATGAACCACTGACAGGCCATGTAAGGCTTCTAGAGAAAAGGGACCAATACAATAGGATGCAAGGTCTGCAGAGCTAAACGGACAGCAACCAAGAATGCAGCTGTTAGGATTTTTAGGTTGCTTCCACCTGGGGATAATTCCTTGTTGCTCCCTCACTGCTGCTATGAATGCAGAGACTTTTGCAGTCGCAATGGAGAACATAAGAACAAGCCAGCTGGATCAGACCAGAGTCCATCTAGTCCAGCTCTCTGCTACTCGCAGTGGCCCACCAGGGTCCACATCAGGGGGAGTCTCTGTGGTATCCCCTCATTTCCCCGTTCCCCTTGGCTGCCAGAGTGCCTTTTCTGGCTTCTTAAAATAATTGGTAGTTGGTATATGACTATATACTACTGATCCCCCCAAACCCTACATACCACTGATTTTTTTAAAAAAACCTGATAGTTGACGGACTTGGAGATTGCTGGCTTGAGGGGATGGGAGCGGGGATGATGTAACATGTGGTCAGTGGGGTCTAAAATGCATACGCTACCATTTGCACAGAGACTTAACCTTCTTTGAGTGTAACCTTTCAACAGAAATTTGGAGAAGCAGCCCAGGAAGATTTCAAATCACTAAATGAATAATAAAACCAATGTGGCATTGAGCAAGCCTGAGATCTTGCGCCTCAAAGAGAGGCCTGTTGATTATTGTATGTGCGTGAAAGAACTCCTTTGCATATCGTTGCAGTACTTTAAACGCTACCCCCCTCCCGTCAGTTCACTGATGAATAACTCCTTATTTGCTCTCGTGCTGCTGCCCGTTGCTTTCCTCCCCGCTGTCATGAGCCGGAGCTCTCTATCTGTGGAGTTTCTGGATGCTCGTCTATCACTTTTATGCCGGTTGACGAGGTGGCATATTGTATAAAGTTTATAGCATTATTCTTCCCACCAGCAGCAGCACACACATACATGAGCCTCTGCCACTAAACCTTTCAGCATAAATTTGCTTTCTAAGAAAATAAGAACATAAGAACTGGCCTGCTGGATCAGACCAGAGTCCATCTAGTCCAGCACTCTGCTACTCGCAGTAGCCCACCAGGTGCCTTTGGGAGCTCACATGCAGGAGGTGAAAGCAATGGCCTGCTGCTGCTGCTGCTCCTGAGCACCTGGTCTGCTAAAGCATTTGCAATCTCAGATCAAGGAGGATCAAGATTGGTAGCCATAGATTGACTTCTCCTCCATAAATCTGTCCAAGCCCCTTTTAAAGCTATCCAGGTCAGTGGCCATTACCACCTCCTGCGGCAGCATATTCCTAATACCAATCACACGTTGCGTGAAGAAGTGTTTCCTTTTATTAGTCCTAATTCTTCCCCCCAGCATTTTCAATGAATGCCCCCTGGTTCTAGTATTGTGAGAAAGAGAGAAAAATTTCTCTCTGTCAACATTTTCTACCCCATGCATAGTTTTATAGACTTCAATCATATCCCCCCTCAGACGTCTCCTCTTCAAATTAAAGAGCCCCAAACGCTACAGCCTCTCCTCATAAGGAAGGTGCTCCAGTCCCTCAATCATCCTCGTTGCCCTTCTCTGCACTTTTTCTATCTCTTCAATATCCTTTTTGAGATGTAGTGGTAGAGCAAGGAACTAGGAACACAGTACTCCAAGAGTGTGAGTCGCACCATTGCTTTATATAAGGGCATGACAATCCTTGCAGTTTTATTATCAACTCCTTTCCTAATTATCCCCAGCCTAGAGTTTGCCTTTTTCACAGCTGCCATGCATCGAGTTGACATTCCCAAGGAACTATCAACTAAGACGCCCAAATCCCTCTTCCCCTGTAGTCTGTGACTGATAGCACTGACCCGCTCAGGTGGCGTGTATGTGAAGTTTGGATTTTTTGCCCCCTATGTTCATGCAACTTTTGCATTTTGCTACATTGAACTGTGCATTTGCCATTTCTTAGCCCACTAACCCTAATTTCTATCAAGGTCCGCTTTGGAGCTCTTTGCAATCCCTTGTCGGTTCTCCACCTCCCTAACTAATTTGGTATCATCTGCGGTAAAATGCGACCACACTACGTTCACCCCTACTTCCAGGTCATTTATGAATAGGTTAAAGAGCACTGGTCCCAAAACGGATCCTTGGGGGACACCACTCCCTACATCTCTCCATTGGGAGAACTTCCCATTTATACCCACCCTTTGTTTCCTGTTCCTCAACCAGTTTTTAATCCATAGGAGGACTTCCTCTCTTATTCCTTCATTGCTGAGTTTTCTCAACAGTCTCTGGTGAGGAACTTTGTCAAAAGCCTTTTGGAAATCCAAGTAGACAATGTCCACTGGTACCCCCTTATCCACATGCCTGTTTACACCCTCAAATAACTCTAGTAAGTTTGTAAGACAGGACTTGCCTCTGCAAAAGCCATGCTGACTCTTCCTCAGCAGGTCTTGCTTTCTGCCACATGCAAGCTTTTGCCTTGTTCTCTTCTCCTTCTCTCCTGCTCCGGCTTTGGCTGTTTCCCATCCTGGGAGCAACAGAAGCTTCAAAGCAGTCTGAAGGAATCCAGGAGTCCACCCAATCCATTCTTTCAAACAGAAACATTTTCACAAGGCATCTGAAGCTGGGCAGTGAAACTGGGCTCGCTCTGGGGAGTGTGTTTCATAATTGTGTTGCCATTACCAAAGGGGCCCTGACCTGGATACGACGGCTAATTTCCTAATGGTTCAGGCTCCAGAGCAACTCTTCCCTCACAAGACCTCTGTATTCAGAAAGGGAAGAGATATTCTGGCAAATGTACTTGGGCTCAGTCTGCTGTAGGCTTTATCACCTTAAATTGGACCCAGGAATAACTTCATCATTATTGCAGCCAATCGAGGATCAGTATAGTATGCTCTGCCTCCTACCACATGGTGTGACGAATGTTTAATTCTCAGTAATAGCAAATGTGATGGGCAGCCTGGGATGTACCACTTCAGAATGCAGGTAGAGGTGGTGGTGGGGTGTTCCTCCATTAAAAAAAACCACCTAGAAAATGGTTATGTCCAGGAGCATCTTTTCAGCATAGCCTTTTCGATAACTTTCTGGTTTTGTGTTTGCAGGGATAATGAACAATACTTTCAGTCCAAAGCAGTATAGCACAGAAGGAGATCTACTTCCTCCTCTACTCGTTGCAAGGAGAGTTTGCTTAGCAATATGTCTAAGAGACTGAGGGCATCATGAGATGGTGTGAGAAACATGAAACTGCTGCGGAAAATGGAAGTCTCATCTTAGTTCTTCCCTCCCCCTTGACAATATGCTGAAGCTCATCATCACACTTCACGCTGCCTTATCCTGTTCCAAGGTGTCTTCTTCTGCTGGCAAAAGATGGGGAAACACACACACTGCTTGGATGATCAATTAAAGGAAAAAAAACAAACAGGTTCCCCTCTGTGTGTGTATGTGTGAGAGTGTGTGTTAAAATTTCCTCTTGTGGAAACAAGCACACACATTTGGAGAGGAGAAATAATTCCCTGGACTCTTTGCTCAACACAAATTTCTGCAAAAAGCCCCATTATTTCTCTGCAACACATTCCTTGCATTGAACCTTCCAAATAATTCCCTTCTATAATCAAACTCTCCAGAGTCTTAAATCATTGTTAGAACCACCTTGTTATACCCTGGAACTCTGAATGAAGAATCTCTGTTATAAATAATTGGGTTCGGGTATGAATACTAAGCATCTTGGCGTATTTCATATAAAAAGGATAATGGGGAAACTGTCTGTTGCTTGTCTTGCTAAAGCACAGAAAAATCCCAGCCCTCATAGATCAATTGGGCTCAACAATTCTCTCTCATATTCTCAGCTGCAGAGGGGTGGGGGAAGAGATCTACACCTAGAAACTTGCTCCTGTAAGTAAAAGAAAGGGGAGGGCCAGGACTAGGGTTGCCAACCTCCAGGTAGGGTCTGGAGACCTCACCCAGTATTTCAATGGCTCTCCAGACTACAGAGGTCAATGGCTGCCCTGGAGGGTGGACTAAGGCATTGTGCCCTGCTGAGGTCCCTCCCCTCTACAAACCCTGCCTTCTACAGACTCTATCCCCAAGTTCTCCAAGTATCTGCCAAACTAGAGAGGGCAACTCAAGGCAGGACTGAAGGTCTTTAGACTGAAGGTGGTGTAGTGGTTAACAGCAGGTGGAATCTA
The DNA here is from genome assembly GCF_021028975.2 of Sphaerodactylus townsendi. NCBI lineage: Eukaryota > Metazoa > Chordata > Lepidosauria > Squamata > Sphaerodactylidae > Sphaerodactylus > Sphaerodactylus townsendi. The sequence continues at coordinate 35,941,314 of NC_059437.1, forward strand.
ATCTGGTGGGCCATATTTGATCCCCCACTCCTCTACATGAGTTGTGGACTCTAATCTGGTGAACTAGGTTTGTTCCCACACTCCTCCACATGCAGCCAGTCACAGTTCTCTCAGAACTCTCCCAGGCGCACCTACCTCACAAGGTTGTTGTGGAGAGAAGGCAAGGTGTTTATAAGCCGCTTTTCCTTACAAGAGAAAGGTGGGGTATAAATCCAAATTCCTCCTCCTCCTCCTCCTTCTTCAGTGCTCTTGTCAATGGAGATGTGGAACCACTCCCCTTGAAGGAGCAGGTTTTGCTTGGGAGTGCTGCTGAATCCTGGCCTACGGTAGGTGGCTCAGGTTTCCTCTGTGAAAGATAGATCCTTTTATCAGTTCTGGTTGGTTTGCCAGCTACAGCCATTCTTGATCACATCTGAGACAGAATGTACTCTATGTGGGGCTGTTTTTGAAAACAGTTTGGAAACTTTAATTGGTCCCTAATGCAGAGGCTGGGCTACTGTCAGGGGCTGGTTAGAGGATTATATTACCCCTATGCTGAAAACTGTGAACTGGCCACTTATCTGTTTCTGGGCACAGTTCAAAGTCTTCCTCATTCTTTCCTTGAGGCCCTGAATAACTTGGGGCCAGGGTACCTGAAGGTCTGTCTCCTTCTATAGCATCCATCTATCCAGTTAAGATTTATCATCCAGTCCCTGCCTTCAGAGGTGAGACAACTGGATACTTGAGACAGGGCATTTTCTGTGATGGCACCTCACCTTTGGAATGCCCCTCCCCTGAGATTCACTTAGCACCTCCTTTACTTTCTTTTAGACATCAGGCTAAAACAAATCTTTTTTGCCTAGGTTTTTGTTTAGATGTTTCATCTTATCAGCTTTTAAATGGTCTTCTTCAGTTTTATGGATAGTTTTTTACATTGCTTACAAAATGGCTTGTTTGTTAATGGCTTTTAAAGAATTGTAAGATGCCTCAGGCAGGTCTCTGAAGAGACGGCATAGAAATATGATAAATAAATACATAATCCAGCCAGCAATTCAATTTTCACTCAACTTTCTGAACAACTTTAATGCCTTTTGAAAAAAGATGGAAACTCAGGAAACTGAATTCTGAACTGTGTTCCATGTTTTGTGATGGGATATAGAAATATGTATTTTTCTTTGCTTCTTTTAATTTTCATGCTGGGTCAGGAAGCACCACCTATTTTCAGTGGCAATTTTCCTATTTTCATTTGTCTCTTTTACGGTATTATTAAGCAATTGTTGCAAAAACAGAGGTCAGGCAGCAGTTCTATCGAATTGTATTCAAATGGCCAGGAAAAAGGAAATTGCCATTTCCTCCTGAGCATGGAGATATATGAAAAATGAAATTTGGACTTTCAAAATCCACTAGAGTTGTCATTAAATTCTGGAACGTTTGTCATCCTGCCGCCGCCCCCCCCCCCCCGCATTTACTAAAATGCAGGAGAGACAGGTGAGTGCCATATGGATGAAGAATTTAGGTAGAAAATGGGACTTGTGAAACAATAGCCACAATAACCCACACAGATGTTACTAGCACCAGTGACAAAATGCTGTTTGTGCATTTCTATTGTAACACCATCGACACTTTCTGTACTCCTGATATCCATAACAGGAATATATTACCACCTTGATGAGGTATTTTTGTGGCAGTGCAACTTTATGCAGAGATACTTCTTTCAGCAGGTGTTGTGTGTATGTGTTATGTGTTATTTATAAACTGGCTTGCATGGCATAAGTCTTTTCCGCTTTTGTTTTACTGTGGGCTACTTTGAAGTGCAATCCCTGTTAGGGTTGCCAATGTGCTAATGGAGCTTGATGATCTCTTGGAATTACAACTCATCTCCAGATGACAGTAGCCAGTTCATAGGGTTGTAAACCTCCAGGAAGTGACAATCAGTCCTCCCCTCCCCAAATTCTGCCTTTCTCAGGCTCCATTCCCAAAACCAGATATTTCCCAACCCTCAGCTGGCAACTCTATCAGTTTTGCTGGAGAAAACTGCTCTCGTAGGCTGTGGACGGTGTGGCATTATACCTTACTGAGGACCCCCACACACAAAATCCTGCCATTCCCTGACTACCTCCAGTCCAATTATACCCCACCTTTCTCTCCTGTAAGGAGACTCAAGGTGGCTTCCAAACTCCCTTTCCTTCCTCTCCCCACAACAGACACCTTGTGAAGTAGGTGGAGCTGAGAGAGTTCGGAAGAACTATGACTAGCCCAAGGTTACTCAATAGGAACGTAGGAGTGCGGAAACACATCTGGTTCACCAGTTAAGCCTTCGCAACTCAGGTTGTCAGCCACTTGCAGGTTGACAACTTGAGTGTGTGCTTGTGAATATCTATCATTTGGTTGTTGTGGGTTTTCCGAGCTGTAAAGCCGTGGTGTGGTAGATCTTGTTCCTAACGTTTCGCCGCCTGCATCTGTGGCTGGCATCTTCTGGAACAAGATCTACCAGACCACAGCCACACAGCCCAGAAAATCCACAAAAACCAGTTGAATCCAACCATGAGGTGGGATCCAAAAATTTTAATAACAGGTTCCGATGGTGGTGAGATTCAAACAGTGGTGCCGCCGCACACACGCACCTGCAGTCCCTATTGGGCAGGGAGGTTGCTATAGTAACCCCTTCTCGGCACTCAGAAAAAATTAGTAACCACTTCTAGAGAACTGGTGAGAACTGGTTGGATCCCACCTCTGCATGAAAGCCTTCAACAATCTATATCATTTATTTCTTCATTGCAAGATTGGTTCTAGCTCCCAACCTGTTTTTCTAATGGTGAAGTGGCTGGGCCCAGTGACTTTCACTAAGGCATCAAACACAGGCCCAGCCATAACTGCAAAGGAGATTTCTGTATCCCTGAGAGTAGGCAGAAAAATATGACCTCCACGTAGGGTTGCTAACTGAGAAATTCTAGGAGATTTGAGAGCTGGGCCAAAGAGGGGGGAATTTGGAAACAGATTTCACCTAGAATTACTTTTGCCTTCAAAGGAGTGATTCAGGAGGAGAAAGTGGAGAGATGGACACAATGATGCACAGAAGACTGGGGACATTATTCTACACAATTTGACGTGCTAAATGGAAGCTGCTTCCGGACATGCCTAAAGCCATTAGCAAGGTTAGCAGTTGCATTGCTTGATAACTTTTCTGTGGTTCCTCTTCATTTCTCCTCACTGTTGGCCTGCACCAAGAAACAGATATTTATTGACATGTCTTTTACTGATGCCCAGGATTTATTGAGCTGAAAAGCAAATATTGACAATGAATCTCTATGTCTGTTGAGAGACAGAGAGTCAATTTGCATATTATTTTCCCCATTTGTTTTCGTTGAAGATCAGTGAAAACTGATTTGGCTCCAGGCTTTAAAAAAGAGCACCATCACACAGCTTAGAGAGGAGGCCAATTTTATGACCTCCATAGATTCAGCAAAAGCAACCATGCTGGGAGAGTTCATTCCGAGGTATCTGTTGGGCACAGCAGGGCCTATTATCATTATTAGCCTCATCATTTTACTAATCCAGCCCTCTTTGCAATGCAAAGTGCTTCCTTAACTGTCTCTCCATGGGAGCCGCGATTGTGCCATGAGTGCCAGAAACCAGTCAAATGAGGGCTGTTTGCATGCCACACAAAATAACATAAAATGCTCCACCCAGGCTATCCAAGATCTGTGCAATGAAACTGTGAATTCTGTGTCATATAAAATCAGGCATATCCTGGAATTTTAACACAATTTAGCCCTACTTGTGGTAGTCATGGGAAGATCAAGGCTTCTGGGATTTCACTGGCCCCAGTACTGGCAGGTATATCTGCTCAGCCATAAGGCGAAAAGGTTGCTTTTTTTTTACAACATGGAAAGGTGACCTTCTCCAGAATATGTATTTGTCATTTGCTGTCATGCTTGTGTTAGCAGGGTACTGTCTTGGCCCTAAATCTGCTGGCTATTCTTTCTTTTCAGATAGATCATCTTGCTCAATGGTGCTGGGCAGGTTAGAATTCAGAAAAAGAAACAGATAAACAGTAAAACATCAGGATTAAATCTGACTGCCTTGTTATACACCACCCACTAAGAGCAAGTCCCATTAAGATGATTTCAAAAGGTTCTGCTAGGAGTTTCTGGAATCTTCAAGGATGGAAAGAATTCCACACCCAGGAGTGCCTGTCAGTAACTTGACCAGGGAACCACCTGGCTTAGGTCCGAGAGTGAGCAATCGTGAGTTGAGCGCAGGGTTGCTAAACTCCAGGTAGGGGCTGGAGATCTTCAAGAATTCCAACTGATTTCCAGACTACAGAGATCAGTTCCCTTGGAGAAAGTTGTGACTTCGGAGGGTGAACTCAGTGACATTATACCCCACGGAGGTCACTCCCGTCCTCAAAACCTGCCCTCTCTAGGCTCAACCCAATGGTTAAGAACATAAGAACATAAGAACATAAGAACAAGCCAGCTGGATCAGACCAGAGTCCATCTAGTCCAGCTCTCTGCTACTCGCAGTGGCCCACCAGGTGCCTTTGGGAGTTCACATGTAGGATGTGAAAGCAATGGCCTTCTGTGGCTGTTGCTCGAGGCACCTAGTTGTTAAAAGGCATTGCAATCTCTCAGATCAAAGAGGATCAGATTGGTAGCTATAAATCGACTTCTCCTCCATAAATCTGTCAAGCCCACTTTTAAAGCTATCCAGGTTGAGTGGCCATCACCACCTCCTGTGGCAGCATATTCAAACACCAATCACCGCGTTGGCGTGAAGAAGTGTTTCCTTTTATTAGTTTAATTCTTCCCCAGCATTTTCAATGAATGCCCTGGTTCTAGTATTGTGAAGAGAAAAAATTTCTCTCCTGTCCAGCATTTTCTACCCCATGCATAATTTTATAGACTTCAATCCTTATCCCCCCCCTCAGGCGTCTCTCCTCTCCAGAGCTAAAAGGTCTGGCACGGCTGCAGCCTTTCCTCGCAAGGAAGGTGCTGCAGTCCCTCAATCATCCTCATTAAGCCCCTTCTCTGCTTTTCTATCTCCTCAATATCCTTTTTGAGATGTGGCAGGCCAGAACTGAACACAGTACTCAAGTGCGATTCGCTTCCACAGCTTTATATAAGGGGCATGACAATCTTTGCAGTTTTATTCTCAATTCCTTTCCTAATTATCCCCAGCATAGAGTTTGCCTTTTTCACAGCTGCCATACATTGAGTTGACATTCCATGGAACTATCAATTACGACGCCCAAATCCCTTTCCTGGTCTGTGACTGATAGCACTGACTACCAGCAGCATGTATGTGAAGTTTGGATTTTTTTTGCCCCTATGTGCATCACTTTGCATTTGCTCTACACATTGAACTGCATTGCCATTTTTTTGAGCCCACTCACCTAATTTATCAAGGTCGGCAGGGCTCCTGCGCAATCCTTTGTGGTTCTCACCACCCTACATAATTTGGCTATCAATCTGCAAACTTAGCCCTGCGCTACCCACCCTACTTCCAGGTCATTTTATAGATAGGTTAAGAGCGCACTGGTCCCCAATCTACCCGGATCCTTGGGGGGACACCACTCCCTACATCTCATTGTGAGAATTTCCCATTTACACCCATCTTTGCTTCCTGTTTCTCAACCAGTTTTTTTTTTAATCCATAGGGGACTTCCCCTCTTATTCCTTCATTTGCTGAGTTTTCTCAATAGTCTCCTGGTGAGGAACTTTGTCAAAAGCCTTTAAAATCAAGTAGACAATGTCCACTGGTTCCCCTTATCCACATGCCCATTTTACATCCTCGAGAACTCTATATGAAGTAAGTTTGTAGGAACTTCAGGATTTGCCTCTGCAAAGAAACCATGCTGACTCTTTCTCAGCAGGTCTTGCTTTTTTCTACATGTTTTATAATTTTTATCTTGCAATGACCAGATTCTACTAATTTACCAGGAACAGATGTCAAGGCTGACGTGGCCTGTAATTTCGAGGTCCCCTAGATCCTTTCTTAAAGATTGGTGTGACATTGGCCATCTTCCGGTCTTCAGGGATGGAGCCACAGTTCAAAGGATAAGTTGCATATTAAAGAGTGAGAAGTCAGCAATTTCATGCTTGAGCTCTTTAAGAACTCTTGGGTGAATGCAATTGGGCCAGGGGATTTGGTAACATTTAGTTTATCAATGGCTGCAGAACTTCTTCGCTTATCTACCACTATCTTTGTTAGTTCCCTCGGGGATTAGCCTCCTAAGAAGCTTGGTTCAGGTGCAGGAATTTTTCCTCACCTCCTCTTGGAATTGAAGACAGATGCAAAGAATTCATTCAGCTTTTCTGCAATCTCCTATCATCTTTTAGCACGCCCTTTGTTCCTTGTCTCATCCTAAGCGGACCTACCGCTTCCCTTGCTGGCTTCCTGCTTTGATGTACTGACATTTGCTGGTTTTGATGTTCCACAGCCATGTGTTCCTCATAATCCTTTTGCCTCCTTACAGCTAACTTGCTTCTCTTTTGCCACCATTTGGTATTTCTCTCTGGTATTCTTTATCAGTTAAGTTGGACTTCATTTCTAAAGACATCTTTTTTTTCCTAATAATTTCCTCAAAGCGTCCTTGGTAACCGTAGTTGTTGGCTTTTCTTTTTTGGACTGAAGCTGCCTTTCTAACCTCTTGAACACACGGCTCCAGCTGAGCTTTTGTGACTGTGTTTTAAATAACCTCCAAAGCGTCTTGGACATTTTGACTCTCTTGATTTTTCCCTTTCAGCCCCTCTTTTATCCCCTCATCTTTTGAGAGAAATTTCCCCTTTCCTGAAGGCAAATCTTAACTTCGGTAAGTAGTTGTCACTTGTTAAGCATGCAGTCGCAATCTGACAGCATTGTAGTGCGCTGTTCCCTATCGGCTCTTAGCACTGACTTCCCGCGCAGGTCCTGGGTCCCACGCGCAAAATTAGATCTGGGGATCCACATCTCCCTGGTTGGTTCTACAACCATCTGCTCTATAGCCAGTCATTTTAGCATCCGGAATGTTCTCTCCCTTACTATGACCCTGAACATACATTTTTTCCGAGTTTATGTAAGGGGATGGATTAAAATGCGGCCCATTGCCGCGACATTTTGCTTTGTTGGCCTCCTCGAATTTCTTTTTCCATCTCAGAATCCTCTTGTGCTTTTTTGGTCAGGGCGATAATATATTCCTAATGTTAAACTATGCTTCACCCTGGTATTGATATCCACGATGCTTCTGTAGAAATCAGCTCCCTGCATTGTCTATTTTATATGTGACACTATGCTCTCTTTGATGTAGAGGGCCCATCCACCTATCGCCCTGTCCTATCCTTCCCTGCTTAAGGCCTGTAACCTGGGATAACAGCATCCACTGAAGTTCTCCTCGTCCACCATGTCTCACCAGCAATTACCCACTATATCAATGTCCTCGCTAAAACTCTATTGCTCAGCTCCCCATTTTAGGTCGAGATAAGCTACTATTAGCATAGAGACGCTTGTCTCTCTGTCTAACTTACCAGGTTTATGGTTTTTTTGCTTATCTAGCCTTTTGTAGACACTTTATCATATCACATTGCCTTGTGCTCTTCGCTTGTATGTGGTTGATTTAAAAAAAGCCTCCTTCTCTGTCACCTCCCCATGGACTCTATTCGAACCGAAGTCACCTCAGCTCCTGTAGAAGCTTTGGGGATCCGGTTAAAAGCTGTTCTGCCACCTTTTTTAATGTTAGGCGCCAGCAGCCTGGTTCCTCTTTGGTTAAGATGAAGCCCGTCCACTTTTAGGCCTGCCTTATCCCAAGGTTCCACAGTTCCTGACAAATCCTGAAACCCTCCTTGCCTTGCACCCACCTTCTCATCCGCGTTGAGACCCTGTATCTCCGGCTTGCCCTAGCTCGCCCTGCGATGGAACAGGTAGCATTCAGAGAATGCCACCTTAGGGGGTCCTGGATTTAACCTTTACCTAGCGGCCTCGTTGCTTCCAGAACCTCCCGATACGTTTCCCAATGTCATTGGTGCCAATGTGGACCACAACTGCTGACTCCACCCAGCGCTGTCACAACGGCCTATCTAGGCGTGGCGTGACATCCGCCCCGGCTTATGCACCAGGCAGGCTAGTCACCCATCGCGGTCATCCAGCCTGTCACAAACCAACTCTCTATGTTCTGATGGTCGGATCACCCACTGCAAGGAACCCCCACCTCCCGGGGTATCCTCAGTCGAGGATATCGACCACCAACTAAAGGAAGGTCCATCACAAAGGGAACATCTTCCCCACGCCAGACTGGCACCCTCTGTCACCCAGACTCTCATTCTCCGCTGACATCTGAGAGATTATTCGCGGGAAGTGGGACCCGAAGCTGCTGGGTCAGAAGCCTTGTTTGTTGCCCTCTCTGCCTCTCAGCTTCTCCAGGTCTGCCCATGGCTGAAGAGAACGGACCGCGTTCAGGAGCTTCATTGCAGCGAGGGGCGCACCCGCGACTTCTGGCCTGGTGGCGGATGGTCATGCATGTGACACTCAGTGCAAAGGCACTGGGAAGCCCCCCATCCCTGCTGGCTTCCTGCCTTCATATCTGCTTTTGTTTATATATTTAGATGGTAAACTTTGTTGATGCCCTTTTGGGCTATCTGTGTACCTACTATCCCTCAAAATGTCGCTATTAATTAATTGAATTTATTTATTTTAAAGAAGAAATTGCGGCGGCGCTAGTATAGCGTATTCAGAGACTGAGACTAAAGAGACTGAATGACTCACCTCAGGGCCCGCAGCCTTTAGCAGCCAGGACAAAGTGGCCTCTGGTAGCCTGTTAAAGAGGCCCCACCTCCAGCAGTCTCATCTTAGCGGCCATACAAAGGGAGAAGCCCTGCAAACCTAATTTAAAATGCACTTCAATTTTTTTTTCAAAGATGTGGCTTTTGAGAAGCCCTCCAAGAATGAACACCAGCAGAGTCCACTCTATGCTTCACAAGCCCAGTTGCCTTGTCCACTGCTGCTCCCTTTCCTGCTCCCTTTCTCTGCTGCTGGTTCCAGAGACTAGACTAAAGACTCCAATGAATTTACCAACATACTCCAGGTGTGAAACCCAGCTGATCTCCAAGTGAAAGAGATTGATTCCCCTAGAGAAAATGGTTCGTTTAGAGGCTGAACTCTCTGGCATTGTACCCTTGGAGCAGCAGTGGCGTAGGAGGTTAAGAGCTTGTGTATCTAATCTGGAGGAACCGGGTTTGATTCCCAGCTCTGCCGCCTGAGCTGTGGAGGCTTATCTGGGGAATTCAGATTAGCCTGTACACTCCCACACACGCCAGCTGGGTGACCTTGGGCTAGTCACAGCTTCTCTGAGCCTCTCTCAGTCTCCCACCTAATTCCTCACAGGAATTGTTTGTTGTGAGGGGGGAAGGGCAAGGAGATTGTCAGCCCCTTTGAGTCTCCTGCAGGAGAGAAAGGGGGGATATAAATCCAAACTCCTCCTCCTCCTCCTCCTCCTCCTCTTCTGCTTCTGCTTCTTCTTCTTCTCCTTCTGCTTCTTCTGCTTCTGCTTCTTCTTCTTCTCCTTCTGCTTTTCCTTCCTGCTTCCTGCTTCTCTGGCTTCCTTCTTTCCGTTTCTTCTTCTCTCTTCTTCTCCTTCTTGCTTCCTTCTTCTCTCCTTCTGCTTTCCTTCTGCTTCTTCTTCTTCTTCTCCTTGCTCTTCTGTTTCTTCCTGTTCCCTCTCTCTTCTTCAGTTTCCCTTTTCCTGGGCTTCTCTTTCTCTCATTTGCTTCTCTCTACTTCCTTTCCTCAGTTCTCCTTCTGGGCTTTTCTTTCTCTGCTTCTTCTTCTGCCTTTCTTTCCTTCCTTCTCTCTGGGCTTCTTCTTTCTTCTCTGCTTCTTCTGGCTTCTTCCTTCTTCTCCTTCTGTAATGCTTCTCCTCTGCTTCTTCTGCTTCCTTTTCTTCTCTCTCTTCTCTCTTTCTTCTTCTTCTTCTTCTTCTTCTTCTTCTGCTTCTTCTTCTGCTTCTTCTTCTTCTTCTTCTCCTTCTGCTTCTCCTTCTGCTTCTTCTGCTTCTGCTTCTGCTTCTGCTTCTTCTTCTTCTTCTTCTTCTTCTTCTGAGGCCCCGCCCCAAACCCTGCCCTTTTCAGGATCTATCCCCAAAATGTCCAGGTATTTCCTGATTTGGAGTTGGAGACCCTACTCTATGTGCAAATCTCCAAGAATTTCCCAGGCTGCAATGGGCACCCTTAGTGGCCAGGACTCCTAAAGGTTTCTCAAGTTATCCCCTGAGACGTCCAGACCTTCCCGATACCTGTTTTGTTTGCAGTATACTGAGTATGTGTTCTACCTCCCTGAACATTACTTTTATAATATAACCTAGTTATGTCTAGTGTGAAGCAGTGGTTGCTTATGTGCTATTGTTATTTTAAAGTTCTATGAATGTTTTTATTTAATAGGCCTTATTTTTTACCATACATAATATTGTTGATGCATTTGTTGCGTATTCTGGTTGTGATTTGCCCTGAGCCCACTGGGTGGGGGAGGGCAGGATGTAAGTATATTGTTGTTGTTGTTGTCGGCTAAACACTGAGGCTATGCTGTGCATGCCATTTACTACTAAGACGAGGGCTTTCACAAATCCTGCAGTGTGGTTTTAATAAGTTGCGGGTGAGAAATATTTAAATCAATAAATAATGAAAACAGCAGGTAGGGGTGAGGGGTTAAGCATCCTTCTCTCGCCTGCAGCTTTTCTACTTCAAATTGTCTACTCATCCACCCACCCATTCACCCCCAATCCCTGCCCCCAGTCTCAGCTTTGAAACTGTATGATGGAAACTGATCCCTGCTGAATGTCCAATTGTGCCTTGAGTGTGGAATTGGAAATGTAGAGAGAGAAAAAGCGGGAGGAGGGAGTAAGTTTTGAAATCCAGGTGCAGTGCCTTGAATGAAGGCCCGTTTACTGAAACTGAATTCAAAGAGAGAGAGGGGATACACACACACACACACACACACACTATAGCAGAAATTTCAGCACAAATGCCAGAGAAGCGAGAAGTAGGGCTTTGTGGAGAAACCTTTTGTATTATTGGCAGGCTCTTCAGTTTCATTGAACTGAAAACGAGGCTGGGTTAAAAAAAAGGGGTGGTGTAGTTTCTCTCTCCTCTCTTTCCTCCCCCACTAAAATATCAGGTTATTTTTTCGTAATTCTTCCCTCAGAGGGTTTTGTCAGCTCCCATCTTTTGATGAGCTTTTCTGATCTAAGTTTGAATGAAAAATGTAGACGGTATTCTGTGCATCGGATAAAAGGAGAGAATCTCTTTAGCAACCAGGAGAACTTCTGGTGAAGCAGAGAGCCCTTCCAATTCTGCCTGCACATGAGCCTGGTTGATCCCATGTAGGGCCAGATTTCTGCTGTTCAGTAATAGGGATGCCAGTCTCCAGGTAGGACCTGTGGATCCCTCAGAATCACAGCTTATCTCCAGACTATAAAGTTCAGTTGCTCTGGAGAGAATGCATGCTTTGGAGGGTGGGCTTTATGGCCTTGTACCCCACTGAGTTCCCTGTCCTCCATATACTCCATCCCCAAATCTCTATGAGTTTCCTAACCTGGATTTGGCAACCCTATTCACTGACCACATGGTGAATGAATGCCATGACAGTGTGGGGGCATTATTTGCCATGTAAGGCACTTGTACACACAAGCATGTGGAGCCCCCCAAATGAGGCAAATAATGCCCCTGATGCCATCTCAGAATGTGAAAATAGACCATGGAGGAAGGCAGCAGCTTCTTCTTCCTGCTTGTCACCGGCCTGCTCTGAATTAGACCCCCCCCCACAGCACAAATGGAGTTCCCATTGGGAACGCTCAGCTGCAGAATGGTTGCAAGTCCTCATGGCTGACTTGTATGTGTTGTAATGTGTAGTTTGGCCCTCAGTGGTAGAACATCTGCTTGGCACACAGAAGGTCACAGGTTCCATCCTCAGCATCCCAAGCTAAAGGATCAGGTAGCAGGTGATGGGAAGGATATACCTGAAACCCTGGAGAGCTGCTGCAAGTCAGAGAAAGCTATACTATCTGGGTCCTGTTATGGATAAGCCCAGGGTAGCCAGATCTCGTCAGATCTCAAAAGCTAAGCTGGGTCAGCCCTGGTTAGTATTTGGATGGGCAACCTCCAAGGAATACCAGAGTCGTGATGTGGAGGCAAGCAATGGCAACGCACTTCCAAAAGTCTCTTGCCTTGAAAACCCTATGAGGTTGCCATAAGTTAGCTGTGACTTGATGGCACGCGTGCGTGCACACGCACGCACGCACGCACACACACACAGAGAATACTGTTTAGAGGGAAAAATGGCCCCATGGGACTTCACACCAGCTATAATACACTGTGATTGTGCCTGATACTAAATGTTGAGCTAAATGAAGTCTGGGAGAAGGACGAGCACCATTCGGTAAAACAATGTCAGGACAAATGTCACCTGGAAATCATGGAATGAATAGAGCATTACAATAGCAGGGGAAACCACTTGTGCAGATCGGATGCCAGTGGGAATGTTAGAATCCCTCCAAACTGACCAGCACATCTTGTCTCACCTCCACAGCACATCTTGTCTCACCTCACCTTTCTAATGTCTCAGACACAGAGGACAGTGGTGGTGGTGAAAGCGAAGTCAGAAAACATCCTACATTTGCTTACTGGCTTTGTCATTTGGAGCAAAGGGCCCTCAGTGTTCTCAAGAGAGTTCCTTGTCATCTCAGACAATAAGGGGAAGGCTGGGGATAGCTGGGGGTATGTTTACCAGGTGGACTAGCAGCAGTAAATGAATATTCATGGCCCAAATTCTTGCCTGAATAGAGATGGCTTTTTAGTCAGATTAAGTGAAACATGCAGATCCATTTGTTAGCCACTTCTGAGGAAACTCTCCAGGCCTGGCGCAGGGCACATTATGTATTCCAGCATTTGTGTAAGGAAGGTGATAATTAAGTCATAATATGCATCTGTGGCTGTTGGAGAACAAACATAGGTAAGAGCGGAGTCAGGGAGGAGAAAACAGGATGTCTCATTCCCAGCTCCTGGCTTTGCTTTCACATTCAGCCAACATTATTGACAGAGGGGTAAGTAAGAGTGTGTCATACTGTATTAGGTTTTTGATGGATCAGGAGTCAACGGGCACCCGTAAGCATCTGTCGGACAATAAATATATTAGGTTCCAGATGAGGTACCCTTTTTAGAGCAACTACTAGAACTGTGCCCAGAACTCCAAAGGGGGCTCTGTCATAGAATTCAATGGAGGTCTTAGAATGCTGGCCATTTGATTTTCAAAAGAGATTCCTCATTTGGTTTGCTCAGTGACATGAACCACACATCTGCTTTCCTTTGACAAACTCTGAAAAGTGCATGCAGGCAGCCAAGTCTCAAAAAACCACGTGTCCCCCCCTTCCGTCGCCCCCATCTGCTGAGAATTAGGTGGACGCTAACTTGTGATGAGTATTCAGAGAAACGCCAGCACATCACAGATTCCTGCTGGAGATTTTATTGTGTGAGCAGGTGGGCGAATCGCTGCTTTAAAGTATTTAAAGCTGAAGAGGAGGGGGAAACCTTGAATTTAAATTTCATGAGGGATGTCTTGGTTGCCCTCAGAAAAGAACATAAAAACATCTGAACAGCCATGCTGAGTCAGATCAGCGGCTCATCGTTATCCTGTTTCACACAGCAGCCAACAATATTAATGGAAAAAATGAACTGGATTGTGGACTAGGAGAACAAGAAAATGGACATAATAGAGATAAGAGAAATTCTTATTTAATTAGCATGAACTAATTGAATTATATGTCTATATCTACAACTAGAGAGCAAGTGGTAAATTTTTAATCATTATCTATTTTTGGCACAGAAGAAACTGGAAACTGTCCTTTTTTTATTTTACAGTAGAGTTCTTGTTTGTGTGTAACTTTACTTGTTGTTTGTTTGCTTTTTAAAACATTAATTAAAAAGTAACATCTGCTCCAATATCTTCCTTGGGGTACAGCAAAGTTCAGACTTACTGTCGAAGGCGTTCATGGCCGGATTCAACTGGTTGTGGTGGGTTTTCTGGGCTGTGTGGCCGTGGTCTGGTGGATCTTGTTCCTAACGTTTTGCCTGCATCTGTGGCTGGCATCTTCAGAGGTGTATCACAGGTTTCCAGTCCCCCTAGTCAGTTTTGTGACCATCTACACCAATACATTATCATTTATGGCATCTAGAAAGTATATCTCTTTCCTATGTCTTAAACATTCAGCCAGTTGATGGACGTAAGTGCTGAAAAGTCGCAGTCAACTCATGGCAATCCCAGCAAGGGGCTTTCAAAGCAAGGGAGGAACGGAGGTTGTTTGCAGTGGCGTAGTGCCAATGAGGGACGACGCCCAGGGCGCATACTCGTACGGGTGTGTGGCCGGTGCATGGTGGGGGTGTTCCGGGGCGTGGGCATGGCAGGGGTGCAGGGTGCGCAGGTGCCTCAGTTTTGGTCAGGTGGTTGACAGTATGGGTTGGTTTTACCATCACCTTTTCCTGGATAGCCACCAGCTAGGTCTCAGCTAATCAGCCTCTATGGGGCTGCCAGAGCCATAGGGGGGTCACTTGATTCAGCTTGCTCCTGAGCTGTGTTAACGTTCCAATCCATCCTGTAAGCAACTTTGCCTCGCATGCCGGCACTGGCTGATCTGATCTGACAGAAGCCAAGCCAAGATTACATTCTGACTGGAGGTTAGTTTGATTTATTATTCCCCAGCACCTTTAACACAACGGAGCTTGCAAGTTTGCTGCAGCAAACGGCCTGCGTTTCACCACTCATATAAATCATCTTACAGCGTAGGAATGCAAGAATGGAAAATGTTAGTAGAGAATAAAGAATTCCCACATTTCTCACTGGTAACCAGCAAGACAAGATAATCAATTTCTATAAGATGAAGCACCAGTGTAAAAAAAGAAAAAAGAGAGAGAATAGAAATAAAAAAGGGTAGGAAAACAAATCAAGATATACAGGCAGCCCCCCCTCCCAATTACTGCAAAAAATGGCTTCTCTTTGGCTTGGTAGTTGGAAAACAGCAAGGCCCTTATCGAAGTGGGACCGAGGAAGGAGGTGAGAGAGAGAATCTGGTGGAATGACAAGCAAAATCTTATCAATGTTGCACCAAAATGGCTGAATCCTGCAAACTTTTCTAACTCTATCTCCAAGGGCTATTTCACCTGGGCAGATGTATCACTCGGTTATTCTGCACAATATCATATTTATTTATTTCAGTTCTACCCATCTTCTGATCTGGAAAAATCCTCAAGACAGCTTGCATAAAATAATAAAAAATGCAATTATATTGGAGCGACTTCCATCCTTTCTGACACCTAGCATTGCTATGGACCCCCAGCGCATCCAAATCTCTAATTACCACCAGGCTGTCACGACTGTTCCTATTCCATTCCATCTCATCTCACCCCCGTGACTACCTGCAGATGGATGACTAATACATGCTTTGGGAGACCCTTTCATCTGGAGGTTTCCCATAGTCTGAGCATCTTCCACAGCTGCTATAAATACCAAGGGAGCAGATATTAGTTGTGCAATATGTAACAGTTATTGGAATAATCCTCCCCCCCCCCCCATTATAGTGATTTAGAGTACGTTTATGCTGCAAAGTAGTTTTTATTTTTATGTTGAAATTGAAGTGTTACTGTGATGAGACTGCTCTCTGCCCTGAACGTATAAGGGCAGATTTTTTATTTATTATTTAAATCTATGGTTTCCTGTGAGTGCACTGTTATGGAGTAGCGGAGGAACTCCTTCTCTTCTGCCATGGAAGCTTTGGATATTGCAGAGGATACAGTATCCTAATACATGTTACCGTATGTACATTGATGGTGTTTGGCAAGTGCCAGTCACACAGTCCAGCAATGAAGGAGTTAATGTTGTGCATGCTAATTAGTTAGTGAGGTCAGAAGTCAGTGACCAGGTAATTGATCCCTATTGGTAAAGCAGACCTGGCATGAGATACATGCAGGTCTGCACATAGACAATAGGTATATATTCTTTGTTACTCTCTGCACGTGCTCTGACACAGAAGAAGAGTATGATATGTATGAAGTGAGAACACCTCTTTTATGACGATCCTGAAGCAATGTTTTCACTTGTATGCTAATGTAATCAATTAGTTAATCAGTCAACCAAAACACACACAATTAATTGTTTTTAACTGAATTACAGCCTTATAATCATCATTATCATCTTAAAACCACTAGTTACTGCACAGAGATTAAAAGGCAGCATTAAGGCCAAGGGGTTATAAAACAGACCCCTTCTACTTCATGAGAAGGGAGCTGTTGCATGTTGGCTCTTGGTTACTGTCAGACACTGTGATATGTCATGCGCTGTCCTGTACTGACTGCTGCCATCAGGCTGTGCTGTCAGAAGTCAGCCATCTCTGCAAAACCATCAGATGTCAACAGCTGGTGCTGAATATCTGCAGATCCGGAAAGTACAGACAATTTGTTAAGGCCAAATTCCTTTCAGTTCTACTTCAGAGGCAATCCAGAACTCAGTCTTGGTATTCCCAAAAATATCTAGAGCAGAATGAAGCCTGGGCCAAGAGCCACTGTCATCAAGAAAGGTGAATGGGCCAGTTTTTGCCATCACTGTCAATTGCTGAGTACCCCATTACTAAACACTGTTCCTGTCTCCAGAGCAATACTTTTCACAGGGCCTTCCCTGTTATGGCTCAGCAGCGATTTCCTCATCGAGCCAGAGATTTCACAGCAGGATCCATCCCCGTAGAATTTGTTCAGCAGCAGCAACGAGCATTAATGAGGCACTAATGAGGCCTCCAGTCTCCTAGACACACTATCAGGAGCAGAGAGAAAAGGCCTTTTTCATTCCGACCACTTTAAAATGAAGTCTTTTACTCTCTGTGGGATGTTATGTTCTAGAGATTTCAAGAAACCAAGGGCATGTCAACACTACAAATGTAAACTGCTTTAAACATTAGGACTTCCCTCCAAGGAAGTTTGGGAACTGTAGATTTGTGGTATTTTGCAATTCCTGGAGATTTTGGAAAGGATTTTAGTGTAAATAGATTTTGCTGTTTCTAGCTCCTTCTGAGCATTGGGGTTAACCTGTTCTGTGGCTCATTTCTTGGTGCATCCTTGATGTTAATGCAAATTCTTTGATCTTTATTTATTGAAATATTTATAATAACCCACCTTTCCTTGTGGCTCAAGAAGGGTCTTGTGCCAAAGGTAATACATTACAATTTAAAACTGATATTAAAAAACCCAGGCTCTACCCACCAAAATCTCCAGGAATTTCCCATTCTTCAGTTGGCAGCACTAATAGAATGGCCTAGCAGTACCCTCTAAGAGCAACCCTCTCTTCTTTGTTACATAAAGTGGGCACTACAATGGGAAACATCTGGTTGATGCTCTGGTGAGCCATCTTAAGTGAGGTGGGGGCATAGCCAGTAAGAGGCCACCTGAAGACCTCACATGGAGAATGGGCAAGAGGAGATGATCAGAGGAGATGATCCTTTAGATATGGGGCCGCAAGACCATGAAGGGTTTTAAAGGTCATAAGCATTTGGAACTGGATTCAGAAACAAACTAGCAACCAGTGGAACTGTTTGAAGATGGATAAGATCTGGACAAGCTGCAGTCCAACAAACAGCAAGGGCAATTCAACATACAGTAAATCACAGTAGTCCAGCCACAAGATTACAAAAGCATAGATCAGTATGGCTAGGTTGTCTAATTATTATTGTTATTATTGTCTAATAAGGCCCCTTCCGCACATGTAGAATAATGCACTTTCAATCAACTTTCAGTGCACTTTGCATCTGGATTTTACTGCGTGGAATAGCAAAATCCGATTGCAAACAATTGTGAAAGTGGATTGAAAGTGCATTATTCTGCATGTGTGGAAGGGGCCTAAGAGAGGGCAGAGCTGGTGAGCCAGATGCAGATGATAGAAGGCATTCTTGACTCCCATGCCAATCTGCTTTTCAAACAGCCGTGCTGGATTCATGAGCACCTCTGAGCTCTTAACTTGATCTGTAAAAGTTAATTCCACCCCATCCAAAACAACCACACAGTCTTTTCTGGATTCAGTTTCCACTTGTTCTGCCTTTGCCACCAGACCACGGGGATGGGGGTTGGTGGGTCAGTGGGATGGACGGACAGATAGACGATTCAGCGTATCTTTCTATTAACAAAGCCTCAATCTTTGACTGCCTCACTCAGGAGCTCTGATTGTCATATCAGAGATGAATCTTCCCTTCCTTTCTCTGGGCCTTTGTACAGACGGCTGCTCTGGCTGAATTGTGCTCACAAAACCTTTCCTCCTGCCTCTCCCGGCTGCTCCCAGTGGACGGCTTCTCCATACCCAGAGTCAGATTGTATTAAATCTTTGTCAGTTACTCCACACCTGGCTCTAGCTGTAGAGTTTAATCATTCTAAACAATTATTCTACTCCTCCTGGCCCTCACCCCGACATGGATATTGCCTATCTTGAACAATCATCTTTTGTTTCCATGAGGACTCCTCGGATGAGCTGGAGGTGAAGCATGTATAAACTGGGGAAGCACGAAAGAGAAGGAATGTGTGGGCTGGAATTCCACACGTTAATTTGAATGAACCACTCAAATCTGCGGCTCCTTCCGCTCTCTGTTGTTGCAGTAGCAGTAAAATCTCTTCCCTGACACTCCCCACAATGCTCTGCAACACTAGAATATTGTATAAAAAGGAACAAAAGAAACATTTAATTGAAAAATAACAAAATGGCTGTTTTGGGGAAGGGAGGGGGAACAAATCCTAATGCCAGAGAGACCATATGCAACAGAGAACTGGGACGTGCTTTTATTTGGTTTCTTTCCCATTGGAATTTGGGGGCTCAGCACTGTTTTTCAGTAGCTTTTCTGGATGTAAACACAGCTGCCCCCAAAAGACCTTGAAATCTCTGCAGATAAATAGACTGGAGGATAAATACACCAAGTGAAATAAAATTTACATCTTATTGACACAAAATTGGTCTTCATTTTTAAAATATACTATGTCATGCATAACCAGTCTTTGCAGGGAGAGGGACTCTAAGTGCTGCGACAAGGGAAGACAAACCAGGTCGGATTAGAGTTAACAGATTAGAACCTGCTAATTCCAGGTAGGGCCTGGAGATCTAGAATCTGGAGTTGGACACCTTCATCAGAACCCAGGTTCTAGGTCATTTGGAAATAAATGGAAGCCTTTAAACTAATTAAGAAAATTGCTTCACTGAATGGGCAGTTCATAAACCATCTTTCTCTTACTCTACTGCAAATCAGAAAAATACAACTTAGAGCCAGCATACCCGAAGGACTGCATATTCCCATACGAATCTCCTGCTGTCTTCAGAGGTCCTGTTTACAGTGCCCTTGCTGTCTGTGGGCACTGTGGGCAGCAGTGTGAGAGAGGGGCTTCTTGGTCATGACACTGAAACGTTGGATCTGTCTCCTCAGGGAGTAACCAGCCTCCAGGGGATGGCTGTAAATCTACTGGGATTACAACTGATATCCAGCCAACAGAGATCAATTCATCTGGAGAAGGCGGACTTTATTGCCTTATCTGAAATCCCTCCCTTCTCCAAACCCCACCTCCTCCGCCTCCTCCTCCTCCAAACTTTCCAGGTATTTCTCAACATGGAGCCTATAGGCCCCATTTGGCCATATGAATAATGTGTGTTGAATAGATTTGTTCAATTTTCTGTTTTCTCATGTTCAACCACTCACCTGGGAGGCTGGGGGGAATATTTCTTGGAAAATTCTGGGAGCATCCACATGACTCAAAAAGGTTGGGGACCCCTGCCTTAGAGGCTTCAAAGCGGGAAGTGAGGAGCACAAACTGCCGCTCCAACTAATTGGATCCAGAGGCCGAGGAGCAGAAAGCCACCTTGTCCAAGGGGGCATTTCTTGAGCTTGGCTCCTTTTCCAGCATCTCATTGCCTCTGTTGGAAGAAGAGCTCTCTACTTGCCGCTCAGGCTGTGCCTCCCTTTCATTCCATTCATGCTCCTGTCTTTTATGCTGACTTTGTCTTGCTGCTGTATTTTTAGACTGAACAACTGCAGCAAACCCTTGTGCGTTCCTTGCCAAATTGGCTGCTTCCTATTGTCTGCTATTAGGAACACTTTCTCCCCTAATTAGCAGCCTCTCTCCCTCTTGCCAAGCCAGAACTTTGCTTTCTGAAGGGAGGAGTAGCTCTTGTTCTGTCTGTGCGTGTGTATGTGTGTGTGGTGTGGTGTGGTGTGCTGTGTGTATAGGATCAAAATGTATGACTCGCATGCACTGTAAATTGTCATGCTGTCACTCTGTGCTTGGTGCACATCTGTAATGACAAAGCACAGAAACTCGCTACTGCTGGCATTGTCACACTGTGGCATTCTGAGCTTTACCTTTTCTCAACTTGGGTTGCCCAATCAAAAATAGACTGGGCTGCCTGGCAGCCATGCCAGAGCTTGCTCAGAGACATCCTCCTCCAAGTCCAGATTTCAAGGGTGAGGTGTATGGCTGTTTTATGGCAATGCTCTTTCCTGCGGCCTTTTGTTTTTGTATGTTGTGCGATTGTGTGTGTGTGTGTGTGTGTGTGTGTGTGTGTGTGTGTGTGTGTGTGTAGACTCTTTTTCTTGCTGGTGTTTCTGAATCTTTTTCCCCTTTGTTTTTGGTGCCTTTTAAATGGTATTTCCTGTCACATATATGCCATTTCCCGCTATGCTATTTATTCATCGAGCTACAGGAAAAATAACGTTAAAGATATGAAATGTTAAACCAAACATCAGACATAGGTAGTGGTGCAAAGATGAGGATTTGCAGATTTGGTTTGCAAAAGAGAGAATCGAAATTGAAACAGGGACTTTCAAATAAAATGGCAAGACTGTGGGATTCGTTGCCATCCTGATTTTATAGCACCTGTAGCTGTCTGAGCTGGAATCTGATGGAGCTTGGTACTGCAAGTGGGAGGTGGTCTGTTGACCACACCAGGGCTTCTAAGAGTCACGATGGGCCCTAGGAAAAAAATTCCACCTGCCCTCATGTACAACCCTGATCCAAACCATGTGTTTACATTTGTAATTTTATATTTGTTCACACATACATATGTGTACCAATATAGGATAGGACTGTTTCACAAAAACTTTATAAACAATAAATTTTAAGCAGCAGGGTTGCCATAAGTCAGCTGTGACTTGACAGCAAAACAAAACAAAAAGTAAATTATTACGAAATCTGGTGGATTCCCCCAAGTTTATCCAAATCCTGGTCAATTGCGAGGCTTTATCTTGCCTGCCAATCACAGGGTCCTCCTTTTATCTGTGTCCAAAGAATTTTCCAGAGCCTGAAATACAAAGAATTTACCAGGTTAGGCCACGAGGTTCCTGGTTCAAGTTAACAATCTCTGCCACTTTGTTATGCAGGAAGAATAAGTCCTCCACTCTATGCTTCAACACTGTTGGGGTGGGGCAAGATTTAGGAGGCAATCTTGGTACAGCATCACTTTGCTTTGATGTCCGTTCATACCCCCAGATATGAACCTAGTTTCTTGGGCTATCCTTGGAAATCCTCAGATGGTTTAATGATACTTTTGAGGCATCAGAGTATGGCCACATCTTATCACTAGTAGGCCACATCTGAGATAGCTAGTGAAGGACTACCTATCACAAAGCAATCATTGCGGGTATTATTGCAAGTGTGTTTCCCCAGCCCTTGGAAAAAGACTTCATTTTCTCTGCCTTTTCCTGTCTCTGCCCTCATCTCTTTTTTCAATTCATGCTTCCAGCCTCTTCCCTGGAGAGCCTGCTATTTTAGCGATTCCTTGCAGCTCATATTCCTCTAAACATTTGCCAGCATCTCCTTCCCAGATGCCATTTCTCCAGCTTTCAGATCTTGCCTGTTTCAGGTCCCATTGGTCCAGTTTGCCTAAGCAGGCTGTCAGCTCAGCATCCTGTTAATGATTTACATCGATCTGGGCAGCTTTTGCATTCTCACTGTTTTCACGCGGGCATCTGTGCTCCTGAATGAGGCCATTTGCCTCAAACTTTCCATTAATCCCACTTTAAAAGGCCAACAAAAATATATTTTAAAAAATGAATACCCTCTCCTGCAATTTCAGCTGCTGAGCTGTTGGACTGAAATATGTTTCCTAAGGCGAGAGTGCTGGACCCTGACAACTTTGAGCACAGCAGAGGCCCAAGATATCTGAGGGCCTAAGGCATCCAGTTACACAGTGAGCATAGAATCATGGAGTTGGAAGAGACCACAAGGGCCATCAAGTCCAACCCCCTGCAATGCAGGGATGCATAATCAAAGCACTCCCGACATATGTTCATCCAGCCTCTGTTTAAAAACCTCCAAAGAATGAGACTCCACCACTCTCCGACACAGTGAATGCCACTGTCGAACAGCCCTGACAATCAGAAAGTTCTTCCTAATGCTTTGGTGGAATCTCTTTTCCTGCACCTTGAATCCATGGACAATTATTGATCACCGTGTAAGGTTTAGTACAGGACTGAGATGATTGCCACAAGATGGAGCCATTCTACCTCACACCCCAAGCGCTGAACCATATTCTTGAGTCATTGTCAAAAGTGCTTACTTTTTAAAAGTGTGAGCAGGAGCTTTGGTTTGCCACTCCATGCTCCAAACAGCATGGGGACAGACTGTCATTTGCCCATGGAAAGGAAATTGTATTCTGATATGTTCTGTTTGTATAGAGAAGGGTTGTGACTCTAGTTGGGTGGGGATGGTATTAAATGGAAATCCTGTGCACATAATCATCTGTTAGGATGATCCAGTTCAGTGGGAGCATCACCTGGCATTTTATGGTTGGATGACATCCTTGCTGTGCACATAACTCCCTG
Source organism: Sphaerodactylus townsendi (assembly GCF_021028975.2). Classification (NCBI taxonomy): domain Eukaryota; kingdom Metazoa; phylum Chordata; class Lepidosauria; order Squamata; family Sphaerodactylidae; genus Sphaerodactylus; species Sphaerodactylus townsendi. The sequence goes on from NC_059437.1 coordinate 35,964,142, forward strand.
TGACATTTTCTTGTTCTGCTTAATAGTGTCCCAAATGAAACCAGTGAGTCACCAAAACAATCATGCAACAAAGTGAAAATATTTGGACTGTTGACATACATCAGAAATAATCCAGTTTGGGTCTGCAATATGATTCAAGAAGGGCATGGTTTGGGTGGGATCCTGGTTGCCCATTACCAATTGGCCGTTCTGGCAGGGGCTGATGGGAGTTGTAGTTCATAAACCCAGTCTGCATCACCAGCAATAATGATAACAGAAAGAAAATCAGTGGGTGGTACAGGTTGTGCCAAGGTGTACACAGATATGGGTGTTCCTTATAGAGAGAGCGACATGCTTTTAGGAGTGGAGGGAGCTGGTTCAGTTTCTGAAGTTCTTCTTGGACATTCTGAATGTCTCACAAAATAGGTGGATGACATTTTCCTGATTTTTTTAAACTTGCTCTAGCTGGGCTGTTTGCTGGTTTGCAGGGTGCTAAGCAAGACCTGAAGACAGATGTCACAGGGCCCAGCTAGGAAGACAAGACAGGGCGGAATACCCTGCCACTAAACCATGGCATTTATTTTCAATTAACAGAGCCCTCATAGAAAGTTGGCTTCTACTGAGTCAGACCACTGTTCTATCAAGATCACTATGTCCTACTGTGGCAGCAGCACTCCAGGGTTTCACAGGCAGGTCTTTTACATCACCTGCAATCTGTGGTCTTGTTGAAGACTGAAAATGGGTCCTCATGAATCAGACTTTCTACTACACAGCCACAGCCCTGCCATCTGTTAAAAAACGAACCTCAGAACTCCACACATGCAAGTCCTGTTTAATAACTGATAACTTCTTGCTGTAATCTACTTTGGAGGTCTTGTCCCTCTCTTAGCTCATGGTTAATTTTTGATTTTTTTCCCCCATCCCCATTTCTCTTGTTCTGCCTGTTCATATCTATTATCAGATTGTACTCCTGTGGGAGTACATTGCTTAAAAGCAATGATGATGATGGTTCTGTTCTCCTTTCCCCCATCCTTCTTTATTGCTTCTGTGATTATAGGTCTTGCAGCTGAGGTGTATCCTCTGCCCCTTTTCTGCCCTCAGGAGTTTTTAATTAATGGCACTTTAACAGAAGAGATTCAAATTGAAAAAGGAACAAGACAAGGATGTCCACTTTCACCACTGCTATTCATACCAGCCTTAGAATTCCTTGCAACAAGAATCAGACAAGCTCCTAGAATCACAGGTTTGAAAATATATGGTAAGGGGTATAAGCAGAGGTGGGATCCAGCAGGTTCTCACAGGTTCCCGAGAGTAGGTTACTAATAGGGTTGGAGATTCGGACAGTCCAAATCCAGATTTTGACCAAATCTGCACTGATTCGGACAGATTCGGACGAGCAGGGTCCGAATCTGAGCTGTCCGAATCCCATCAGATCCGAATCCATGGGATTCGGATCACCAGCCGAATTGCGTTTTAATTTTTTTGCTGTTTTTTCACGTTTTGGCCTGCAGAGGGCGCATTTTTAAACATATTGGCACCGAAATTTCAGGGTATCATCAGGGGACTGTCTTGATGATACCCCCCAGGTTTGGTGAAGTTTGGTTCGGGGGGGGCAAAGTTATGGACTCTCAAAAGGGGTTCCCCTATCCCCCATTCTTTCTAATGGGAGCTAAGGAGATGAGGGCTACCCTTTTGAGGGTAGATGAGGGCTACCCTTTTGAGGGCAGTGGGAGATGGGCCCTACCCTTTTTGGGTCCCATAGAATTGAACCCCCAGAAGCAAAGTTCCCCAAACCTGGGTGGTGTCATCCAGAGACTCTCCTGAAGATACCCTGAAAGTTTTGTGACCATACCTTCAGAAATGTGCACCTCATAGCCCTCTACCAGAAATTCCCTATTGACAGCAATACAGCTAAGTCACTGAAGAACAAAGAATCTTGGGCAAATTTCTGAGGGTGCCTGCAGGGGATGCATTTTTAGATGTATTGACACCAAATTATCAGGGTATCATCAGGTGACTGTCCTGATGATACCCACCAAGTTTTGTGCAGTTTGGTTCAGGTATGGACCCTCAAAAGGGGTGCCCCTATCCCCCATTGTTTCCAATGGGAGTTGATAGGGGATGGGGGCTACACCTTTAACTTTGGCTCCCCTGAACCAAACTGCACCAAACTTTGGGGGTATCATCAGGACAGTCTCCTGATGATACCCTGAAATTGTGGTGCCAATATGTCAAAAATGCGCCCCTGTAGGCACCCCCAGAAATGTGTCCAAGATTCTTTGTTCTACATCTACACAATCCATTGCTGTCAATGGGGAATTTCTGGGGGTGCCTGCAGCGGGTGCATTCTTAAGGCTAGCAGCACCAAACCTTCAGTGTATCATCTGGAGACTGTCCTGATGATGCCCCCCAAGTTTGGTGAAGTTTGGATCATGGGGGCCAAAGTTATGGACTCCCAAAGGGGGTGCCCCTATCCCCCATTGTTTCCAATGGGAGCTATTAGGAAATAGTAGGTACCGCTTTGGGAGTCCATAACTTTGGCCCCCATGATCCAAACTTCACCAAACTTGGGGGGCATCATCAGGACAGTCTCCAAATGATACCCTGAACGTTTGGTGCCACTAGCTTTAAAAATTCTGGTTTGTGTTTTTCACCCCTCCTCCACATGAAGCCTGCTGGAGTGAGTGAGTGGACAAACCTCCCAGGTGTCTGGACAAACCTCCCAGGTGTCCAGACAAACCTTCCAGGTGTCCGGACAAACCTCACAGGTGTACGGACAAACCTCCCAGGTGTCTTGACAAACCTTCCAGGTGTCCGGACAAACCTCCCGGGTGTCCGGACAAACCTCCCGGGTGTCCGGACAAACCTCCCGGGTGCCCGGACAAACCTCCCGGGTGTCTGGACAAACCTCCCAGGTGTCTGGACAAAACTTCCAGGTGTCCGGACAAACCTCCCAGGCGTCCTGTCCAACCTCCCAGGCGTTCCGCCCAACCTCCCAGGGGTCCTGCCCAACCTCCCAGGCGTCCCGCCCAACCTTCCAGGTGGTCCGCCCAATCTCCCAGGAGTCCCACCGAACCTCCCAGTCATCCAGCCCAAAGGCCCAGGTGGCCTGCCCAGCCTCCCAGCAGTCCTGCCCAAACTTTCAGACATCCTGCCCAACCTTCCAGGCATCTTACCCAAACTCCCAGGTGTCTGGACAAACCTTTCAGGTGTCCGGACAAACCTCCCAGGTGTCCGGACAAACATCCCGGGTGTCCGGACAAACCTTCTGCCCAAATGCCAAGGGTGCCACCCAACCTCCCAGGGATCCCGCCCAACCTCCCAGGCATCCCATCCAAAGGCCCAGGCGTCCTGCCCAACCTCCCAGGCGTTCCGACCTAAGGCCCAGGAGTCCCGCCTAAATGCCCAGGCAGCCCACCCAACCTCCCAGGGGTCCCGCCCAACCTCCCAGGGGTCCCGCCCAAGGCCCAGGTGTCCTGCTCAAATTCCCAGGCATCCTGGGAGGTTTGTCCGGACTGGCATCTTCAGAAGTGCATCCAAGAGGGATGTGAGGACACAGTGTGTAACAGACTTCCCTCTGTGATACATGAGGTTGGTCTGAGGGGAGGGATGGGGGGGAAATTATCTGCCCCCCATGCCAATGGGCGTGCCAATGGGGCTGGGTGCCAATGGGGCTGGGTGGGGCACGATGGTGGCGTGGCCAGGCATTCCGGGGGCGGGGCATTCCTGGGAGGGGCTGTGGCAAGGATGCAGCCGCTGTGCCGGTCCTTGGGTGGGAAATGAATGCACACAGGCTGCCATGCACACCGGTGCACCTCCTGCTACACTGCTTCAAGTTCTGCGCGCTACTGCTGAGAGGAGGAGCATAACTAAGGCAAAAATCACATGGCAAAATCACCAATTAGTAACCCCCTCTCAGCACACACAAATAATTAGTAACCTACTCTTGGGAACCTGTGAGAACCTGCTGGATCCCACCTCTGCCTGTTCCCCAAGCAGACACACCTCCTTGCCAGTCAATTTGAAGCACTGCAAAATACTTTTGACCTCCATGCTAACTGCTGAACCATTTTCTTCTTAAGAAAGACCTTGCTGGGTCAGGCAAAGCCTTTGCCGCGAAGGGTCCATATAGTTTCAGAATTCTGTGCGGTCAGCCAAAAAACCCCAGGAAGCTCCCATGCAGGGCAAGACATCCATGCTCTGCCAGCCATAATGACAAGCGCTTCCAAATTGCTGTGCTCAAAACATACATTGAGGCAATTCACACATTTTAGTTGGAAGTCATCAAGGATTCACATTATGCACGAAGCAGCCCCCGCTTGCCCAGCCTGGATGCACTTGTTCCTTGACTTGTTATGACAACGCTGGATAAGCTTGACTCTCCTCTAATCAAAACCAGTTTCCTTAATTCACAAATGGTGGTGGGGGGAAACCCCTCAGTATTTTTTAATTGAAGTAAAAGCTGTCATTTTGAATAATGCTCAGTTACAAATCCCCCCCTCTGTGTATCTGAAAAAAAAATTAATCTCCATTGTGGAATGAAATGACATTTTAATATGGAAATGAAAGTTTCATTCCATCTTAACAGACCTGTTAGCAAGGAATGGTGCTGTGGGTGAATTATTAACAAGACCAGCTGGGTGCCACTGCTCCTCATCTGAAGGCTTCGTCTGGTGGCTTCCTTTTGCCTGGGACCAGAGCAAAGGAACTGCAGTTCAACTGTGAGTTTTCCAGCTTGGGATGTTTTCCCAAGACCTCCTGGTGGGTCATTTTCATGAAGGTACTAGCTGTCTTCCGGGCACCTCTCCACTGACAATGGCCATTCAGGGGCAATTCAGACTCAGGTAGAACCCCTCTCCCACTTGGACCCCTTCAAGACACTTCATGAGCATTAGAACACACCATTCCTGCAGAATGGGATTCTCCCAAACTGAGCAGCTCACTTCAACACTTCTAGCCACTTAGTGTGAATCCAAGGAAGGTCATGTTAGACTCAAAGTACAGCGTGAAGGATGTGCAGCCTGCCTTTCCTTAGAATCTGGGAAACTCACGTCATAACAAAAAAAAGTGTAAGATAAAGCTGAGATAATCTTTCATATCTCTGCTAGGTCAGAAATGCCTGTCTCAGCAAAAAGATTCCATTCGCATATCATGAGGGCAAATGTTGCAATTGCTACTCAATCTACCAAGCTGGCTTTCTCCTTGGCCTCTTTGACGGGGCGGGTATGTGTTCCTGTGTTCTAACAGTACTCAGGAATTGCTGGTCCACCAAAGTCAATATTGTCTACTGAGGCAGTTTGAATCTGGACCCTCAGGCCCTTTCCCCACTTACCCTTTTCCGAGGGTTGCTGCGTGCAATTCCCAGCGCGCGGCATCCCTGGCGCGCGCCCGGGCGTCCCCATGACCCCGCACTCTGCGCGGGGTCATCAAAAGGCGCCCTTTGAAAGAGCGCCAGGAATGCCTTGCACTGAGGGGCGCGACAGCAGCAGCGTCGGGGCGGCTGTGCTGTCGCCGCCCCTCTCAGTGGAGAGTGCCGAGGGACCCCGCGCTACTCTCCTCGAGTAGCGCGGGGCTTAAGGTAAGTGGGGAAAGGGCCTCAGACAGCTTTCTTGGCACCTACTACCTGATTCTTTTAACTGGAGATGGTGGGGATTGAACTTGGGACTTTCTGCATGCAAAACAGATGCTCCACCATGGAGTTACAGCCCTTCCCTAAACAGAAGGAAGAAAAAAGCAACTTATATGAAGAAAAGAAAAGTGAGTAGTAGCATGTTGGTTCTCACTTTTGGAAAGGTGGAAGTCAGAAGAAAACTGTATTGAGTGACAGGTGCACAGAGGCACTGTTGTCACTAGAGGGCGGTACTGCACAATGCTGAAAGCCGTTCTTGTGAAGGCAGACCACAAGGGGATAGTAACCCCTGCTGCGGAAGCAGAGAATGGAGTCCCAGCTTCATTTATAAGGGGCACCACTCAACATCTGCAGTAGAGCAGCAACAGCTGGGAATTTCCTTAAATAATAGTTCCAAGAGCAAGAGAGACATCATTTCCTTCCTCTGACAAGCAGGGAGACAGAGAAGGTTTTAGCTTAGGGGGGGAAAGAGTATGTGTGTGTGTATGGGGGGGGGGCAGATGAGAATGCTGACAAATGATGTGGAGAAATTGCGTAGAAAATGCTTTGCTCTTTGAGGGCACAGAATGACATGGAATCAGGCCCAACTAATGGAAGTCTGACAGTCTAGAATACAGAAAGGTGTTTCTGGTGGGGACAGGCAAGAGGCAGACAAAAATAGAAGGGGACCATTTGGAGAGAAGCAGTTAAATGCTTCCCTCCTTTGCTTCTGATAAGCCCCACTAGAAGTTGCTTCTTCTGTCCTCAAACAGCTGTCAGGCTACCATTGCACGCATGTTTATGTTGTAACTACCTTGTGCCTCAGCTATTGAAATGGGTACACATCAAGTTATCAGAAAAAACAATAAGACTCACAAGTACCCTGTGGAATCCCTTGTCATTGGATGTTGTGACTGCCACCAGCCTAAAAGGTCTAAAAGAACAAGTGAGGAAGAAGAACCACTCTGGAGCCCAGTAGGGCCATACTGGCTCAACTTGGCAGCCTTGGATGATCCATAGCAAGGAGCAATAATCAACCAGGCCTCAGAAGAAGCTGAGTTTGGTGCAAGGTTCAACCAAGCACACAAATTGTTATGCTGTACTTTGTTTCCTAAAGACTGAACATTGCCTCGCTTGCCAAATCTCGCACAACAAACAGGGGAATAACACCTGCTTTCCTCCTACTGCTGAAAAAATCAGGAAACCATCCAACTCCTTTCCTCCCACAAGTTCTTCAGGATCCAGGGAGCGGCACTAGCAGGAGGGACGGCTCCAGCTCAGCGGATGAGGTACTTGCAACAAAAATCTTGCTGGTGGTGTCAGTGATCTGTTAACACTGCTCCAGTTGCAAATAATGGGTAATAACAGTCTCAAAAACTGACCGGGGGAGGGAGCCTAGCTTTTTACTGAGCACTCAGAATTGTTCAATCCTGTACTGCAAATGTGGTTTGCACATGAGCATTTTTGTGCTATTTTTCAATGACTTCTCCTTCCCAGATCTGCTATTGGTTCAACTCACCCAACAGATTAAAAAAAAAATCATTTTACAAGGTGTTTTCCTTGGTTGTTTTGATCCCACTGTGTAGGGCTGCTTTATTCATTAAGCACTTTAGGCAAAGGGCCTAGGGCCTACATAAATTTTAGGGCCTACAAAAATATGATTAACAACAAAAAATAATACAAGAATTGTGAAGAAAAACAACAATTCAAAATAAAAATTCTTATTTTTTCACCTACAATACATTATTCTTTATTTGTGCCCTTCCCTACCTTACCATCTCACCACATCCCATAATAAAATATGAGGAGGGAAGGACATGCAAGGGCTAAGGAATCGGAAAATTATTCTACTTCCGGTTTTTAACAGATATGACCCTTTGAGGTCCATAGAGGTTGATAGAACTTTTTAAAAAATTATGTCTGTCCCTACTGGTACATTTGGGTGAGGTGGGATGTTGGATAGAAGAGTGCTTAGGGCCTACGAAAACCTTAATGCGGCCCTGCCACTAGGGTTCAGGGAAGCTTCACAGCTTGTTTCTCTAGTATCCCATCCCTACCCATTTTGCCTGCCTGACCCCCAAAGTTCATATCCCTCAACTGTTTCTACACTGAATCACAAATACCTTGTGTGTTCTCACACTAACACCTGAGAACCCTAATTCAATCCATTCAATGCTGAGCACATGCCAACAGGGCTGGCACAAAAGTAGCATAGACATTCAGCCAGAGCTGATCTTAAAGAATGCATGTCCTGTCCCGGAGGACCCTGAGGGGTACACAGTCCTAGCTATCCATTAAACTGTCCATGTGCCAAAGGCAACTTGACCAGCTGCCACCAAATGTGCAGGTGCAAAACCCCATTAAGCATTACTTATGAACAAATCATCAATATGCTCACCTGAGTTGTTTGTGTTGAAAGAAAAGGCCTGTGGTAAAGAGAGAGTGCTTGCCTTTCCAGTGTATTATTTGCAAAAATGAAGGCATTGCTAGTTGACTCTTGCTCTCAAGGGGTCATACCGTGTTTCCCCAAAAATAAGACAGTGTCTTATATTAATTTTTGCTCCCAAAGATGCGCTATGTCTTATATTCAGGGGCTGTCTTATTTTTCTTTGTTCTGTTCGTCGGGCATGCTTCCAAACAAAAACTTTGCTACGTCTTACTTTCAGGGGATGCCTTATATTTTGCACTTCAGCAAAACCTCTACTACGTCTTATTTTCAGGGGATGTCTTATATTCAGGGAAACAGGGTAGATGCATTTACTGTGGTGTGAATTTATCCCCAAGGCTGTTTGATAGATCTTCTCCTTGAGCTGTTGATGCAACTTGTATTATTCCAAAGAACAGAACTTCTTCTGGGTCAACTTGCAATGGTGCGCTAGTTAAGAGCAGGACCAAAAAAAGCTTGGGAAGTCCCTGCTTCCAGTTGTGCCTCTGCTGTAAAATCTCTGCTCCATGGCGGCCTTACACATATTGTAGTCTCAGTCTGCATTATGGGAAAGCTATGCAGCGCGACTTTGAAGGGAGAGGTGCTTTGAATACTCTGTGCAAAATGTGAGCTTCGGTTTTCATGAACAACTCTCACTTCTGGATGTGCTGAATCCCCTGAGACTCGGAGTGCAGAGCAGGGATGGTGCCTGCTTCTTATCTGTGAGTGGCACAAGGCAACACATGGTCAATAATAATAATAATAAAAAGATTTCAAGTTATACTTTTAAAATTAAACAGAAGCCTGGCAGCTCCTTAAAGACTAACAAAATGTATTCCTGCCAAAACTTTCATGAGTAAGAGCCCACCTGACCAGATGCATAGATTGCACACTCCATTTACAGTCACCTTTATAACAAAAGTTATCAAAGGGGTTGGTCCTTTCACAGGGACTTGAGCCTGAATGATTTGCAACACATTTCTCTCTGCTACAACAACGCCTCCTCTCCTCCTTTAGTAACTTGGCTAGAGAGCCAATGGGATGTAGTTGTTAAAAGCAGGTGGACTCTAATCTGGTGAGCTAGGTTTGTTTCTTCGCTCCTTCACATGGGTGACCTTGGACCAGTCCCAGTTCTCTCTGAACTCTCTCAGCCCCACCTACCTCACAAGGTGTCTGTTGTGGGGAGGGGAAGGGCAACATAAGCACTTGAGACTCCTTAACAGTAGAGAGAAGCAGATATAAAAACCAAGACCTCTTCAGGTGCAGTGGCGTAGTGGTAAGAGCAGATGTACTGTAATCTGGAGGAACCGGGTTTGATTCCCCGCTCTGCCGCCTGAGCTGTGGAGGCTTATTTGGGGAATTCAAGTTAGCCTGTACACTCCAGCTGTGTGATTTTGGGCTAGTCACAGTTCTTCTGAGCTCTCTCAGCCCCACCTACCTCACAGGGTGTTTGTTGTGAGGGGGGAAGGGAAAGGATTTTGTAAGCCCCTTTGAGTCTCCTATAGAAGAGAAAGGGGATATAAATCCTTCTTCTTCTTCTTCTTCTTCTTCTTCTTCTTCTTCTTCTTCTTCTTCTTCTTCTTCTTCTTCTTCTTCTTCTTCTTCTTCTTCTTCTTCTTCTTCTTCTTCTGCTTCTTCTGCTTCTTCTGCTTCTTCTGCTTCTTCTTCTTCTTCTTCTTCTTCTTCTATAAAGGTATATGCAAAATAATGATGCCTCCATGCATCTGATGAAGCAAAGCCTGAAAGTTTATGTTGGGATAAACATTGTGAAACTTGAAGGTGCCAGTAGGCTACTATTTAATGTTGCTGCAACAGAAGAACATGAGTACAGTAGGGGAATTCCAATGAATATCTTCTATCTGTGGGACAAACATCATTGCCTTCTGTCTCCCTGACTGAAAAAAGAGAATTATATGAAGTCTAAAGGAATATGATGCAAAAAAGGACAAGCAGGGAGCAGGCTGAGATGCAGTCCCTGGAAGTTCTGAGAAGGATGCTTACATTCCGGTCAAACCTCAACCCCTGGTAACCCTAACTGGGCCTGCTCAAAGTCTTGACATTGTTGTGTCCCACTCTGCAGATGTCTCCAAGGCAAGAATTCTGTGAAGATGCAAATCATCCTTGGGGATCCTGACATTCTCCAAGGAGCAATCCAGAGCCAATTTTGGCAGGTACAGCTGTCACACAAGGACAAGAAAATCTACAGCTGCCAAAAATGCCGCACAGCTATTAAAGGTACTGAGTCCTGTCCTCCTTTGCATCAGGTCACCCTTCTGACACTAATTTGTAAAGTCGAGGGCTGTAAATGAGAGACGGGGATGCCTGTTTCATGCATTTATAGCTGCCATGTGATAACCACTGGCTGCGTGGCTGCAAATCATGGGCAGGGTGACTGCCTGAAGGCCCCACCCTTGCTCCTTGCCACAGCCATTCCTGCCTCTGCATCACTCAGAGTTGCTGGGGAATAATTAGAAAAATGCATCTCTGGCAGAGGCGGCAGAGCAGAGCTGGTCTTTCCTGAAGGTTAACTGTCCTCTGAGCAGCTGTTGCCTGCTGCCTGGCCTGCTGAGGCTCGGTTTCTGGATGGCCCCTCATTGAAACCTACATGTGCTGCTACTTTATTTAAAGAATGAAACGAGCCAAACGATCGCATTTGATGTAATTACAGCCAGAGCTCCTTGTTGCCTAAACATCAAGTGCCTGTTTATGGCTTGTACAGTTTGGCTATGAGCCGCACATCATGTCTGGATTAATACAGTGTGCTAATTGGACAGAGAACTGAGTGGCCAAAAATGATTCTTTGAACAGGTGTCTGGGCAGTAAAGAGCAGCACCTGAACTTTCCACTGATTCCATCACTGTTTTTGAGGACTTGTGGCGGCAAGACTCCCAGTAACTTCCCACCAACATCTAGGTCGATTCCCCACGGGGAAATTCTATCTAGAGCAAACCAAGTTTGTAAAGAAACCACACCTTTTAATCGGGGTTTCAACCTCCCTTGCAGCATGTATTCAGCGAAGACATGTAGGCCTATCTCGGATTCCAGAAATGTAGCAATCCCACCACCTCGCAATCTCCTTTGTGGGTCTCTCCTGATTGGCTGGCGTGCCGTGTTGGGGCAGGACCTTTTTGGGGCAGGAACCTGAGGTTCGCTCGTTTGCAAGGATAAATGTCTAGGTGTTTTGGCGTTTAAGTGGGTTTTCGCTCATTTGAAAGGATAAACATTTAAGCTTTTAGGCGTTTAAGCGGGTTTTCACTCATTTGGGAGGGTGAACGGTTAATCGTGTAAGCGGTTTTTCGTTATGCTACAGTCTCTCGCTGAAATTGAAACCCGGAAGAGGCTGCGCGCGCATTGCTCAGCACCCGCCGAGAGCTGATTGGTTGCTAGACTTTTGTCACGCTTCACAGCGGGAATTTTAAACATGGATTGGACCCCTAGTCCTCCCCACGAAACTAGATTGAAAGCATGCTAAGGAGAAAAGTTGTACTTGCAAGCAGGTTCTGCCGGGACACGGGATAAGGGGGAGAACAAGTGCCAGAAATGGGATGAATCCCTGTTTGTCTCTCAAGCAGTGGGGAGTTCTTGCTGAAACCTTGATGTTTTGTGTGTGTATCACATGATTAATTGACTGTGGGGAATCGACCCTAGAAAGCCCCGGCAAAGGGAATAAGATTTGTAAAAAGCGCCATCTCTTAAGGAGGCATTGTTAGATTTTTTTACCCATTGTGCAAAGTTAAGAGGCTGCTCCTGAGGATGCAGAATGTGTTTGTGTCTCATAATTAGTCAGTTGCTGTTCACTGATTAGATGAAAACACAGAGATGTTGCAAGTTGGCTACAGGGCTCCAATTTTCCTTTCTGAAATGTTGGAGAGCAAAGATTCAGGCAGAAGAGAGAATGGGAGAGCCATCTTCATATCTGAGCCAAAAGCTCCTCCTGAACTTGAAGCCCATCTGCCACCTGTAGCTGTAGCACAGAGATGAACAGGGTAATTCTTTTCCCTCCCCAAATTCTCTCTGGCCCCTTCTGCACATGCAAAATAATGCGTTTTCAAACCACTTTCACAACTATTTGAAAGTGGATTTTGCTATTCCGCACAAAGAGCACTGAAAGCAGTTTGAAAGTGCATTATTCTGCATGTGTGGAATGAACCTCTGTGAATTTTGATGAGGCGTTCTCCAGTAATTTTCTGGATGTGTGGATATTCAGTAAATACAGAGTACTGAGCACCAGCTTTCAGTGCTCAAATATTTTGCTTCAGCCATCAGTCCTGATGAGTACTGAAGACTGTCTAACGCCACCTGGGCAGCAGCCATAGCTTTGTCAATGGTTTGTATCCAAAAAATCCTGGGTTCAGTTCCTGGCATCTCTTGTTGAAAGGGTCTGCTGATTGGTTAGCAAGACTGGAAAGATCTTTGCCCAAGAGCTGATCAGAATAACCTTTACGTCATTCATGCTATGGCAGCTACCTGTACCCAGAGCAGTTAGCAAACTACATACTACACTGTATCATAGCCAAAAAATTGAGAGCACTGGCAACAAAGGAATGCTACACCATTCCTCTCTATCAGTGCATGTGTGATAAACTTTGAGAGATGGCTTATATGACGTTTTAGGACATTTTACATTATCTTCATTTGATAATCAGGTCTAGGTAAATTTCAAACATTACTGGTAAAGTTGTAAAGTTCAAATGGGAGATTCTTCCACCATGGATTGCAACTTGAAAAACAATAGATAGGAAAATTTAGCAGATTTTGGAACATTGTGCAACTTGGTTTTATGTCCCAGTATCCATCTCCTGGGTTCATGAAAATTTAACAGTTGGGTTTTTAAAAGTGCCAAATTGCATATCATTTTATTCCCCAGATCATGGTAAGAAAACAGTGTGGAATGTGGGTGAGCTGGTTCCTGTCAAAACCTCGCCCCTGCAGCTCTTTCTGCCTGTCTGCTGCAGGTATAGGAATTGTTAGCCAAGGTTCTGAAAACCATACATACCAACATACCCTAACATTTTATTTCTCAACTAGATATAGATACTGCTAAAATAATTTCCCTATTTGCTTCTGGTTGCTGTTTTCTTCTTAATGGGCACTCTTTTGCTGCAACTGACTCCGGTCACCTTTAGCTAGAAGACATTCAAAAGGGTGAATACAAATTGGAGTAAAGAGCTGTACAAAAGGTCTCCCCAGATTGTCTTTGTTCATGGAAAGATCTTTCAATTATCCAACAGAACTGCTACACTTTTTCTGCAAACATTTCCAATGCTCAGGCTGCCCAGAGATCTGTGCTACGAGTGCTTCTTTGTTTGTCTTTTGGGATTGGGATAGCTACTATGCAGTGGGTCACTTGGGTCTTTGAGATCTGCCCCTGTGCCTCAACAGCCAAAGCAAACCTTGGCATGCATTCAAAACTGGATGAGTTCTCAAAATGTTGGTTTCTGAGATGAAGAATTCCAAATACATACACATTGAGTTAACAATAGGCGCCCAGATCTAAATAATGCTGGGGTGAAGCTACAGTGGGAGTCAATCTGCCAGGATAGAATTTAGAACCCAGGGGTAAGCCAAAGCCAAGTTCCTGCACATGGGAAGCTCCAGAAAGCAGGGCAAGAAACCTATCTGTGTGTGCATGGGGGGGAAGAAGGACAGATGTCCAGAGGTTTAGCATTCCAGCTTTCCCCAATGATGCCAGAGCTGAGGAAATGCAGCTGAATTAGAAGCAATATGTTGTTGGCAATAGGATATGAGCTACTTTTTGTGATCATCCAACTTCTAGGACAGGGACCGTTGTTGTTTAGGGTGTTTGCAATCCTCCAACCAGAAGCATAGTTGCTGTGGGAAGTAGAGAACTGACATCTGCCTCAAAGGGCTGTTGCTTCGCAACAGTTAGAACCACCTCTTGCAAACCGTTATAAGTAGATTAGGAGGTAAGAATGGTAGTCAAAATTCAAGATTCCCTGAATTCAGACTATGCTGACTGATAAATCACAAGAGAGATTTTTGAGCTAATGCTGAGATCTTTCCATGGAATATATCTGGATAAAGATAAACAAGATGCAAGATGCAGCAGTTACACAAAAGAAGGTAGAAAATACCTCCAGAACAAGGCACAACATGAATACACATTGAATAATCTAGGAATAAACCCCCATTATGAATAAATCCTAACATTATAGTGCTGCTTTAGCTGCAACTCCCAACACAGCACAAAGATCTTCACTATGTGAGTTAAGGTAAGCTGCAGTAGCCTTTTGTTGGCAGACTCCACCTTGATGGCAGCCATTTTGTGGATGCACCCACCAAGCCATGTCGGAATTACAAAGTTGCCCTCAGGCTCCAAAAAGTTGGAGATCCCTGTTCCAGATAAATATATATGTCAACATTCAAGTATGGGGTAGAGGAGATCAGACCTCAAGAAGGCAGAATGGCCTTCCCTCCCCAACCCTCCCCTCCAGGCTCCACTCCAGATATCCAGGAATTTTCCAGCCTGAAGTTGGCAATTGTACTAGGCAACCTCTTATGCCCTCCACCAGGCTTTAGGCACTTTCACCCCTCTCAGCTCCCCCACGGGGACTAGATCTATCCTAAACCACTGCTGGAATTAATGTTTGCTGCAGATTTGGAGGTTTCTGCCCCAGGGACACATCCAAAGAATTTCAAGGGAAGTGAAAGGAGTTTTGATGAAACTAGCACAACATCTCAGTGGGGTAAGAATGCTCACACGTCCCTCGTATGAGCCTAGACAAGCCACTCACCTATTTTTAATCTGGTGGAACTAATTTGCTCTGCATGTTTTATATCCCCGTCCAACCGTTCCAGGTAAATAGTCAGGGAAGAGAGACAATACTGTGTGGCACGTCCCCTAAGTGGGTGGGAGGCTTACAATTTAAATCTGAACATTATTGTTTGGTGGATACTTAAGAATAACAACAGCAGTTCAAGAAATCAAGACCAATTTGTGTACCATTCCAGTGCAGACAGAAGAGCTGAATTCATAATGAAGATTATTCCCAAAGAATAGATAAAACCAGTTCAAATGCTTCACCAGAAGGCTTCCCCCGCCCTCCACACTTCAGCTTCTGATTTAACACCTGGCATGCTGGGAAGAAAAAGACAGATTTTTAGCTTTAAATTATGAATCTCAGGCTGCTTTGATTAAGGAACAGGATTTGGGGTTTGTTTTTGTTTTACTTCCAGTCCACCCTACGTAGAGCTTTTGCAGTTTGTGTGCCCAATCAAGAAGACATTTCTATTGCAGTTTGAGGAAGTGAATATGTTTTAGGCCTGTTTGGAGGTGTTTCAGTTGGATAACGGCTGAAAACTTGTGAAGGGGTTTTCTGGGGTTGGTCATTTTTGGTGCCAAAGGGAGTTTTTGTTCACAAAGAACCATGGCGGGAGGCAGAGCCAGTTAAAGAGAAGAAAGAATTTACTTAGGAAGTTACATTACTAAACAAAGAAAAACTCTAATCTTCTGGTTACACAGAGGAGTGAGAAGCAACAGGAAGTTACATCCACTCCATTGTCCGATCACATATCTCAGCATTTTGATTTGCAGCTTTTTACAGCAGTTGCAAGACTTGTAGGTAACCGAGACAGACTACTTACAGCATCAATCAGTTTGTGTCAGTGCCCTGAGGGAACTCTGGATGGGGCTAGAGCCTTCAGTCAAGCTTGACCCAAACATAGACAAGTGGGGAACCATCATGGTACAGTGGCTAGAGTGTCAGATTTTCATCTGCGAGACCCAGATTCAAATCCCCACTCTGCCATGAAAGTTTACTAGCTATCCTTGAGCCAGTTGCTTTCTCAGCTTAATCTACCTCACAGGGTTATTGTTATAAGGCAGTGGTGGTGAACCTATGGCACAGGTGCCAGAGGTGGCACTCAGAGCCCTCTTTGTGGGCACGTGCAGAGTCACCCCCCCCC
The DNA here is from genome assembly GCF_021028975.2 of Sphaerodactylus townsendi. Classification (NCBI taxonomy): domain Eukaryota; kingdom Metazoa; phylum Chordata; class Lepidosauria; order Squamata; family Sphaerodactylidae; genus Sphaerodactylus; species Sphaerodactylus townsendi. The sequence continues at coordinate 35,980,080 of NC_059437.1, forward strand.
CCACACATCTAGGCTATCCTGGGCTGCTGGGCTCGATTAAGACCTAGTTTTGGGGAAGCAGTACAGGTAACCCTGTTAAGCGCTGTTAAACCCCACTGATTTTCATGTGAAGAACTAAAGCACGATCCTTTACCTGGGAGTAAGCTCGGTTGCTGGCAATGGGGCTTGCTTCTGAGTAAACCCTCCTAGGGTTTGATTCACTTGTTGGAAGAGTTGCTTCAAAGCAAAGCCACTGACTACCACCAAGCTTACTCCCGAGTAATGCACGTCTCGGAGCCAACTGTTTTTTCTAAACAAAAATCTCAATATTCAGGTTAAATTGCCGTGTTGGTACTTTGTGATAAATAAGTGGGTTTTGGGTTGCAATTTGGGCACTCGGTCTCGAAAAGGTTCGCCATCACTGTTATAAGGGTTAAATGGAGGGGAGAATAAAGGAGAATAAAGCCCCTTTGGCTCGGCTGGTGAGAAAACCAGGATATAAACATCAAATAACACACTCACAGGCTTAAAATTTTTGCCTGGACTTCATGGGGATTTCTTTAGGGTTTGTTCTTCTGTCATTCCCACAACGCAACACACTCCATCCCACAAAAGGATAGAGAAGAGGCCCGAAGGAAGATGTTATGATAGTGAGTGGTTTAAGCTCTAGAAGGGAAGTGGATGAATGGATCCCGATAAATGTGGACTGATTGTGTTCCTTCTGCCGGAGACCCCAAGATAAGGATTATGACCTCAAGACTGAGATTTGGCAAACCTACCAAACAGCAGAAGTGGGATTCCTGTCTGGGCCCCCCTGCCACATCAGATCTCATCTATGGTGCCCTGGATAACCCAAGAGTACCCCACAGCACTGTTAGCCAGGCCTTTGCAGGGAGAGCCCATAGGAGCTATGCTTAAGAGGTATTCTGGTACCTGCCATTTTTGTTGCCTCAAATGAGTGACACTGATGAGCGGCCCCTGGAGAAAGGATGTTTCAAATGCCCAGGCTGCACATGGATGGCCTTTCTCCTTCAGAGCATCGTTCTTTGCTTGTCCAAAAGAGCCCCGGGAAGGAAGCGACAAGATCAAACTAATCACACCAGACACAATTGACTCTTCTAACTCTGAGGCCTGTCACTTCCTTTACTAGTCAGGAAAGTGGACTGGGGATGCAACAGGCAAGAGTGGATAAACCTGCCAGGCATATATAGCTCACTCTGCTCTTGCTCTGCTCACAGGAAAGGAAGATGGGTAGAACCAGATCCATACTTCAGGAAAAATGTGCAGGTGGTTCTTCTCAAGCTCAGGATGTCTCCAAGGGCCAGATTTTGCTGCAGGCTGCTAATGAGTTCCCTGCACATTCAGGGGCTTTTGAGTGGCTATAACAGCAGCTATCACAACTGGTAGCTACAGGCATTTGTTGACAATTCAGTTCCAACCTGGCAACATTCCTGCTGCTATTTGCTTACTTGCTCACCCTCTGGGTGCATTACCTGATTTCTTCTAACACAGGAGAAGACCACTTTTGCCAAGGCGCCTGAAAATAGGTAGAAAACGAGCTGTACGGGGCAAACCATGGGGAGATAAGGGGAGATGCCAAGCAAATAGGGGTGGATGAAGCCAAACTCACCGGAGGCTGGTGGGGGCACTGACTTGTCAGGAGAAGAGTGGGGCTATGCCTGGTGCATCAGAGTCAAGGGGAGAACATCTGCTACCCAAAGTTCCCATCACACTATGGAGGAAGTATATCTCCCCCTTGATTCTGGCATATCCTGCTGAGAATCGCCTCTTTTCTCAGGAGACAGTGAAAAGAATGAAGCAGAAATGATGAAATTTAAGGTTCATTTGTGAAAAATGGCCACCCTAGTTGTAGCTTTCCTTTGTTGTGTTGTCCTTCCCACTGGAATGGGAGTAATGGAGCACTGATTTTCGGCACTGGCTCACCAGCGAGTATTATTTACGGCTGTTGGGGCTACATGCCTCTAAACAATTTGGAGGTAGGTCCCAGGACTTTAACCAGTTCAGTTGGAGAGACAGTAGATGAATTGTTGGACCAAGAACGGCAAGACACAGGTTCAAAACCTTTATCAGCTATTAATAGGGGCATCACAAGACTCTTCGCTATTCAGACCTCCCATCCTTTCTTAGCTTACCCAGTCTCACAGGAACCAGCAGAAAGGAGCAGCAGTGGACAAGGCATCTGGGCCAGGAAGAACAGAGTGACTCTGGTGTTCATTTTGGAGGGCTTTTCTCAAAGCCACATCTTTTAAAACAGTGTATTTTTAACAGGGGTTTGCAGGGGTTATCTCTTTTTCTCCCTAAGGCTACTAGGAGCTGAGACTGCTGGAGGTGGGGCTTAACAGGGGTTAACAGAGGTTACTCTTTGTCCTGGGCTGCTAAAGGTGGGGCTCCTGAGGTGAGTCATTCAGTCTTTAGTTCAGTCTCTGGAACCAGCGGCGCGCGCCTAGCGGCACGCGCAATTTCTTTCTTTTTTCTTTTTAAAAATAAATAAAATAATTAATTAATAAGGACATTTCTTGAGGGATAGTAGGTACAGATAGCTCCAAGGGGCACTGACTAACAGTTTAATATCTAAATATCTAAACAAAAGCAGATATGAAGGCAGGAAGCCAGCAGGGGGATGGGGGCTTGCCAGTGTTTTGCACTGAGTGTCACATGTATGACTATCTGCCACTAGGCCAGAAGTGGAGTGGAGTGTGCCCTCGCTGCAATGAGCTCCTGGCATTCCAAGGAACGTGTCCGTTCTCTTGAAGCCAAGGTGGCAGACCTGGAGAAGCTGAGAGAGGCAGAGGGCAACAAACAAGGCTTTCAGGGACCCTAGCAGCCGGGTCCCACTCCCAAGGTGACATCTCTTCAGATGTCATGGAGACTGAGTCTGGGTGACAGAGGGTGCCAGTCTGAGGTGGGGAAGATGCTCCCTTAGATGGGATCCCTTCCTTAAGTGGTGAGCAGCTGGCCTCTGGCACTGAGGATACCCCTCAGGGAGGTGGGGGGCTCCCTGTAGTGGGTGATTCGATCATCAGGAATATAGAGAGTTGGGTTTGTGACAGGCGTGATGACCGCATGGTGACTTGCCTGCCTGGTCCGAAGGTTGCGGATGTCACGCTACGTCTAGATAGGCTGTTAGACAGTGCTGGGGTGGAGTCAGCAGTTGTGGTCCACATTGGTACCAATGACATTGGGAAATGTAGCCGGGAGGTTCTGGAAGCTAAATTTAGGCTGCTAGGAAAAAGGTTAAAATCCAGGACCCCCAAGGTTGCATTCTCTGAAATGCTACCTGTTCCACGCCAGAGGGCGAGCTAGGCAAGCGGAGATACAGGGTCTCAATGCGTGGATGAGAAGGTGGTGCAAGGCAGAGGGTTTCAGATTTGTCAGGAACTGGGGAACCTTTTGGGATAAGGCAGGCCTGTACAAAAGGGCCGGGCTTCATCTTAACCAAAGAGGAACCAGGCTGCTGGCGCTCAACATTAAAAAGGTGGCAGAACAGCTTTTAAACTGATTCCTGGGGGAAAGCCGACAGGAGCTGAGGTGACTTCGGTTCGGAATACAGAGTCCATGGGGATGCAGACAGAGAAGGAGGTTTTTTTAAATCAACCACATACAAGTGAGGAACATAGCAATGTGATAAGTGATAGTGTCTACAAAAGGCTAGAGGGCAAAACACATAAATCCCAGGTTAGGGACAGAGACAGAGTATACAAGTGTCTCTATGCTAATAGTAGAAGCATTCGACCTTAAATTGGGGGAGCTGGAGTACAGAGTTTTGAAGGAGGACATTGATATAGTGGGCATCACAGAGACATGGTGGAATGAGGAGAACCAGTGGGATGCTGTTATCCCAGGTTACAGGCTCTACAGGAAGGATAGGACAGGGCGTATTGGGGGGTGGGGTGGCCCTCTACATCAAAGAGAGCATAGTGTCACATAAAATAGACAATGCAGGGGGAGCTGATTCCTCTACAGAAGCACTGTGGATATCAATACCAGGGGTGAAGCATAGTTTAACATTAGGAATATATTATCGTCCCTGACCAAAGCACAAGAGGATTCTGAGATGGAAAAAGAAATTAGAGAGGCCAACAAAAGCAAAAAATGTCGTGGTAATGGGCGATTTTAACTATCCCCATATAAACTGGAAAAATGCATGTTCAGGTCATAGTAAGGAGAGAACATTCCTGGATATGCTAAATGACTGTGGCTTAAAGCAGATGGTTGTAGAACCAACCAGGGGAGATGTGATCCTAGATCTAATTCTATGTGGGACCCAGGACCTGGTGCGGGAAGTCAGTGTTGTTGAGCCGATAGGGAACAGCGACCACAATGCTGTCAGATTCAGTATCTCTGCATGCGAACAAGTGACAACTACTAATGTAGTTACATGCGCCTTCAGAAAGGGAAATTTCTCAAAGATGAGGGGGATAGTGCGCAGGAAGCTGAAAGGGAAAATCAAGAGAGTCAAAAATGTCCAAGATGCTTGGAGGTTATTTAAAAAACACAGTCTTAAAAGCTCAACTGGAATGTGTTCCACAGGTTAGGAAAGGCAGCGCCCAGTCCAAAGCCACCATGGTTAACAAAGGGGACGTTGAGGAAATTATTAGGGAAAAAAAGATGTCTTTTAGAAAATGGAAGTCCAACTGATAAAGAATACCAGAGAGAACACAAATGGTGGCAAAAGAGAAGCAAGTTAGCTGTAAGGGAGGCAAAAAAGGATTATGAGGAACGCATGGCTGTGAACATCAAAACCAGCAACAAACAGTTCTTCAAGTACATCAAAAGCAGGAAGCCAGCAAGGGAAGCGGTAGGCCCGTTAGATGACAAAGGAACAAAGGGTGTGCTAAAAGATGACAGGGAGATTGCAGAAAAGCTGAATGAATTCTTTGCATCTGTCTTCACCCAAGAGGAGGTGAGGAAAATTCCTGCACCTGAACCAAGCTTCTTAGGAGGAGAATCCGAGGAACTAACGAAGATAGTGGTAGACAAGGAAGAAGTTCTGGCAGCCATTGATAAACTAAATGCTACCAAATCCCCTGGCCCAGATTGCATTCACCCAAGAGTTCTTAAAGAGCTCAAGCATGAAATTGCTGATGTTCTCACTTTAATATGCAACTTATCCTTGAAATCAGGCTCCATCCCTGAAGACTGGAAGATGGCCAATGTCACACCAATCTTTAAGAAAAGGATCTAGGGGACCCGAAATTACAGGCCAGTCAGTTTGCCATCTGTTCCTTCTATATTATTAGAATCTGTCATTAATTATAAAATTATAAAACATGTACAAAAGCAAAACCTGCTGAGAAAGAGTCAGCATGGCTTTTGCAGAGGCAAATCCTGTCTTACAAACTTACTAGAGTTCTTTGAGGGTGTAAACAGGCATGTGGACAGGGTTGAACCGGTGGACATTGTCTACTTGGATTTCCAAAAGGCTTTTGACAAAGTTCCTCACCAGAGACTATTGAGAAAACTCAGCAATGAAGGAATAAGAGGGGAAGTCCTCCTATGGATTAAAACTGGTTGAGAAACAGGAAACAAAGAGTGGGTGTAAAATGGGAAGTTCTCACAATGGAGAGATGTCGGGAGTGGTGTCCCCCAAGGATCCGTTTTGGGACCAGTGCTCTTTAACCTATTCATAAATGACCTGGAAGTAGGGGTGGGTAAGCGTGGTGGCCAAGTTTGCAGATGATACCAAATTATGTAGGGTGGTGAGAACCACAAAGGATTACTTGAGGAGCTCCAAGCGGACCTTGATAAATTAGGTGAGTGGGCTAAGAAATGGCAAATGCAGTTCAATGTAGCAAAATGCAAAGTGATGCACATAGGGGCAAAAAATCCAAACTTCACATACACGCTACAGGGGTCAGTGCTATCAGTCACAGACCAGGAAAGGGATTTGGGCGTCTTAGTTGATAGTTCCATGGGAATGTCAACTCAATGTATGGCAGCTGTGAAAAAGGCAAACTCTATGCTGGGGATAATCAGGAAAGGAATTGATAATAAAACTGCAAAGATTGTCATGCCCTTATATAAAGCAGTGGTGCGACCGCACTTGGAGTACTGTGTCCAGTTCTGGTCACCACATCTCAAAAAGGATATTGAAGAGATAGAAAAAGTGCAGAGAAGGGCAACGAGGATGATTGAGGGACTGCAGCACCTTCCTTATGAGGACTCTTTAGTTTGGAGAGGAGACGTCTGAGGGGGGATATGATTGAAGTCTATAAAATTATGCATGGGGTAGAAAATGTTGACAGAGAGAAATTTTTCTCTCTTTCTCACAATACTAGAACCAGGGGCATTCATTGAAAATGCTGGGGGGAAGAATTAGGACTAATAAAAGGAAACACTTCTTCACGCAACGTGTGATTGGTGTTTGGAATATGCTGCCACAGGAGGTGGTGATGGCCACTAACCTGGATAGCTTTAAAAGGGGCTTGGACAGATTTATGGAGGAGAAGTCAATTTATGGCTACCAATCTTGATCCTCTTTGATCTGAGATTGCAAATGCCTTAACAGTCCAGGTGCTCAGGAGCAACAGCCGCAGAAGGCCATTGCTTTCACATCCTACATGTGAACTCCCAAAGGCACCTGGTGGGCCACTGCGAGTAGCAGAGAGCTGGACTAGATGGACTCTGGTCTGATCCAGCTGGCTTGTTCTTATGTTCTTATGACTGTTCTGTGAATTGAAGGGGGAGGGGAAGCAGAGGAACCATATATTCCACTCAATGCTACTTCAAAGAAGGGTCTGATAAAAATGAAACATTAGCAATACTCACTTCATCTTTTCAATGATGAAGTTGAGAAACTAGTGTTACCGCGCTAACTTTTAATGCTCTCAGTGTGATTTCAGCTCTCGGTAGCACGGAGGAACAGAAATCGGGACCCAACATAGCCAGTATAGTAAACAGCAAAAGATTCTTTATTGCGATGCTGACCTAAGTGTCAGCACCTTTGCTCCACAGCAACTGCGCTGCTTAGCAGCTTTACAACAACTTTTAAACACTTTCTCCCGCCGGGTAAACCAGGAGAACATGGTACAACCCACCACCATTCATTAACAAAACGAAGAACCAATCACATTCCAGAGGGCATTCCCTTCTTAAATTTCACGGTGGATTCAGAGCGAGGCGCTGATGTAGGCGCGGTCAAATCCAAGGCGGGAAGAACACAAAGGATTTACTGGGTGATGAGATCAGGAAACGAAAGATAAAAGTGCAGCGCCCCTTATCTGCTGGGTGATGAGATTAAGGCAGGCTGATGTCCGTCTTCCGGGGTTTCCTTTGTTACAAGCCTGGTCTCAGTTTTGTGAATGAAAAGGACATACCAAGGTGGGGCAGGGCTGGGCTGTCACCAGCATTTCTGCCTCGAGAAGAGTTTATACAAACACAGAACAAATCCTATTTTCTATATAATACAGGAACTATTTCTATCTAAACTACAGAAAACTAGAATAAAGTTTTGTATGCCAATAAAGGCTTGTGTGTGTGAATAAAGTTTCATTTTATTTGGAAACAAAGATCAGAAATGGATTTCTTTATTTCTGACACAGCTCTCATCAGTAAATAATTTTATTTTTTAAAAGCCAAGCTGCATGTCTCATAGAGTTACCAACCCCCAGATGAGGCTGGGAGTTCTCCTGGTGCATCTGTTCTCCAGAATACCGAGATCAGTTGCCCTGGAGGAAATGGCAGTTTCAGAGGGTGGACTTTATGTTATCACACCCAAGTTGAGGTCCCTCATCTCCCTAAACTCCTCCTTCCGTACCCCCCCCAACCTATAGGAGCAGAATCCCCAAGCTGGAGTTGGCAACCCTAGGTTTCTCAGAAATATGGGCTCCAAGTTCACCCTTTAAAGCACTCCCCCCAGCTCATGTCCTTTTTTGCCTTGTGTAATGACCTCATTGTTAACCTTTAAGGCCTTACGCGGTCTGGGACCTTCGTATCTGAGAGACCGTCTGGCCCCATACGTCCCACGTCGGTCTCTGCGTTCAGCAGAGGCCAACCTGCTCGTGACCCCAGCCCCTTCTATGATGCGGCTGGCCTCCACTAGGGCCAGGGCTTTTACGGCCCTGGCCCCTGCCTGGTGGAATGCTCTTCCTCCAACTGGCCAAGACCCTCGGGACCTTAACGAGTTCCGCAGGGCACAAGATTCCGAAGGATTATTCCGCCGGGCTTTTGGAGAGCCCAGCCGCTGATAGGGTGCCCAGAAACAACTAAAGCCTGCTGTTCCCTTATGTAGAGATTTTAATAGCCGGATGCCATCTTATTTTAACTGATGTAATTGAATGCTGCTTTTAAATTGTTTTAACTTTTAACATATCCACTGTTTTATTTAATGTTGTGAACCGCCCTGAGCCCTTCGGGGGAGGGCGGTATAAAAGTGGAATAATAATAATAATAATAATAATAATAATAATAATAATAATAATAATAATAATAATAATAATAATAAGAATAAGAATAATAATAATTGTGACAAATATTGCCAGTAGGCAATTGGTGGCTCTTTCGGGCCAGTGGGACATTGCAGGAGGCTGTTTTCTTCTTTCCTCATGCTCAGATCAGCTCATTAAGAGTTAATTAGTCAGCTGTATTGACTTGTTGTCAAATGGCTGCATGAGCTATTCTAACCTTCATGTCATCCATATTGACTTCTCCCATCCCTGGTGGAAGGGGCTCCCTCAGAGAAGGCTTGAAACATTAGCCAAAGGATTAAAGTCAGGGAGGGGTGCAAAATTTATTTTTTGTGCTATATAATTCCAGTATAAAAATGGAGTTCTATGTCCTCTCCTGTGCCGTCTGCTACAGTTTCATATTTATTCCGTCCCCATCACATGTAGGTACTGTAAAGAAGAGATATTCTGCTTCAAAAATCATAACTGAAAAGTGAGATATAAACATTTTGAATAAGTAATTACATGCCTAGGGGGTTTATTGTCTAAAAGCCAGCTTGCACAATGAGAAAGATAGGAACACATAGCAATTTTCTACAGCATTAATCCAAGAAAACTGGGCTCATTACAGATTGGAACTCCCTTCCTGCAGAAATCTCTAGGCTCTGGCATTATTGTAATGTCGTCATTAACTGGGTCCATGGAGCCTCATCTGAAACAAGAGGTCCTCCCTGAGAGGACATCTCACTTGACCAAACCCCATTTTGTTTGCAGGCTTGCACTGCCCACCTGCTGAAGAATGAGTGAATGTCTTTTATATCTGTTACTTCATCTGAGAGCAAAATTTCCATTTTCTTCTTGTCCAAATTGCTCTGTTTGGGGAATGTCAAATTTATTTATTTATTTATTTATTTATTTATTTATTTATTTATTTATTTATTCTTTCAACTTTTATACCGCCCCATCCCCTAAGGGCTCTGGGCGGTGTACAGCAAGTAGTCACAAGTAAAGATAAAACAGCTAAAGCCATTAAAAGCAGCGATAAAAATAAAGGCTACACATAATAACCAAGTACTAAGAATAAGAAATAAAGTGGCATCCAGCAATCCCCTTTTAAATCCTCTCCCAAGGAGGAACGGCAGATCCAAAGATGGCAGAGGCCCAAGTATAGCGGGCCAGGGGACCGGGGGGCACCATCAACGGCTGACCTCCCTCCCTCCAAATGACCTCCCTCCCTCCATCTTGATGGCTTAGCATTTCTCAGGGTAGGACTGCCAACTCTGGGGTGTAAAATTCCTGGAGATTTTAGAGGTGGAGCATGGGATTTGGGGAGGGGAGGGGAGGGGAGGGACCTCAGCAGGGTGTAATGTCATACAGTCCACCCTCCAAAGCAGACATTTCCACCCCCAGGGGAACTGACCTTTCCAGTGTGGAGATCAGTTAGAATTCTGGAAGACCTCCATATTCCAGAGGCTTGAGTCAAAGGGTAACCTCCCTGCTTTGGTTCAAAACCTGATCTGAATACTTGTTGCAATCAATGCTCTTTAAGTGTTGCTTTTATTGGCTAAGGATTCATTCTCCCAGACAGTCCTGCCTGTAGTTTTCAGTCCTCCAGGAGGGTTTAAACAAGTGCTAGATGTTTTGATTGTGGGCTTTTTTGATCTCTTGAGGCGTGCTCTTGAGGCCAACGCAGCCAAGAAGCCCTGAGTTCTTCTTTCTTGTCAGTCTTTTGTTCTGAGGGAGCATATTTCTGATTCCATTTTTGAAAATGGCTTGATTAGACGAACATTGGAACTTGAAGTCAGCTCTGCGCCCTGCCTGGCTTTCAGACCTGACACCAGTCAGCATCAGAAGTCTGCATTTTTATTAATTTTGAACATCTTTTGCTATTTTTTAACAGAAATTTTCTGGGGTTTGCACTTCTGATTTCTCTTACAGAATCCTTTGTGTTAGTCTGATTAGAATTTTGTTCCCGTGGGATCTTTCACACAACCTACCTATTGCTTGCTTTGGCTCCTGAATACCTGGTTTGGTCTTCAGATAAAAGTGAGGAATGTGTGACTCTTTGAATGAGAAGACAAAAGGGTGTCCTCTGTGAATAACTGGAGTGGTCTACGTTTTCTGTAGGTTTCACTCTTAGCTGGATCAAGAGATTGGTTGGGAGTCTGTGGTAGAAATTCAGGCAAGAAACAGCTCTGCACATTCCCCAAAGTTCATCCTTCACAAGTCCAATTTATTCTGAGGCAAAACATTACAAGTGCGAAACTTTCTGACAAGCTATGGGTTGAGATTATAGCATAGCTAATGTGTGGAATTTACCACCACAAGTTACGGTGCTGGCACTGAGGTTTCAAAAGGTCAACTTGCTGTGTGTGCAGGTGAGCTGGTCAGATAAGAACGCCTGCAGAACTGGCTTGCACTATTTAATTGTAAAACTGTGCAAGCACAAAGTTGCCGCCAGTCGGCAATCACTATAATTGTTAGGGACTACTCAGATGAACATTGAGAGGTAGAATTTTATTATCACACAGCACAACTTCTTGCTTTATACGTCTATTTAAGAAATTGCTCACTGAGGGGAGCAGTCATGCAGGTAGGAATGGGGATAAGGTGTAGAACTAAATTGAGCTGAGTGAAAAAGCGCATGCACAAAAAGCCAATTGTACCGTATTACCTGCTTAGGCAGGAATACAGGGAAGCAACCTATGAAACTGTTATGAATGGGTCAATGAACAGTCCAACCATTGATTGAAAACCAGCCACGGGTTTGTGACTGGCAGACAGAATATGAGCTGAATCTGTGGTTGTTTGAACATTCTAGCACTGGCTTGGACACCTTGAAAATGGGATTAGACCAATTATATGAGGGATTAGACCAGTTATATTAGACCTGTTCACAGCTGTTTACTACTAAATGGAGCCTCCATGTTCCTAAGTGGTATACCAATGAATGCCAACTACTGGGGGAAGTTAATCGGCGACGAATGTGATCTCTATATCCTGCTTGTGACCTTCTCAGAGTCATGTGGCACAGAGTCACTGTGAGAAATGGGATGCTGCACTACGTGGTTGGATTTAGCCGCATTCAGAATAGATTTTGGAGCCCTTTCATGGACAAACATATATAGGTAATTTCATTCTAATTTCATTCTAGCAAAACTGGGCTGCTATTATGACGTGTTATTTCCTGAGAAATGTTCTTTGAAGGAAGATGCCCTCTCCTCCTCTTCCAGTTAAATTTCCCCGTCAATCTATGAACTCTGCACTGCACCGGAGATCCCTATCTTTCAGTGGCTGAATGAATGAGGCCCAGTCCCCGTTCAGTTCCAAGAAGATCCCTATTTTGCCTGTGGTTCTGACAAAGGCTGACTGATAGCTACAGTTGCCACGGGAGCCAAGCCCCATGGGACTGAGACCCGAATCTGTACAGCTTGGCTCAGGCAGAAGCAGTTCACATATGTGCAATTGCTCTTGCAGCGAAAGCAATCTTTCTCTAGCAGGCCAGCGGAAGTGCTGATAAGGACCTCCCTGCCATCTCCCCAGGACCCTTGAACACTGTAGCTGAGAGTAAATATCATAAATGTTCCTGATAGCATTGTGCCTAGAATGGGAGGTAAAATGCTGGGCCGTTATCCACAGACTCTCAAAGGAGAATTAAGTGACAGACATTTGTCAACAATATAGCATTAGAAAAGAAGATCTTTGGGAAAGGTGCAAGGATTTATTATAGTAGTAGCAATTGGTGTGCACCAGAAGAAATGCATCTTGAGAAAAAAGACAGAGGAGACAAAATGTCAAAAAAACCTTCCCAATGCTTTTTAAATACTGGTTTTATACGGCTCCCACTTTTCCTAAGACAAAGTTGCCAAGTACCTGCTAGAAATTCATTGCTATGAATTCAAGGTGATATACCCTTCCCCATTTTTTTCCTCACAAGAACTGTATGAGGTAGATTAGGCTGCGAGATTATCCAACAAGCTTCAGGGAGAGGACAGATGTGAACCTCAGTTTCCCAACTGTCAGGCCATAACTGTGATGCACTACTCTTCAACCTAATTGAACTCGTGAGCATTTTTGGAGTTCTTGGAATAGGTAGCAAGTTCCACAACAAAATGGCTGCCATGGAACTGAGTCTAGTTAAAAACATTGGAAAATTTCACACAAAGTCAGGAAGTTCAAAGTTAAGCATTCTCTGTGTCAGGGGCAGCTGTTTCCGAATGGATGCGCCCTGCAGATGCAAAGGTGGTGCCTTCTGCAGTCTTTTGATGCATCTTGTGCTCTAGTGAGGTAAAGGAGAGCCAGGATCTTGACTTTGGCCCATTCCGCACATGCAGAATAATGCACTTTCAATCCACTTTCAATGCACTTTGCTGCTGGATTTGACTGTGCGGAATAGCAAAATCCACTTTCAAACAATTGGGAAAGTGGATTGAAAGTGCATTATTCTGCATGTGCGGAAGGGGCCTTTGAGGAAGAAGGGGGCACCAGAAAAAAAACACCATTGAGCATCACTTTAGGGCTGCCAGGTGTCCTGCTTTGGAGGGAGACTTCCTGCCTGTCGGCCTTGCCTTGTTGTCTTTGCTTGGAAGAATAATGGGAGGAATATCTGATGCACTGAAGTCATTTTTGGTGCGAACTTGAAAGTGACATTTTAATGTCAGTGTGATATTCTAGGATCCACTAAAACTCTTATGGTTGTATCATACTCTATGGTTTCCCATAGAGTTTTGGGGAAATTCTAGAGTGTCATGCTGACATCTGTGCTGCCAGTAGTGCTAGCTAGGGTGTGGCCAGCCCAGAGTCAGGGCAGGTGGCAGGCAAAGGCATGGTCAAGGCAATCCAAAATCACGCTGGTCCAGAGTCCAGGCATAGGCTGGAGATCAGGGGAAGACCAGGGAGCTTACCAGGAAGTACACTTGTTGCACCCTGCAAAGCCAAGCCCAAGACAGGATTTACATAGGAGATTATGGCTAATGAGGCTAGCATCCTGCAAGGACTCAGTCCTCCTCAGCTGCAGAGACGTCTGCCATACCTAGCAGCAATGCAAGCACTTCTCCTTTTACTCTTTAACTATAGTTTCTGCCTTTGTCTCCTTTGTGTAGCTGGCTCCTTACTTGGGTCATCTGAGATTCTGGATGGCTCTCCCAGCTGCATGGCATCAGGCTCTGCCTTGGCTTGCAGGGAAAGGCTTGGAGCTGTCTGTGCTGTACTTCCTGCAAGGAACCAGTTCTGGCTCCACAAAGTCTTCAGGCTCTACATCAGAGTTCTCAGTGTCTAGGGGCTGTCTTATGACAATGTCCCTTCAGGTTTATGCCAGCAGTGATGCTATGACATATCCCTGTCCCCCAAAGCTCTTGCAGATTGCCAGTGCTGGGCTGACAACCCTAGCAACATGGCACCTGCAAATATCACTTTCAGGACAACTGCCTACACCACATTAACTCTTCAGCTAAACTGGGAACTATCTCCTTCTGGAGACCTTGGGGAGGAGGCTAAAATGCTGAGCTCCAAACCTGTGAACCAGTGTCCCCCATCTCCCCAGATTGAACACAGAAGATGGGTAGGGTCTTCCAAAAAAGGAGAGATCGTACAGCTGCCAAACTGCCTGAGAATTCTCCAGTCCAGTCAGCTCTTATGGCTCCAGGCACTTCATCACTACCTGGGTGAGTCAGAGGAAAAACTAAAAGGCCCCTTGGAGAGAAATTTCACTTTTCAGTTTTTTTGCTGCAATATCCGATTATTACCAGCACATAAATTTACAGTGCCTGCCATTACAGAATTACAGAGTCTTGAAGCCAGCCAGAAACAGTGAGAAGGGAATAGTTTCTGTGACAGATAGACTGACAAGTATGTTCCCAGAGAGAGAAAGATATGCAGAGAGAAGCTTGTTGTTGTATGAGAGTTAAAGCTGTAAATATATAAACCTTGCATGCTTGAACCAGATGATCACACTTACCCTGGACAAAACAGAACAGCCATCTAGGAATTTCCGACACACTGGGTTTGGAAATCCAGGATGAAGGCAACAGAGGAACCTCTATCTCCACGTGTGACCTCAAACTACTAACTTAAACTGGTTTCCTATCACTTTAGCTGTCAGAGGTCCACTCTGCACAGCACAAAAAAGACATCTGTGGGACGTCTTAAAAAGAGGCGACTGTCTCTTTTCACTCCGCACACCCAAAATAAGACGTCCCTCTGGACGTCTTGAAAAAAAAAGGCAGCTTCTGGGTGCTTTCAAGACAGCAAAGGCATCAGAGGGGAAAAGAGGCTGTTTCCATCCTGACCATTTTGCTCCCTGGTCAGTTTCACCCTCAGCTTGTTCCTGATGTTTTGTGTGAAGCTGAAAGGATTATCTTGCTCTGCAGGCTCCCTTGCTGGGTGCCTTTTCAGCCCAAAAAGTACATAGTTGTACTCAGCACACATACGAGAATCTTAGCCACTCGAAGAACGGGTCTGCCACCTGTCGCAAAGCACTGAGTTGACCTGCCCTTTGCTGGCTAACTTTCTTACAGCACAGAAAAGATAAGTTGGCTGGTGGAGGCAGATCAACCCAATGCTGTTCAATGGGTGGCAGACCCATCTTCCAAGTGGCTAAGATTCTTTTATGTGTGTCTGCATAGCTATGAAGATCGCTCCTTGAAAATAAAAAAAGAGGAAAATTATGTGTTGCTGGAATTGGTAGGACCAGCTGAGTACAACTATGTACTTTTTGGGCTGAAAAGGTGCCCAGGATCAGAGCCTGCAGAGCAAACATCCTGGGGCTCCCTTCAGCAAATGGCAGAAAGGAGAATCCCTTCAGCTGCACACAAAATGTTGGGCGCAAGCTGAGGATGAAACTGATCAGAGAGCAAGAAACATAAGGTGCATCCTGAGCTCTGCATTCCCCACAGCTAGGCAGGAGACATTCCACAGGCGGCTCAGGGAGAAAAGGTGCGTTTTGAAGTGTTTTTTAAAAAAGACATATTGAGCAGAAATAAGGCATCCTAAGGACATCTTGGGGAAAAGGCTGTGTGGAGTGCCCTCCAGGGTGTCCTTTTTGCATTCTCAGGATGTCTGGAGTTTCCACCCAAAGAATCTTGGGGACTGTAGTTTGCAAAGGGCACTGAAGCTCCTCTGGAAGCTTTTCCAAGCCTTCCTCACAGAACTACAGTTTCCAGGGTTTCCTGCAGTAAGGGAATGACTGCTAGCCCAGTTTACATTCACAGCAAGCAAGCAAGCCAGACACACATGTGTTTAGTGTGCTACAACCCTGCAGACTCTGGTGCATAACCAAGCTTTTGCGATCTTGCAAAATTCAGCTTTCAGTTTTAAAAAGAGAATAGTGTGTAGTCCTCATTTGCTGGAGGAAAGTGCTTGGAGAAGACTATTAAACCAGAGGGAAACTGAACAGGGCTTCTGGGTAGGATCCAATAGATTCCCTTTTGGGATTCCTTGGTTTCGGACTCAGAGATTGGTGTAATGCCACTTTCAGATATGTTGTTTCATTTTGTGCCTTGATTGCTTTCTACTAAAACAGATTATAGATCTACAAAGAAGCAGTTGCAAAAAAATACTTCTAGTTTCTATACTCTCGAAAATCCAGACCCTGCCCCAGAAAAGCTGTTTAAAACTAAAGTCTATTGGCACCTTAAACACTAATAATATTTATTTCACTGTGAGCTTTCATGAATCATAGGCCTTTTCCGCACGGGTGATTTACAGCGGCCCAGGGACGGCAAAAATGCCATCCCTGGGTGGCTGTTTGCACAGTCCTGGCCGCCCGGGAGTGATGTGAAGCCGCTCCTATTAACCTTGCAAAACTAGCGAGGTTTTTCTAAAGCACCGTTTTCCCGTCAGCGCAGTGCAAACAGCTCCAATGGGAAGACGCTATTTCCCCCCTCCCCTCCACTCACCGTCCTGTCCTTCATTGCTATGGAGGGCTGCAGAGCCCCGTCCACGCTGCCCTCTGACCCCTGGAGGTCGGAGGGCAGTGTGGGCGGGTCCCTGCAGCCCTCCAGAGTGATGAAGGACGGGACAGTGAGTGGAGGGGGGCGAACAGGCTGAGGGGGAAGTGCTGGCTGCTCGCACGCTAGCGTGCGAATGACCCCCGAGCCTCTGCGGGCATAAATTATGCCGGCGGAGGCTCGGATCCGTGCGTGTGTGGAAAGGGCCTTAGTTCACTTCTTCAAATACTTGGAATTATTCTTATGAGAAAAATTACAAAGGTATGACATGCAATTTCATTTATGCTACAATGTGCCCACACTGCCCTTTTACAATCTACAATGGAAAAACATGTATGACAGAATCAATTAACCTGAATCTGACATAAGAAATCACAACAGCCAGAACTAGTGGGGAAACATTTAAGTTTAATTGGACATACTATTACAGAAATGAAAGTCCCACTGAATACGAAAAACCTCAAAGGGAATATACGGTTTGAAAGTGCTGAATTAGAATTCATCTAGAAATTGAGCACAATGTGTCATCCTGGTTTTCTTTACTTACTACAATCTCTAACAGCTCTACAGGACCAACTTTAAACATTTTTGATCAGACATTTTAAATGTTTTTCCAGGTTATAAACTTATAATAGTATCAGTTAATTTTCACTTAATCTTTAGCACACTTCTCCCTGAGTAGTTATTTACTCTATCCTACGCCATGGCTTGGCTGATCTGCGATCACATAGAACTTTTATACTTGAAAGATTCTTGCCTGAATTCATACCGTATCTCTCTACCTCAGGTCACCCTCCCTTCCCCATAAGAAGAATTCACAGTATGATGTTCCTTTCACATATCTGAAGAAGTGTGCAGTGACTCACAAAATGCCACTGGACTTTTTATTTTGCTACATGGCAACCCCTCTGCAATCACCAGAAAAGCAGCTCTGGACTTTGTGTATGAATGTAGATATGAACCATAGGACCCTTTCTTTTCAGTGTGGTGTAGTGGTTAAGAGCAGGTGGATTCTAATCTGGAGAACCGGGTTTGATTCCCCACTCCTTCACCTGAGTGGCAGAGGCTTATCTGGTGAACCAGATGTGTTTCTGCATTCCTACATTCCTGCTGGGTGACCTTGGGCTAGTCACAGTTCTTAGGAACTCTCTCAGCCCTACCGACCTCACAAGGTGTCTATTGTGGGGAGAGGAAGAGGAAGGAGCTTATAAGCCACCTTGAGTCTCCTTACTGGAGAAAAGGTGGGGTATAAATCCAAACTCTTCTTCTTCATGTGTACAGGGCGGCTTAGGAGGACTATATGCAAAGGAGCCTTTGTTCCTGGCATTCATTCGTGGGTGGGGAAGCAGCATTTTAACACCCAGAATCCTTTTATGTGACCACCAGTATAACAGGCTGCTGCCCAGGGCTTTATCAGCAAACTGCTCCAGTAGAGCAAAGCACCTCCCTTTCCAATTCCAGAGCCTGACCTTCCTCCTGTGTTTCTTTCCATCAGTGTTTCTTCCTGTGAATGACAGAGATTGTCTTTCTCCTGCAAATCCACCCAGAACAGGCAGAGGCTGAGGCTGTGAACAGGTGTGAATGTCTTCCTTGGCCACCAACTGTGAAAAGCCTTTTTTCATTTCCTACTGAGGGGATGCTCACAGCCTCCTAAGATTTTTGGAATCCAGGTTCATTTTTAACTATAAACCTTCCCCTCAGTTTCCAGGTGTTCCATAGGTAGCAAATGTATTGGCTTTGGGTTTGCTATGATGTAAAGTTTTTGTTGTGCACAAGAACATGGCTAAGATGGCTGAGGCTGAATTGATACATAAACAACTAAGAAGATTTATTTATTTACAGGTTGGTTCTAAAGGGACAAACCAGCAGTATAGGTCTCCAGGTAGACAAAGTGGAAACCTGGCTGAGCCATGAAAATTTAAACTGATGTTTACTTCAGAGATTAGTAAGACTTTTTCTACAAACCTTTTAGGCACAAACAGACTTTTATTGACTAGGCCGTTTCCGCATGGGCCAAAAACGGCAGCCTGGGGGCGGTAAAAACGCCGCCCCCAGGCGGCCGTTCGCACAGGCGGCGCTGCTGAAACGCAGCAGCTTGGCATGGAGCGACCGGCTGCCCTTCCCCTCCCTCATTGTGGCTGCTGCCAGGCCACTCCTAAAAAACAACCCTTTAAAAGGGTTGTTTTGAGGGAACGGGCGTCTTCCCGGCGAAGGCTGGTGCGCAACAGCACTGCCGGGAACATCGCATGTTTCCTTTCCCTTTCCCTCTGCCTTGTCCCCGTCGTTGGCCTACTGGCCTCAGAGAGCCCCTCCCTCACTGTCCTCCGACCCCTGGAGGTCGGAGGGCAGCGTGGGCGGGGTTTCAGAGGCCAGCAGGCCGACGACGGGGACAAGGTGAGTGGGAAAGGGAAAAAAAAAAAAAAAGGCAGAAGGCTGACTCCATCTTGGCGGAGCCGCCTGTCGCCCATGAACCGTTCTCTCCTGGAGGCCGCCCAATAATGCAGCTGCATGTGAACGGCCTCTGCCCCCATGCCGGCAGAATTCTTGCCGGTGTGGGGGCGCCTGGGGGGCCGTGCGGAAACGGCCTAACACTGGTTTGGATTCTTTCTCTCACACAGGATTCCACCCACACCAGCCTGCTCTTTTCACAGACTAAATTGTGAAAGGTCTGCTCATCACCAGGGATAGGCCTAGCAATCCAACGCTCTCTTCTCTCCCAGAGATGGAGTTTAACTTCTCTGCCACACTACCAGGCAGAGCTCTTTTTCCTGAACCAGACCTGAGCTGTCACTGTCGTCCCCCCGAGACAGAGCTCAGCTCCCCTTTCTCCTGTGTTCCCTCCAAAATCTCATCCCTCTTCTCAAAGCTGAGCGGATGCTGCAGTAGCATTCCTACAGGCTCATCTGAGTGGCTGATTTTCTCTTCAAGGGCAGGGCAGCCTCCTGTCTGTCACAGCAACAAAGATAAAAGAAGATAAGAAAACAAAGGTGGGGAAGAAAGGAAGAAGAACAGAAGGGAATTGAGGGGAGGGGTGAAAGGAGGGAAGGAGTGAGAATTTGCAGAACCAACATTGATCTGCACCAAGGTTGCCAGGAGTGCAGTGCATCTAGGAAGATCTAAACGCCTCAGAAGCAAAGCAGCTCAGTGCCCTTTGCAGCAGCAGGAGAACAAAAGGTTGAACATGGATACTCCCCAGAGCAAGCCTGTTGCCCTTAGGCTTTGGAGGCCTGGGATCAGCCGCACACCCTGTTCTAAGAGGGCTCTGGTCACTGACCCAAGAGCGGGCTTTAAGCGGCTCAGAGAAGAAGGCCGTCAGCAGTCAGTGGAAAATTACAGGTTCTTGTTCTGCATAAAGAGCTCCCTGGAGTGGCCATGGAACCCAGCAGAATACTTCCTTCCCTCTCAGTATCTCCAAGTATCTCCCAATAAGACAGGATGACTGCAGAAGCTCCACCTACAGTTGCCAAACTCCAGATGGTGGCTGGAGATCTCCTGCTGTTACAACTGATCTCCAAGTGACAGAGTCCAGTTCTTCTCCAGTTCACCTGGAGAAAATGGCTGCTTTGGAAGGAGGACTCTATGGTATTATACCCCAGTGAAGTCCCTCCCCTCCCCAGCCCCACCCTCCTCAGGCTCCACCCACAACAACTCCAGGTATTCCCCAAACCAGAGCTGGCAACCCTACCTCCACTTTTCAAGTATAGTTGAATGAGAGTAGTGACATGGTGGGTTGCCACTTTCAGAGGGCCTTATACTGCTCCTTCTCTGGTAGAAATCTTGTGCAGCACCAACGGCTGTGTGTGCTCTGCTTCAGCAGTGGCGTAGGAGGTTAAGAGCTCGTGTATCTAATCTGGAGGAACCGGGTTTGATTCCCAGCTCTGCCACCTGAGCTGTGGAGGCTTATCTGGGGAATTCAGATTAGCCTGTACACTCCCACACACGCCAGCTGGGTGACCTTGGGCTAGTCACAGCTTCTCGGAGCTCTCTCAGCCCCACCTACTTCACAGGGTGTTTGTTGTGAGGGGGGAAGGGCAAGGAGATTGTAAGCCCCTTTGAGTCTCCTGCAGGAGAGAAAGGGGGGATATAAATCCAAACTCCTCCTCCTCCTCTTCCTCTTCCTCTTCTTCTTGGTTTGGTCTCTGGTAACACTTTTTCCTGAACCAAAGGAGGCTTGGCTGGTGTGGAGAGAATTCACTGTGGGGAAACCAGCCTCACTCAGCCTGTCCCATTCAGACAGCTGCTGGCTCCAATGGCATCATTGTGCTTTCTCAGTGTGGAGGAGAACGTGGGCCGTTTGATAATGAAGCGATAAAAAGGGTTTTAGTTGAGAAGCAAGAAATAAATCAGATGCTTCAGCTTCGTCTGCCTTGCTGTTTTAGGCCTGGTATGCCTGGCTATTGTTGCTGTTTGTCCTCTTCCTTGTGCTAAGAAAGGCACCCCTGCAGACTTTATTCCATTAGCAGCCTGGAAGGTCACAGGTATGGTGCCCATACTGGCTACTGGCAGGACTTGGTTTCTCTGCCCTTGATGAGCGGCTGTTGACAGACTGTAAGGCACTGCATTTAGGCAGCTGATTGAAACTTTGTGGCACTAAACCTGGGATGGCCCATTTGCCCACAGGTATACAAACACAGGTGACCCCGGCCACTTGGTACAGCATCTCCAGGGAAGCGTCCCAATGCTCGTATTTTCTTGTGAGAAAACGCTGGTGCCTTGGGACTCATGGAGAGGAGGAACCTTCTTCTGTTTTGGTGTAAAAAATACAAGTTTTGCTGATAGTTGTAGTGGGCAAGGGAATGCTCTTTGTTCAAACTGGTGTTTCTATGGGGCACAGAATGACGTTTCCGATAAAAGGAAGAGGGCAGCGCTTAAAAACTAATCTGTAAGGCTATTGTTCTTTACGAACGATGCCACTTCCTCTTCCTGTGACTCACCACAGACTGAACTTAGTTCTTTATGTGGAATGGAGTACAGCTGCCGATATTTAGGAGACAGGACTTTGAAACTCTTAAAAGGCAAGGAGGAGGATTTCCCAATGTCAGTATATGGATTAAAATGTATTAAGGAAATGGCCGAGTTTTAGAAAACCAGTATCGTTGAACTGTATTGCATTGGTCATAGCAACACAGGTGGTGGTGGTGGTGTGTGTGTGTGTGTGTGTGTGGGGGGGGGGGGGGCTCAGCAGAGCTGGTGAATGTGGAAGAGTTTGCCCTTGGGGCTTTTGAACCAGAAACGGAGATACAGCAGAAGCAACTTCCTTTTAGAACTTGATTAAGGCAACAACATCCAACTGGCCAGTTCATGCCACCATTTTTGTAACAGAACTGTGCAATTTCTGATCTGCTACCCATGCATGGCAGCCCTTCAGAAGGGCAGTGCAGCCCCATTTTGCTGCCCCCCTCCGAGGCTGAAACAACTAGGTCTTTGTGGTCAATTACGCACAACTTGTTTGGTGCACAGTGGGGACGAATGTCTGTCGCAGCCAGAGATCAGTTCACCTGGAGAAAATGGTTGCTCTAGAAGGTGGACTCTGTGGCATTATACCCCATAGAGTCCCTCGCCTCACCTCAGGCTCCACCGTAAAAATCTCCAGATAGCCCAACCTGGAGTGGACAACTCTAAGAAGAAGTGTTGGATTTATATCCCCCCTTTCTTTCTTGCAAGGAGACTCAAAGGGGCTTACAATCTCCTCTCCCACCCCAACAAATACCCTTTGAGGTAGGTGAGGCTGAAAGAGCTCAGAAGAACTGTAATTAGCCCAAGGTCACCCATCTGGCGTGAGTTAGGAGTGCCCCTGCTAAACTGAATTCCCCAGATAAGCCTCCACAGCTCAAGCGGCAGAGCGGGGAATCAAACCTAGTTCCTCCAGATTAGAGTGACCTGCTCTTAACCACTATGCCACTGCTGCTCTAGAGGAAGGATAAGAAGTTAAAGAGCCTTCACAGAAGAACTGAGTTTTGTGCTGGGTTTTGCCCTGTCTTGAGTTATGCAATGGATGTCCCTGACCTTCCACAGTCCACCCATTTACAAGGCTGCCTCTCCCTTTGGGAGTCGTCTTCCGACTGACTATGAAATGACACAAACTACAAAGAAAATCTTTGCACATTCTCTTTCTGCAGCTTCATCCTTCTGGCTTTACAGGGCACATTGCCATTGCTCTTCTCTGCTGGAAAAGGCCCCCCACTTGGCACTTGTCAGAGGAGTGCATTATTTAAGTGCCATTTGCCTCCTCTTTGTTTATCCATTTGCATCTTTTCCTGATTTACATGAAGATTTGTCTTTCCAGCCAGTGTGGCATCCTCAAACCTGCAAGGCATTGGGTTTGCAGCCAAGTCAGCTCTTGGCTAACCTCTTTCACTTTGACAAGACAGAATGTAGATGATGAAACACCTCTTTTTTGTGAATCAGGAGGAGGGAGAAAGCCTCACATGTCTGCAGAAATGGGCCTGATGCTCAGATTCATCACATATTGTTATATCCTTCTCAACATAATTGCTGAGCTTTAAATGCCCTGTGAAAACATCTAGGTTTGCACAGCCATTCTGAAAAGCATCAGAGCAGGAATTCTGGAATTACAACTGTGGGGCCTGAGCTCTGGCAGGTAACCATGAAAAGACTCTCTGGGCTGTGGTGATCTCTCAGTCTCCCAAGTGACTCTACACACCAGGCAGTGGCGTAGTGGTTAAGAGCAGGTGCATTCTAATCTGGGAAAACCGCGTTTGATTCCCCGCTCTGCCACTTGAGCTGTGGAGGCTTATCTGGGGAATTCAGGTTAGCCTGTGCACTCCCACACATGCCAGCTGGGTGACCTTAGGCTATTCACAGCTTTTCGGAGCTCTCTCAGCCCCACTCACATCACAGGGTGTTTGTTGTGGTGGGGGGAAGGGAAAGGAGATTGTAAGCCCCTTTGAGTTTTCTACAGGAGAGAAAGAGGGATATAAATCCAAACTCCTCCTCCCCCTCCCCCTCTCCTCCTCCTCCTCCTCCTCCTCCTCCTCCTCCTCCTCCTCCTCCTCCTCCTCCTCCTGCTGCTGCTGCTGCTGCTGCTGCTGCTGCTGCTGCTGCTGCTGCTGCTGCTGCTGCTGCTGCTGCTGCTGCTGCTGCTGCTTCTTCTTCTTCTTCTTCTTCTTCTTCTTCTTCTTCTTCTTCTTCTTCTTCTTCTTCTTCTTCTTCTTCTTCTTCTTCTCAGGCCACCCAGTGGTGTCCTGGTGAGGTAGGGCTTCAACCTGCCCTTGGAAACTCTGGCTTGGGAAATTCCTGGAGATTTGGAGGAGGTACTTGGGGACAGCTGAGTTTGGAGGTGGGAGGAGGCTCAGCAAAGGATGTGATGTGGGACTGCCTGGCAGCCCCTTCACTGCTTCCATTCCTTTAGGGAGAAAAATGGCTATTGCTAATATTGACCCTACTTCAAGGGAGAACTTGAAGTGAGATTATGTTGCTCTAAGATTTGCTGCTAAAACCATAGTTTCCAGCTATTCCTAGGAAGACATGACATCATGTCCAGGTTTCCCCCAGAAGAGACATCTTGTTAGTGTTCCTCATATTCTTACCACTAACCCCCCCCCCCCGCAATCTCCAGCTGGGTGCCAACCAACTCTAATGTGGTGCTCTCAGAAGCTGGCATTTCTTTCAGAAAAATTGATCTATGGTCAAATCCCCACTTGAAATTTGCACGCAGATCCAAACCTGTTTGTTGTGAAACCATGTCCTCTTCATCGGAGTTTCTCCCTCCCCACTGCAGTGAGCACACAGCAGACACACCCAGTTGCAGAACTCTTAGCAATCCCCACTACCAGGTGAGCTTGCTTCGCCGGTCTCCCCTGATTGGTTGCCGTGCCTTGATGGGGCGGGACCTTTTCCCACTGCAAAAATGTATATTGTAGGGGCATGATAAAAAAACAGCATGTAAAAGTTTAATGTTTAACTGTTTAATTGTGCAAAAAGTTAATCGTTACCTGTGTAAACCATTAATGATTCAAAGTTACACGTTTCACTGTTTAACGTTTGCATCCCCTTCTGTTGGCCAATCGCAAAAGCGGAAATGAAATTAAGGAAAGGCTGCGCGCGCATTGCAGCACTGATTGGTTGCCCAAATTCTGCATCACACTCCAGGGCGGGAAACAAGTCAAGGTTTCAACCCTCATCCCTCCCCTCGGATCAGCTCTGAACCGTGTTAATGGGGTCTATGCCACTTGCAACCAGGTCCTGCTGCAATGCGGATTAACGGGGAGAACGAGCGCCAGAAACGGAATCTGCCATACAAGTAATGGGGAGGTCGTCCCTCAAACCTGGTTAGTTTGTTTTCTGAAACCTGGCTAAGACAATAGTGGGGATTCGACCTATGTCGTCTGAAAAGTAATTTTAGGAGAACTGTAGGCCTCATGTAGAGGTTAGCATCCTACTTAGTGATGGCCCAGGATTAATATTGCCCTTTTGTTTACTAATGACCTAGCTTTCTTCCTTCATGGAGCTCAAGGGGGTGTTTCCAGGCAATGTTGCTTTGAAACACTGACCAGACAGAGGCCCGCTTATAATGAAGGTGGTAGGGCTGCATCATGTACCTCAAGGATCCCAAAGGCCTAGCATCGTGACATAAATTATTTTTTTTTATTGAGCATTTGAAATTATAATTTTTCTGTTGTATTCTCTGTAGCACCTAAGGTGATTAATAGGTTTGACAAGAAAAGAATACTGAAGCAAACAGATCAATACCCAAATGGCAACAGGCATAAGAACATAAGAACATAAGAACAAGCCAGCTGGATCAGACCAGAGTCCATCTAGTCCAGCTCTCTGCTACTTGCAGTGGCCCACCAGGTGCTTTTGGGAGCTCACATGCAGGATGTGAAAGCAATGGCATTCTGCGGCTGTTGCTCCCGATCACCTGGTCTGTTAAGGCATTTGCAATCTCAGATCAAAGAGGATCATGATTGGTAGCCATAAATCGACTTCTCCTCCATAAATCTGTCCAAGCCCCCTTTAAAGCTATCCAGGGTAGTGGCCATCACCACCTCCTGTGGCAGCATATTCCAAACACCAATCACACGTTGCGTGAAGAAGTGTTTCCTTTTATTAGTCCTAATTCTTCCCCCCAGCATTTTCTATGAATGCCCCCTGGTTCTAGTATTGTGAGAAAGAGAGTACTGCCCAACAGGCTGGCTGTGCTGAGGGAGTCATGAAAGACCACCTCTCCTGATATACCCCCAGAGTGACTGCTTATATTGGAAGAGTACCACAAAGCTTTCTGCTGCCTTGTGACTCAGAAACAAGAAAACCGAAAGCCTTGAGATGCATAATTCCATAGGATGAGGTGCCAATTCCATACCTATTAACCTGGCTACCACTAATGAGACTCAACTTTGACTTTTAGGGCTGGGCATGGAGTCAGAGTTTGGGAATGAGCAAAGAGACAGAAGGACTAGCACGCACCCCTTGGTTTTTGATTGGGAAATCATTCCAGCTTCAAAAAAGCACCGCAATGTAGTGGGAAGGTCCCACATGACTGGTGATGCACACTGTACGCTACAAGGCTGCTGCTATGCACCATTGATGTTATATGCGTGCGTGCCTCCTACTCACTGCTGAAGTAAAAGGGCTACCCTCCAGAAATGCCACCCTTGACAGCAACCTCAGAATATCTAGTGGTAAAACTGGCCCAGGAAAAGGTAGGTGGTTCTGAATCTAGTTGCTATTAAAGCTTTATGGTTTATTTCCAGCTTGATTCTTCTGCTCCTCCTTTTTATATAGCCCTTGATTCTTGCAGTGTCTTTGTTTGCTGGTGGTGACAGATGGACCTGTCAGCAACTCAAACTCAATAGAGTTATATTAGTAACAAGCAGCTCCATGGGGAAAATGTAAATATTTTTTCCTTTAAAGGTAGGGGATGAATTCTTCGTGGCAGGGCATAAATAATGGCATGACAAACAGGTAGTGGGTCATTTTTATATTGACTATTAGATGGGACCAAAGGGGCACTATGCATAGAAAATGCAGGCACTAACTGAAAAACAGGATGATCCTTCATGAAATAGGAATGGCAGCACTTCAAAGGGCATGAAGTTATGGGGCAAGGACAGGAGGAGACTTCAAAAACTGGCATCCTGGCATCACAGGACTCTGTGATATCACTTCTGCTTTTACACTGGAAAGTGACAGAATGGCATTAATGATGCTCTAGAAAACTTCCCAAATCTCTCTGGGTTGTACCATAGAGATTTGGGAATTCCTGGAATGCCATGTGAAACATGACATCACTTCTGGGACTGAAACCGGAAGTGACATCACAATGTTGTGTGCCATCTGTTTTCCACCTAATTTTCTCCCACTGCTCCATGAAGCAGCAGCAGGAGCATGAATCTCAAAGATGGGAGGTCACCTTTCATGCAGGGCAATCTGTCAGCCCTAGTTTTTAGCCTTTTCAAATACTAAGAGAGCCTAACGGCAGATGTCCAGGTTTCATCTTGTTCAGTCTCCTGCTCAATGGAGGAAGGCATGCTAAAACAGAAGAAGCTGCAATCATCTGCTCATAACAAGAGTCTGAGACTGCTAATATTAGAGGAAGCAAGCTGTTGTGCAGTACCGTGGGGGAATGAATGATACTTTGAAGTTCAGCTTAACAACCTTTCTTACTGCACAGGCGTATGGCCCGCAGTTCAAATATGTGCAGTAAGTGCAAACAATTATGCAGAATTTTACTCCAGAATTTCCAGTTGTACTTACAAATACTTGGCAGTGAGTGCAAAGTTCTCGCTTTTACAGAAACAAACAAGTCCAGAACCTAACGCCTGAGTCAAACAAACAAACAAAGCCTGACAAAACAACACAAGGCCTTCTCCTCTTCCTGGTGCTGCTAGAATCCCACCTGCCAGCCAGAAAGTCCTCAGACTGGAGCCAGGCCAGAGGCAAGTGTGTGGGAGAATTACCTGAGAGAGTTCCCTGAATTAAGGGCCCGAGGCAGTCTCTGCAGAAACACTGATCTAGAGAGTGACAGGTGAAAAAGTGCCTGGGGCAGTTGTTGGGGCAAGGCGTGTGTGGGTGATACACTGGAAGAGTTCTCAGCTGGACCACGAGAGGCGGTTGATGCTCTAGCTTGAAAGGAGGTAGCAAGTAAACTGTGAAACCCTTGGCAATTCCTGGCAAGATCTCGCAGGCAGATGAATGAAACCCTTCGAAATGACTCAGGTTGAGGGCACTAGCCTTTTAGAGGCTTGCTGGAGTTGTTGTCTTCAAATGCTGCCACTTCTATGTCTTACCTACGAGGTTCAAAACTGACTTCAGCCACAGGTTGTACTACAGCAGAGGCGTAGCTCCAAGGGGACGAGGTGGGTGTGACACACCAGGTGTGCCCCCTGTGGGGGATGTGGTGAGGGCATTCCGGGGGCGTGGTGGGGGTGTTCTGGGGTGGGATGGGGGCGTTCCGGGGCAGAATGGGAGCGGAGACGCAGCAATGTACCGGGCGCTTTCCCCCCTATGCCTCTTGACTACAGCATTAGGTTTGCCATACAGAACTGGGGTTTTCCCCATCAGGGAATCCTTTTGGCATTAATTTTCTGTGGAGGAATCTCTGCTGTTTCTCAGAGGATGCTGGGAAATGTTATATAGCAAGTGGCCATTGTCTTTGCTGTCAGTGCATCCTTACGATCTCTCCCCAGCCCCTTCCTACTCTGTTTTTAGGTGCTGATTGTAGCATTTGACAACTCTCCCCCTCCCTCTGCTTCCTCCTTTCCTTCTGCTTCATATCTTTATTTAACATTGTACATCTGAGGGTAGGTCCTATGCTAATTATGTAAGGATGCTTTGGTGATCTTAGACGTACTGAATGTATGATCGCAGGCCAAAGACCCAAAATGGGCTGTAGGCAGGGATTTGGTGAAAGGTAGCCTTCCCTGCCCTGGATGGCCCAGGCAAGCCTGATCTCATCAGATCTTGAAAGCTAACCAGGTTCAGCCCTGATTAATGTTTGGATAGGAGACCACCGGGGTGACCACCAGTGTTGCAAAACAGAGGCACTCTGTCTCTTGCCTTGAAACCCCCTGAAGGGTCACCATAGGCTATATGTGACTTGGTGGCAAAAAAGGAGCATTCCCTAATATGGTACCATAAATCACAGTGACTGGATGGAATTAAACACACTGCACATTATGGCACCCAGAAGTGCCATGGTATGTTTGCTGGCACCTGCTTTCTTCTTGAGTCTTGGAGATAATCTTAAGTTTCTTGAATGGAACAGCGAATCACAAAGCTTCAAGCCACTTCCTAATAGTGTGTGACTGGCAGAGAATTGAGCTCTATCTGGGGAGGTGCATCCCAGGCTACAGCTGTGCCCCCCTCACCTTGGCCACATTCTTATGTCACACTCCTAGTGTATTGGGAGCAAAGTCTCTCCTTTCCTTGAAGACTGAGACCAAACAGTGTTCAAAGCCTTTAGCAACCTATAAGAGCACAGTTTACCTCCAAAAGCAGCCATTTTCTCCAGAACTGATCTCTGTTGGCTGAAGATCAGTCATAATTCTGGGAGATCTCCGGGCCCCACCGGGTTGTTGGCAACCTGACCTGGAAGCAACTGAGCAAAAGGCCTGTGCCTCACATCTCAAGCTAGGTACTGTCCCCACTAAGTCTGCATCTCAACTGTCTGGCCAGTGGCTAATGACTTTATATGACGACGACAACAACAACAACAATGAAAGAAAGGAAATTTATAAATATTAACCATACAGTGGCTGCTTGAGATCTTGCTGTGTGACAGCTGCAGGCATGCTGCTGCATTAGGCTGCAACCCCCCAAAAGCACAACCATCCCTTTGTAGGTGTGCATATGAAGGGAAGTCGAATGAACATAAGAAACTGTGTTAAATCAAGTCTGACCATGTAGCTCACTCCTGTCTATTCTGAGGTTCTTCTAGGCCTGCCTGAGAGAGAGGAAAAAATGAGGGAGGCAGTGCATTTCAGATCCCTTTAAAACAGAGATGCTGGGGATCAAATTATTTGCAGTGAAGGACTGAGTATATTCATTTGTACCCAGCGCACAGTGCTTCAGGAACAGAAGAGTTAGCAAAGCTAGACGTCTTGTTTCCAGTGCTCACCTGCTCTGTTGTTGTCCCTTTCCCCCCCAGAATGCTACTTTTAGGGGTCTTCCTGCTGACTCCTTCTCTTCGGGCTTTTCCACATTCTCATTTACCTTTTTTTTGTATCTGTTCTCCTTGTGGTTTGCTCCCTCTAGTGGTCAACACGATATTACACCGGTTTATGTCCCCGAATCTTCCAGCAGATTTAAACTGCAGGTTTTTATGCCAGAGAAGAAAATGGGAGTGCGGAAAAGATCTCCCTTTCTCCTGAACTGCGATGAAGGCAAGATGTGCTCTCCAGAGTCTCTCTCCATCCTAACTCAGACAGATAGCTACGGTTCCTTCACAATGCATGCTTGTGTGGACTTTGTTCCGTGAATAGGATTACAACCTCCAGAGGAGTCTGAAGATCTGCTGATATTGCAGCTGATCTCCAGTCTACAGAGCTCAGTTCTCCCAGAGGTAATGGCTGCTTTGGAGGGTGGCCTCTATGGCATTGTTCCCCACTGAGGTCTCCCCCCACCCCCACCCCCATTCCCTGAACCCCACCTTCAAATTCTCCAGGTATTTCCCAATCCAGAGCTGGCAACCCTATATGAACAGTATCCCCCTTCCTCAGTACAAACCAGACTCTAAGCTACAAGGAACTGGGTACTCATGCAAACAAATCAGGAGCTCCGAATCTGACTTATAGACCCTCCTCCCACAACACCTATGGAAGTATGATGATGAAATACTATGTAGGCCCCCAATAAACTAAGTATGGTTTTAAGCAAGGGGTTCCCATGACCAAAGTCAGCACTGCAGCCATTTACATTGCAACTTAAGAACATAATAACATAAGAACTAGCCTGCTGGATCAGACCAGAGTCCATCTAGTCCAGCACTCTGCTACTCGCAGTGGCCCACCAGGTGCCTTTGGGAACTCACGTGCAGGATGTGAAAGCAATGGCTTTCTTCTGCTGCTGCTCCTGAGCACCTGGTCTGCTAAGGCATTTGCAATCTGAGATCAAGGAGGATCAAGATTGGTAGCCATAGATCGACTTCTCCTCCATAAATCTGTCCAAGCCCTTTTTAAAGCTATCCAGGTTAGTGGCCATCACCACCTCCTGTGGCAGCATATTCCAAACACCAATCACACGTTGTGTGAAGAACTTTTTTTCAACATACTTCTGTCTACATTTCCATTCAGGTCGTTGAAAGTTCTGGCCTCTTATTTTTCACCCCACTGTCTTCCCCTCTTGGTGGTTGCGAAGGTGGCTGCCTCACGTGGGAGACATTGGTGGGGCTGCATCCGAGCTTCTCTTGTGGAACATGCGTCCTCCCCAGCCCATTCTAAGTACCTCATGCGTGCATCTCACGTTGGTGGTTTAAATCTCTTTTTAAGCACACACCTGTTTTCTATTGCTGTTGGTGCATGATTTTAACGGTGTGCGTATTAAATGTCTTTTAAATTTATGCAATTCATTTTTTTATGTCCCCAGCTTTGCGATAAGCTGTGAAAGGTGTGTCATAAAAATGTGTAATTGTGCTGTATTTCCCCCCCTTCAGACACATGGTAAAAACGTACTTTATCAAGGGAAATGTGGAAGGTGGAGATTGCAGGGAAGTTTGGAGGGACATCTCTGGAAAGAGGAACAAACAATTTCTGCTTTGTCCTCTCCCCCGCCCCCGTCCCCCCACCCCCCCAGATGTCCATATGTGCCTTTTCATTCCACACATTTCTGCTGCTGGCACACCCTATTCCTTTGTTCCTTTTATGACAAAGATATGTCAATAACAATGCGTAAATTGAATAGGAAATCTTTGATGCAGGAAACACAAAATGGCATGGGTTTGCGTCACACAAGTGGGAGATGACATCATGAGGATATTTGAGTCCACAGAAATGATACATTTAATAAAGCCCTTAATCATCAATCAATTAATCATCAATTAATACAGACTGAGGAGTAGAAAAAGGAGAGTTAGCGAAAGGGGGGGGGGGGGGGGCTCCAGTCCTGCCTCTCTGGCTTCCATGGCAGGTTCTACTTTTGCATTGCAACTTTTTCAACAAACTGCTGTTTATTGACTTGATATGTGTCTATAAGGGGAGAACAGAGTTTGAGGAGTGAAAGACTATCTAAAATATGCACTTGTATATGTAACTGTGAACCTGCCCCAGAATGTAGATCAAAAATTCTGTTCAGCGGGGCCGGTTGCAGATGTTTGTACAAATCTTGGGGAGATCCCAGACATGCAGAAAAATCTTCAACAGTGTAAAGGAAAGAGTTAAAACAGAACTTTAAAATTACATGATCCTACGAGAGTGAGAGTGAATTACTGGCAGCCAGGGGGAAATTAGACTTGCCAGCCTCCAGGTGGTAGCTGGAGATCTCCTGCTATTACGACTGATCTCCAGGTAACAGATATCAGTGCACCTGGAGAAAACGGCTGCTTTGAAAGATGAACTTTATGGCATTATACCCCATTGAAGTCCCTTCCCTCTCCACCCCCACCCCCACCCCCCAAAATCTCCAGGTATTTCCCAGCCCAGAGCTGGCAACCCTATGGGCAAAAATGGGGATTGCTGGAAAGTCTCCTGTGAATGCTGTAAATAAATAAATAAATATAGTCGGGGACCCGGCAATCCTATACTTGTTGAAGGCTTTCACGGCCGGAATCACTAAGATGTGGTGGGTTTTCTGGGTTGTATGGCCATGTTCCAGTAGTATTTTGCAAAACGTCAGGAGAAAATACTACTGGAACACGGCCATACAACCCAGAAAACCCACAACATCCTAATCCTGTAATTCTTCAAGAACTGGCTTGTGTATGACATCTGCAGCATCCAGTGTTGACTTCTGTGAGTGAATAAGGCACCACTGATACAATGCCACCAGAAGAGCTTTCATATTATACCCCCATGTAATGCATTTCAACAGAATGTTTCCATGTGTGAACTAGGAGCAGGGGTCTGCAACCTGTGGCTCTCCAGATGTTCATGGACTACAATTCCCATCAGCCCCTGCCACCATGGCCAATCAGCAGGGGCTGAGGGGAATTGCAGTCCATGAACATCTGGAGAGCCGCAGGTTGCAGATCCCTGGGGCTTTCAATTGATACTGGCTGATGTGCGGCTCCTGCATATTTTGGTGAGTCCTGCGGACAGGGAATTCCAAATGGTTTAGATGCTAACAGGGGTTAAATGTTTCCCATTTCACTGCCATTACTGGCACCCCAAAACTGCCACGTGCCGTCAGTTGCCTCCCCTTCCACGTCCTGGCAGGCTCCGCTCTGCTTTCTTCCCTGCCTCTAAGACCACTCCCCCTCCTTACTAGATTCTGTTTACACCTTTCTCCAGCCCGACACATTTATGATTAATTGTTTATGAGGAGCATTTCCATATTGTTTGTGCATCAAATTTATGAGGTGTGCCTTCTCTATTTGCTGGATAAATACAACGCAGCAGCGAATCCTACCGAAACACCAATGTCCCCTGGAGTCATAACAGCAACACAATGAGCAATAACACATATTAAAAACAAGTTCAGAGCCATTGGCCGATTTGAGCTGCATGAAATTTTGGTCGGATGGCATTTCTCCTTGGGTAATCGGCTCCTTTTAAGTGCGATGGAGGTGCGATTGCCTTCCCGCCGCCCTGGTGAGTGCACAAGATTGCTTCTCCAGGAAACAATGTAATGGGCATTTTAATAACTATTGGGCTGCTGAGGCAAATAACTCGTGAAGGTTTCAACTGTCCTGACAGCCAGAACGGGCAATAAAAAGAAAAGCGTTAACAGTTTTGTCATGGAGTCTCCTTCCGCGATGATTGATTCTCTTTTCAGGCCTCCTCGCTTCTCACACCAGCTCGTGGCCTGTCCGCAGCAGAGACTGGGAGCCGTGTTGCAGGGTTCTCTGAACAAAAGCACCATCTGTACTTCATTGGTGATGGAGTGTGTGTATGTACGTCCCTATCCTTTTGTATACAGCAAAATGACAAGCGTGACCTGGGACATACCAGAAGCCACCACTGCTGCCTGGGAGTTGGGGTTAGGGTTGAGGGGCTGCCTCGGGGCTGCTAGAGGCCTAACTTGTGCGAATGGGTGAGGTGGCTGTGGGTGGGTGGCAGAACTGTGGCAGCCTGGCCACTTAAGGCGGGTGAGGCAGGAGTCTGCTTCTTTGGCCTGGTGCTCCTCCAGCTCTTCCAGCCTCTTTCTCCCTCTTTTTCTCCATGTTACACATTTCGCTGGTTATGGGTTTGCCTGTTGACTTAATTTGTCACAGCTTGGCGGGTTGCATATGGGGCCTGATCCATTGTGGGGAGGAAGAGCCTGCGTGCTGGCCGTCCCCATTTTTGGGGGGCCTTGGGCAGTGGTGGGATCCAAAAATTTTAATAACAGGTTCCGATGGTGGTGGGATTCAAACAGTGGCGCCGCCGCACACATGCACCTCCAGCCCCTACTGGGCAGGGAGGCTGCTTTAGTAACCCCTTCTCGGCACTCAGAAAAAATTAGTAACCACTTCTAGGGAAGTGGTGAGAACTGGTTGGATCCCACCTCTGGCCTTGGGGTGGGGCAAACTTTGGTGCTGCATGTCCAGGCGAGGGCTGCAGGTGGCTCGCATCCATAGGCAGCAAAGGGAGTTTAATTTAGTGGCTCCCACTGTCCTGCTGATCCTGGTTCCCCAGCACTCAGCCTTGGGGGAATGATATCACTGGGTACTGCCCAGTGGTCGGATCCATCCCCTATGCTGCACCCCTGCTTCCTTAGCCAGTAAAACGAACGAACAGGTTGTGGCCAGTTTTTTCTTCCACAAAATTGGTTGTCCTGTGCTTTACTGTGGGCCCTTGGCCACTCTCTCCCCATCTTGGGCAGCAAATGGAAAGTGAAATAGAAATTTGGTAAACGTGTGAAAATGTGGTTATTGTCAGATTCCGAGGGGTGGTTGTGACCCAGTGGTAGAGCATCTGTTTGGCTTACAGAAAGTTCCAGGTTCAATCCCTGGCATGTCTAGTGGAGAAAAAAAAGATAAAGTCATGTGAAAGCCCTCAGCCTGAGGCCCTGGAGAGCTGCTGCCCGTCAGAGAAGACAGTAGTGCCCTTGATGGACTAATAGACTGATTCAGCATAAAGTTCATTCATGTACTTAAGATCTACAGAACTTGGAAGACCTCCAGAGAAGACAGATTCTGAACCCTTGAAGTCTAATCAGAGCCTGATTATTGCCAAGGAATTTAATAAGGTGTTGCTCTGGCTACGAAAGGTGCAACATGCTACCATTGGATGGTTCTGGATCGTGCCTTCTACCTTTTCCAGTGGAGATCCTAAGAGAGTGAATGGTCGTGTGTGTGTGTGTGTGTGTGTGTGTGTGAGAGAGAGAGAGAGAGAGAGAGAGTGAGTATGCCTAATAAGTCTGCATTGCCAGTCTCAGGCAGACAAACTCATGATGCTACCTTTCCCCTTCCAAGAGAACACTGAAGGATTCCCTTTATGTCAAGTGGAATACAGTTGCCAACCTCCTGGTAAGGCTTGGAGATGTCCTGGAATTACAACAACTGATCTCCAGAGTATAGAAATCAGTTCCTCTGGAGAAAATGGCTGCTTTGGAGGATGGACTCTACATATTATACTCTGCTGACAATCTTCCCATCCCTAAACTTAGTCCCCTGGTCTCCACTGCCAGATTTTTAGGACTTTCCCAAGTCAGATTTGGCAACCTTGTGCAGGGGTGGGGGGGGGGGGGCAGGCCCAGTCAATTCCTCTTTGAAGTCAAAGGAGCCTCACTGTGTGTAATCTGTGTGTAATTGTCCCAAGTTTCCTTTTGGAATGTCAAGGTCTAAGTATGCACTGCAAAACACGAATGACCGTACTGCTTGGCAGGGCTCCGAAACCAGGTCCAACACCTGAAGCAGGTTCCCTTGATTTTCTAACTATTTTGTGTGTATTTAAGAGATGAACTATCACCTGTGAATCTACATTTGGACAGCCCAAAGGAGGACTGCAATGTATAAGCCAGGAAACAAAATAGAAAAAATGCAAAGCACGCTTGACTGCCTGCATATAATTTGTTTAATGCTAAGTGTACCCCTAAATGTGCTAAGCAAACACAAATAGTGCAAATGTTAAAATAATCATAATACACGTAAACTTATCCAGCATGAAATAATGTACATTCAAATAAACAAGTCAACATGGAATAGTCTGTTTAGGAAACAGTCAACAGTACAGACGTCCAACAATATTTCTGAATCAGTTCGCATATATCCGTGTCGGTACGGCTTTAACTAGTTCCCTTCTCAGATCAGTAATTTTGTAATTTGCAACAGACAGAAACAAAGTTCTGTGGATAGTAAGCAACAAAGAACAATCGTTTCAAGTTGGTAAACAACCTTCTAGAGATGAAGAGAAGTACATTGAAGACGGGAACCCTTCTGTGAAGAGAAAAACTCAAGCTTGGGTCATCCTCTGTACTTCTTTAAAACTGCAGAACGCCTCACGCATAAAGATGCGTTTTTGAATAGTCTTCATCACTGTATGTTTCTTTTTTACAGAGTGTGAAACCTTTCATTTGGACCTCAGATAAGGGAGGCCATCTGAGTTTTTGCAATCACTGTCCTTTGGAAGTTTACACGAACTCCCTTTGTGGTGAAGTATGGCCAGATTTAAGGAAACGGCTTCTCATTTCCCAAACATTTTTTTCTGAATAAACAGATTGTGTTTTGTTTCAGGTCCCCCCCCCTCCCTCTAGAGCCTACTCTTTAAAGTGGGAGATAAAATAAAAGAAGAAATGGATCAGGGTCCTTTGATTACCTTCTTCATTACAATTCTTAGTTTGCCTCACAGTTTGAGCCTGGCTCCTAGCGCTCAGAAAGACAGGGAGGGTAACCTGGAGGCTGCTCTGTGTTAATTGACATTAAAAACAATTTATTCTGAGTCCATTTCTGTAGAATAGAAAGCAAAGCTGACAGAACCTGATGAGATTTCTTTCTGCTAAAAAGCACCCAGAAAGACTCTTCTGGCTCCGTCAAAGCCTTTTATTAAAGCCACACAAGGAAGGGGGTGGCATCGCCCCTCCCCAACCGCTTTTTGGCACAGAGGAAACATGAAAGAATGCAATAGCATTAATCAGCTCACAGAAATTTATTGCATGTTTGACCTCACTGTGGTTTGGGTGCGCTGCTTGGGGAGGATATCTTTGAAGGTGTTGTGGGTTTTATTGATTGAGAAGAAATGTCAATGAGTCACATGCCCAATTAACTTGGCACTTCTCCTGATCAATATCCTAATTGTCTCCTCTTTAGAAAGGCCTTTAATTTAATTAACTCTCCCCATTTCTTTGTGTGTGGGTGTCAAGTATCACGTTTTAATAAACAGGTGAGAGGGGCGCCTGACTGTATATCTGGACGCTGCTGGATTCAGCGGAGCAGAGTGTGAATTTGATAGAAGAGACTTCTGGCCTCTTGGCTGCTGCAATTCTGGAAGTCCATAAAACTGTGGATTGGTTTAGCAGTCATGCTTGGCTCAAGTGAAGCAAAAGAAGGTTTATTCTAATTCGCTGTCGGTTTGACTGTGTGGAGAGAGGCACACAAACACCCAGGAACTAAATCCAATTAGTAGAGATTGCCTTAAAACCGTTAAAGCGCCCATTTCATTCTACAGCGG
Organism: Sphaerodactylus townsendi; assembly: GCF_021028975.2. Taxonomy (NCBI): domain Eukaryota; kingdom Metazoa; phylum Chordata; class Lepidosauria; order Squamata; family Sphaerodactylidae; genus Sphaerodactylus; species Sphaerodactylus townsendi. The sequence goes on from NC_059437.1 coordinate 36,017,115, forward strand.
CAAATCGGAGCTGAATGAGAGGAATGGAGGTTTTCAGATTTGTATATCCAATGCCTTTGAGGAATCCTTGGAAGTTCCCATATCTGGAAACACTGATTTTCCATATCTGTGGTAAGAATGTTGGCTTCAACTCAGCACTTTGGTGTCAGAATCTTTGGGTTTCTGCAGTGGATTGATTAAGCTGTTCACCTGCTTGAACTCATATAGATTCAGAGCCTGTCCTCGTGACTGGTTTACCATGTCTGTGTCCCTGCATTTTCACATTCTGGTTCAGCAGATAACGAAAAACCACCTGCACGATAGGCTACTGCATCAACATATATAAAGGAATCAGAGGACACATATCCCAAACAAGGCACAATAGAAAGCCAAAGTACTGTGATAACAGCATACAAACTACAAAATGGAATGGACTGAAATGCACAAAAAGCTGCAGGAGGACAGGTTAATCCAGCAAGTCCAAATGAGCAACACTGCAAGGTGAGTGTGCAGAAATTAGAGATTCTCCACTGTGAGAGGATGGGATGATCCGACTTTTCTTCCCGTCTCTCAGTTCCAAGACTGCTTCATCAGCAGCAGAAAAATAAGCCTACCCAATCATGGGTTTGATTGGCCAATATTGTAATGGCTGTAAATATCCAAGTCAACATAAGGCTAGGCTCTCTGTAATTCTGCTTCCAGTATGCTGCTACAGGTACATCTCACTCCTGCATTTTTACAATGGGTTGGCTATTTACTTTCTGCAGTCCTTGAGAGCTGTTTATGAAGAAGAGTTGCACTTATATCCCCCTTTCTCTCCTGTAAAGAAACTCAAAGGGTCTTAAACTCCTTTCCTCCCTCATAACAAACACCCTGTGAGGTAGGTGGGGCTGAGAGAGCTCCATACAACTGTGGACTAGCCCACAATCACCCAGCTGGCATGTGTTGGAGTGCACAAGCTAAACTAGTTCACCAGATAAGCCTCCACAGCTCAAGTGGCAGAGCAGGGAATCAAACCCTGTTCTCCATATTAGACTGCACCTCCTCTTAACCACCTCGTCATGCTGGCTTAAGTTTAAGAACATAGGTAGAGTCCTGTTGAATCAGACCAGTGGTCCATGTAACCCAGCATACTATTTTACATGTTGCCCAGACTTTTGTCTTTGATGGCAAAACAGGGCATGTTATTCCCTCTTAGCACAAGTATTCAGAGGTTTGCTGTCTGTGAATATTAGTTTCACTTTACACTTCATGGCTAGTAACATCTGATGGCCCTCTTCACTATGGATTTCTAATCCCCTTTAAAAGCCATTTGAGCTTATCATGGCCTTCACTACACCTGTATCCTCAACCACTAAGGAGGCCACAGCTTTCTGCTTCAGATGTGACATACACATTTTCACTACTGTGGACTCATGGAAAAAACGGTACAGTTTGCCTGGGGAGATGCCAAAGTCTGATGTACAATTACTTGCAGTTAATAATACACAGGCAATGTACAATAACAATTTGGATTCAAGTTGTCATTTAAGCCTTGTTCACAAGTTACAGTGAATGCGCACATAAAGTCTGTGTAAAGTGTACACTTAATTTCTTTTAAGTCATGTGTTGAGTCATTCTCAGGTAAGTTTCAATGCATGTGCATCTGAACATGCAATTGAAACCCCACAAATATCCAGGTGCAGGTCCCCAGTTTCATTTGCAAAGTGCACGTCTCTTTCTTACAAACAGGTGTATGCGCATTCAGTGTGACATGTGAACAGGGATTTATCCCTTTCCTGATCAGTGCCAGAAGCCACTAAGCCTCCTCCCAGTTTTGTCTTTTGCTGTTTTGATAGGCACGATCTTACCTTTGCAAATATATCCTCTCAAATCTCAAAAACTATGGGGTTTTTTCTTGTGGGGGGGGAGGATTAAGATGAGATTCTAGGGTACTGATTTCTACATTTTTGTCAATTCTCGTCCTTGAGTGTCACGAATTTATGAACTAAGAGTCTTCTAGAAGGAACTTTGTGGGAGCTCACTCAATTCTTGTTCTGAACTGGCCTCTCTTTATAACGCCCTTTCTGTTGTGTATCAGTCTGATCGATTTATACTCCAGTACATCTGATGAAGAGAACTCTGACAGCTGAAAGCTTGAGCTGGAATAAGTGGTATTAGTCCTTACAATGCCACTGGACTTCTATTTTATTCTACTGCTACAGACTAACACTGCTATCATTGGGGATTATTGGTTCACACGGGGGCCCTCTCAACTCTATCTAGAATGGCACGTGACTTGAAGCTGAACCTGGTTCTTGGCACGAACAAGCTCCCCCTGCTTCCCAAAAATATCGGCAGCGCTTGAGGCTGAGTTGCTTTTGGGCAGAAGATGTGACGGCTCTTTGCAGGAGAGGGAGGCTGAAGCGGTGGCAGTCTCCAAAGCCATCCTGTTCTGAGCCATGGTAGATGAAGCCCCAGCCGCCTCCTCAAAATTTCCGCAAGCTGTACACAATCCTTATCCACATATTTGAAGAGATGTGTGAACAGAGCCTCAGAGATGTCAATTTATTTAAAAGCTGTTCGATTTCTTGCAGGATTGTGAGGGCTGGGATGTTAAAGAAGGCAAGAGAATGGCCACAGGCCCCCACCTGTCACTCACAGAAGCAATCTTATTTTGTCTCCCTGGTGATTCATCCCTCACAGCCCACCTGGGGCTAGGTGGGATGGCTTCATGGAAAGTTCACAGCTTGGATCTCTCCAGTTCTAAAATGGGAGCTCTGTGTTTGGGCACGTGTGAACACCCACCAACGCTACCCATATGGTGAAGAAAGTGGATGACTGACGGCACAGCATCCTAGCATGTCACCCCCCTCCCCACCCCATACAGCAGGATGAAAAGAAAGCCCATTCAGACAATAGAGGAGATGTAAATGGCTGTTCCTCCCAACCGAGACAATGTTCCTCTGGTGCAATATGCTGCTTTAGCTGGAAAATTGGACCCAGAGCACAGAGCAGAATAGCTGTCTGGGGCCAGGTCTGTGGTATCATCAGATCAATCCTCTAGTCTGCATTGGTTGAAACATCTTCATGGCAGAGCATCTGCTTTGCTCACAGAAGACCCCTGTTTTGCTTTACAGTTAAAAAGGGTCAGCTAGCAGGGGATGTGAAAGACCTCTGCCTGAGACTCCAGACAGCAAATACTGACCACACGGGATTAGTGGCCTGACTCACTACAAGGCAGCTTCATGTGTTCAGCGGTTATTTTCAGATCAGGTTATCTATCCAGGTGGTGCTCCATTTGATGATGCTACACAGAGTAGATTTCATCTTGGGTATTTGTCAAGAGCTAGAAAAGAGCTTCTATCCCTGAAACACTGAAGATCTGCTGCCTGTCAGAGGTGACAATTCCAAGCAAGATGGACCTATTGTGAGCAGAATGCCAGGTGCAAAAAGAAGTGGCAGACTTCACTGATTCAAATATAAAGGCAAATGTTTATTAGGGAACAACATATCAGATAGGAAAGCTGACTGACAGGGATATCTTACAGCTACCTTGCTAGCTAGGGAAGGAGGGAGGAACACAACTTCAGAGAAGAAGGAAGGGATTAGACCTAAGAGGACAGGCAAAAGGTGACACAGAAGAATGGAAGGGTCTCTAACCTTACAGCCCCATCTAGCTGACCATTTGCCTGCCTCCTGTTGGGTCTTCTTCTCTGTTCCTTTACATGGTAAACATTTTCACTTCCAACTAGGCTTGGCGATTCGGGTGCACCGAATCCTGGATTCGGCCTGAATCTGGGCACATTTTGGCCAAAGTTGGCTCGAATATGTCCTGCCCAAATATGAACAAATCCGAATGCAAGGCATTCGGGCTTTTTGGGGGCTTTTTGGGAGTTTTTTCATGTTTTGGCCTGTGGGGGGGGGGGGCATTTTTAGAGCTAGTGGCACCAAAATTTCAGAGTCTCAACCGAAGACTGTCCTGATGATATCACTCACGTTTGGTGAAGTTTGGCTCAGGGAGTCCAAAGTTTGGCTCAGGGGACCCTCAAAGGGACCCCATCTCCTGTTAGCTCCAATTGGAAACAATGGGAGATGGAACACCCACATTGGGGGTCCATAACTTTGAACCCCCTGGACCAAACATCTCCAAACTCGGTTGGTATCATCAAACGCGAAAAACACCAAAAAATACAAAACAAATCAGACAGACCCCCCTTTTTTTGGGTGTTCGGGTGTATCCGAATATATTATTTGTCTTATTTGGGCATACAGAAAATTTTATGCCTGAATAAATCCAAATCCGAATTTTACCGACTTTCTAGGGTATTGACCAAGCCTACTTCCAACATCTATAATCTGATTTGGTATAAGGCAGCTATATATGTTCATGTTAATTATGAATTGCACATTGTTCTATCTGTCCTGAATCACTAACAGTGAACTGATGACTTCCAGATCTAGAGGACTTAATAATACATTAATTGAGGTCCTCCCCAGGTCTGTGTAATCAGGCATGTGTTGCAAGTTCCATGCCGGGAGCTTGGGTTAAGAACATAAGAACATAAGAACATAAAAACGGGTTCCAGATGCATGGTACCCAATTCAGATTGGAACTATGGTGCATGGGGAGAAAGTGTTTATGCTTTCTCTATGTTATTTTGCAAACCTGATTAGACCTGGGGGCACTGTTTACCACACTGGGGATGTGCGGATAGGGTATACCTAAGTTTTCCTAATAGATCAAACAGCATTCCTTGGGGACTGTTTCAGGTCAGGAAAATGACATGCCTGGAAACTGAGTTCCCGGATCATGTGGATCCAGTGAAGACCCGGGAAAACATAAAGTATAGTTAGGTCTTCTTGCTTGGTATTGTGAGTGCCTCCGCTTTATTGCGTGGTAGATATAACAACTTGGAAATGAGCGAAAGGGTATGCTCTTGTGGTGAACAACAAATTGAAACATTGGCACATCAACTGCTTTGCTGCCCTAAATCTGCTAATATCAGATCAAAATATTCCAATATTCTTTCTAGGATACCTAGTGAAATGGGAGAATCAGGTAGACTTCCTTTCCTTCTGGACAATTCTGACAATGAAACTTGTGAATTGGTAGCACAATTTTTACTGGAGGTGAGCACAATCAATAATTTATATTCTATCTTAAACCTTTGTATTTGTATACCTTTTATCTCAGGTTTTTTATTGTGTTATGATTATTGTTATGCCAAATAAAGGCTTATTATTATTATTGTATTGTGAGTGAAAGAGAAAGATTTCTCTGCGTCCATCCTATACGCTGTGCTTTCACCGTGTTCTCTTTGTTCTGATTGAAAAGCTTGGAATGTGTTTACCTTTCTTTGTAGGGAAGATGCTCTTTGATCATTTCAGTTGCTCTTTTCTAGTTGTCCTATATGCTTTTCAAGAGGGGGGTGAGCAGCCGTGTGCACAGTACCCAAACTCAGAAAGAATCTTGTGACCCCTTAAAAACAAATCAAAGTAGCGTGGCACATGCAGCTCATGAATGCTTTTGTCACAATAAATTCATTACCTGTTAAGTTGTCGCAAGACTCTTTGTCATTTTGGCTGTATCAGACACCCCCCCCCCCACTAACTGTGGTCACATGACAGATTGATAGACTAGCACTGCAGTTCTTGTTTAGATTTTCAGTCCCTTTCCGAATAACTCCAAAATAGCCCGAACTAGTACTCTCTGACATCCTTTCAGAGGTTTGGCCTGTCTAGTTAGGATTAAACAATGGAGTGGCCCTCTGGCATCTCAGATTGATGCCTTGTTCCTGCTATTTGAGATCCTCATAGTGGAGAGATGCCAGGGATCCAAAACTGGAGGTACTCTCAGCAAAGTATATAGCGTACAATGCAACTCTGGCCCCTATTGGGAAGGTGGTGGAGTTTATTCCACCCCATCCACTCCGATATTTCTTATTCTAGAGCAAAGGAGCATGAAAGAGTTTGAGCTGTCTGATGTCAGAGAAGCAAAAAAAAGTAGATTCCCCCCAGTAGTCTTCAGACTGACAGTCTTTTCTATGGAAATATCAAGAGATCAGATGTTTTTCCAGTGGGTGGTTTTCAAAGTTTGGATCAGATGGTTTATGGAAAAGGCTTTACCCCCAACAGGCCATTTGGGTTCTGCTGAATAACAGAAAGTGGTGGAGGTGGAGGTGGTGGGAGGGGGAAGCACTTTGTCCTCCCTGCAGACATTTCAAACTCTGGAAATCTGGAAAGATTTGTGTGATGAGTGTGAACATTTGGAAACATGTTTATAAACCAGGCCTTATCTCGGGGTTTTTTTTGGTGGGGGCAGGCCACCAAAATATATTTATCTGTGGACCCCCAGGCTGAAACATTTATGCCCGTGGGCTGTGCTGCCAATCTACTCTCAGCATCTCTAATTAAACATCAGCTGTCATCAATTTTTAAAAGATAGACTCAGTGAAAGAACTGAAGTCATTTCTTGCCAGTTGACGGGACTCAGAAATTGCAGCGGCAAGGGAATCCTCAAAAATACCCAGGGCCACAAACTAACACAGGGTAAGCAAGCTGATTTCAATGGGTCCACTGATTTCAGTGGATAAATGTGCAGCATTTGTACCGGATTGTGACTTGTGGGTGTTCCTCAGAGGTCTAATGCGTGGAAAAGAAGCACAGTGAAAGCACCAACTATATTAAGTCTGTGACTGGATGGAAACAGATTCATTGGGGAGAGAAGGGAAGGCCTTGGCCTCTATGTCCTGTAGCATTTGTAGGCTCTTCTTGTGTTCTTATTACATGTAATCAAAAACAGCCTCTGTATATAGAGTTGCCTAAATTCTTGCTGGGTGACCTTGGGCTAGTCACAGTTCCCCAATCCTTTCCCCCTGCTTCCAGCCCAATCCCCAAGACTGGGCTGTTCCTCCCCAGGCTCTCAGCCCAAAGTGCTGCTCTGTGGTGCTGGGCCTGTCTTGCTTGCCTCCAGCAGCTTCCTGCTAGCTCTGCTGCCTCCCGAGTCTCTCCTGCCTCCAGGTAAGAGTGGCGCCAGGGTTGAGTCGGGCGACGACTTTCCACCCATGGTCAGTCAAAACCACAGTGAGAAAGTCATGATGTGGGAGGGACAACTGTATTGTAAAAGTATGAATCAACACTGTTGGTACTGTAAACAGTATGAAGTAATACTGTATTTTTGTCACTTTCTGACTTTAAATAGAAACTTTAAATAGGATAAAGAACCACAAAAGGGGTTTTCTTTTTACTGTATAACATATTTAAGGCTCACAAATATAAAACAACTTACATATTTAGCTTTTCTCCACCTAGTGATAACACAGTTTATTTTCTAGCAGGGAGATGGGAATCTTAAAGGGAATCTTCCTGTGTACCTACAGTGTCACAATTCCTTGCCTTTGCTATTGAATACATGCAGCCTGTTCTTGTGCGTTCGAAATGAAGACAGAGATTTTTCTTTCCAGGGCGAGGCTGCAGTGATTGTTTTGGTGGCAAGCATTGCTCAAGCCCCCCTTCATGGCAATCCGAGGAAGACAGTCAAAGCGTTCTAAAACAGCTGGGGGGTGGGAAGAGACTGTTTACAGGAATGGCTACCCAGTTTGCAAGCATCTATTTGCAGCTTTTGTTGAAACCAGTGAGTGCAACGGAGCTAATTGCCACTCGCCTCCGCCTGCTGCTGACAGCTCAATTAGCAGCTATGCAGGTTCCATCATCAAGTCAGGTTAGAACACATTTGGAGAGAGGCTGCGCATGGAAGAGAGAGATGCTTATGCAAGAGGTGATCATCAACATGAGGACATCAGTACACACTAGAGTTGAGGGAACAGCCAAGACCACCCAAAACCCATCTGCTGCAGCTGATCTCATCAGTTTCATTTTAAAGAATTAATCATTTAAGATCCAGCGTGGTGTAGAGCAGTGGTTCTCAACCTTCCTAATGCTGCAACCCTTTAATACAGTTCCTCATGTTGTAGTGACCCCCAACCTTAACATTAATCCATTTTACAGATGAAGAACACTGATGCAGAGAGTCTTAGGCGACCCCTGTGAAAGGGTCGTTCGACCCCCAAAGGGGTCGTGACCCACAGGTTGAGAACCACTGGTATAGAGGGTAGAATGCTGGCTTATGGCTTAGGAGCTGGGAGACCTGGGTGCAAATTCACTCTCAGCAACTGAACCTCACTGGCTGACCAGTCACATGCTCTTAACCTACCCTGCCTCACACTTTTGGTGTTGCGAGGATAAAATGGAGAAGGGATCATGATGATGTAGAAAACGACTTTGGATCTTCATGGGTAAACAACGTTCACTCCATAAACAATATTTTTATAACCTGAATGCTGCCTAAGCCATTTATCATTCACGTTAACAACAGCCGTATAATGCTGGGGCTGCAAATGATAGACTTCATCACCCACATTTAGCCGGAATGGTGAATTCTGCCATGGGAGTAGACAAAACTTACGGGACCTTGAAGAAAGGTCTGTTCTCCTGACCAAACACAACTCAAAGTGCAGACTCCCAGTATTTACATCTGGCTTGGCCTCTTCAGAGGCTTTAAAGATCAATAGCAAAGGTATTATAGAGCTTTTGGGGGGCAGGGTTTGGCAAGGGGACGAGGGGCCATACTGTCCACCCTTCAAATCAGCTGTTTTCTCCAGAGAAACTCACCTCTGTCATTTGGATATCAGTTGTTATTAATTAATTAATTTATAGGCTCCACCTGGAGGTTGACAACACAATCCCCTTCTTTTGCAGGGTTACAAGGCACACTGTTCCCTATAGTGGATTGCCCTCCAGAGGTTCGCCTCCCTGTCTTGGAGTTTCAGTGCCTGGCCTCTTTCCCCAGGTGCTTGGTGGACTCCCCCCACTAGGAGGGGGCCCTTGAGATGTCTGGAGCAGCAGTGGCATAGTGGTTAAGAGCAGGTGCATTCAAATCTGGAGGAACCAGGTTTTATTGCCCACTTTGCCGCTTGAGCTGTGGAGGCTTATCTGGGGAATTCAGATTAGCCTGTGCGCTCCCGCACATGCCAGCTGGGTGACCTTGGGCTAGTCACAGCTTTTCGGAGCTCTCTCAGCCCCACCCACCTCACAGGGTGTTTGTTGGGGGGGGGGAAGGGCAAGGAGATTGTAAGCCCCTTAGAGAAAGTGGGAGGATATAAATCCAAACTCTTCTTCTTCTGTAGACCCGTTCCTTTTTTTGTGAGCGGGTGGAGGAGATTTTAGGTTGTGTTTAGGTTTTTAGGATGGGCTGTTATTGTGATTTTAACTTTGATCGGATTTTTACAGTTGTGATTTTACTGTTGTATGGTTTTCATTGTAACCTGCCCTGAGACTGTGGTAGAGGGCGGGGAATAAATGCAAATAGAAACAGAAAATAGTCTAAAAGGCAAATCCTAGCCACAGACCCTTGGATTTAATTAAGCCTTCTGAGCCAGGAGGTTTCGTGAAGGCAGAATGTCATTCTAATTACCTGCATTACAAAGCCATCATGTGCTATTGTTGGAGCGGAGTGCACCTGTCATATATTCAACCCTGATATATTCTGGCCATTTGCCAAATATTTGACATCTGTATTTTGCAGACAAGCACATCTCGGTCCATTATTTGATATTCAGTTTTGATATTTAGTTTTAATATTTGAGAGTGGATATTGCGTTAGTTGAAATTTGGTATATTTCTTGTTTTGCAATTTTTGAAAGTTGGGAAAGAACAATATTGAATATTTGACTTAGATTGCTCATTGGCATGCAGTGATTTTGTGGGTACATCTGTCAGTTGATAACTTATGATATTTCATATTTGATTGCCTAAAGGTGCCAACATTCAATAGCTCCTGGTTTTAAAAAGCCCCAGAGGAATAGGTCAGTTTTCTAGCCTATTGGAGCAAAGGGCTATTATGACTAGTTTTCTGGAGTTGGAATGAGACCCGTCAATACAAAACCTCGTAATTCCATTCAAAGCTGTAACAATGACATTCTTCATTTAAAAAATCCTACTTTCCCACCCATTTAGTGCCCTTATTATGATTATATGTCTCATTGCCGCTGCAAATACCAAGCAGCGTGTGCAGTTTCTCTTTTTTCAAAGTCTGTTCTGAGATGGGAAGTCAAATATAAAACTTGAGGGAAAGTGCATGTCAAGAAGAGACAGAATCTGACTAAGCAGGTGAGTCAGAAGAGCTGAGAGGCAGAGAGGCAACTCAGGCTTCAAGAGGACTGGGTGGAAAGCTTTGCTGTCAACTGGCCCAGAAAAAAGGCAAGGCTTTTTGTGGAGAAGAAGGGGCAGCTGTAAATCTTCTCCCTTTCCCCAGATCAGTGGGCAAGCCTGACCCTAGAAGCTGTTTGGAGGTCAGGCCTTTAGCACATGACATGAACTGCTCTGGCCTGTTGGGGCAAAGGGGCTGTTATGATTGGTCTCCAGGTAGTTCTAATGCAGAGTTTGGTGGTGGTGCACAAGCTAAATCTTTGCCTGATATCCCGCTGCCTCCAACTCGGTAGTAACAATTCCTGATTTATATCTGCACCTCTAACATAGGGAGGCACCCATATTTCAGGACTTCTCTGGTTTGGTTTGAATTTGGGTGATTTAAATGGGTTCTTTTGACCTGCTGGATGGAATGGTGAAAGACGACCTAGTTTGTTTAATGAATGAAGTTCATTAATATGATTGACAAAAATATTGACACATGGTGTCCAGGTTTTGGGTATTAAATGGAACATTTTTCCTATTGCAGCTTCTGGCTAACCATGCCTTTGTAACGTTAATGATGAAGAGAGGACGAGTTTGGATTTATACTCTGTTTTTCTCAAACATAAGGAGTCTCAAAGTGACTTACAAAATTGTTCCTCTCCTCACAACAGACACCTTGTAAGGTGACTAGCCCAAGGTCACCCAGCAGGTTTCATGTATAGAAGCTGGAAAACAAAGATAAGAGTCTTCTGCTCCTGTGAAGGAGTGGGGTATCAAACCCAGTTCTCTAGATTAGAGTCCACCGCTCGTAACCATTACACCACACTGGCTCTCAATCCAGAATTTTTGATCCAAAAAGGTTGATGGGTGTTAATTGTTACGGGCTTTTGTTGTGCATTATAGCTTATTGGTGCCCTCCTTATTTCATTAGGACATCCTGCAGTCTCCAGGACAGGTGGGAGAAGAGAAGAGCTAGAGGGAGAGAAGAAGGATGGAGGGTGGCAGTGAGATTCCTCTATTGACTGTGGGTGTGAAGTTGGCCCAGTAAGCAACTGATATGCCAACTGAACCAGAAAACAATAGGGAGGGTTAGTAATTTTTGTCTATTGTAGAGAGCTTTGGAGACCTCTCGACTACACATGAACCTCAACAACCAGATGTTGGGGGCAAAACATAGGGGACATGTTCCATTCACCCTTTCATATCTTGCTTGTGGGTTTCTTAGAAACTCCTGACTTTTCACTGTCACTAATAGGATGATGACCTCAATGGACTTTAATCCAGATGGACTTGTGTTATGTTCTTGTTTTGATAGTTGCTCGAGAAAGTATCTCCACCTGCTTTCAGCTGGGCAAACAAGTCTTCTTTATATTTTAAACCACCTGAGACTAACTCTTCTTGGACAGTGCTCATTGGTTTAGTTTAGCCCTGGGTCCCTTCCAACAAGACAAACGTTGCATTCCAAACCAGTTTGTATTATTATTTTTCAATTTTGCAAATACTCCATAGACCCAAGCAGTAATGGTCTCCCACGAGTAATGGTCTGCATGTGACTCACTGAGCATGATGCCTCTAAGTCACTACTTGCAGCTTCTCATTCAGTGGCTTGATGCCCAGACTATGGCGGCTTTCCAGGATTACTAGCGTGCTACTTTACAGAAGCGATGGTGTTTATTCCTACAAGTGATGAAACTAATGAATATTTATTTATTTAAAATATTTATAAGCCTTCTTCCCTCAGCCCTCCTCTCCAACATAGGGAGAATCAGTAGAAAGCCACAAGGAAAGGATTTTCTAGTGATTCTAAAAAAAAAAAAAAAAGGACTCAGCCCCAGTACCTGTTTGGAATAGCATTCTTGTCTTTCTGCTCTGCCATTAAGTTTCATTTAAGCTGAAATTTTGAAAGTGGTGGTTCAGGCAAAACATCACATGAATCTCAACAAAAATAAAAGTTCCATAAAAATTAAAAATTTCTTAGAGGGTTCAAAATGTGGTTTGACATTGAAATGTAGAATTGTATCCAAACAAATGCCACTTCCAATTGCTTGGATAGTGGCTAAGAGGAGGTAGACTCTAATCTGGAGAACTGGGTTTGATTTCCTGCTCCTCCACATGACTGTCAAAGTCTTATCTGATGAACGCAATTTGTTTCCCCACTCCTACATTCCTGCTGGGTGACTTTGAGCTAGTTTACAGAAGGGAAAAGAACCTGTCTGGCTCAAGTGCGAACTTTAAAACTCTATTTTTAACGAAAATAATTAAAACATTTATATAACAGAACCCCAACTGTTAATCAACAACAGAAGTATACATATTATAAATAACAACAACAATCAAACAATGGCCCCTTCCGCACATGCAAAATAATGCGTTTTCAAACCACTTTCACAACTGTTTGCAAGTGGATTTTGCTATTCCGCACAGCTTCAAAGAACACTGAAAGCAGTTTGAAAGTGCATTATTCTGCATGTGCGGAATGAGCCAATGAATAATACCAACAGGGGATGCCAAATACAATAATACCAAGTCTCTGTAATAAAGTTATTACTTTGAAAGAGATCCACTAATGGTGATTTTAATTAAAAATAGAGTTTTAAAGTTCGCACTAGAGCCAGACAGGTTCTTTTCTTTTCCCTTCTGTATAAGGCATAAGCATAAGCATAAGCATAAGCATAAGCATAAGCATAAGCATTTTTTATTGTCATTGTGCACGCACAACGAAATTTACAGCAGCATTCCTCGATGCACACAATTTCAGACTCATACATCATCATCCTCCACCCATCCCTACACAGCCCCAAATACATCAATATGAAGCAGCGGAGTTTAGCATAGCCACAGCTCTAGAGTAGAAGCTGTCTCTAAACCTCTTTGTCCTAGTTCTGAGGGCCCTGTAAACTAGATACAGTCTCTGGTTCATTATATGTATATTTTGACCTTGAGCTAGTCATGATTTTTCAGTGCTCTCTCAACTCCATCTGCCTCTCAAAGTGTCTGTTGTGGGGAGAGGAAGGGAAAGGAGTCTGTAGGCCGCCTTACAGGAGAGAAAGATGGGGTATAAATCCAAGCTCTTCTTCTTTATATGGTACTCATAATGTATAAAGTGCTTTACAGTTTTAATCTGGTTCATCTCACCACCATCCTTAATAAGAAGCGCTTTCATGACTTTCACAATCAAGGCACATCAACAAGAAATATTGAACCAAAAACAATAGAAGCAACATAAAACATCTCCTTGAGCTATTTCACTCGGCCCACGCACCACTCTTGAATGAGGGAAAAAAACCCTGACTAGCAGAGCTTGGCTGCCACGCAAGTTGAGATACATGTTCAGGAAAGCAGCAGACAATGATAATAACCAGAAAGGATCTTGGCAATTGCAGAGACAGGGAAACAAGAATGCTTAAGAGATGAAAACCAAACCCCAGCTTTAAGAGAAGCATGTTCATAATTGTGCAAGCTCTTATCTTGCATTTGTTATTAAGAGTAGGCACCCTGTTCTCTTCTCAAGGCCAAACAAGAAAGATCTCTGCAAGGACCTTTCAGAAGCAAAATAAGGAATGATACTAGTTGATCAGGTGGCATTTCTGCAAGGGATGCTTCTGGGCACTCCTTCTTGGCTCTGGACCACTTTTTATCTATACACCTGTTGCAAAGTCAAAGTCAGATTTGATCAATTGTTTGGGGCATCTATTATGGTTGGAGATTAGTTCAATGGGGTTTCAAAATAAGGGAATTTCTGCACAGTTCAAATATTCTGGTTTGAGCAAGGGAAATATCCCAGTTTGGCTAAGAAGTTTGCACGGTTCCTGGCCCTAAAGCGGGTTTGTCCCGCAATATTTCCCTCATCCCAGGATTTCCAAAAAATCGCCAATTTGGTGATTCTTTTCAAAGGAGAGGGAAGAATATTCTTGGAATGTCAATTAGCGATATCAATTAGAAAATCTAATTGCCTTCATCAAGCTACAGTTCCCTGGATTCTTTGGAGGAAGCCAGAGGCGTAGCTGGGCCAAACTGCGCTCGGTGCGCAGAGTGTTTTTTCCGCCCTCCTGTCACCCCCCTCCCCCTTCTTTTCTTTTTGTAGTACTTTTTGAGGCTGAAAAACTCGTCCTAGTTACAGTTAAAGGAGAAAGCTGCCTGACGAACTATACTTCCCAGGAGACCTTGTCAGCCCCAAGGTCTCCTGGGAACTGTAGTTCCTCAGGCAGTTTTTCCCCTGAACTGTAACTAGGCCGCTTTTTTCAGCCTCAAAAAGTACTACAAAAAGAAAAGGAACGTAGGTAGGTGTGGGAAGGGGGTTGGGTGTGTGTGTGTGCTGCGGGGGGGGGGAAGGGGGAGGGGCCAGGGGGCGATTTTGTGCCCCCGGTGCACGACGCCCCCCCGCCCCCCTTGGCCCTCCGCCACTGGAGGAAGCTGTGACTGATATAAAGCCAACAGAAACTTGAATATAGAAAACAGCCTTGTCTGGAGATGGACTGTTAATCCACATATCTCAGCACTGTGCGGCTGGTGATTCTCCAGGGTCTTGTGCAGGGAAAGGCCTTCCCCAAATTCCTGGGCCCTGAAATCCAGGAGAAGCCAAAGACTGACCCTCCAAAGCTCTTCTAAGCAACTGCCAAAGATCTAAAATGACAGAAGAAGAAAGAGCAACTCAAAGCAGGGAAGTTGATAAGCGGAGATTAATTGATGTGCCTTTTTGATTGAAGTTCTTTGCTATTGATCATCATAGCACATGAAGGGATGTGATGGAAATGAGCGTCTTCTATACACAGAGCCCTGATACAAGGCAGCGTGCCTCTCCTCTGCTGTCTGATTTACCTAAAAAACCCCCACCGTATTTGCATCTCACCACAGGAGAACCAATACCCGAATGGCTTTCCTCAAGTGGATGAAGAGCAGCTGGATGGTATTGCCACAGGCAAGCAGTGTCAAGTGGAGAGGGGGTGGGGGGTGCCTTGCCAAAGCAGGAAGCCTTAGGGGAAAAACACCAAAGGTACAAGTTTCATAATTGGGGACTTAGATATCCTTCAGTGGAGCTTTTTGTCAGGAGATAACATAATTTGGACAAAGTTTTCATTCAATGCGCAGGAGAAAGCCTGAAGCATCCATATGGTCTTTCCCCATTCCAGCCACTTGAATGCCCAGCCTACTTGTAGAACTCAGAGCCCCCACATCTGGGCTGTCCTGGGGTGACACCCCCATCCCCACACTCACTGCTGCCGACGGTACAGCCTGTGAGCTGCACAGTGAGAGGTGAAGAGGGAGGATCTTGGCAGCCCGGACCACTGGCAATAGAGGAAACTTGCAAGTTTGTGAAGGAAGTGTTGAGACAGGTGGAGTAGTCAGGGTCATGACAGAGATGGCACAGCAACATATAGGTCCCCTACCTAAAAGTTGGAGCAGGATGTAGGCAACTGACTGGCATAGGATTGTCGACCTCCAGGTGATGGCTGGAGATCTCCTGGGATTAGAACTGATTTTAAGGCAACAGAGATTAATTCACCTGGAGAAAATGGCTGCTTTGGAGGGCGGAGTCTATGGCACAGTACCAATAGAAGTTCTTCCCTCTCCAAACGTTGCCCTCTTCATGCTCCACCCCCAGATCTCCAGACATTTCCCAGCCCAATCCTAGGCTGGCAACAGCCCTCAGAAGCCTGGCAGGGACTGCAGGAAGCGGCAGAGTCAGGGAAGGAGTGGCCAGACACAGAAGAGCAATAAGCCAGCATCCCTCAGGCATTTGGGACCAGGATAGCATCTTTGGGAGTAGGAGGAAACGAGGCAATGGTGGCCTCCTTAAGCCCTGGGCTGATTCAGGCCTTCAGAGGAAGCCAGAAGTGAGGGGCAGAAAGTCTGGAAATCCCAGTAGGCTGTCAAGTGTCAGGAAGCTTGTCATGCCAATGAGTATCTCCGAAGGGTACAGAGAGTGGGTAAGTTTGGAAGTGTCCTGCTTCCAGGCAGCACTTTAGATCTGTAGATCTGTACTGCAGACACAAGGGAGAAGTAGCTGACAAGTGTAGGAGAGGGTGAAGGGTGCAGTGAACACCCTGTCCACACAGCCTTACTGTGTTCTAAGGCTCTTCTTGGTTGAGCCTTGCTGAAAGAGGATTCTGGAAGGGTGCAGCAGCTCCAAACTCCAGCCAGACCCCACCAGAACCTATCAATGTGTGTAATGTGCTATCAAGTTGCTTCTGACCTATGGTGAACATATGAATTAATAACCTCCCAAACATCCCATCATTAAAAGCCTTTCTCATGTCTTGTGAACTGAAGGCCATGACTTCCTTTATTGAGTCCATCCATCCCGTGCTGGGTCTTCCTCTTTTCCTACTGAAGTATGATGGTCTCAGTTTAGTAATTTTAGCTTCTAGGGAGGATCAGGTTTGATTTGATCTAGAACCCACATATATGCCTTCTTGGCAGTCCAAATTACCAGTTCTATGCAAAAGTGCAGGTCACAGATCTTGCAGACATGTGCAGAGGATGAGTTCAGTTGACTTAATCAATATGCAGAAACTGGGGACAGTGACAGTGAGTGGATGGAGCCTACTCCACCCACCATGTGTTAAATGTATGTAATATTGTGTGAAAAGGGTGAGGGAGTGTGGATGTGTTTATTTATTTACACCCCACTCTTTCAATAGAATAATGCTTCCAGGGTGGCTTAAAATTTCAATTAAAAGAACAGTCAGCTTGATTAAAAATAAGAAGCAGTAGAAAGGCAGTGTGGCACAGGTGTTAGGGCACTGAACTAGACCTGGGTTGAAATCTAGACTTTTCCACAAAACTGGCTGGGCTACCTGGGATTCTCAGCCCCCCTAACCCACCTTATTTGGTAGAAGTGAAGATAGGCGGAGTGGGGAACAACGTACACTCTGAGTTCCTCAGAGGAAGATAAGATAATATAGAACAGATAAAATCCATGACAAGTAAAATATTTAAGAACACCAGAAACAAGAAAAAAGACAAATGATGCATAAAAGTAGCAGCATTCTGAAAAATAGCCAAAAGAACGTCGGAGATAAGGATCAATCAGTTAGCAAAGGCTTTGGAAATCTTTTTCAAAGTCTTCACTTGATGCTTAAAGAGAGCAGGTTGGTGCCCTCATGGTTTCTTTGGAGAGACAGCCCCAAATCTCAGCACCCCCTGTCCTGGCTGCTAACCTACCTTGCTTTTGGAAACACACAGTGTAAGGCCTATGAATCAGCTCTTACTGCCTATACTCTTATTGCCTATAAGAGTTACCGTTATAGGCATTAACCAGCATTTTGAATTGTGCCTGGAAACAAATTGGCATCCGGTGTAGATCCTGTGTAACTGGCCAGAGATTAATCTTATAAGACACAATACCAAATAACTGATTTGCAGCATTTTTTCTTACTATTGAAGCTTTGAGGGCAGTCTTCAAAGTATTGCAGCAGTCAGAGTCAGATACGCTCAGAGCTTGAAGAACTTTTTGATCCTGCATCTCGACCAAGAGCTACAGTTGTTGCACCAGCCAGAACTTGACTAAAACACAGATCATCGGGAAGACCTGGTCTGTCTTGCATGAGAAGGCATGGATCATGTACTAGGTATCCATAGGATGTGAAGCTTCTCTTTAAAGGGGAATGCAATTTCATCTGGGACAAGCAGAATCCACAATTGCTAGTTGTCCAACACAGGGGCGTAATGAGGCAGCCCTGGGCAGACTGTAGCCCTGGGCAAAACCTGAGTTGGATGCCCCCCCTCCCATGGGCGGCCACTCCACCACGACCAAATTTGTTTTGCACCAGGACATTGGTGCCTGCAGGGGGTGCATTTTTAGACATATCAGCACCAAAATTTCAGCATATCATCAGGAGACTGTCCTTATGCTACTCCTTAAGTTTGGTGAGGTTTGGTTCAGGGAGTCCAAAGTTATGGACTCCCAAAGGGGGTGCCCCATCCCCCATTGTTTCCAATGGGAGCTAATAGGAGATGGGGGCTACAGTTTTGATGGTCCATAACTTTGCCCCCCCTGAACCAAACTGCACCAAACTTGGGGGGTGCCATCATCTCCAGATGATACCCTGAAATTTTGGTGCCGATACATCCAAAAATGCACCCCCTGCAGGAACATCCTAGAAATTTGCCCAAGAATCTTTGTTCTGCATTGAGTTTTCTGCATTGCTGTCAATGGAGGTTGCAGGCTGTGGGGGGCACATTTCTGAAGTCACTGTCTCAAAACTTTCAGGGTCTCATCAGGAGACTGCCCTAATGGTACCCCCCGGGTTTGGTGCAGTTTGGTTCAGGGGGGCCAAAGTTATGGACCCTCAAAACTGTAACCCCATCTCCTATTAGCTCCCATTGGAAACAATGGGGGATAAGGGGCCCCCCTTTGGGAGTCCATAACTTTGGACTCCCTGAACCAAACCTCACCAAACTTGGGGGGTAGCATAAGGACAGTCTCCTGATGATACGCTGAAATCTTGGTGCCACTAGCCTAAAAACTGCGCCCCCTGCAGGCCAAAATGGAAATCCACTAAAAATACCCAAAAACGAACCCAGCATTTTGATGCCCCCCCACAAGGTGATGCCCTGGGCAGCTGCCCACCTTGCCCAATGGGCATTACGCCAGTGGTCCAACAGCACCTTTGTTTTATCTGGACTGAATTTGTGTTGGCCTTCATCCAGCCCATGACCACCTCCAGACATTAGCTCAGTACATTTGCTGTTTCACTTTGCAATAGGTGTCAAACTTGCGGCCCTCCAGATGTTATGGACTACAGTTCCCATCATCCCCTGCCAGCATCATGGTGATGGGAACTGTAGTCCATAACATCTGGAGGGCCGCAAGTTTGACACCTATGTGTTAGAAGAAACAGATACCTGTTGTCTTTTTCTGTACTTTTAGATGACAACTCTATATTTCATGCGTATGTTTATTGCTGTACTGAGTTTCACAGAGAAGGCAGTGTACGATGCAAGACAGAGAGAGAGAGAAAGAGGGAGAGAGTATGAGAAATGAGATACAAACCTGCAGGAGCTCCACAGCAGAACAATGAATGGAAGAGCCTCTTCTGCACAAAGATCTGTAGTTCTGGTTGGAAGATGGTTCTATCACACAAATTACCTGCCAAGTCATTCTCCTACCTTTCTGCCTTGCCTATTGTTCAAGATTACAATGGAGATGTTTGGGCATTTTCAGAGACTGCGTTTGTAATTATTTTCAGCAATTCATGCAAAGTATTGCATATATGAAAGTGCAGATGTGTTATGCTTAAGATTTTCATTAATTAATTTTCTTGTTTTCGAGCCCAAGTTCTTTAGTGAAGGGATCTTTGAAACAGAGTTTTACATCCTGGTCTTTTATATATGTGCTTCTCTGCTTTGTACATGAACGTTTGTGTATAAATATATATCTAGCAAATAAACATACGCAGTATTTTCTGAACTGAAAACATATTTTACCAAACAACAAAAAGTATACGAGGCAGTTCAGAAAATTGGCAACATCCTCCTCATGCAATTGCAGTAATTCACACCATGGAGGCATTTATAAAGCACCATATGCCTCCGATCCATCATGTTTAAAAATAGTCCACAGAACCAGGCAGTAAAATGAAGGAAAGTAATTGTGCCAATATATTGCTGTGCCTTAGATTCTGGGCCCTGAATTCATAACATGATTCTGGAACCACAATGGATGGTAAACTTCCCAAACATCCCCTTGCTCCCCAAATGGTATGCTACATGAGGCTAAGAACGTCTTGGGAAGTTTCTAGGTGAGGTAAAATTCCCTCCCTAACCCAGGCTGATTCCGCATGGGCCAAAAACAGCAGTGTGAAAACGGTGTAAAATGGTTTAAAACGGTGTAAAAGGGTTATACTGTTTTCACACCGTTTTCACACTGCTGTTTTTGGCCCATGCGGAATCAGCCCCATGTATGGCCAAAAGAGTAAAGTCCCCCCCTATGAATAGTATTGCAACAAATGGGACACTACTGGCCACACAGACTAGATAGAACAAATAGGAAACCTGTTCCCTGAGGGCAGAAATTCCAGATTGCAGATGTGTGTTGGTAGCACTGATGCACCCGCACAAGATAACCAAGAAACTTCTTGCACACTCTTACCAGCATCTTTTTTTTACCATGTGCAAGGATTTTTTTTAAGGTGGGAAAGTATTCAGGTCATGTGACACATTCTGTTTTACCCCCATGAGCTGCTGTTAATACCGTAGGTTGGCCTTGAACAAGAGCAGAAGCCTTTCCAAGTTACAAACTGGGCTGATGTTTTACAGTTAGCCACTGCTTCATGTTTCTTGGTTGCTGTCATTTGGTGTGACTTTGTTAGCACAATGCATGAAGGGATGTGCAGCTGCGTGAAAGGATGGGAATAATGCATATGGAGTTTGCTATGGCTAACTTTCACGAATCCTCCTGTTCTGCTCCCCATTCATGGGACTTGTGTGAAAGAACTTCCTGGTTGATCAAATCTGCTCATCTCCCACCATGAGGGACATCTGAGCTTGCTAACTGGCAGGGCCATTCCAGGTGCTTGCAAAGGATGTGTAGGGTCTTGCCGTGTGGGAACACCTTTTCTGAAGCCCCGAAAAAGTGCAAGTTGATTCTTGAACTGACCCAGTTGATTTTTGAACAGAACAGCTTGTTAAAAACTGATTTTGGTTTTGCAATGTTTCCCAAATTTGCAACCATAGACCTACAACCACAGAGTTAAAATGGGCCATAGAGGCCATCTAATCCAACCCCTTGCTTAATGCACGATCCGCCCAAAGAATTATATGAATATGCTTTCTCCTTTCCAAGTCCCAGCATTTTGCTGTAACCAGATGCTTTCCCACATATTTTAGATTTATATGCACAAGCATTTATTCACAACCGCTGAGTCAAATGAAAGAACACCAGAAGCAAAGAAAATCCTTTTTGGCACAGCCGTTGAATTAGCCATCCTTGTAAACATGATGCTTCTAGGTGTGATTTATTCTAATTTAGCTCTTTGTGCTGCATTGTCTGTAGTCTCTGAAGAAGGCAATCTTATACGGTGCACTTGTGTGCCCTGCATGTACACCAAGCACTTGTCAAGATGGCTGGAGGGGTTTCTGTCTACCCTCGATGATGTCTTTTGCAGAGTTGATTGCTTACAATGGTGCTCAAAATTCTTTTCCTGAAAAGTTTCTTCAGGGTGTGTTCATGATCCTAAACAATTTTACTTCCCCTAATTCCAATGGGGCTTTGAAGATTGTTGCTAGATGCCCTCCTCTGGGTCCCCCTGCCTACAGAAGTTAGTTGGGGTGTCAGACAAAGACAGAACCTTTCCTGTGGCTGCACCCTAGTATGGACCTCCTTCCCAAAGGATGTTCACCTGATGGCGCATTTGTCTCCTAGGTGCTGAACAGTCTGTCCTGCTTGTGTGAGAGGGGAGCAGTGGTGGGATTCAAATAATATAACAACTGGTTGTTTACTAGCACCATTTTAACAACCAGTTCTGCTGAAGTGGTGCGAACCTGCTGAATCCCACCACTGGAGGGGAACCCCTTTCGCCTTTATTTAACATGCTGTTCATATATAGTTTAACATACCATATAATGTGCCATCTTGAATGCCTCTTTCTGGAAGAAAGGCCATATACAATTAAATAGATAGACACTCCCCAGTCAATGTTCATGAAGGAACCTGCTACTGGCTGTGCTCTCTGTTTGCATCAGCTCAGCCAGGAAAGATTTGTTTCTCCTGGGCAACACTCAGGCTGAATTTTAGTGGGTTCCCTCCTTGTTCAAAGAGATATGCTGGCAGCTTATAGGCCTTGCTCTGGTGGGCATAAATCAGTCCTAGGCAATTACGCTGTAATGTGCAAGTCTCTGGCACTAGGCTGAAAGTGAGAGTTCTCTTCCATTCAGAACTGAGGAAGAGCCGAGTGGTGCTTGGTTAGAATGATGGTTTGGTTAGAATGATGGGGATCTGAAAGATCCTGGTTTGAATCCCCACACTGCCAAGGAAATTTGCTGGATTTCAGCCAGTCACTTTGTCTTGCCTAACCTACTTCATAGGGTTGCTAATATGGATAAAATGGAAGAGGGAAGAAAATGTTGTATACTACTTTGAGTCCTATTGCAAAGAAAAGCAGGGTATAAATATACAAATAAATGAATAAATGTCCTAGTAGATCTGAAACTGCAAGCTGAATCCCAGGAATATGGTGAAATAGAGAGAGGACACCCCCTCACACATACACTGGGGCCATTACCTTCCCTCACCCCTCTCTGTATTGTGTCTATATATGTGTGTTATTGACCTGGAAATCCATCCTATTAGACCTCATGGTTTTGAATCCAGCCAGGTTCACTGCACAACCTTGTCTGTGCATGTATTCATGAATCCAAACATATTCTTTATCAGTGGTCAAAGTAGATTCCTTCCTCCTTTTTCAGCAGTGGGCACACTTTTATCTTCTCTGGATTATTAATGCTAAATCACCTCAGAACTTTGTATCATGCTTTCAGCAGCCAAAATGCTGAAAATAAATTTCATTCATAATACATTATGAAAAAATGCAATGTCTTTTGCTCGGGATCTCCACGTGTCCTTGATTTTTAAAGTCCAGCCATTCCTGTATATGGTCACTGATTGGGCTTTCTGTCCTTTTGACATTAGGTGAAGCGATTTTAGATAATAATAAGAGGGTTATATAGCTGAATCAATATGATCGTTTTCAAACCGTCAATCATGAGTTTCCTTAAGAGGCTTTAAAGAGGGTTTCCCAATCAGCCTGGTGGACAAGTTACTCTGATAGGTGGATTGAATACCCTCATGACCTTTTCTTGGATTAACATGCTACAGAAGATGGGTAGGTGAGTTCCAACTTGCTCTCAGATCACTCCAGAGGAATGGTGAGACCCAAGCCAGGCTTCTGAGAAATGAATGTATGCTTTAGTATGCATCACAGAGTGCTTTGCAGTCCACTGGATGCCAGGACAGATAAACAAAGAATCCTCACTAGGACTATATATCTAGCAAGACATTCTTGGAAGAGAAACAGTTTGAAATTACCTGCTGTAGATCCTTGCCCAAAAACTGTTATCTTTCAGGACGCTCAATGAAACTAATAAGGGGACAATTATGTATTTCTTGTTGCCTTTTAGTTCCAGCATCTAGTCTTGCCCTTGATATTTGTGAACACAAAGTGAGATCCAGAGCTGACACCAGGAATATTTGAGAGAGGAGAGGAGGGAGTGAATGATGTGGGAACAGAGAACTTCAAGAAGACACAGTCTACTTTCAAAAAACAACAGGAGAAAAGGAATATACGTTCCTGTTCTCTATGCAAGCAGAAGGTTCTGTGAAGAACATCTTATGGTGATAACAAAACAACTCCTCCAGTATACTGTATAGCATAATTTATTTAAATGGACTGGCAGAACATCCAGTGCTTTGAGGGCTCAGTCTGAAGTTGCTTTTTAATCCATAATATTCCAAAAACCCATGCAGGCACTGCTTGATGATGGTTAGGCTGGGGCCAGTTTTGCTCTGAAGCATGACTGAATGTAGGCACAGCTCCTCCCTGCCCTGTCCTGATGAATTATTTCAGTTAGTCTAAGTAACATGCTTGTGACTTCCCTCAAAAGCCCTTAAAGACTGACCTTTTCAGTTTGGTATTTTGCTGTTACAAGCAGCTTTATCTCACCTTATTTTTGTCATTGTCTCTGGCCGCCAACCTACAGGTGTGTCTTGGAGATCTCCTGGAATTACAACTGCTCTCCGGACGAGACTACAGAGATGTCATGGAGAAAATAACTGCTTTGGATGGTGGGCTTCATAACATTATACCCTAACGGTGTTCCTCCCCGACCCAAACCCTACTGTTCCCTGGCTGCATGCCCAAATTTCCAAAAATTTCACAACCAGTGTTGGCAGCTGTGTTGCATCCCTGCATGGCTGGATGTTGCAATATTACTGAACTATTGCAATAATTCACAATTGGCCTTCCCTGGACTATTGCAATAATTCACAATCCAGCTCTGAGCGGTAGTGTAAGTGAGCCGAGCGGTAGTGCAGTATCCAGGAGTGTATGGAGGTAGGTAGCCACAGATGATTCATCCATTTCTTTTATGCCATTTTTTACAACATTTATACATTGGATACTGATGCAAAAATATGACTGAAAAAAGTGCAGCTTTTAACAGGAAAAATCCAGTGTTAAGAACTAGAAGAAAAATAATGTCCGAAGATTCCTGAGTTTATTCCACTCAATGAACCAAAAAAGCGTGTGTGTATGTGTGTGTGTGGGGACACACAAAATGGGGAACTTGGTACCTTCGGAAGCGAAGCTCAGTCTCATTCCAATTTACAGTCTTGTCCCCCCACCCCTCCGCCGAATGCTAGCTGAGGATGGGCTTCGACAGGGCAGCTTAAGGGCTATTTAAGCAGCGACTCACACCTGCTTCCTCATTCCACCTTGTTTGCCTGCCCTTTTAGGGTCCATTTGTGTACAGCATCAGACCTTCCCACTGTGTGAGCATTACTGTTTACTGCCCCCAGCGCAGCATGCTGTAGGAAAAACAAGTTCCATTGCTTCCTGAAAGTTGTGGTGCTGCCAGTAATGATGCTACTGCCGTTGACCTTGTGTGCCCAGTGCTTTCTCAAACACTCCCAGAACTGGAACTAGCCTGGTCTGTATTTACATTGACACAGTTGTTGAACCTGACTTCTTGCTCCTGCAATAGGACTCCCCACAGAAGCCAGGCAATGAGTGTGTTTAAACACAACTTCAAGAAAATAATAAGGACACTGCACAGAAGGAGAAGAGGAGGAAGACTGGGTCTTGGGGAGCATTCAGTGGCGTAGTGGCTAAGAGCAGTGGCTAAGAGCAGGTGCACTCTGATCTGGAGGAACCAGGTTTGATTCCCAGCTCTGCCGCTTGAGTTGTGGAGGCTTATCTGGGGAATTCAGGTTAGCCTGTGCACTCCCACACACGTCAGCTGGGTGACCTTGGGCTAGTCACAGCTTTTCGGAGCTCTCTCAGCCCCACCCAACTCACAGGGTGTTTGTTGTGACGGGGGAAGGGCAAGGAGATTGTAAGCCCCTTTGAGTCTCCTGCAGGAGAGAAAAGGGGGATATAAATCCAAACTACTCCTCCTCCTCTTCTCCTTCTCCTTCTCCTCCTTCTCCTCCTTCTCCTCCTCCTCCTCCTCCTCCTCCTCCTCCTCCTCCTCCTCCTCCTCCTCCTGCCACTAGTGCTGCAGAAGGGGGAAGGAGATGTGATACCTTTATTAAGGATAACAATACCCTTTCATTAGGACAATAGATCTCCTTTCCCCTTCAGCAGCATCCAGTGGTGGTAGCTGGGATCCTCCCAATGACCCACCAAGCCAACCTGCTGTTGTTTTCACCTCCAAATGGTCTTTGTCTGGACTTTTTACCCTTGTGTGAAATCGGGATTCCAGCAGGAGGCTGCAACCCTGGGAAGGGATGCCCATTATTCTGTACATTCATCCCACTTGTGTTGCTAGGGAAACCATTTCCTCTCACTTTGAAGAGGTTCAAAGAGAGCTGTGTAACTCTCTGCCAGCAGCAGAGGCCCGAGTGTGAGATGATGGATGGTGGAAATGGTATACAAGCTGTTTTGGGAGTGCACCCACTTGGTGGGAGGGTGAGGGCAAAGCAAGCAAGCCGGAGGATCTGCTGCAGGAGGACTAATCACCCTGCTATTTGGCTCAGGTATCTTTGAGACACAGCCTCAGCGGGGTGATGGGTCTCTGATTCTTCCTGAGCTTGCAGCTCCACTGTGGTTGCACTTTTGCAGCAGAAGGGGCTTCCTGAGGCAATGAGGAAGGCCTCAACCCTTGGCAGATTTTGGAGATTCTCTGAAGTGAAGTTCTTCTGATGTGCTTTTAGGGGCTAATGAATATAAGCTATAGTTTGCTTCCTTATACTTTCATTTATTGTGCCATTGTTATTTGTGTTTAATTTAAGGCAAGCCGCTTTGAATCCTGTTTATTCAGGGAAAAGTAGGGTTAGGGTTGAGCCCTAAGATGAAGGTTATATTCTTCGATTTAGGTCCTTCTGGGAGGAGCTGGCTACGTTCTGGAAGTACAGTCCCTGGGACAGATTTGCCAAATCTGACTTGGAAAATTCTTGGAGATTTGGGATGATGCCTGTGGAGGATGGATTATTTTGGGGGAGACCTTATTGGAGTATAATGTCGACACCGCCTCTTGTATGGCGGCTGCGGACCTGGTGTCATCCATGGCGACACTGGGCCTCTCCTTAATAAATTCTGGCCCCACGCATGAGGCCGGTCACACGCTGGATTTGGTCTTTGGGTCGGGGGTTAACCTGGTCGTATCCTCTACAGACAGAGTGCCATGGTCCGACCACTATGCCCTGAAGCTGCGGCTGGACATGCCATGCTACCCCTGTCTAGGCGACGGGCCGATTTTTGCCCGCCCGCGGAGACTTATGGATCCAATTGGTTTCCTGAATGCTCTGCGGGACCCTGAACCTGCCGGCACACTCGATGAGCAGGTGGAGGATTGGAACTCCCGCCTCTCTGATGCCATCGAGACTGTTGCTCCCCGGCGTCCTCTGCGCCCCCACTCGGTGGCAGGCTCCGCGGGTATACGGAGGGGCTTCGCCACATGAAACGGGTGCTCAGACACCTAGAGCGAGTGTGGAGGAAATCTCGTGACGAAGCTGCGCGAACATCTTATCGGACGTTTATGAAAGCCTATGAGATGGCGACGAAGGAAGCGAAGAGAGCCTTCTTCTCCTCCTCTCTCGCGTCTGCTAGCTCTCGCCCAGCACAATTGTTCAGGATAATTCGATCTTTGACCTCTTTATCAGAGGGATCTACAAATCATGGATTGGTTGTTAGCTGTGAGGCTTTTATGAGCTTTTTCGCGAGATAAAGTCGCTGTCGCCCCGCCAGGACCTTCCGGCCACCTTAACTACAATGAGCTTAACTGGAGGCTCCCTTGCCGTCTTCAGGCCCTTGTTTGGCCCAGTTTTCCCTGCTCTCTGAAGCCGCTGCTGACAGGGCCCTGGCTGCTGTTAGACCTACTACCTGTCCTCTGGATCCGTGCCCTTCCTGGCTGATTAAATCGTGCCGGGAGGAGCTACGACCCCATCTGTTGAAGATCATCAATGACTCCCTTGAGCAAGGAGTCTTTCCAGATGGGTTGAAGGAGGCAGTGGTCCCGGCCCGCCTTGAAAAGACCATCCCTTAGATCCTGAGATCTGGCCAATTACCGCCCCGTCTTGAATCTTTCGCTTCTGGGGAAGGTAATTGAGAGAGTGGTGTTGGAGCAGCTTCAAGGCTTTCTGGATGACACATCGGCCTTCGGATCCCTTCCAGTCCGGCTTCCGTGCTGGGCATGGGACGGAGACGGTTCTCCTCGCTGTCACAGATACGCCCGTGATGCAGCTAGACCGAGGCGGATCGGCGCTGCTGGTGTTGTTAGATCTCACCGCAGCGCTTGATATGGTCGATCACGACCTTTGACCCACCGCCTGGTCGCCTCCGGGGTTCGCACTGTCCTTCAGTGGATTGCCTCGCCTCCGGGGCGAAGTCAGCAAGTGTGGTGTGGGGACAAAGCTTCCTCGGAGGTGCCCGCTTCATTGCGGTGTGCCTCAGGGCATTGCTGTCCCCACTGTTATTTAACATCTATATGCGACCACTTGCTCAGCTGGTACGGAGCTTTGGGCTGATCTGCCATCAGTACGCTGGATGACACTCAGCTCATTCTGTTGATGGAGGGGAGCTGCCGCTGCCCCTGCAGCTCTACAGCAATGTTTGGAGGCGGTCGCTCGTTGGCTATCACAGAGGAGGTTAAAACTTCATAAATCGAAGACGGATTACCTTCGGCTTGGTCGTCCCGGTGAGATTGGGGATTTCCAGTCGCCGGTGTGGGAGGGGGCCATATTGGCACCGACCCCCTCCGTTCGCAGCCTGGGGGGCCACCTGGATTCGTCTCTTTCAATGGAGACCCAGGTGGCCCATATAACCCGGGTTGCGTTTCCATCTTCGACAGGCACGCCCGGCTGGCCCCCTTTCTCTCCAACACTGACCTAGCCACTGTGATCCATGCAACGGTCACCTCCAGACTGGACTATTGTAACCTCGCTTCTACGCTGGCCTTCCCATGCGCCTGATCCGAAACTGAAATTGGTCCAAAATGCGGCGGCCCGGTTCCTCACAGGTGCCTTTCGTGAACACATCTCCCCTGTGTTGCGCCGCCTGCATTGGTTACCTATCGAATTCAATCATGTTCAAGGTGTGGGTGTTGACCTTTAAGTCCTTACGCTGCACGGGCCCCTCATACCTTCGAGACCGCATTACCCCATATGTCCCGGCTCGTCCTCTGCGATCAGCAGAGGCTAATCTACTGGAGATCCCTGGCCCTTGATGACGCTGTTGGCCTCCATTAACGGGCCAGGGCCTTCACAGCCCTGGCACCGGCCTGGTGGAACACATTACCACCAGCTATTCGGGCCCTGCGGGACCTTGGAGAGTTCCGCAGGGCCTGTAAAACCGAATTATTCCACCGGGCCTTTGGAGAGTCCAGCCGCCGATAATGCCCCGCCCCCCCTGCTAGTAGGGTCCCCTAACATCATTGGGACCCCTCCTCATTTTTGGAAGAGGGTGGTATATGGGTCTCGCGGGCCCTATTGTAGAATGTACCTGTTTTAAGATTTTTATGTTTTTTGTATGATTTTATGTTGTTCACCGCCCTGAGCCCTCTGGGGATAGGGCGGTATAGCAAGTTTAATAAATAATAATAAATAATAATAATAATAATAATGCCTTAGGCCTTTTCTGCATGGCCAGATTTGTGGGACTGCATCGGCATGATTCATGCTGATGCCAGCCCTGAGGCCGTTCGCATGAACGGCCCCACGGGCTGTGCAGCTGGCGGAGCAGGCTCTGCACAGCTGCACAGCCCTCCAAATGGCTTCTTACCTTGTCCTGGCTTCTGTCGCTCTGAGGAGGCCAGGGGGCACGCCCCCATGGCCAGAGCAACGGCTGCAGCGACGGAGGCCAGGAGGCATGTTCCCTGACCTCCTCAGAGTGATGGAAGCCAGGACAAGGTAAGAAGCTGTTTGGGAGTGGCACAGGGAATACGCCAGCTTCCACCTGCTGCTGTTCACTTGGCAACGGGTGGAAGCCGGTGTATTCCAAAAACCTCGTCCCCCTGAGCGAGGTTTGAAAGTGGCGTCTTTTTTGTCAGAATTTGAGCCTTCAGTGTCCCCAAGTGCCCTTCTTTTTTGCCTGGGCCTTCTTGTTAACATTCAAAACACCTCCAAATTTAGTATTATCTGTGACTTCCATGTCACAGGGCTTGCAAAACACCAAGTTATTATTAAAGTTTAAATTGGATCAGAGAATTTAAAGAAGGCCTGTGTAATCCCCAACAGGATCCAGTGGCTTCATCCATCAACAAGACTGCTCTTGTTTTAGTTCCCTTTAAAAGGCATTAGAACCCCACATACAAGCTTTGTAATGGATAAAAGCTGTTGCACGGGCATGCTCTCATTGGCCTTTTATGCATTTGTGATCTCCATCAGATTGAGCATGCATTCACTTGGGGTATCAATTTCTCTAATGCACATTCTTCCACGTCTTGGACACTCACCCTGCCTCAGATCCCAGAATCCCCACCATTTCTGAAACCTTCTTAACTGTGACCTTTTCTCTCCCTTTGCAGTCCCTGTGAAGGAGATCTCTGTCCATTAAGCTCTCTTCAAGTTTTATCACTCGCTCACTCCTACCTCCCCCTGCCCACCCAACCATAGTTCCTCCCTCTCTTCTGGCTAGCATTTCAGAACAATCCAAAGGGCTTTCTTTTTTTTTTTAATACTGAGTGTCTAAGACAGCGCTCAATTTGTTTGTTTTTTAAATAGGGAGGCAGGCAAGAATCAGGAACAAGGAACCAGTGGGTGGATCGACTTGGCTGGGAAGATTTTGCAGCAGGAGAATCCCTTTCAAACAAAAAAAGTGTGGAAAAAACCCACTGCGAAGCAAACAGCTGTGGGGTAAGTACTCCATCCATGGAACACTTACTTTGGGACCCTTCTCTGCACAGGGCTCTCCTTGCATTTTTCTGTTTACACATGAGGAGGCACTCCCTCCTGGATGCACAATCTTTTAGCAGAGAACTCTCCAGACCTGATTCTGTTAACTTTGCCAATCAACTTATTCTCAAAGACACATATCTTATTCTCATTCTTAAAGGCACAGTTCTCATTGAACTTGGTAGTCAAGATTGCTGGCTTAGTCTTGAAGCTGAATTTTATAGGTATTACTGTTTCAAAAATAATACTCCCCCCTGCCCAAAAGCAATTCCCTGGACCACATGCTGCCATAGAAGATGTCCAATTCCCTGGATCACATGCTGCCAAACGTAAATATGCCTTTGAGCCAATATTCTTTCTCCCCCTCCCCCACCACTCCCTTCAGTTGCTGCTGCCACCAGAGAATGGAGAGGCTTGTTATTTCTCTCTGTTATTATTATGTCGAGATATCAATATATCAATGTAGAGGGTGAGTGAGCTGCTTTTCTTTCACTTGAAAGAGGTAGCAGCATGGAAGGGGGCTAAGGAGGAAGGCATGGATGGCAGTGGAAGGGAGTAGGAAGGCTTGCAGTGGGCAGTGGGAAGATATCCAGAGCAAAACTGTTCTCACTGGCAGCTCTGGGGATGAACAAAATTAAAATAGTGCTTGAAGGGGTCTTGCTTGCCACGGAGAGAATGAAAAGTGAAAGCAGGGGTTAAAGAAATACATCAGTACAAGGAATCTTGCTGCGATGGGCATTTGCCCTCCCCCCCATGCAGCAAACACATTGTGCATAATCAGTCCACGTATAAAGAGCCATTGTTTTGGCATCCGTTTAAAATCACACACAGAGCCTTTCCCCTTTCTCCCTGTGAAGCCAAACTTCCTTCCTTCTGATTAAGACCTGGGAAATATCTTATTTCAGCAACAGTTCATGAAGTTACTGTGACACTTTCTGTTACTCTAAGTTCAAGAAGAAGTAGGAATGAATGATAGTCTCCCTTCCTTTTCTTACTGATTTGGAAATCCACTGTACCCTGCACCCTTAATTTCTGATGGACAGGAGAATTCCTAAAAAGCATTCCAGAACTGAAACATGCACAACTTGATTCAGTTTTCAGTTCAACTGCTCATTTTCATCCCATCTTATGAGGGCATTGATGAAAGACTGTAAAAATGTAGACTTGATTTGATCATACATAAGACTGCACTGAGATTCTTTTTGTGCAGTGTTTTGCCGATGTGGACATCAGTGAAATGCCACACAAAAATAATTTGGCACAACTGCAAATAAAACGATATTAAGACTGCCTTTTTGCAGATTATAAGTGTGCATATCAGTAATGCAGATGACAGAAACAGACACAAATGAACAGGTGTTGAAAATTAACACAATCTGCAGATACACAGTGCTATACAAAAATGGATTTTAAAAAAAACCGAGGAGACCTACAGTTTAGGCCACTGATGGCGAACCTTTTCGAGACCGAGTGCCCAAATTGCAACCCAAAACCCATTTATTTATCGCAAAGTGCCAACATGGCAATTTAACTTGAATACTGATGTTTTAGTTTAGAAAAAACGGTTGGCTCCGAGGCATGCGTTACTCAGGAGTAAGTTTGGTGGTAGTGGTGGCTTTGCTTTGAAGCAACCGTGCAACTCTTCCAATGGGTGAATCACAACCCTAGGAGAGTTTACTCAGAAACAAGCCCCATTGCCAGCAACCGAGCTTTCTCCCAGGTAAAAGATCGCACTTTAGTTCTTACCATGAGAATCAGTGGTGTTTAACAGCGTTTAACAGGGTTACCTCCACTGCATCCTCAAAACTAGGTCTTAGGTTTAATGCTAATAATCGAGCCCAGCGGTTCCAGGCCAGCCTAGATGTGTGTGTGTGGGGCACTCTGTTTGCGCGTGCCCACAGAGAGGGCTTTGAGTGCCACCTCTGGCACCCGTACCATAGGTTTGCCATTACTGGTTTAGGCCCATGACTAGAACAGGACCAATTAATCACAAATTCCAAAATCTAGGGAGTAACTGCTATGAGGGAAATTTCAGCTGCACCTGTAATAAGCAGCCAAGTATTGATGGAGAGAGGGAGGGTGAATGGGTAGGAAAACAGTAGCAATACTGGATTGTGTGTGTGTGTTTCTCTGCAGGTGGCCACAGCTGCTGATGGAACTCCTAGCTGCTACATCACCTGGAAGCTTTCTTTCCTTTCCACATGGAACCTCACCCACAGGCTCCTGAATGAACTGGGGAAGAACGAGGGTCTCAGATATAGGCACAGGTAGCGTCAGGGTACTACGGTATGCACTTGGCTTTTGTGCAGCTGCCCTCTTTTGTAACCCTCTGTAAATTCTGGCAATCACCCATAAATATTGTGATCCAAATACAACTGGAAGCTACTGCTGAAATTTGGTAGTGACTGAAAACCTTCTGATCTGACAATCATTCTGACATCTTGCTGTCTGGTTTCATTGCCTTGGGCAACAGGAGGCAAAAAAAAAAGGCAGCAAGGGAAGAGAAGTCGTGCCTGACAGGAGCAGTATCCAGCCCTAAGAACAGTTAGCTGATCTTCTCAGCAAAAAAGATTATCCAGATCAGCCTTTTTGCACACAGTATTTTCACTTCCCAGCAATTATCACACCCACACCCTGGCTTTGGAAGGGTTTTCTGAATCTACATAAGTATAGGTCCTTTATTGGTATAAGCTGTTTCATTCTCTGGTCGAATCCCCACTTGAAATTTGCATGCAGATCCAAACCTGTTCATTGTGAAACCGTGTCTTCTTCATTGGAGCTTCTCCCTCCCCACCGCAGCGAGCACACAGCAGACACACCCGGTAGCAGAACTCTTAGCAATCCCCACTACCAGGCGAGCTCGCTTCACCGGTCTCCCCTGATTGGCTGGCATGCCTTGATGGGGCGGGACGTTTTCCCACTGCGGAAATGTACATTGTAGGGGTGTGATAAAAAAACCCAGCGTGTAAAAGTTTAACGTTGAACTGTGCAAACAGTTAATCGTTATCTGTGCAAACCATTAAAGATTCAAAGTTACACGTTTGACGATTTAACGTTTGCGTCCCCTTCTGCTGGCCGAACGCAAAAGCGGAAACGAAACCAAGGAAAGGCTGCGCGCGCATCTCAGCGCTGATTGGTTGCCCGAATTCCACATCACACTCCAGGGTGGGAAACGAGTCAGGGTTTCAACCCTCATCCCTCCCCTCTGATCAGCTCTGAACCATGTTTATGGGGTATATGCCACTTGCAACCAGGTCCTGCCGGAACGCGAATTAACGGGGAGAACGAGCGCCAGAAACTGAATCTGCCACGCAAGCAATGGAGAGGTCGTCCCTCAAACCTGGTTAGTTTGTGTTCTGAAACCTGGCTAAGACAATAGTGGGGATTTGACCTCTCGGGCTGTACCTGCTAAGTAGGGGCAAAAAGCTGTGTTCATACCCACTGAAAGGAAGGCAGTGCTTTCTAACTGGGGTGAGTACTGGAAATATTTATTTGTTACTGTAGCCAAATTGCAGTTTGGAAAATTGGGTGAATGCAATGCAGTTCATTCTGAGGCAACTTTAACTTATCCAGACAAGTGTGCCCTTGCATGGTCTCTTACAGGCAAGACTCAAAGGAAAGATTTCTTGCAAGAGTACAAGAAAAAGAGAACACAAAAGGACAGGAAGAGAAAGAGAAGACAGAAAAACCCCTGTCTTAGACCGGGAGAGGCATACTGTTCATTAGATAATATACAAACAATCTAGTTCTAATACAATGAGGAAATGTAGCACCCCCCAGTGTCCAGGTGTGCTGAGTTGCCTTTATGCCAACAGGAAGCAGCTGGTGGCAGAGGCTCAGGTTCACTCCCCATTCGATAAGTAACTTACCTGTGTAGACTGGAAAGGGGAAACAGAAGCAGTGGCTCAAGTAAGACAGTGGAATGCTGGCATTATGTTTTTCTTCACACATCATAGGGAACGACCAAGAGACAAAAAGAAAACACTTTATTTGTACATGTTGGCAGGCAGGCAGACAGGAACCAAGCAAGGAGGAGATGGAAGAAGATGAGGAGGCTATGATCTCCCTTTTCTTTGAAATTGGGCAGCTTGTCTACCCTCCAGACCGTAAGGGCTTAAGGCTCACTGTTTACAAAGCCAGTAAAGAGCACATGCAAGAGAAATTTCTGTCAATGAAGGACTAGATAGTGTCTATGCAAGGAAGGTCTGCTGGACATGGCCCACCCACCCCCCCCCTAGTGGAGGGAGGGGAAGGGAAGGGGTAGCATGCAAGGGAAGGGGAGTGAGGGAGGGGTGTCATGCAAGGGAAGGGGAAGGGGCCCGGCATCTGGACATGGCCCAACCACCCTAGTGGAGGGAGGGAAAGGGGAGGGGTGGCATGCAAGGGAAGCGGAGTGAGGGAGGGGAGTGAGTGAGGGGTGGCATGCAAGGGAGGGGAGGGAGGGGTCTTGTGGGTGTCAATTTTTTTTAAAGCAGCATGGGTCAAATCTGTGTGCACAGGTCCATTCATTAACTTATAGAGCATATGTATGCATAAGTGTGTGTGTTGCTTAAACATCAGAATGTGTACATGAGGGGTCTTATGTGCAGCATTCTGCTTTTTGAAACATACATTCTCTCCTACAGGCTCTGATATTGATACTGAAAGACAACCAGGATAATAGAATATAGTTCTCCCTCTTCCCAATACTTGAAAGCAGAGGAGGAAAACCTCACTCAGAATGACAATATTGCCTTGCTTTTTTAGGCTTGCTCTGCAAGGAAGAATTTTAATTGCCTCTAAACTTAGGATACTTACTTGTCTCTACCTGCAGGTTGGCAGGGAAAATTCTTTCAGTATTTCTTTCCTGAAAATCTCATGTCCATGAAGAATATGTAGGAAGTTGCATCTGGAAATGTGGAAAGTACTCTTTGGTTGATTTCCTAATACAATTTAGTTTAATCCCAATATTTAAAAAAGTTGAAATGGACAAAACAATCCGATCTGAATCCAATTTTTTTTTCATGCCCATGCTTCAGGAGCTAGTGCATAACTTGCAGCCTGCTAGCTAGATGGTACCTTGGCAAAGGATTTGCATTGAGCTTGGCCTCCCTTAGTATGGTTTTTGCTCCGACCTGGATGGTCCAGGCTAGGCCAATCTCATCAGCTGCTAATTGCCTAGTACTTGGATGGAAAATCACCAAGCAAGCCCCGGGTTGCTAAACAGAGGCAGGCGATGGCAAACTAGAAACCACCTCTGTTTGCCTTGTCTTGAGAACCCTATGGAATCCCCATAAGTTGGCTGTGACTTGATGGCACTTTCCACCACAAATATGGTCACCAGCATGGGTGGGCAGAACAAATAAAGACCCTTTATGCATGGGCCAATAAAAGCAGGGGAAAGGAGGGTTACATGAACCCGTCCTCGCCCCGCCCCGTTCACACAACTTGTTGGCCAGGGTCGCACAAAGGCACGTCTTTATTTTCCCTGCCTGCCTGCGAAGCATGATACGGCCCGTTTTACATGCATGGCTCCGCAGTTGGGAGCTGGGGAAGGTTTTTTCAAGAATTGTGATTTTTGCGATTCTCAAAAAAACCAGGTTGGAGGGGAAAACACAGGGCAGCCCCGGTTTAGGGGCAGGAACTGTGTGAAGTCCCCCTGCCCCCGGGTTTAACATGTTGTTGTTCTGGGTTTTTTGGCCCATGCGGAAAGGATCAAAGGGAGATTTATTTAGTTTGCCATCTTTGAAAATCTATGCCAGATTCTTTTAGAGTCACTTCAAAAGGAGGTGATTTCCAGTACAAAGCAAAATAGACTCTGCTCCCTTGCCCCTTGACTTTAACAGAGGCAAGCTACAGCAAGATGTGTACTACGTAATTCTGCCCCTCCGGTGGCAAATGGCGAAAGGGTAGGTTGCAATTTCCCAGAGGAAGGTGATTTTTTTTTTGGAGCAGAACACTACTCTTTCAGAGAAAACTTTGCCCCCACCCACCAGATTTTGCTGTAAAAAATGAACCCCGCAAAAATTTATCACAGTCACACAAATCATTACACCTTGCGAGGCTACGTATTTCTAGAAGCCAAGTGGCTGCATTTTTCTCCTGGTTGAATTGAATTAATTTTTCCCCCGAGTATGGTTTCATGAGGTACTTCTATCCAATGCCTTAAATAAAATCCAAATAGATTAAGCTACTGAGTCACCTTCATCCACTCATTATAATTACGAGATGGGTTAAAAAAAAAAAGCAATCAAGCTTGTCTGGAATGACTTTTATAATCCTGGTGCTCTTTATTGCTCATGGCTCTGGTTTGCTCTGGATGTTTATAACTGATTCCTATGCGTGTTTTACAGGGAAGCTGTTGCTTTACTAGGGGCACAGAGCAGTCCCATTTGGGTTGCTTTCCAATGGATTCTTTTTCATGTCCCCCAAGGCTGGTACTATATATATATCCTTTAAGCTGCCGGTGCATTACCTGTTTCTGAAATATGTGTACATTTGTATCTCTCAAACAACTTATCTATATCAGGATGGGGATTATATTCATAAATATTTCATTCACCAGGAAACACTAGGTGGATTTTACACTTGTATTAACCTGAATTTTGCTTACTCTTTGTTGTTGTTTAGAGAACATGATCTGAGTAGACATGTTTAAAACTCACCTGAGAAATTTTGCTGATTTTTTTTTGAAACCTGAGCTCTCTCATTTTCTCTCTCATTTAATGTCCTGTGTGTACACTGCCTAAATAAAGGCTCAGAGGAGCAAGGCCTTGTCTTTTGGTTATGTTATTCCATACAGGATCAAAGACAAAGATGGTATCATACGAGGGTCTGTGATCAGAAGAACTAAAGGTCCCCCTTGGCCTGCGTAAACCGATCTGTCTGCTAAAATCAGCCCTGCTTCTAGATTACCAGGTTCTGGGTGGAGAGAGATCTGCTGTTTCAATGGATTTCCAGACAATCAAGACCAGTTCTCCTGAAGAAAATGACTTCTTTGGAGGGTAGACTATGTGGTATCATACCCTGCTGAAGCCCTGCCTTCTCCAAATCATCCCTTCCTCAAGCTCCACCCTCAAACTTTCCAGGTATTTCCCAACCCAAATTGCTGGCAACCTTTCCTACTTCATATATGCCAGCCTTGGGATTTATATGGGAGGCTATCTGAGACAGGGCCTTTTCACTGATGTTGCTTCAAATATAATACATTTATCTAGTGCTAATTTTATCTTTTCAGTGCCAGACTGAAATTGTCCTATTGCCCGGAACCTTGGATGGCAAATATTGCAGACAAGCGTATTGTTTTAACTGCTTCTTACAGTAGTAAATAGTAGATCTTCTGTATTATTTTTAAAATTGGGTTTATTGCTTTAATACAGTGTTTATGTATGCTTTGTTGGAAATTAAACTTGTATGAGTCTTGGTGGAAAGATGGAAGAGACAGATCAATAAATAAGCTCTATCTAGAGAAGCTAGTCCCTACCTATCCATTCTGGTATCTCAACATATTTTAGTGGCCAAAACCCAGAACTGAGCATGGAGGGTATGCAGGTTTGAGTCCCAATGGTGGAATCACCAGAAATCAGGAGCAGGATTAATTCCTCATCTAAAGTAACCCCTTTACTTTCCCCCATGGTAGTGAATGGTTGATACTCACAACTTCTTGCCTGATGCTGGATGGTTCTTGCGGTAGGCATAGATCCTGCAGGGGGTGCCTAGTCCTGTACACATGTTATAAAGAATGCATCTACATCCAGCTTGTACATGTGTACATCTGTTTATTTGAAAAAAGCTAATATGTGTACACTTTACAAATGAAACCAGGAACCAGTATCTGGATAAATGTGGGGTTTTGTTCCATATGATTACCCATACATGTGTTGAAAGTAATATAAGAATTACTCAATGCATGCACAAAAATAATTGAAACCCTGTTCACATAGGATAAATGCATGCACAATCTGCCGATATGTGTTTGCATCTGTCTAAAGAGAGAACTAATGAACATTCACTTTACAAATTAAATCAAACGTGGGATTTAACTCACACCTTCACCTGCACATGTGCTGAATGTAGGTTTTTAAACAGAGGCTGGATAGCCATCTGGAGTGCTTTGATTGTATATTCATGCATGGCAAGGGACTGGACTTGATGTTCCTTGTGGTCTTTTCCAACTCTTTGATTCTATATAACATGAGAATTATCTGAACATATGATAAAAATCAAGGGTACACCATACACAGATTGAACGTGTGTTCACTGCAACTTGTGAACAGGGTTACTGTGTCTTGGAGCTGAGATGCATATAAGCCAGGGGTCTGCAACCTGCGGCTCTCCAGATGTGCATGGACTACAAATAGGAATTGTAGTCCATTGATAGGAATTGTAGTCCATGAACATCTGGAGAGCTGCAGGTTGCAGATCCCTGATATAGGCGCATGGCGGGTCTTTGCTGTAGACAGGCTCTCCTTGCCTAATCTTTGTACCTGTAAAAGTGGCAGCTTTTATATTAGCTACAATAACTATTATTATGCAAATTCTATAATGTAGCTAGATTCCTCTTGAACTTTCCAAACTTTCACATCGTTGTTTGGAACAGCAGCCCATATAGCAGATGCTTCAGGACACATCGAAAAAATGCCAAATCTCAGAACCTCTCAGTTATTAATTGAAAAACTCCATTGTCTTTCTAACAAGGGCTGTTCTGCATGCACTGTTTCTACAATAATGGATCCAACCCACTGGGGGGTTCAGAGATGATTGTGCTTAATTACCATCTGCAAATTCAAAATCATTATTTGCTGCTTCCTTGCATAAACACAAAAGGGCACAGTCTTCTTTTCTAGTGATGGGTAAAAAAAAGACAAAACTATTGTGCCTTCCACAGCATGATCCAAGCCTGCTACCCAAAACAGGCAGATTGGAGATTCACCAAGTAAGGATCCCATCCAGCTCCACTGGCTCAGAACATGACTTTGAATGCGAATGAGAGATGTAGCCCACAGCTCCAAGGAAGAGGGTTTTTTTTTTTAAAAAAAATATTGAAGTGACAACAGGCAGTTCTTCCTGGTCTTGATTCAACGTCTTGTCAACAATTGCAGACTGTGATCAGGGTTATTGTAAGTGCTCCATGCTAAAAGTAAACAAAATCAGCAGTTTATCCTGACCCAATTCAAATTCTGCATCAAGAACACTGATTTCTGCAAGCTACCGACATTATGGAAATCAAGCAATTTCCATGTTTTCTCTTATTTACATGATTCATACTGCAGTTTTAAAATACTTTGTATAATTGACATGCAGCAGGGGGATCAGTTATTGGGATGGTATATGGGGTTCTCAACCTCCAGGTGGGGCCTGGAATTCTGGTATTATAACTGGTTTTCCTGGAGACAAAGGCAGATTGGGAAGGTGAAGTAGATGGCATTATACCCAGCTGAGGTCTCTCCCCTCCCTGAACTTCATCCTCCTAGGCATAAAAATTCTGGTTCTTACCTTTAAAGCCCTTAATGATTTATGGAGGAGAAGTCAATCTATGGCTACCAATCTTGATCCTCCTTGATCTCAGATTGCAAATGCCTTAGCAGACTAGGTGCTCAGGAGCAGCAGCAGCAGCAGCAGCAGAAGGCCATTGCTTTCACATCCTGCATGTCAGCTCCCAAAGGCACCTGGCGGGCCACTGCGAGTAGCAGAGTGCTGGACTAGATGGACTCTGGTCTGATCCAGCAGGCTAGTTCTTATGTTCTTAATGGGTAAGGGCCCAGGGACTGTCTCTTTTTTATACTATCCAGCCCATCAGTTAAGGTTTGCTTCTCTGTGCCCTTCCTTCAGAGGTTAGGTGGGGGGTCCTTAGAGACAGGGCATTTTCTGTGGTAGCACTTTGCCTTTGGAACTCCCTCCCCCTTGAAGCTTTCATGGCACACACTTTGCTTTCTTTTTACCCTAGCTTTTAATTAGAAGTTTTAGCTTACCAACTTTTTAATTTTCTGCTCCTGTTTTGTAAATAGCTTTTATGCTATCCAAATGGCTGGTTTTTATTATGTAATGTTTTATTAATTACTAGCAGGGCCCGGCCATGCATTGCTGTGGCTTATTGTGGTGAAATGGGAAAGGAACAGTAGCAGCAGATCAATTGCAGAGGCCAGCAGTATGTTCTCATGCAAACACACAGCCTGATACTGTGCGATGCCATTGATGTGTGTGCCCACATTCCTTGCGGGGGGTGGGGGTGGGGGTGGAAAGGCATCCCTCCCACACATCTAGGCTGGCTGGTCATGATCCTTTACCTGGGAGCAAGTTTGGTTGGTGGCAATGGGTGTCTCTTCTGAGGAAACCCTCTGAGGGGCGTGATGCAGCCATTCAAAGTATGTCACGGTTGCTGTACCGAGCTTACTCCTGAGTAATGCGTGCCTGGTTTTCTTAACTGTAACCACAGTATTCAGGGAATCTAGGGTGCCTGGCCCCTCCCTCCCGTCCCTTGCATGTCGCCCCTCACTCTCTTCCCTCCCTCCCTCCCCTTTCCCTCTGCTAGATTGGGTGGGTCATATCAAGATGCTGGGCCCCCTGCCTCCCCTCCCTTGCATGCCACCCCTTCCCCTCCCTCCCTTCCCTTTCCCTCCGCTAGGGTAGGTGGGTCATATCAAGATGCTGGGCCCCCTGCCTCCCCTCCCTTGCATGCCACCCCTCACTCTCTCCCACTTCTCTTCCCTTGCATGCCTCCCCCTCCCCCTCCCCCTCCCCCCCCCCTCGTGTGTATATGTGTGTATGTGTTTCACTTCCACTCGAATTACTGCCTATGTACTGTTTCCACTGCTCACATCTGGCCATCTGAGCGAACATTCTGAGGGCACGAACATTCTAAGGGTGACAGTTACACACAGGCAGCTGCATGTCCTTAACCATGGAGAACCAGGAAAAAAGGCGTTTTACCTGGGCCAGGTGTGAAATTTCAGGTATGTGAACATCTAAAAGCCTGGCTGACTATAGTGGCTGGGAATTTTCAGAGGAATTGGCCCAGCAGTTACTGAGGTATACTGTCATCAACAAAAACACTGTTAGTTTTATCTCTCTCTCTCTCTCTCTCTCTCTCTCTCTCTCTAGATAGATAGATAGATAGATAGATAGATAGATAGATAGATAGATAGATAGATAGATAGATAGATAGATAGATAGATAGATAGATAGATAGATAGATAGATAGATAGATAGATAAGGGCTCTGAAGAGGCAGCCTGGAAGTAGCCTAAATAATTACTGTAGCTGGTTGTGCATATTTCGTGACTGCCCCAATGAATCTGTACCAGTCATTCAAAATGTACTTCCCCAAGTCTTACCCCAGAACAGTGCTGCTCATGGGCAAATGTGATGCTCTGTGTCTCTATTCAAAACGGTGTAAGTGTATTTAGACTTGTAGCCTGACAGGTATCTACCAGACAAGCTGCCCCATGGAGAAAATAAAGAAGGAAAACTGTTAGGAGTTCTTCTTTAGCAGAAGAATCTATTTGAGCTTCAAAAACTGGTTGACAGCTGACACCTCTGCGGCAGGGCAAGAGGTCACGACCACGTCTTGCTTTGCAGCAGTGCAGAGATGTACACAGTCTTCTTGCTTGTCTCAACATTATTTTGGCTTTCTTCAAAATATTTCAGGCGTTTTTGTCTTATATAGATCTGTATCGAGTATCAGCTTGTCATACTGCAATATAAAGTTCATCTATTGCAGAGAAGGTTGTGGTTTTACATAAACTGCATTTATCTTTAGGTCAGTGCAAAGAACTTGCTCGATTGGGATCTTGGAACCTAAAATCACTAGGTTGGCCCAAAGCCTGTAAAGTGACATCAACTGAACAGTTATTATTACACATTCACACAACCTATGAGGTAAAAAAATTGTGTAATTTGAGAAGCTGGAATGTGGTGGTATTGTGAGATATGAGGGATTCTAATTGCTGCTTGAGGGAAGTAACTAAAGGCCTCTTTGCCATTCCTGGAATAAATGAAAGTACACACACTTTTTGTGTGGGAAAAAGTTGGCCATCTCTGGCAAATGGGGAGGTTGTAGGCCAGGCCCAGCCTTATAAAGGCTGCCTAGGCCCACCTCCCCA
This sequence comes from Sphaerodactylus townsendi, assembly GCF_021028975.2. NCBI lineage: Eukaryota > Metazoa > Chordata > Lepidosauria > Squamata > Sphaerodactylidae > Sphaerodactylus > Sphaerodactylus townsendi. The sequence goes on from NC_059437.1 coordinate 36,059,393, forward strand.
CCAACATCAGGGCGCCCAGCGTTACTGCTTGCTGCCCTAGGGCCCGGAAAAAACCTTGCGAGCACTTGGAAGCTCGCAAGGCCACCAGGGAAGGTGGCAGCCACCAAGGAGGCTGTCCCTTCCCCATCAGCAATGGCGGCCGTGGTAAATCACGGCCGCTTCTTTGCTGTGTCTCCTCTCAGAGGTACAATCCACCACATGAAGCATATCCAGCTTTATCTACAGAATCTCAAATCTTTGTAGATTCTTCTGTAGAGAAAGCAACAGGTTAGGCTACATGTTAATGCTCACAAAATTGTGCTTTATTGAGACAAGCTGTTGGTCTATCAAGGTCAGCTATTGCCTATTCTGATTGGGGGCAGTTTTCTGGGTACTCAGGCAGATGTCTGTCACATCACCTGATGCACTTTTTAATTGAAGCCAGGACCTTCTACATGCAAAGTACAGCGTGGCCTTTTTTCCTTACAAATTCGCTAATTTATGAGGCAGAAGCATAGGTAATTAGGGTGCTATAAACCCTAAGCTGTAAAAATGTGCCCCTATTGTCTTTTTTACAGTTTTGTTCAAGAGATACCCTCCAGATTCACCAGATTCCAGATTTGATTTCAGCCTAGGGAACTGTGACCCATTTCCCCACAAGAAACTTTGCTAGTTTCCCCAAAACAACAACAACAACAACAACAACAACAACAACAACAACAACAACAACAACAACAACAACAACAACAACAACAACAACAACAGTAATCCCACTAGTAGTCGGTGCTCTAGGAGGAATCCCAAGAAATCTTGAAAAACATCTGGAAAGCCTATACTTGGACAGAACATCAGTCCACATGTGCAGAAAGCAGAACTTCTAGGAACTGCACATATTCTACGCAAATACCTCTAATATCCTAGGTCCTTGGGAAGAACTCGATATTCAGAGATGAATTCCAGACTCGATATTCAGAGATGAATTCCAGATGTGTATAATAATAATAATAATAATAATAATAATAATAATAATAATAATAATAATAATAATAATAACAATAACAACAACAACAACAACAATAACAATAACAATAACAATAATAATAATAATAATAATAATAATAATAATAACAACAACAGCAACAACGTAACCCAGCAAGCAACAACAACAGCAACAACAACAGCAACAACAACAACTGTAAGCAATAACAATAGCAATAACAATAACAATAACAATAACAATAACAATAATAATAACAATAATAATAACAATAATAATAATAATAATAATAATAATAATAATAATAATAATAATGTAACAATAGCAACCAACAGCAGCATAGCAATACTTAATGGCTTGTACTAATAATGTAATAATAATATGTGTAATAATAATAATGTATGTATGTGTAATATGTAATAATAATAATAATAATAATTCTCTAAAATTTTTGTAGATGTTTCACTTGAGCAGGAACCATTACATTTGCCTGAAAATATCCATCAGTTTGATGGCAATTGGCCTAAGTGTGACCAATGACACCATCAGCATTTTCAGAGCAGTGCACACTCTCAAAACAGATATAAGGAGCATCTTTTTCACTTCAGAGTTATTAAGACTTGGAAATTTTCAACTGATGCAGCTTTTCTCACCATGGTTGATAAGCAACATCAGAGATTTCCTGTTATACAGCTGCTAAAAGTGCCAGCCTTATTTGTATCTGATCTTTCTAAAGACAACTGAGGAAATACAGAAATGAAGAAGTGTTGAAGAAGAGTTGGTTTTTATACCTTGCTTTTCTCTGCCTTTTTAAGGAGTCTCAAAGTGGCTAACAATTGCCTTCCCTTTTCCTCCCCACAACAGACACCTTGTGAAGTCGGTTGGTGTGAGAGAGTTCTCAGAGAACTGTGACTAACTCAAGGACCCCAGCAGGCTTCATAAGTAGGAGTGTGGAAGCAAACTCCGTTCACCAGATCAGGATCTGTTACTCTTAACCACTACACCATACTGTGTACAATAAATGAACCACTCAAAAGCCAATCCTATTTTGTTGGTTGGGGTCAAGGATAGTTTCTGGATACGAAAAAGATAGAAGGTTGCAGATTTGGAAGATAATTTGCAGAGTCTGGTCCCTCTAGACTCTGGAGTTGTTACCAGACCTTTTAGAAGTGGCCACTATCGGCATGGTTTCCCTGTGCTTAACTTCTGACGGATTCTGGAGAATTTTCTGAATTTCACAGTGGGAGAATCATTGATTCTAGGCAAGGTAATAATAGCCAACCAATCAGCCCCTGTGCAAAAACTATGCAATTGTCCCCTGGACCGGCTGGGAAAAACAGGATACGCTACTGAATTCAATTTGAAATGCGTAGATTGGACTGAAAGGTTCTGTTTGTTTCCGTTCAAGTGAACGCATCTGTTTCCTAACCTCACAATGGAGAAGGGTGTACAGACAAGCCCTCTTTTATCTGTCTGGCTCACTTAATGGAGAGGACTTATTTGCAGCCCCATTATCTTTGTGCTTGGTGCAATTGCTGATAATTGACACGAAGATCCATTCTGCATCTCCTGGTTCTGCCAGGGATGGTGCAAGCACGACTTCATCGCTTTAATTAGTTTTCGCTCTCGGTACTTAACGTGGGGCCTGCTTCCCTGGTGCTCTGCGTATTCTCATTGTGCAGTCTGCTCGCACCAGCTCCACACTACAAAAAGCAGGCAGCAGGCAGGCTTGGAGCTTCCACGTAGGAGGAACCTGTTTGACAGAAGAAAGGGAAGCTTGTAGCAATGAAATTCTAACACCGCAATTCCTAGGGGTGCACCGTTCAGTTTTTATTCTGCGAAACCATTCTGATTGGCAAAGAAACTTCCTGGGAATTTCCTAGGGCATGCCAACTCCCTTCCCCTGGGCCAATGGTTGCCAGATCCAGAATGAGAAAATAAGCAGCACTTAATTTGCCTGTTCTGGAAGTGCACTTTGCATATATATTTAAATGCCATCCATGTGGTCTTTGCTCAGAACTGATCTTTCTCCCTAAATGTTTTTGTGTGTGCATTTTTAATCTCTCCATATGCTAACCCCTCAGAAGACACAGATGGAGAAAATGAAACCTTTTAAGTATACCAGGAACTTGTGAGAGTCTATGCAACAGGATGTGGTGATAGACACTGGTTTTCATGGCTTTAAAAGTGATTTGGATAAATGCATGCAGGATAGTTACTGAATGACAGGTCTGTTAGCACTGATCAAATGAAATGTTGCTGTCCAGCAGACTTTTGAATAGAAGGCACTAGGCATTATCAACCAGGGAGGGCTGTTGCCTTCATGCCCTCCTTAAGAGCTTCCTGGGTTTCCTGGCTGGCAAAAAGGATACTGGTCTAGGTGGATCTTGATCTACTCCAATGAGGTTCTTGGGTGTTAAAGTCCTTTTAATTGGACACAAGCTAAGCTCTTTTCCAGCCGTGCTTTCCGGAAGGGATGAAAGCATGCTGTTGTGTTCCAACTGTAGAAACATCACTCCTTGCATATTCCTGGTTAGCTTTAGCAAGGTTGCTGCTCCCTGTCCACTCCAGACAGAGGACTGAACCCAACCCACTGTGACCACTGGATGTGTCCCATTCTCCCCCTTTTCACAGCTTCTGTTCCAGTTGGCTTTCGTCCATGCAGGTGCCAAGACCCTCAGCATAGGTTGTCAAAGAGGACCCCCTTCCTCCCTTTCTGGCCAACAGAAAAGCTGATCAGATCCAAACCATTGTTTTTCTTTATCTGAACTATTTGAAGCATTAGTGGAAATTCTGTCTGGTTTGAAATTTTTGTTCATATTAATTGAGTTGAATTGCGCTCTGCAATTTTGAATTTGTTTGTATTTTGTACTTGTTGTAAATTGCCTTGTAAACAGTTTTCTGGTCAGTAAGTATGGGTAGTAAATAAAGGAACAAGGCCCCTCTACTAGGTGGTTCTAGGAGGTTGTCTAGGATGCCAGAGATGGGTGAGTGCTAACCAGCCATGTGTCTCGGTCCTGAGGAATGTGCTCCAGTGTTGGGTAGACTCTCCACCTGCTCCAGAAGGAATCCAAATTAATTTCCTACACATTCTTGAGGCAGTGGAGACAACTGGGGAAGGCCCAGTTCACTGTCTGGAGATCACAGACTTCACCAAAGTACTGGAGACAGCAATTGCATACATAGTGTGTTCAAGAACGCAAATCAAATTTGACCATAAATCCACCGGACTGCTCACAATTGCAGTTATCAACTTGAGGTGTGGAAGTTCCTGGAGAACTGAGGGTGAAGCCTGGGGAGGGTGGGGCTTGGTGGGGGATGGGGGTCAGTGCCACAGAGTCCACCTGCCAAATCAGCCATCTTCTCTAGAGGAACTGATCTCTGTCCTCAGGAGAGCAGTTGTAATCCTGGGAGATCTTTAGCTCCCACCTGGGGGTTGGCAACCTATTTACATTTCAAAATTCAACTGCTCAGTCTTGACATCAAAGTTTGACATCAGAATCTGAGATTTGCCTCCTTTGACTGTCAGGCAGCAGAATCCTAAACTGAGCTACCCTCTTCTAACACCGCCATTGATTTATTTAGAAGGGCATAACTCTGCTTAGTATTGCTCTGTAAATGAACAAATGAAGCACATATAATACTAACTTTTATTGTAAAAAAAAGCTGCCAGGAGTTAAACACTGATTGCCCCTGGATGTCAGCTATCAAGTACAGTTAAATGTTAATTGCTGCACATCAGATACTGTCCAATGTTGACAACTCCTGCAGATCAGCTGCCAAATACTGATTTTAACACGTCAAATACCATCATCTACTAGCTGCCTCTGCACGTTAGTTTAGAAATATTGCCGACTTCTGCCCATCGCATTTCAGATACCATTGCATTTTAACCGCTACTGCAAAAATCTTCAGATGTCAAATGATGATGCCCGATAGCAAATATCCACTCCGTACATCTGGAGAATTACTTGCGATCAAAATTTGTGGAAGAGATTTTTTGAACCAAGGAAGCAGATAAACCCAGCGAGTGGTTCTTTTGACAGTCAGCCCTGCACATTGTTCCATGCATTATGCTAGGAAAGAGAGCGTATTGGTCCAGATAACAAATTCTGTCAGGTAGCATTTTCAGAGGGCTGCTGATCCAAAAATGCTACCTGTCTGATCTCTTCCCATTTCTGAGCCAGGAAAGTTCTTAGTGTTTAAATGGAGGATTGTTATATTATGGGAAGCTTCAAATCTTGAGTACTACAGTTTGTCTAATGTTGTGCTACTCTGGACAAAATGTGCAAGTACAGGAATATCTAGTACACAAGAATCTGCAGTATACTTCAGGATGTAAAGATATCCTTACTGCCACTCCCATAACCTCCCAGGAGCACATTTTGACTTTTTAAGGCTCTTTGTAGACAGTGTCTTTTCAGACACTTGGACATGGTGCTATCAATGGCCATGATGTTCATCTCCCCCCATATCCTCTTATGGTCTCTGGCAAACTGGTTTTGCCAGATTTCATCACCTTTCAAAATGTACTTTGTGGGGGTGGAGAGATAAAACAAGAACACAGAAACACAATCAATGTGGTTGTAGTAGGCTGCTGAAGGCACCTATTGGAAAGTGCCTATTAGGAGCAACATACACACTCTCCTTCCCATACCAGGAATGGTTTTGGAAGTGCTCTGAACTGGGATTAGACAGCATCTTCTCCAGGCAGATAGCCTTGAACATGGACAGTCTTGCCTTTTGCATGGGCTAATAACAAAGCCTGCTGTGTCCTTTGAAGGATGAGGCAGCCGCACTTGCGCATGAACTCCCTTCACCCATAAATTAGTCTCTGACCCCTGACATGGTTAGTTATAATGTGGGGAGATTGTATGCTAAGCACATTAGTTACTTGGCATTATTTTTATATAGGGTAATTGAATTACTTTTTAAAATAGTAATTACTATGTAAATCAATTATCTGAATCCTGGAAACAGCCCCACGTTGTTCAATTACAAGTATTAGCTGTGAATTACTGCAGACTCTTTAGAGAGCAGAGTGTATCATTACCGTCTCTCTGCAATTACCACATTTCAGTTTAGCCACCGTCTTTCAAAATAAGGTAGAGGGCAATTAACACACACACGCACGCGCAACAAAAATGCAAATGAATGAAGGAATGACCACCACCCCTATCTAGGAATAAAACCTCTGAAAACTTGTGGAAGGCAATGATTGCATAAAAATGACATCTAATTCCGTTTGGAACTGCCATGCTCCAGGAAGAGCCTGTTTTTGTTATTTCAGGGCCTGTCAGGGGAAAGACCTTATGCAGGGAGGAAATTAGGGATCCAGACTTTGACCCACTAGCTAAAATTTCAGTTCAGAGGTCAACTGAGGTCAATTCCACAAGTTACAAAAAGAGAAATGGGCAGTGTAACTGGCTGGAAGAAGGAAACTAAAATGGTTAAGAGTTCATTTTCCATTTGCCATCTTCAGCCCTGCATTCACCCACACTTATCATGCTCATGTTTATTTATGTTCTAGAGTACAGCTTTTCTAAAAGTACCTTAGCAAGGTAAAGTTAACAACTGAGAAGTGTGAAACCTTTGTTAATCTTTATCCTCTGTGCCAGGGAACGAGTGGATTTTAGTGGTGGGTGGATTCTGATCAGCATGATTTGGGAAGGTGCTTGCCAGGTATGAATTATTTTCCCAGCAGTGGAAAATAATTTACAACTACATTGGGGTGGGGTGGGGAAACGGTGGTATCTCAGTTAGCATGTTGTGATGGTAAGATTTTATGAGCAGTGCCTGAACTTCAGTGGAGTTTGCATATGGTTCGTAAAAAGTCCAGGCTGCAAACTCCTCCCTACCAACAAACCTGAATTTTGGCATTATTGTTACTGTTGCTGACATATCATTTGGACTGTCAGTTACATGCAACACCACATAATACCTATATTCTTCCTTTAATGCAGTCTAAAGACCTAACAAACAAGGATGACATCCATCATTTCTTGTTGAATGACCACATTCCTGAGATTACTGCTGTGGTAGCCAAGTTTCTCGCAGAAATAGCTGAAGTCAGAAAGTAGTTCATAGTATAGTGCTGTGAATTTTATTTAATGTGTATAATTCAAATTACAGTGAAGGATAAAGAAAACCAACATTCTGCCTTCAGTAAACCTTTATAGCAGATCTTTGAGTACTCTTCTTCAGGAGAGATATTGTTTGTGTAATGCCAGGGTTCCTGAATTTTTATTTCACATTATTTCACAACTATACTTAGTTAAGCAATTCTATAATTAGTCCTCTCTTACATAAAATGTCAGGGTTATCCAGATGAGCAGCTGGTTTTAAATCTCTTATTTAAGTGGAATTTCTGTACTACCCATCAAGCTGGCAGGTATTGCCTATGAGATCTATGGATTGGTTGTGAATGATCATGAATAATTTTATCTTTATTGATTCATTAGCATGCTTTCCAATGTACATATTTGTATTAACTTGTTATTGTTGTTATTAGAAGCAGTACACCAGTAGCTGCAGCCGCAGCAGAAGTATTATCTTCTCTGGTGACCCTCCTCTGAGATACAGGCATGAGTCATATTTGACTCTTGAAAATTCTACTCTTAAGTTACTGGAGAATCATGGACAGCCATGGTTTGACTTCTTCACCATTTCTTCCCAACACTCTGCTGTCAGGAAGAGTTTCTCATAAAGATGACCTAGAGAGGAGTCCTCTAGCCAGCCCTTGATGGATCCCACCTCTTGGTCAACATAAGCACATCTGCTTAAGGTGATAGCATCCTAATTCTAAACATCCTAGGTGGTCCATTGGTCTTTCAAGGTCACAGACTGCAAAACATGGGCTAAGAGCCAAATGTCTAGATGCCTTTGGCTTGTGTGTCCAAGGCTTAGATCTCTGGCCACTGTCCAGGCTTGATGTATCTGCAAAAGGAGAGAACAAAAGCTCAGCCTGGATCTTGCATAGCTAGCAGTCACCCCACAATTCCTCCCCCTTTCTATTTGGTGATTTCTGTACCCTGAGCCTGGTTTGGGGAGGGGAGGGATCTCAGTGGGAGTCTAATGCCATACAACCAAACAGCCCACTTTCCAAAGCAGCCATTTTCTCCAAGGAAACTGATCTCTGTAGTCTGCAAATCAGTTGTAATTCTAAGAGATTACCAGGCCTCACCTGGTGGTTGGCCCATTACGCATAGTTCTATAGTCCTCCTCCAGTAGTGGTCATCTGTTAGGTTGACCAAGGCTGCTTCCTTGTCAAAACAACATGGAAACTAGACTGAAAACAGTTTACATCATCCACATATTCCCAAGGCTCTTTACAGTTGGACACCACCATAAACAATCTTCCCTGATGTGTGAAGGGGGAAGAGAAAAAAATGTTTTTCATTCCTGTTTTTGTTCCTACTGATTCCCATGTCTCTGAACATCATTAGCCTGCATTTGGCATAAGTGCTAGGAACTGTGGGAAATTGTATCTTTTGAACTTGGCTCTGGAAAACCTTGGCTCGAGTTTCATCTTTAGCCTGGACAATCCTTGTGTCTGCTCATTTCTTTGTGTATTTTTTCCTTCAGATAGGAATTATGCCAAGAACCTCCCCCTGCTTTGGCAAGCTCTAGCACTATTGATCAGTGTGACAAGCTGCTTCCAACTTCCCAGCTGCAAGGTGACTCTGCCACAGTGCCACTGAGTATAATGAGCCAAAATAATGAGCGACGCTAAGTCCAGCCCAACCAGAGCTGTTTTCATGACAGACAGGGCCTTAGAAGATGTGTCGTCTTGCTCTCTTGTTGCTGTGTCCTGTGGGTACAGGTACTGTTTAGTCTTTTGCATTAATGAACTGGGAATGTTGCAGCAAAAAACGAAGCAAAGCAAAAATAAAAACAGTCAAAAACCAAACCAAACCACGAACAGTTGGGGGGGGGGGAGGAGGAGGAGGAGGAGGAGGAGGAGATACTGGGACTTTGTGCTTTGTGAAATAACTGAATTCTCATTTATGCTTAGATTTTTACCTCAGAGCTTCCCATCCCTTGTCGGCACCTTGAATTAGTGCTTTGCCACCAGATCGCAGAGTAATCCCTGCTGCTGCTGCAGCCACCATTCATAATGCCACAACAATGGAGGGAAAAAATAAACAATTAAAACACAAATGCTACTTAGCTAAAAGCAGCAAAGGAGATGCATGGAAACTCAGACTGGTGCTGGGTTGGAGACTGCAGGTAACTTTTCTAATTAGGAATTATGATGGTTTTCTTTGAGGGCCGGCTCATTCTGCTCCTCTCATTGTCCCTAGCAATAGTGCAAATGCCCCCATGGTCTTGTCTGATGGGAGCTTCCAGGGGAATGAAGAAGCCCAGAGCACTTGGAGATCTGATTGAGCTGAAGATTGTGGGCCTTAGCCTCTTGGAACCATTATGTCCACATTATCCTCCTCTGGGGGGAATGCCAGAGCATTGCATTCAGTTTGGACTTTAAGCCAGTTTGGAATCTGTGGGAACCCTAAAGCAGAAACCAATTCAGTCAGATCTACAGAGGCCCGTCAGAACATCTACACCTGCAATCTGGCACAAAGCAGTTGTTGGAGAAATCCTGATACACTCGCAAGTAACCCCAGGGGCAAAGAGCCCAGCACTTGCTTACTGCCAGTAGCTTCAGGGAGGCAATCAGCGCCGAGCAGAAGCGGCTCCTTCCCTTTATTCTCTCGCTCTCTGGGGGTATTTGAAACAACCGCGCCAAGCCTGCCTGTGTACCACCAATGTGATCGATGTTTCCTGTATTGTTATAAAGTGATTATTTTTACATTGTAGATCTTCCCAAATGCTTCCTGAATTTATGATTGCTTTGTTACTGTTGCTACGGGCAACGGCCTTGTTAAAATCCCTAGCAACGTATAGAATGCAACATACATAGAAATTAGGCGTGTGCTTATCAATCTTACAGCTGTAAAAAAAGGCCCCATTTATTAGCTATATGGTGAAAGTGACACTTTAACAGCCAATGGATGTAGAATGACACGAGGGGCAATGTTCATTTGCATGTCTTGGGGGGGGGGGAGGGGGGTGTTTGGCCTGCTGCTGCCAACTCTAAAACTGAACTTTTATTGCCAACATCAAATTAAGATATATTGTAGAGAGCATTCTTGGGGATAGTTGAAATGGATTGAATTTAAACAGTGCTTTCAGAATACAGATTCCCCGGGTCTTGGAAGGCCCCCTGTATGGCCTCAGGTGTCAAGCTAAAGAGGACACCCAGGAGGTCAATCATTGGAACGTCCTTCTCCTAAAGGCCTGAGAAATCCTTTTGCAAGGACAGGTCTTCTGCGTCTTCTGTTGGTGCTTAAAAGAGGGCACTGTTTACAAGGATCATTCCTGTGATACAGTTATCTATCCGGAAAGCATTCCATGACCAAACTTTCTATTGGAGCTGTGTGGACAGCTAGTTTTTGTATTTAAATATTGTTTTTAAAGGAGTGGCGGCTGCATGTACTGCAGGTACACTTTAATTGCACTTGCGGGAATGCAAACCCCTGCTGTTAGAACAGCTGCTAAAATGAAGTATCTCTGAAAGTCTGAAGACAAAAAAATTTGGATAAGACAATACAACCATTGCAAAAAACATTTTAAAAATTTAGGACAGTCATAGTATTTTGACCATTTGTGGAGAAGGGGCAGCAAATGTCATGCATTTTCCTTTTTTAAAAAATGGCATTGAAACACCATTTGTATTCATACAGGCACACATTTTAAGGGCAATATTTCTGTTCAACTTTATTAAGGATGACTGCTGTTGCATCCCAAATGTGGAGAAACCAACAAAGGTGAATTTTTGAACTTAACCAGAGTTTTTACAAAATCCTGTAATACCCAGTGGTGGGATTCAGCAGGTTTGCACCAACCGGCAGAACCGGTTGTTAAAATGGTGCTTGTAAAGAAACAGTTGTTAAATTATTTGAATCCCACCACTGGTAACACCCTTATTTAAAATGTTCCTCTGACATAAATTTAGGGGTCATTTAGATTACTTACTCATTACTTACAATGATGCGGCTGGCCTCCATCCGGGCCAGAGCCTTTACAGCTCTGGCCCCTGCCTGGTGGAACGCTCTACCTCCAGCTATGCGGGCCCTGCGGGATCTTACTGAATTTTGCAGGGCCTGCAAGACGGAGCTGTTCCACCGGGCCTTTGGGGAGCCCGGCCGCTGATGCCCCCCCTTTTTCTAACACCTGTGGACCCTGCCGTTCCCCCCCTCCCTCTTCCTCCCCCTTTCTTAGGGGACCATGAGTAGGACGCCATCGGTAATTCTGATATTAAGATGCTGCATTTTAATTGGGGGTTGATTTTAACATATAGATCCATATTTAATGATTATTTATAACTTGTTTTTATTGTGCTCTATCTATTTGTTTGTTCACCGCCCTGAGCCCTCTGGGGGAGGGCGGTTTATAAATACAATAAATAATAATAATAATAATAATAATAATAATGATGATGATGATGATGATGATGATGATAATAATAATAATAATAATAATAATAATAATAATAATAATAATAATAATAATAATAAGTCTGGTTTAACAAAAGACTGGAGCATTTCCCTTGTTTTGGTTGTCCCTCTGAACCCCCATGTAGCTAGAAAGGGCAGTAGAAATGAGGGATGTGAGTCTCATCAATGCTGGCTATTTTGTTATCCTGCTTCATAGAAAAAGGGCTTTTCCTGCCCTGGCCCCAGTCTGTTGGAACGCTCTGTCCAATGAGCACAGAGCCCTGCAGGCAGTTCTGCAGGGCTTGCAAGACTGAGCTGTTCCACCAGGTGTACCTTTGAGGCAGATATGATACCTTCTGGCCTCCTTCTTCCTCTCCTTACCTCCCCCTTTTCATTGTTTCGCCATCATTAATCCTCATGGGGTTGAATGTCTGGAATTTGCCATTACTTATTGCTGCTGGTTATTTTAAAGGTTTACATTATTTTGAGACATTTAGATTGTTTTATCATGATGTCAGCCACCTTGAGCCCAAAAGGGGAGTGTAGAAATCCAAGAACAACAACAATAAATGGGCTGATGGTTACAGCATAAATGGGTACTCACAGAAGTGATATGAAAGCCATGCAAACAATACGTAAACTCCTTTTTTTCCAGTGGCCCAACATAATCTTAGTGCTAATCCAAAGTCAAATCTGCAAATTACTTAAAAGAGCCACTAAGCCTCATTTTGGTATAATTTGACACAAAACATATACCAGCATAACACCCTGCTGGCACTTCATGGGCATAATCCTTGTGTGCTAGTGTAGGTACTGAAAATTAATGGGATCAGCGGTGTGCCAGGGAGCAATGGGGCTTACTTGGCACCCTAAATTACCTCACCCTAAATTATCTCTATGGTCTGGCAAAAAAAATGCTGACCAAAGAAGATAGTCAACCAATGAACTCAATGAAAGTGAAAAGCAAGTATCTCCCACCTACCTCTGTCCACACTGACCACAACCATAGTGCAATTTAGGATAATTACCAAGCCTATAATTAATTACAGCTCTCCTAAATGTTATACAAACCACAGCCATGGCACCTATATCTTAGATGACAGGGTGTGCAGCATGAGGCTACATCTGTTTGGCCTCATGCCATGCCCACTTAGCATATACACACAAACACACACATACTTGGGGTGAGGGTGCTTTGGTGATGAGAACACAAGAGAAAAAAAAGGCACTTTGCACAAACATCCAGGCATGAGAACAAACACTGTTTCAGTGTAATTCCTATGATGTTAGCTCCTTGGACTTTCTGAAAACATCTTTTCTCTGCTGGGAGAACATATGATAACAAAGCCTGGTTGGAATTGACCTCCAGAGCTCCTTGCTGTTTCACAGAGATAGCAGAACTGGAATAAATTTAGAATTAAAAAGAGGAAATGATATGAAGTTTCTCAATTTGCATAATTCCCAGCAAGACATGGGGGTTGGAGGGTTGCGGTAAGAAAAGTGGTACCTGGATTCAAATCCCCGTTGAATTTTGAACCTTGTTGGTTGACCTTTGGCAAGTCATTGCTGCTCCGCTTACTCTCCTTCATAGGGTTGTTGACAGTGATGGGATTCAAATAATTTAACAACTGGTTGTTTACAAGCACCATTTTAACAACCGGTTCTGCCTAAGTGATGCAAACCTGCTGAATCCCACCACTGGTTGTTGAGATGTTAAAATGGAGGAGAATCATATGCACCACGCTTAGATTCTGGGGAAAAAAAAGGTGGGATAAAAATGTATTTGATAAATGCAGGTCACAGCAAATCCTTCTTCTAATTCATTGCACACATTATGGATCAATTAAACAGAAAAGCAAAATTGCCTGATCCAAAGGTATAGTTAGGGGTCCAAAAAAATTGGTTTGAAAAAACTGGTTGGGTTGCCTTTTTAAAAGAGGGTGCACACTGTTGCCATATGTGATGTGTGTCAAGGTCACAGACCTCTGTGTGGGGAAATAGCCCTTTCATACAGAAAGAGCTTTAAAGCTCTGCTTCCTACTGTGTGAGATTTAGGCTGACTCATACAGACACTTTACCCTTAATGGTTTTCTCTGGTACCTTCCCATCCCCCGAGACCTCACTATTTCCCATTCTCAGCAAGCTGGATGCTCCAGGGCTATGCTCTTGAATGCAGAAGGATTTCTGAAACCCCAAAGGCTCCTGCCTGCTCATCTTCTACAGATATGCTAGCAGCCACATGGCAAAGCCAACTTACTGGCACTCTGTAATCCCATTGCTTTCCTCTCAGTTGGAAGGCCTAGCATCCACATCAAGAGTGTGAGGATTTTGTAATTTGCACAAGCCAAGAAAGCAACTGAACATTTAGGGCCAGGAAGAGAGACATTTAATGAGCCTGCTGCCTTAGAGACCCCTTGGCGTTCTGATTGGGGTTGGCTTCACTACCCCTCCCTTGTGTGCACAAAAAATCTGATGGACCCCACAAATCCTTCCCAGAGGCATCATGCAGTCAAGCTGGTGGAGGTCACAGAGATTTCCAGAACAGCAGAGAAGGACTGATCCAACATAATAAAAAGAGCAAGGTGGCATATTGCCCCCCCCCCCCCAACCAACTTTGCTATTGATAATCTTGCAGGACTTATTATGTTGCGGTAAATCCTTCATTAGAGAAGATCGATGTTGCTGATTGTGAGGATATTTGAAGAGGATTTGTTGAAATCCACCTCACCTCCTGCACATAATGTCAGTATATAGGGAAAGTGTGTTCCAAAAAGGGAAAAACCTTATGCACGCCGAAGGGAATTTGAGGAAGATAGTCTAAGAACTTTGTCTGACCGATTTGTCTCTTGACTAAAGACCCAGCTATTATCTGATTTTCCGCATCTGGATTTTTACTTGCCAGATTATCTGTCCGTTGCCCACCTTGTTCACCTCTTGCATTGGTTGTCTTTGGGGTCTCAGCCTCCCGTCAAATCCCAGGGGGCTCGAACCCCCAGCCATCCCAAAGTTTGTGCCTATGAATGACACAATACAATACTACTTCATTACCTCATACTTGACATTGAGAATTAGAAACTTGGGTTTTAAATACAAATTTAGCTTTGAAGATGGTCCAGCTGTTCCAGCATCCTGTTTCACACAGTGACCAACCAGTTGCCTTGGAGTGCCAACAAGACTAGGGCATAGTAGCCCTTCCCTTTATGTTGCCTCCTAGACTAGGGCAACACGACCTTCGTGTGTGTGTCTCCCACCCCCGTGTTAAGATTTTCCACAGACATCTGTGATCTGAGGACCTTACCTGCCTCATAATATTACCACCTGAGCATAGTTGACAGATCATTACACCCCTGCTGAGAATTCCACCCTAGAAAAGTCAGCAATTTGGGCAGAAATGCTCCTTGCATATTGAACACATATTAGTTGAATGTGCAAATAGAGGCCCTAATAAATAGAACCACATCAGCTTCCAAAAATGATGAGGAGTGGCATATGGAACTCAAATAATCACTTTGGAACAGAATGTCTAATCAGTTCAGTGCATAATGAGGGAGTGGGGCGGGAGGGCAGGCGTGGGTCCTGGCCAAGCTGGATAGCACTGGCCCTACTTAGTGCTTTACTGTATGCACTGATGCAAAGTGACAGTCAGTCATTTTCAAAACAGTCTCGTAGAAAACATACCAGGAGGCAAACCTGTGTTATTAGCTTGTGCTGCTGGAGTTCTGTGACTGGGGCTATGTAATTTTGCCCTCAAAAGCAGCTGTGAAAGGGGGTGTGATGATTCAGGAAAAGGGGGATTTAACACTATTCCAAAGCCTTCTGTCCCCACCTCCTGGCTGGTTTAATAAGGAATAATTACAAGCACAATGTGAATACCTGTCTACTTTTTTGAATACTTGAAGCAGTCTAAGAAGACCATTTTGATCTTCAGAGATAGGCAGGTGGCAACCGAAGACACAGATTTTTAAGTGATGGGGTTTTGATTGAGTGACAAGCTTGGTAGACAAAGGGAGTGATGTGGATGGAGCATAGCTTGATTTTAGTAAAGTCTTTGACAAGGTCCCCCATGACATTCCTGCAAGCAATCTAGTAAAATGTGGGCTAGATAATGCTATTGTTAGATGGATTTGTAATTGGTTGACTGACCAAACCGAAAGCGTGCTCACCAGTGGTTCATTTTCATCCTGGAGAGAAGCGACTAGTGGGATGCCACAGGGCTCTGTCCTGGGTGCAGTGCTAGTCAATATTTTTATCAATGACTTGGATGATGGAACACAGGGCATGCTAATCAAATTTGCAGATAACATCAAATTAGGAGGGGTAGCTAATGCTCCAGAGGACAGGGTCAGAATTCAAAATGACCTTGACGGATAAGAATGCTGGGTCAAAACTGACAAAATGAATTTCAACAGATAAATGTAAGATACTACACTTATTAGGCAGAAAAAATGACATGCACAAACATAAAATGGGTGACACTTGGCTTGACAACAGTACATGTGAAAAGGATTTGGGAGTTTTAATAGACAAAAACTGAACATACGTCAGCAGTGTGATGTGGAAGCCAAGAAAGCCAATACAATTCTGGGCTGCATCAATAAGAGTATAGTGTCTAGACTGAGGGATGTAATAGTACCTCTCGATTCTGCATTGGTCAGACCTCACCCAGAATACTTTGGCCAGTTTTGGGCGCCGCAATTCAATATGGATAATAACAAGCTGAAATGGGTCCAGAGGAAGGTAACCAAAATGGTGAAAGGTCTGGATTCCATGTCCTATGAGGAGCAGTTTAGGGAATTAGGTATGTTAAGTCTGGAGAAAAGAAGGTTAAGGGGTGACATGATAGCCAGGTATAAATATTTGAAGGAATGTCATGTCAAAGATGGAGCGAGCTTGTTCTTCTGCTGCTCCAGAAACCAGGACAAGGAGTAATGGATTCAAGGTACAGGAAAAGAAATTTCACCTAAACATTAGATAGAACTTCTTGATGGAGGTTTTTTAACCTGAGGCTGGATGGCCATCTGTCAGGAGTACTTTGATTGGGAATTCCTGCATGGCAGGGGGCTAGACTTTGTAGTCGACCCACGCGGTCAGCGTAAGAACGAGACGAGACGCGGAGATAACATCTGGTGGAGATCGCCAGCAGCGGGAGACCGGAGGTCCGTGTTCCTAGCGAGTCTCCCGTCTGCCGGTTCCTGGCACCTTTTATTGTTATCCTATTGGGGGCGTGTAGGAGGGAGGACCGGGGGGAGTTCCGGGAGAGCGGGAGGTCGGGAGATCATCATGTGATGCATGATCTCATCTGGCTACGTGCGGAGAGGAGCGTACGCGTCTGAGCCTAATCCTCACCTGGGGGCAAGACCATTGTCCCTGCGCCCGGTGATTGAGCCAGACAGTTCATGACCCGTGGACTCATGGGGGATGAGGAGTGGGAGTGCGATCACGACCCGGCAAAGGCCGCAGGTCCGTTGGCGTCCCAACGTTCTACTACGGCACTGCTGGGTCGGCAGTGCACTACTACATCTCCTCCTTTTTTTACATTTTAGAAAGCGGGGGGCCGAAACGCTAAGGCGATTTAAAGGGCCGCTTGTCTCCTCCGCCCGCTTGGTCAAGTTGACCAAGCTGCTTGTGTAACATTAGAATTTGGATTTGCGGGGTAAGGGAAATTCAAAGGGGCTTCTTACACACGTTACAGGCAATATTAGACACGCATTGAACGAAACAAGATCCGATAATAAGGCACACAATTAAACCAATGCAGAGCTGTACAATAGCACTCAACCATCCTCCCGGCAGCCAGCTCCAGAGGGCTGACCACCAATGGGGCAAAACATCATACTTCAGATTAGATACAACTTCTTGCAGCTCACGCACTTTCATGTGAATCAACTGGGAATTATCAGAAAGATTAAAACAACACATATTATGTACATTCTCACAACCTTGGTGGTGTAACAACAACAAGTAATCAATAGCGGCACGATTGTCTAGGGTCGCTTGACGAAGTTCCTGCTGCTCGGAGGCCAGGGCATCCAGAGCGGTGGAGGTAGAGTTGATGGACTTCGCAAGGGCACAGGCCAGCCGGCCAATAGTCTTAGCATTGTAGGAAGCGAGTCCGGGGACTCCCACTAGGGAAGTTGCGAGGGAGACGAACTCCGCTTCGGAGAGGGCGACCGCTGTAGTAGTGCACTGCCGACCCGGCAGTGCCGTAGTAGAACGTTGGCACGCCAACGGACCTGCGGCCTTGCCGGTTGCATCGCACCCCCACTCCTCATCCCCCCATGAGTCACAGGTCGTGAACTGTCTGGCTCAATCACCGGGCGCAGGGACAATGATCTTGCCCCCAGGTGAGGATTAGGCTCAGACGCGTACGCTCTTCTCCGCACGTAGCCAGATGAGATCATGCATCACCTGATGATCTCCCGACCTCCCGCTCTCCCGGAACTCCCCCCAGTCCTCCCTCCTACACGCCCCCGATAGAGTAACAATAAAAGGTGCCAGGAACCGGGCAGGCGAGAGGTCGCTAGGAACACGGACCTCCGGTCTCCGCTGCTGGCGATCTCCACCAGATGTTATCTCCGGCTGCCTCGTCTCCGTTCTTATACGCTGACCGCGTGGAGTGGAGCTACAAGCTGGTGCGAAACCGGAATCCTCGAACCTCCACCCTGCTCACCGTCGCCTGGGAAGGGCAGCGATACCGAAGTCCTCTGGATCGAGCATCCAGGGGACCCCGTTTGGTATCGCCTCGTCCTCTGGATCGGGCGATCCAGAGACACGGCCCTAGGACACTTCTCTCGTCCGGACGGAACACCGGTGAGTATGGGAGCTTGCAAAAGCAGGGCTTATGACAAGCACGCTGGCGAGCTGAAGGCGCACGAAATGCGGCAGGGTCCCCGTGAAGAGTAAAGGAAGCTGGCGCGAAATTGGTTGGAGGAGATTGAAGCCCAGTGTCCATGGTACCCAGAGAGGGGGGGACACTGGAATCTTAAGGACTGGGAAAACATCGGGCACTCTTCAAGCACAGAGCCTCGCCGACATGTCGCTGCTACTGACGTGGAGACAATGTTTTGTCGCCATCAGCCTGCAGACCCTCGGCTCCCTTGCTGTAGGTCAGCCTCCTTCGATCTTTCACCTTCAATTTCAACCCGAATTTTCTCTATCCACTAAATTGGACGCCTGTCCTCCTTCTGCCCCCCTCGCTCCTTCACCCAATTCAAACTTCCCTGCTGCTCAGCCAGCCCCTTGCTCCTCACTTTCATTTTCCTGAAGCCACTGTATTCCTCCGTCAGCCATCGCACGGCGCTGGTTTCAAAACGCAACCAGAGCTGCATTAGCCACGATCTGCAGAAGAAGGAAAACCCTGACGGAAGACGATGCCGATATTCTTAGATTGTGCCCCATCCACTTCACAGATACCGAAGAGGATGGCATAGTTCGCTGGTTGTCGGCACTCTGAGCTTCATAATATCCTTACCGAAATTCGCGAAAGCAATAATGCGGACGGAGTCACTAGCCCCCACGCGGAGAGGGCATGCTGGAAGCCATCGCAAGGGAACCACCTAATGGTTCCAGATGACTGGAAAACCACCTTCGTGATGCTCCTGGAGCCCCGCGCACTTGTGGTCTGGGGAAAGTGAGTTCCGCCAGCAATGCTTTCAACAGAGTCGCTAATTCTGGCGGCGCCACACCGCCGCCTCAGCTTTACGGCTTCATGCTTTTGCCAACCCCAACGATCAGATTGTCCTGCCTGAGGCCACCCTACGGGGTCGCCTTCTGAGTGCGCTTCTATAAGGCATTTATCAAAGTCCCCAATGCCGCCAGCCAACTCAGAGTTTCTCCTCCATCGGCAGAAACCCCAAGAGCATTCTATGCTGAATTTGTGAACAGGCTCCAGGAAGCCACAGGCAAGGTAGATAGCGCAGGGAGGCTCAAAGCGAAGCTCCTCATGCGCCGCAAAGGAGAGAACGCTTCCATGGAGTGTCAGGGCAATCACGGGCCTAGGTAAAACTGGCCGACATGCTTAAAGCTTGCGGGACATTGACCTCCTCCGCCCACCAAGCTAGCCTCCTCGCCGCATCACTCTCCACCGGGCGGGAGACGGTCTCAGGATGACTGCTTTAACTGCGGCAGACCCGACACTTCCGGCGGAGTGTAGGCAGCCCGGGGCTCTACAACCCCCATGGGAGGAGGGTCCTCCCCCAGGAGAGAAGGCCACCAAAACCCGGTGCCCACGCACAGAAGGGCTTCCACTGGAGAGACGCACTGCCCGCCGGGAAACTCCCCGGGCCCGGCTGCCTCCCCAGCCCAGGACCAAGGAGGAGAGTACTAGAGCAAACTCAAATGCCAAGGCCCCTGCCAAAACCACCCCCTCTCGTGGCATCTCTGTCCCGTACGCTCAGCCCGGCTCCTTTAAGTTCCCCCACGAGGTTCTTGTCGCCCCAACCCAGTATGATTTGTTCATCCCTACCGGGACGAATTGGGTTAAAAAAGGTTAAGGCCTCTGCAGCTGAGCAGGGACTGTTCATCGTCTCCCGGAGGATCGACTCCATGCACCAAGGGACCCATCCACCTCCAGGTCTGGACAAACATCCCACAGGAGCTGCTCCGGCTGAGCCAGCTGCTCAGCCATTCTCTTCTTGCCCATACGCTGCTCCTCGCCGTCGGACCCAATAAAGGCTACACAGCCCCAGCAGCCAACATGGCGCATGCCTACGCCACCGGCCGCAGCGTGGAGACGCCTATCGGGAGCTCCCCGTCCATATCTGGAGCTCGCCATAGAAGGATGGGTAAGTTCAAGGGCCTGGTGGACACCGGCTGATGTTACCGCTATCAGAGCAGCCGGTGGGTTCACCAGTGGCCTAATCGGTGGCTTGCCCGCACATCTGGGGTGGAGACAAACCGCTACAGACGGAGCATCCGCCGGCCACGGTCAACAGCCCAGGACTCGAGCGCAGCTCACAGTCCGGCCCATCGCTCTAGACATCCATGTCAATCTCTGGGAAGAGACCTCATGAGTCAGTGGGTTAAACGACTCTGGTCTGGGATGGGTAAAGTCAGCCACGGATCATTGATTCCAATCGCCTTCGTTGCCTCCTCAATTTCCACAGGAAATCTGCTCTCCCTCCCCTTTTCCTTCTGTTTTTTTCGACCAGTAAAGGCGGAGGGCCAATTGGCTGACTGGCCCTCCCTGGATTAAAATCTGGGCCCATCCTGATACCGCAGCACTGTCAGGACAGGCCCTGTGCTAGGTGCTGCCGCACTACTCACCCATAAAACCGTTTGGGCACCCCAACAAGGTTGCTCTTCGTTTTCTGACTTATTCGCCCTTGGTCAGGCCTTTAAGGAAAGCGGTCTCGGGCGGCTGCACGTAGATAATTCGATCACAAAATTTAGCACCATCCAGCCTCCTGCATTTAGCCACCAAGGTCACGCAAGTGCAACTCCTTGCAAAGAAAACCCCTTCCTTTCCTTTGTGTGTACAAGGAATTTGCCTCTAATCGCCTGATTGCTTCCATTCCCCTCGGATGCACCCATCCTCCTCAAAGGTGCTTCCAAAGCCCCTTTGTGTTGCTGATTAAGCATGCATACCCACAATCCCCCCAGGACTCGGGCCGTTCCCTCCCCTCGAGGGCTCGACCTCAGCCTTGACGCACTCTTGATGACGCTTCTGAAGCTAATTTCACCAGGGCCTCACCTCCTGCCCTCCTGTCAAACAACTAAAGAGAGGAGTGTATGCCCCCCAGAGGGTTGCACTAAAGCAACCTTCACAGGCTGCAAAACAAGCCTTCTTCCTTCCCATACTAAATATAAACACTAACTCGACCCACCTCCCGCCATCCCACGAACTGAGCCTGGCGGGATTCGCCCCCCCTGCAACTCCTGGGAAAGGTATGTTTCAGTCCCTCTTTCCTACAGGTTCCCGTGGACTCCGATCACACGACATTCCACCCATGGAATGGCGCCAGGAGGAAACCAACCCCATCCCAGAGATGAACGCATTCTCTAGAGGATCCCGCTTCAGCGATCTCGACAGGAACGCCGCCAACGCTTCCAAAGACCCGGATGACCTGGGAGACGCTGAAGGCGACCACCATCCAGGCTCCTAGCTGCGGCGCCAGCAAGACCACCCCGACAACGAGAACCTCTGTGCAGCTCGCTTCGGCGATCATCACCACCAACTCAGCAACCACCATCCTTTGCCTGCTCTGCTGCCTCCTGCCGATGGCGCATCGGCCACCCCTGACGAAGCTTTCACCAGACCAACATCTGGGAGCAGTTTGCTGCAGCTGCCAACGCCTTCATCTTTCTGCCTGGGCCAGTACCTAGGAGTCGGGAGCCTGCTAAGCTCCTGCCTGCTCCTCGCCTGCTCGAGACTTCCTGGCGGAGTCTGGGCTGAGCCCCCTTCATGAATGCCTTCATCCATCAGGCAATTCTATGAGCGCTGACTGGGGACCCGTCGCCCAAACCCGGGCTGGCTTTCCTTGTCACCCAGACGGTCGCTAACCACGAGTCCAACACCTGCGCCGCATCGGGCGCAGCCGAACGGGGAACCAATTCGGGCCCGTTCGCCGCTCGCCAGTTGGAACTGCACACACATGGAGGACATTCCCCGTGTTGAACATCCTGCTCCCCAGGGGGCTGGTTCTGGACCCGCGGGAGAGGACGCGACTACATCCCCGGCCGACTCCCTGCCGGAACTCTTTGCCTCCTCAGTCGCCTCACCATTGTCCTACCCCAGGCTCCACCTCGGGAGCCCGGACGCCGGGCCAGCATCCGCCCTGCCTTCGACTCCTGTCGGAGCGACGCGGTCGCCTTCCTCTCCTCAAGCGGAGTTCGCCTCCTCGCAACTTCCCTAGTGGGGTCCCCGGACTCGCCTCTACAATGCTAAGACTATTGGCCGGCTGGCCTGTGCTCCCTGCGAAGTCCATCAACTCTACCTCCACCGCTCTGGATGCCCTGGCCTCCGAAGCAGCAGGAACTTTCTCTCACAAGCGACCCTGAACAATCGTGTCGGCTATTGATTATTTGTTGTTGTTGCATCACCAAGGTTGTGAGAATGTACATAATATGTGTTGTTTTAATCTTTCTGATAATTCCCAGTTGATTCACATGAAAGTCGTGAGCTGCAAGAAGTTGTATCTAATCTGAAGTATGATGTTTTGCCCCATTGGTGGTCAGCCCTCTGGAGCTGGCTGCCGGGAGGATGGTTGAGTGCTATTGTACAGCTCTGCATTGGTTTAATTGTATGCCTTGTTATCGGATCTTGTTTCGTTCAATGCGTGTCTAATATTGCCTGTAACGTGTAGGAAACCCTCGTGATTTCCCTTATCCCTCAAGCAACCAAGTTCTAATGTTGCACAAGCAGCTTGGTCAGCTTGACCATACGACGGAGGAGACGAAGCCGCCTTTAAATCGCCCTTAGCATTTCTCGCCCCTCGCTTTCTAAAATGCAAAAGGAGGAGATGTAGTAGTGCACTGCCGACCTCGCAGTGCCGTAGTAGAACGTTGGCACGCCAACGACTCCGGGCGGCTCCAGCCGTTGCATCGCACTCCCCACTCCTCATCCCCCATGAGTCACAGGTCGTGAACTGTCTGGCTCAATCACCGGGCTAGGGGACAATGATCTTGCCCCAGGTGAGGATGATTAGGCTCCAGAGCTGCAGCGTCGCTCTTCTCCGCCAAGACGTAGCCAGATGAGATCATGCATCACCTGATGATCTCCGACCTCCGCTCTCCGAACTCCCCCAGTCCTCCCTCCTAAGCGCCCCGATAGAGTAACAATAAAGGTGCCAGGAACCCGGCAGACGAGATTCGCTAGGAACACGGACCTCGGTCTCCCCGCTGCTGGCGATCTCCACCAGATGTTATCTCCGTCTGCGTCGCTCACTTACGCTGACCGCTGTGGAGTGGACTACAGACCGCGTCGCTCCGGCTGGTGAGGGGTCGAAGAGCAGAGCTGAGCGGGCGGCGGCGGGCGGCCCGCTCCCGGGTGGGAGCCTGGGGTAGGGACAGTGGTGAAGGCGACTGAGGCAGCAAAGAGTTCGGCAG
This sequence comes from Sphaerodactylus townsendi, assembly GCF_021028975.2. NCBI lineage: Eukaryota > Metazoa > Chordata > Lepidosauria > Squamata > Sphaerodactylidae > Sphaerodactylus > Sphaerodactylus townsendi. The sequence goes on from NC_059437.1 coordinate 36,082,910, forward strand.
GGAGTCGGGCGGGAATGTAGTTAAAGCGTCCTCTCCCGCAGGTCCAGAACCAGCCCTGGGGAGCAGGATGTTTCGAACACGGGAATGTCCTCCATGTGTGTGCAGTTCCAACTGGCGAGCCGACGAATGGGCCCGGTCGGTTCCCCGTTTGGTTGCGCCAGTGATGCGGGCGCAGGTGTTAGACTTCGTGGTTAGCTGACAGTCTTGGTGACAAGGGAGAGCCAGCCGGGAGGGTTTGGACGACGGGTCCCCAGTCGGCTCATAGAGCATCTGATGGATGAGGCATTCATGAAGGGGCTCAGCCCAGACTCCGCTTAGGAAGTCTCCCGGGTGCTTTGCAGACGGGGAGCAGGCAGGAGCTTAGCAGGCTCCGACTCCTGTGGGTACTGGCCCAGGCAGAAAGATGAAGACGCTGGCAGCGGCAGCAAATTGCTCCCAGATGTTGGTCTGCGAAAAGCTTCGCCAGGGGTGGGCCGCATCGCCATCGGCAGGAGGCAGCAGAGCAGGCAAAGGATGGTGGTTGCTGAGTTGGTGGTGATGATCGCAAAGAGAGCGGCACAGAGGTTCTCGGAGTGTCTCGGGTGGTCTTGCTTGGCAGCAGCAGCTGAGGCCTGGCTGGTGAGTCGCCTTGACGCCTCCCCAGGTCATTCGGGTCTTTGGGCGTTGGCGTGGCGTTCCTGTCTGGGATCGCTGGGCGGGATCCTCTAGAGAGATGCTCCATCTCTGGGTTGGGGTTGGTTTCCTCCTGAGGCCATTCCATGGGTTGGCCTGTCATGGCGTAATCGGAGTCCACGGGAACCTGTAGGAAGAGGGACTGAAACACACACCCCTTTCCCAGGTTACTGCTCGGTCCCGCCAGGCTCAGTTCTAGAGCGGATGGCGGGAGATTGGGATCGAAGTTAGTGTTTAGATTTAAATATGGAAGGGAAGAAGGCTTATTTTGCAGCCTGTGAAGGTTGCTTTTAATGCAATAACCCTCCTGGGGGCCGCCTACACTCCTCTTTCTTTAGTTGTTTGACAGGGAGGGCAGGAGGTAGGCGCCCCTGGTGGGAATTGGCTTCAGAGCCGTCATCAGGGTGCGCGTCAAGGCGAGGGTCCGAGCCTTGAGAGAGGAGGGAACAGGCGAGGTCCTGGGGATTGTGGGTATGCATGCTTAATCAGCAACACAAAGGGGGCTTTGGAAGCACCTTTTGGGGGGATGGGTGCATCCGGGGATGAAGCAATCCGGCAATTAGAGGCAAATTCCTCGCACACACAAAGGAAAAAAGGAAAGGGGGGGTTTCTTTGCAAGGGAGTTGCACTTTACCGTGACCTTGGTGGCTAATGCAGGAAGCTGGATGGTGCTAAATTTTGTGATCGAATTATCCCGAAGGGGTTGCCGCCCGCGAGACCGCTTCCTTAAGAGGCGGCCCGAGCGTGGCAAACACCACCCACCCAAATCTTGAGAGGATCTGTGTTTGCAGCAACCCCTTGTGGGTATTAGGGGCATAATGGCGGCAGCCCCTTTAAACTGGGGCCTGTCCTGACAGTGCTACGGTATCAGGACGGGCCCAGATTTTAATCCAGGGAGGGCCAGTCAGCCAATTGGCCCTCCCGCCTTTACTGGTCGAAAAACAGAAGGAAAAGAGGAGGGGAGAGGGAAACAGTTTTCCCGCGGAAATTGTAGAAAATAATTTCGAGGGCAAGATTGGGATCAATCGACCTGTGACGCTCTCTTACCCGGCCCCAAACCAGAGTCGCTTTGACCTGACTCATGAGGTCCCTTCCCCAGAGATTGACATGGATGTCCAGAATGATGGGCGGACTGTGAGCTGCCGCCGAAGTCCTGGGCTGTTGACCGTGAGCGGGCGGATGCTCTGGCTCAGCTGTTTGTCTCCCCACCCCCCAGATGTGCGGGCAAGCCTCGGTCGGCCACTGGGTCGGGCCACCGGCTGCTCTGATGACAGTAACATCAGCGCCCGGTGTCCACCAGGCCCTTGAACTTACATCCTTCTATGGCGAAAGCTCCAGATATGGACGGGAGCTCCCGATAGGCGTCTCCACCGCTCAAGCGACGGTGGTGTAGGCGCTGCGCCATGTTGGCTGCTGGGGCTGCGTAGCCTTTATTGGGTCGGCAGCTGGCAGCGCATGGGGCAAGAGAATCAGCTGAGCGCAGCTGGCTCCGGCGGGCAGCTCCTGTGGGATGTTTGTCCAGACCTGGAGGTGGATGGGTCCTTGGTGCGTGGAGTCGATCACTCCGGGGACGGCGATGAACAGTCCCTGTTCAGCGGCAGAGGCTCTTTGGCAGCACTAGCCCAATTGTCCCGTAGGGATGGGCTCGCCATCCTGGGTTGGGGTGACAAGAACCTCGTGGGGAACTTAAAGGAGATGGGCTGGGTGCATGCGCAGCCGCAGATGCCACGAGAGGGGTGGTTTTGGTAGGGGCCTTGGCGCTTGGGTCTGCTCTAGTACTCTCCTCCTTGGTCCTGGGCTGGGGAGACGCCTCGAGGCGGGAGTTTCCCGACGGGCAGTCGTTTCTCCAATGGAAGCCCCTTCTGGCAACGTGGGCACCGGTTTTAGGTGGCCTTCTCCTCCTGGGGAGGACCCTCCCTCCATCCCGGGTTGTAGGCCCCACCGGGCTGCCTACACTCCCTTCGAAGTGTCCGGTCTGCCGCGAAGTTAAAGCAGTCATCCTGAGACTGTCTCCCCACCGGTGGAGAGTGCTGCGGCGCAGGAGGCTAGCTTGGTGGGCGTGAGGACCCGATGTCCTGCGCAAGCCTTAAGCATGTCGGCCAGTTCAGGATTTTTGCCCAGGCCCGCGGATTGCTCTTGGCGGCACTGCGGGAAGCCGTTCTCTTTTAGGCATGAGGAGCTCGCTTTGGGCCTCCTCGCTATCTACCTGCCTCTTGGAGCTTCCTGGAGCCTGTTCACAAATTCGGCATAGGGCTCTTGGGTTTTGCCGGATGGAGGAGAAACTCTGGGTTGGCTGGCGGCATTGGGGACTTTGACAAATGCCTTATAGGCGACTCAGAGGCGACCGTAAGGGTGGCCTCAGGCAGGACAATCTGATCGTTGGGATTGGCAAAAGCATCGAAGCCGTAAAGCTGAGCTGGCGGTGTAAGCTCGCCAGAGGTGGCTGCTCTGTTGAAGCATTGCTGGCGGAACTCACTTTCCCAGACCACAAATTGCGCGGGGCTCAGGAGCATGCTAAAGGTGGTCTTCCAGTCATCTGGAACCATTAGGTGGTTCCTTGGCGATGGCTTCCAGCATGCCTCTCACGTAGGGGCTAGTGACTCCTCGTCCGCATTGCTTTGGCGGAGCTCGGTAAGGATATTATAGCTCAGGGGGCGGTACTTTCGACAACCCGCCGAACTATGCCATCCTCCTCGGTATCTGTGAAGTGGATGGGGCACAATGCAAGAATATCGGCGTCGTCTTCCGTCAGGGTTTCTTTCTTCTGCAGATCGTGGCTAATAATGCTCTGCGAGAGTTTTGAAACCAGCGCCATTAGCGCGGGCGCTGACGGAGGTGCAGTGGCTTCGAAAATGAAGGCGAAGCAGAGGGGCGGCCGAGCCGCTGAGAGTTTGAATTGGGTGAAGGAGCGAGGGGGGCAGAAGGAGGACAGGCGTCCAATTTAGTGGATAGAGAAAATTCCGGGGTTGAAATTGAAGGTGAAAGATCGAAGGAGGGCGGCCTACAGCAAGGGAGCCGTAGGTCTGCAGGCTGATGGCGACAAAACATTGTCTCCATCGCCAGTAGCAGCTTATTATCGGCGCTACAGGCTTCCAGCGAAGAGTGCGCCCGATGTTTTCCCAGTCCTTAAGATTCAATGTCCCCCCCCTCTGGGTACCATGGACACTGAGCTTCAATCTCCTCAACCAATTTAGCAGCTCCCTTCTCTTCTGGGGACCCTGCCGCATTTCGTTAACGCTTTCAGTTCGCCAACGTGCGTGGCATAAGCCCTCCGTTTGCAAGCTCCCATACGCACCGGTGTTCCGTCGGCCGAGAGAGTGTCCTAGGACGCGTGTCTCTGGATGCGCCGATCCAGGAGGACAGGCGATACCAAACGGTGGTCCCTGGATGCGCCGATCCAGCGGACTTCTGGTATCGCTGACCCTTCCCCAGGCGACGGTGAGCAGGGTGGAGGTTCGAGGATTCCCGGGTTTCGGCACCAGCTTGTAGTCGACCACGCCGGTCAGCGTAAGAACGCAGACGAAGACGCGGAGATAACATCTGGTGGAGATCGCCAGCAGCTGGAGACCGAGGTCCGTGTTCCTAAGCGAAGTCTCCGTCTGCCGGGTTCCTGGCACCTTTTATTGTTATCCTATTGGGGCGTAGGGAGGGAGGACCGGGGAGTTCCGGGAGAGCGGAGGTCGGGAGATCATCATGTGATGCATGATCTCATCTGGCTACGTGCGGAGAGGAGCGTACGCGTCTGAGCCTAATCCTCACCTGGGGGCAAGACCATTGTCCCTGCGCCCGGTGATTGAGCCAGACAGTTCATGACCCGTGACTCATGGGGGGATGAGGAGTGGGGGTGCGATGCGACCGGCAAGGCCGCAGGTCCGTTGGCGTCCCAACGTTCTACTACGGCACTGCTGGGTCGGCAGTGCACTACTACAAGACTTTATGGCCCTCATGGTCTCTTTCAGCTCTATGAACTATCCACAGAAATGCAGTCATTTCCCATAAACTTATTTTTGTAATTTTAAGAATAATTTGTTCTGAATGTCTTTGTCTTTAAGGTGGAGTTTTGAAGCAGCTAAGAAAGCAAGGTATATAAAATTCTGGGTGGCATAACTGTGAAGTTTTTGGGGATCGTGACTATAGGCACTGTTCTGAATTGCCTCAAAATGTGCTTGTACTCAAACGATACGAAGAGAGCTTCTATTCTGAACTCTGTACTGCCCCATCTCCATAGATAGTGGCAATGGAGGCCCCTCCTCTGGCCCATTCCTCCTTTCCCCGGGAACTTGGAAAGTGTCCACCCCTGATGTGAACTATCTCTGGGATTTCGTATAAGTAATACGGATGGACTGTCAGATAACAACTCACAAAAATGTGACCTGAATTATAAAACTAATCCATATGCAAAATCAAATGACATTCAGTAACAATAGATTATGTTTGGTCTTTATTCTGGCACCTTGCTAGGTGGTCTCATTTGCATGACTAGCAAGAGGGACAGCAAGAGAAGGCAGTGACTTAACAGATATAAGCATGATAGGGATGTTGTATAGCCGAAATAATTAGCAGATCTTCCCGCAGAAACAGGACTGTCCCAATCAGTGTTTCTGTGGCCAGTGTTTCTACCAATTACATCTGTGGTTCAGTGGTTTGAGGAAGGTTTTCATGGTATTGCATGAGGAAGGATGGGTCCCAGTCATCTGAGATAGTGGGTTATCTTGGGCTGCCCTTGCTTTGCTTGTACAGAATAAACAGGACCAGCCTCACTGATGGAATAGCAGCAAAAGCTTCCCTCTCCAATATGCAGGGCACCTCCCTTGCAGGGGCGGGGCCAGAGGCAAACATGTTGCGTGTGCCCTCTGGCAGGCAGGCAGGCAGGCAGGCAGGGAGGGAGGGAGGGATAGAGGTGGAGGCTCCTTTTAAACTTAGGCAGTTTGTCAATTTGGGAGAGGCACAGTTATACACAGAGACATGCTTTCCACTGAAACCATGGTGGAACTGCATGATAACACCAAATGAAGGAAGGATAAAGGAAATTATTGTAATGAACACAATAGCCCAAATTCAGGTCTTAAACTACATGATAATTAATAGTTAAATAGGTTTTAAGGGTGGCTGACTATAAGACCAACCTGAGCTACCTTGGGCGAAAATAAATTTTGCTGCCTTTACCCCACAATCTTCTCAATATTGGTATGTCAGGAATGGGTGGAATCCCCTCTGAGGAAGCTTTCATGATTGCAGACTCCTTCCTGTATGCTATTAAGTGAACTGTGCAAGGAAAATAGGTTGGTTTGGGAAATTTGTGTGAGAGCGTGCATGCGTGTTTGTAGAGTTATATTTGCATCTTGCCCCTGGACTACAAACATAGCATTTATACTACACAACAGTGCCCCTGCACCACCAAGTTTACATAGTGCCTCACCAGTCACATATGGCCCCACTCACCATATTGTGCCAGTGTAGTTTTACATACCAGCTCCTGGGGCAAACAACTGAGAAAGGCTGCCAATTTCACACCCTGCTTGTAAACACCCAGAAGCATCTGGCTGTGTGATGTTAGAAACAGGATGCTGACTTACATGAACATTTGACATGATCCATCAAGGCAATTTTTATGTCTTGATGCTTCATTTCAAATGCAGATGTTTCGCACAGAATGCAGTTTCTTGCTCTCAGCATGCGAAGCTGACTTACACTGTCAGATTATTGGTCTGTGTAGTCCACTGCCACCGATTCTGACTGGCAGCTTGCCCTCCAGGGCCTCAAACCGAGAGAAATCTTTTCCAGCTCTGCAATCGTTTTAATGGAAGACACATGCCGGGGATTGAATTGCATGCTTTCAGTATGCAAAATGTGAGCTCTGCTACTGAGCTATGGCCTCTCCCCATACTAAAATGTAGCGAGTGCAAACTAATCAAGAATGGTGAGGACAGTTGACCCCGTCAGCGTTAGAGCTGTGTGTTTGCAAATTTCATGGTAAAAATATTTGGGAGAAGAGACCAAGCAGGAGAGCATAGCTTGCTGATATTTTGAAACTAGGAAGCTGAAGAGGAGCCCAGAAAACATTGCGGCTGGCCTTGTCAAACTGTCTGTCTGAGAAGAAGTGCAGGAGTTGTGGCTTTGATCAACAGTGTGTTCAGGGACCTTGGATGCAGACTAGCTAAGAGAAAGCAAGATTAGAAAAGGAGATGGTATGTTTCGCTTCCAATATACATTGGCTTCATTAAATTCCTCTCCTAGCATACAAGATTCTTGCATCTGACTATATGCGGGCAGTTTTGAAATGGCTGGAAAATCCGATCTAAGGTAGAGTGGTACATCTTCCTGCTATTTTGGAGGAAACAGATTTTCCAGTCCCATTTCAAATTGGACTCAGATGTGGGTTTAGGACTGAAAGAGCCTTGGTTACTCTGGCTGACAAATGACTGAGGAATACACCCCTGCTTAGTCTGCTGGACTTCTCAGTGCCTTGTGATACCATTGTCCATTGAAGTCTTCCGGATAGGCTAGCAAAATTGATGGGGCAATGTCACCACGAGTTAGTGGTTCTGTTCTTACCTGTTACCATTTTCAAAAGGTGGTGTGTGTGTGTGTGGGGGGGGGGGCTGCTGTTCAGCCACACCATTATGGGGTTCTTTGGGGCTTTCTATTCTGCAATCCATGCTGCTTAACATATACATGAAACTGATGAGAGATTTGTTGAGGGGTTTGGAAGGAGGTATCACCAATGTATGGATGGCATCTAGTTCTGCTTCTCTCTAACAGCTAAGTCAAGTGGGCTCATGGAATAAATGCATACAGAAAGTCCTGGCATGGAAAACAACCAGTAGACTAAAGCTCAAACTAAACGAGATTGAGGAAAAGCCTTTAGGAAGATTGGATAGAGGATTGAAGAGTCTTGAGGGTGAAGAAGGAGGAGTTGGTGGATAGAGCCCAGACATAGGGAGCAAACAACAGAACAGCTTAAAGATACATAGCGCCCCCCCCCCATTGTCCAGAAGTCATTTATTCCAACAAGTATAACGCAGCTTTATGTGTGCGTGCTACTTGATGGAATGTAGTTTTGCTTATTGGCTGGTTAGCAACCCTACACAAAGCCTACCCACCTGACTCTGCTGGTTTTTCCTCCTTTCTCACCTATGCATCTCAAATGCATCTCAAATCCTCTATTGTATTACCACATTCTATTTTATCTTCCACTCATGAAATTGCATGGCCATTGTTCTCTACTAACCTTTTCACCCTCTTACCTAAAATAGTGGAGTTAGTCATGACTGATGAGATGTGTCAGAAGAGATGCACACTGGATGCTACTGCAACTGAACACCACCATGTGAAAGAAGCAGGATCCTTTTGGCGCCTCCAAAATCATGGCTTGCAAAAAATTTGGGAATTGCTGGATGAGATGGAACCCCTTCAAGGAGAGATGTGTGCAAAAAGTGCCATTGGATCTGGGGACTGGAGAACAGGCAACAATGCTTTTGGTGGAGAGACTGCCGTGACAACTGAGTATGATTACCAAGGAGAAGGAAAGGTGATTCATTCTCTAAGGAGCTTGCTGCTGTAGCTGCCTGGAGCAGTTCCCAAAAGTAATTATCATTGAGGAGCTACTGCTAATTAAAGGAATTGGTACCCACTGAAGCATTTGGCAGCAACAACATTGTTTGTCCAATTCCAAGCTCAGTATGAGGGAAAGACCTAATTGCTGAAGCTGCTGGACATCCGAAGTGGATCTAGTCCAGAAAGTCTGTGTATGGAAAAGATGTTCTTCTTTCTATTAAAGGTTCCCCATGGTCTCTTTCTCTGTCCTTCTTCAGTGTTTCTTCTCCTAAACCTGCTGATCTGGGATTTTCTGACAGCCGTGCTTCGCCACCAACTGGGTTAGAGTCGTGGTTTAATGGTAGAGCACATTCATTGCATGTAAAATGTCCCAGGTTCAGCCTCCAGCATCTCCAGTTAAGAGCAATGTGCAAGACCTAAGCCCCTGGGGACATGTTACAGTTACAGCAGACAATATTGATCTTGATAGACCATTGGTCTGACTAAAGTAGCCTCATGTGTTCGATAGGCCGTGGGGTGTAGTGATTAGAATGTGTGAGACAAAGGTTTGAATCCCCACTGTACCATGGAATGTTGCTGGGTGACCTTGGGTCAGTCACACTCCCATCTTAACCACCTAGCTTGTGATGATAACATGGAGGAGATGAGAATAATGTAAGCTACTTTGGCTCCCCACTGGGGAAAAATCCAGGGCATAAATGAAGCAATTCCCTTCACCTCTTTTTGTTGTTGTTGCAGATATATCATTTGCATCTGGACATGTACAAATGGCAGAGTTGCACAAGATCACGGGCAGTCTGTGTGACTGAATTATTTCAGATGAGGTTCTTTAATCCCAAACTTCACATATAGAGAGTTGGTGTGGTGTAGTGGTGAAGAGCAGTGGGCTCTGATCTGGGGAACTGGGTTTGACTCCACATCAGTGGTGGACTTTACTCTGTAAACCAGGTTTGTTTTCCCACTCTTCCACATAAAGCTTGCTGGGTGATCTTGGGCTAGTCACAGTTCTCTCAGAACTCTCTTGGCCTCACCTACCTTCCAAGGCATCTGTTGTGGGGAGAGGAAGGGAAGGAGTTTGTTAGCTGCTTTGAGACTCCTTACAGTTGAGAAAAGCGAGGTATAAATCCAAACTCTTCTTCTACATTGGTTTCATTCCAGCGGATGGACTGAAGCCATGGTGGGCAGTCCTCCTTTTCAATGCTTGGCACATTGGATTTTCATATTTTAACATCGACCACATTTATTTATTTGAGGCTCTTTTAATCTGGCTTCCTTTGATAACAGACTCAGGCTTCTTGTATGTCAATTCTTTGTTCTGCATTGTACTTTGCACAATTGGGAGCTGCAAATTGTGTTGCGAGTAATTGAGTATTTTTGCATACTTATATGGTAATGTGAACACTCAGGTGATCATTAACGCCCAAAGAAAGTGTGACTGGAAATGGGACTTTACTTGGAAACTCATTATGCTGTGTTTTCATACAAGTGTTGCCAATATATAATTAAGTTTGTGTTGTGTTTAAGTGGTATATTCGTTATAATCGGAGAGTCAGTTGTGCTTTCTCTTTTTTTGCTTTTCAACTTTTTCCTCCCTTTGCTTTTTGTTAGCTGTCAAAGAAGGACAAATGTTCACTGTTACATGTCAGCTTCTGTCAAACTCTGACTCCTGCTGGAAAGTCTTTGGATGCTGAGAGTGTTAATGCTGAAGAAGATATTTGCAGGATAGAAGTTACTCATGCCAAGAATATTCAGAGACTATCAAAATCAGAATTGAATTTTGAGCAGAATTTGCTGGAGCAACCTCTCAAGGCCTCTTTGGGGAAAAGTGGTATTTCTTCTGCTAGACTGGGACTTTGACCAGGTGTGTGTGTCTTTTCTCTCTCTCATCTTTTCTGCACAGCACAAATATAATGCCTTGAAGACATTATAAAAAGTGTTTTGGGGAGGAACTCTGCACAGCTCTCTCCGGCAAAATGTTTCCAGGTTGTTTTATTTCTCCCAACCCAGGTTTTTCAAAAATCACTAAGGCCCCTTCCGCACACGCAAAATAATGCGTTTTCAAACCACTTTCACAACTGTTTGCGAGTGGATTTTGCTATTCCGCACAGCTTCACAGAGAACTGAAAGCAGTTTGAAAGTGCATTATTCTGCATGTGCGGAATGAGCCTATACTAGTGTCTTTTTTTTCCTGCCCAGTAATTTTAAATCTCTGGCTGATTCCGCATGGGCCAAAAACAGCAGTGTGAAAACAGTGTGAAAATGGTGTAAAACGGTGTAAAACGGTTTATATTGTTTTCACACTGTTTTCACACCGCTGTTTTTGGCCCATGCGAAATCAGCCTCTTACTTTCATTTTCACCACTCACTCACAGCCGCCATTTTGTGCTGCTGCAGAAATTCTCACCGCCTATTTGGTGAAGGTTTCTCATGGAGGTTTTCTCTGTTGGAGTTTACTACACAGAGAAGCAGCCTATACACTGATTAAAAGAGTAAAAGGTAAATGTTTATTAGGAAGTACATGTAGGATAGGAAAGAGGGAACAATAGCATGCTGCTATCTTGCTAGCTAGGAAGAGTCTCTGCAACTAACTTCTGAAAAGAAGCAGGTATTGGAGCTGAGTATCAGTTTAAGGACAGACAAGAGGTGATACAAAAGGATGGAGGGGTCACTAATTTTACATCTGACCACTTGCCCACCCCTGCTGGGTCTTCTTAGTTCCTTTGCACATTAGACATTGCTACATCCAATATCCTCTCCTATATCCAACATCCTCATCTGCGTATGATTTCACAGTAAAAAGTACATGACTAAGGTTTGTTTGGCCTGACGATCCTGCAAATGTGTCATTTCTTCTTTTTCAATTATTTTGAGGGAGCTATCTGTGATTCTTATATCATGACATTGTAGCTTCACAGACAGCTCCCTCAAAACAAAAGGCTGATTCCGCACACGCAAAATAATGCACTTTCAAGCTGCTTTCACAACTGTTTTTGCCATTCCGCACAGCTTCAAAGAGCCCTGAAAGCAGCTTGAAAGTGCATTATTCTGCGTGTGCGGAATCAGCCAAACAAAAAGAAAAAACAACACATGCATGAGATCTCCCGGCAAAACAAACTTTCGACAATACATAAAACAAACTTTATTCATGTACTTTTAACAGTGAAATCGTGTGTGGATGAGCTGCTAGTAGACAGAAACTCCATGGGAAATCTTCACCAAATGGCCAGAGGGGCGGAGAATCCCTGCAGCAGCACAAAATGGTGGGCACAACAAAATGAAACTGACAAGCTTCAGTCAGCTAGTGGAGGGGAGGCAGGAAAAAGTCTTGCTTTCCCTGGCAACATTTTTTTTGGTCTGTGCAGATAAAAAAAGACAAAACTTTTTAAAACATTTGCAAGATGTTTATTTGTGCTGTGCAGAAAGTACCCCCTCCCAAAACACATAATCCTTTAACCTGTTCTGACTCAGGTCCTTTAATCTGTTCTAACTCAGGTCCACTGAGTCTAGTTGATCAGAGAAAGGCAGAAGTTCACAATTCTATGATTTATATTGGCCAATTTGGGCTTCATATTCCCTGCCAAGTGATTGTTTCTCTCCAAGTCTCCCCTGTTCCTTTTCCCGCAGGGAGAGAAGGTAAGTGTGGGGAAAGAAAATGGAGGTGCCTCCATGCGGAGGTTCCTCCGTGGACTGTGGGTGCTCTGGTACCACTCACACCTCAGTGTGCAAATGGCCCCAGGGTCCACCAGCATCATATATGGCGGTGGGAAGCTGCTGTAGGGGCCCGTGTGGAATCCGCCTGAGTTAATGCAGCCCATGGTGCCTTTGTGCCTGAGTTTTCGGTTACAGGGCTCCTGGTTCAAGCTTCATGGTATAGTGGTTAAGAGCAGTGGACTCTAATCTGGAGAACCAGGTGTGGTTATCCACTCATCCACATGAGTTGCAGATTCTTATCTGGTGAACTGGATTTGTTTCTCTGCTCCTACTCATGCTAGGTGACATTGGGCTAGTCACAGTTCTCACAGAACTCTCTCAGACCCACCTACCTCACAAGGTGTCTGTTGCAGGGAGAGGAAGTGAGAGGAGTTTGAAAGATGCCTTGAGCCAATTTACAGGAGAGAAAGCCAGGGCATAAATCCAAACTCTTCTTCTGCAGAATCCCTGGAGTTACATTTTCTTTGGCATTTCCATACCAGTAAAGATGCAAGCAGTGGAATGACACCGGAATGACATCTCTGCGATGCGGACAGTCATTTCAGTTCATCATGAGACAAGCTTCTGTTTACCTATCTCCAACAACAAGCACTTCAGAAGAAAGAACTACATCTTTAAACATCAAAGGAAATGAAGGTAACAAAGAAAGTACACCAAGGCCAGGAAATTCAGCATATACAAACTGTGAAGTTGTCTGGCAAAGCTTTCAACATCCACGCAGAGATGATTATTCTGATTGCTTATTGACTGCATGTATCTCATAAGCCAACTGTAGCCCTTTCCTGAAAATTTGGACCAGGCTACAGCTTTGACAATCAATCAGAAAATCAGCTGGGGCAGTTTTAGGCTTTGAGGGGAGTAGGGGAGTAGTGGAGTAAAAGTCAAAAAGCAAGGGTGTTTCTTCCCTCACCAGTTTTACCTTTCGCTATATACCTTAGGTAAACAGGCAGTGTTTGTGCTGAATTCAAACCCTTAATTTTGCTTTAGTCCTGACACATTCATAGGCGTTTACTTTTTGGGTCTTCATTGTAGCCCATTGTAGTCTTGGCCCATTGATTCAAAGGGCTCATTTCCCAGGCCCCATGTGGGTACCAGAATTTTGGTTTAACCAATGTTTGGATTTCCCATATGCCTTTGAGGTTGAATTACTATAATGTGTTTTGCTTGTATGTTTGGGCTGCTTTGGAAGGTGCCTTGCCAAATCAAATTGCATTCCAAACTTCTCCAATGTTCTTCTTTGCAAACATTGATATGCAATGATCTCCTGAAATTCCCTTAAACATTTGCTGAACATTCATAATATTTCATATTTAAGATCCTTGATTTCAATATTTATTGTTCATTAATTTATTTGGAAAATTTTGCGCTTCCTCTCCAGGAAACCTGCCTAAGGCACCTGACAAAATAAAACGCAATGATAGTAAATGTCATTAGTGTAAAATTGTCACAGTTTATACTGTAACCAGCAGCCTCCAATATGTGTGTTATGAGCAGTCAAGTTGTTTCCAACTTATGGTGACCCGTTCAATTAATGACCTCAAATATGTCCTATCACCATGGTGGCGAACCTTTGGCACTCCAGATGTTATGGACTACAATTCCCATCAGCCCCTGCCAGCATGGCCAATTGGCAGGGGCTTTTGGGAATTGTAGTCCATAACATCTGGAGTGCCAAAGGTTTGCCACCACTGTCCTATCATAATACTTTAAACAATGCTTTAAAATAGTATAGCCTGAAATACTTTTTTTTTTTAAAGTTCAGGTGTTTGGGAATGTTTGGAATCAGATCATAGGTCATTCTACAATGCTTTCCCACACATGTCCCTCTTCCAGCCCTGCCTGCTTAAAGATAAATATATAAACTTATAAACCAGTTGTCTGTTGATTAAGAATAAATTCTTCATAGTTGAGAACCTTTTTTGGGGTGTGTGTGTGTCTGTTTCTAGTTATTGAGCATCTGTGTAGCTCAGGCGTCTGCCACTTGCGGCTCTCCAGATGTTCATGGACTACAAATCCCATCAGCCCCTCCCAGCATGGCCAATTGGCTCTCCAGATGTTGATTCTGGAGAGCCGCAGGCTGCAGACCTCTGGTGTAGCTTGTCAATTTCATTTCGAATGCCCAACCTCATAGATGTGTTTCTATTCAAAGTAGGATGCTGAATGCTTTATCTGGCTGCTTCCATACCCCATATTTTCATGTATCTGCCATGGAAGCAATGATGGAGATCAAACTTGCCTCCTCTACAGCCTAAAAACGCCCCCTTTTCCTTTCCCAGGTGGGACATGTTCTACAGTTGAGACTACAGTATGTTCTAGAACTGTTAAAACTATTTATCCTCTTTCGCTTTGTAGAAAGTACTTCTGTTTTTGTTGTCTTTTTAACAGTCTCCTCTTAAATGTCCTTGGGTTTTCTGCAAAGTCCTGAACAAAAGAAGAGCTCTGCATGTCAGGCTAGTGGTCCATCTAGTTTAGCATACCGTTTCACACAATGGCTGGCCAGTGTCTCTAAAGAGCCAACAAATGGAGCTTAGAAGGGAAGGCATTCCCTGCCTCCTAGCACTGGTATCCAGAAGTATACTTTCTCTGGATGCAGAGATTCTTTAATAGATGTCATAGCTTATAGCTGTTGATGATGGGACTATGCTCCATGAATTTGCCAATATCTTCTTTTACAGCTGTGGAAAACAAAAGAGACGGGGGATCTGGAGGAATGTTGCCAACTGTGCAGGCACAAAAGGAGAATATACAGCCTAATTTAGGGGATTTCATGATGACCTGAAGCCCAGTCATCAAGTGGTTTTAACCTCCCAGAACAGCCACCGTATCAAATGCTGCTGCTGGGTTGATGCAAAACAGCTTGTTATGAATTGTGAGCAAGACTTGGATATGATCAGAAGGCATGACTCACTCAAAATGAGCATTTTGAACAAAGTAAGTTTGAAAGTTGATCGCTATTTCTATGGGGCTTTTTTTTTTTGCAAAGTTCTCAGCATCCCTGTGTGGCTCCATCACTCATAATGTGGCTGGAGACACCACTAAACTTCATAGCTTTAGAACTTTGGAAAGAGCTTTTGCCTGCTTGTTATCCTCCGACTATTATAAAGAGAGCTTTCATGTGCACAAAAATGTGCTCAGAGCTAAATGAGTCAGCTTCCTATTCCTCTTTGCTGTCTCCCTTTCTTAAATGTACTGGCTGCTGCTACTGGTAGAGGCAGGCGTTGGTTTGCAGTGGATGTGCCAACCAGCTGGGAAACAATGGCATATGAATGTGTTGGTCAGGAAGAGCGGGTAGAATTTCCCTGCCTCCTTCCCCTTGGACAATCTGTGAATGTAGGTCCTAGGATGCATGAGATTTGAATGTCAGCTGACTTAGGAACAACATCTCCCAGAAGGTTCTGGTGACGAAGGAGGAGGAAATAAACAGGTTGATGTATGAGAATTATAAACAATCAGAATAGGATTTGGGATAACCTGCGCCATTTCCAGTCTTTAGACATGGCATGCCCAATTGCCCACACATCAGCCGTTGAAAAGAACCAGTCCTTGCTTGGCAGTACTGGGATTTTCCAACACCAACACCATGCTCCATCATGCACATAAGATTTGGGCTAGGTGAATGTGGAATTAAACCCAAACTTGCTTTTTGGATGCTTGGCCAGAAGCAGAAAAGGGAAAAGAACTGACACGCTCCACTCTTTTGTGTATCTCGGAACATACACAGCCACAGACTCAAGTGGAAGCAGCTTATGATGTTTCCCTTCTAAGATGACCAACTGCTTGCAGGTGTTGCCCTCCTCTGTTAGTCACACTGAATTGTAAAATTTCTGTCCAGCTCTATAATCCTTTCAGGTCATGTACTAATGGGTTTTAAGGTGGGGTGGGGGCACAGTTGTTGTACAGAGAATGATAAATGACTGTATGGTGGGGCTAACGAAGGGGTGGATTATTGGGTTATAAATCAATTGAGTGAATCTGAAGAAATTGCAGACCCCAAGGCCTGAATACCAAGATGATGTTTGGGAATATTTTGACTGGGAGGGGGCAGTCAGCTTCTGCGGCTATTCACCAATGTCCATTACTATTTCTACATATAGAAACACTGAAAAATGTACATATTGAATTTTTTTAAAATTGTGCTATTTCTTTTTCCCTCTCTTTGATTATTTGGGGGTTCCAAATAAGGCATTCTTTTATGATTTGTAGCATAGAGGGGAAGGAATGAATTATGAGAATCTGGAAGCATTTTTTAGTAACTAAATCCTGCCCCCCCCCCCCCCCAGTACTTGTTTATTCTTCTCTACTTGCTCAGTGGTAATGCAGTGTATGATGGTTTGGAGGCAGAGGGGCAGGATTTGTGTTTATTTTTATGATCTTGGATTTTAGGTTTGGAGGCTGATGTAGAGTGGGCTTTATACTCCATAGCTCTATTCCAGGGCCATGGTGCCAACCAACACCTTTTTCTGGGGCCTGTCATATATTTTTGGGAAGTGGGTGGGGCCAGGTAGAGCTTTTGTCCAGCAAGGTTTCTGGTGGATTATTCGATTGATTGTGCTGATTTTGAGTGACTACTTGATTGGCTGTGCAGATTTTTGTAAATGTTCCTTTGGCAGTAGCTGCCACTGTAACCTCAGCTTGTGGGTTCTGTGGGGCAGTACTTGGAAGGAGTTGCAAAGAACCAATTTTTAAACAACAAAATGGTTTACTTTTCTTTACAATTAACACTTGTAAAACATCAACATTTAACGTTACAATTCAAGGTCCTGTTCAGGTTGCATTTCAAGTCCTTCTATTTACAGTCTACTGATATTGCCAAGTCCAAATTCTTCTTTGCTGGTGGTTGGTTTTGAAGACTCCAAGGGTTTGATGAACAGGTTGCAACATGATGAAGGTTTCCAGGAGAACTCTCACCCATTACAACCACACAAGAAAACCCTGAAACAATAAACTCCAACATTTACAACATAGCAAAACAACAACTACCTTCCCAGTAGTTCCCAACAATATTGAAATTACCTTAACAAGGTGTTAAGGGCTTATAGAAATCAAGGTCCAAGTCTGGTAGCCTTGCTTCTTCTGCAAAAGAGCTCTTGCAGCCTCTCTGCTGCTCCGAGTCTCCACCCCCTTACTGGGTCAACCCATTCTGGGCCAACCCATTCTGGGCATGGGGTTTACACCACCACAGCACAAGGATCTGTACTGTGTTACTGATGTTAAGCTGTGTCAATCATTTTGTGGCTGGCTTCGCCTCCCCCAGAGGCCATTTTATGGCAGCCACTTTGTTGCTGTGCCTCCCATGCTATGTCAGAATTCCAAACATGCCCACAGGCTCAAAACATTTGGGGACCCCGGAGCTACTCGTTCTTACCACTGGCTTGTGTGACAGCTGCTGCAATCTACCACATCCCTACGGTTGGCCATCATGGCTGTCTAGATACCATATCACTGAAGTTGTTACCAAGTAATAGGAGAACTCCTCCTCAGCTTGATTTAGAATCAGCTTGTCTAGTTTTCCAAAGTTTCTCCTACAACTCATAATGTTGACACATATTCCGCTGGAGCTGCACCATAAGTATTGCTGTAATGATCCCTAGATGTGGTAGTTTTTAATTCCCCATGCACACATCTTCAGACATTTATTCCCCCCAACACCCCAGGGCACTATCATAGTGGAGAGCCATTTGGAAATTCAGTCACCCTCCAAACAAGCAGAAGAGAGTTGCTTTGATTTGGGTGAAGGACACCAACACATCGAACATTTGCAAGTAACCATCAAGAAAAGTGATCCGACTACTTAACCAATCAAAAGACCACTTGGACAAGGAGCTTGGTCACATTGGTACCCCAGCACCCCAGAATTATGACATGAGACACTGATATTGGCTGAAAATAAGATACCGTGTTATTAAATGGCTAACCTACTGTTGAAGTGCTATGTAATCATCTGTGAAAGTGAACCCACAGTGAACATTGCTGTCAAGTCTCAAGGGAGAGTTCTGGTCAGCATCAAGAGATTGGTTCTGGTAATCACCTTTCATAATTCTGATGTGTCATGGTTCTTATGACTACTCTTTTCTTTCTTGCATGAATCTACATGGCTCCTGCCACAACATGGGGTTAGTTTAGCTTACATGTTCCTTACTCCACTTGCTAAACTAGTAATCCATGAAAATGATGCTATGTCACAGCTCCGCCCAGAATGTGATGCGACTTCCCTCTGTAGTAAAGTCAACACCCTCATACCTGCCTCTCAAACCTCATCTCCCAATCAATGTGTTTTGGAGTAGGGAGCTTTACATTGTGCAAGGCCATCAGCATAAATGTGTCTAGAGCATTCTTGTAGACAAGGGTGCCAGGTTGTCATTAAGGAAGATCAAACATAGACATCGGAACAAAGACATGCGGCTTTCTAAATACACTCTGGTTGATTTTATTCATAGGACATCATCCAGCAGTAGGAAATGAGGTAAATGGAAGCCATTTCTTACAAATATGCCACAGTATCAGAAAATCATGTACCACGGCTTTTCTTCTCAGATTGCAAAATATGTAGTACCCATTTTTGACATAACACCTGTTCACCTTAGGCAACCTTGCCAGCTTCTTGCCAGACTTCAAATCCTTATATCAAGCATTCCAGGATTCTAAAGAGCAGGTTTTCATGGACCAAAAGTCACTTTCAGTTTATGCCAACATAAGATCCTGTTAGCAACAGGCCAATTTTATCTCGTAAGATGTCTGGTGGATATGAAATACAATACATGCCCATTTGGTTTCCTCCTTTCTTTTCCTGCTCACTCAAGGAGCCCTCTAAATTGTATGATGAAATCCAACCAAAGGAACCTGCCCCAGGGAGCTGGGCCAATCATGTACATTGTCTTACATGGTGCCTAGATCATGTCCCAAACATGCCTTTTAAACCATGGCAGGTTCTATCCCTCCCTGCAATCTGAAATGGCAAAATGCAGACACAAGTATTTTTAACTCAGTGAGGGCCTTGCTATGTGGCAAGGGAGGATCCATTCATATTATATATGTCCACCTAATTGCTTCTAAAATGTGGCTTGGCTAGCCTGCTTTTAAAGAACAAAAACTGGAGGGTGAAGAGAAACCCTACCCCCTTCCTTACATTAAATAGCTTTCCCCTTGCTTTCAATAGCTTTCAGTACTTTTCTTCCACTCTGGCTCACTTCTGGTATTAGTGAAATGTGTTGAAAGCAACAGAGAGGAGTACAGTGAGAAAGGGAGGCATAGTTTCGTTTCTCTTGTCTGTTGCATTTTTATTAAAAGTGTACCTTACCTCTTTCTGCAGACATTATTTATTTCCTTCATTTATACCCCACCTTTCCCCCAAAGGGGACCTGAAATGGCTTACATCATTTTCCTGCCCTCATAACAACTCTGAAACAGAGGTAAGTAAAGATGAATGGCTGTGATTGGCCCAAGGACACCCAGTAAACTTCCAAAGGGTGACGGTGTCTATAAATACAGGACAGCCTGGAATCTTTCACTAGTCCCTGAAGTAAAATGGACTCCATCATACTTGCATTCAGAATGACCTGCCCCTCAAGTCAGCATCTATGCATGACATATTCCCACTCTCCCTTGTGGTCACATCCAGTTGGCTCTGAGAAGTGGGCCAATGTCGGCAGTGGGCAGCTACTGAAACGTGGATGATTAAGAAGCCCATCAGCTAATGCAGTGGTTCTCAACCTTCCTAATGCCCCGACACTTTAATACAGCTCCTCATGTTGTGGTGACCCCCAACCTTTATCCATTTTACAGATGGATAACACTGATGCAGAGAGTCTTAGGCGACCCCTGTGAAAGGATCGATCGACCCCCAAAGGGGTCCCGACCCCCAGGTTGAGAACCACTGAGCTAATGGCTGGTAGGACACCTGGTTCTCACATAGAACATTGTTTGGCCAAGTCAGAATTTGTGAAATGGTCAGTGAGGTGCTGTGAGGTCAGTCCAGAATTCCTTCAGAAAACTAGTCCATTTCCACCCCCCTCCATTGATTGTTTTCACATTGTGCCCTCCAAACAGGAAACCTGTCGTGCAAATAATGCAGTAACTCTCCAACCGCCCTCAAAATTGTCACATTTTATAAATTCTGATTTAAATGTTAATGGACAAAGAACCATCAGTGACCATTCTAAAACACACGGTTTTGTGTTTGGAACTCTGTACTGGGGTGGTGAGGGAGGGGGAGAAACTGGACACTACAAGACTCCTCTCCTTGCAGATCTCTGCAAGTTCTCTAGAAACTGCAGCAGTCACCTTCCGTTTCTAAATCAAAACAGAAATTGATAGTGGTGCAGACCTCCTTGCCAGCTGCCCACGATCCCTCCTGAAATAACTCTCCCTTCCACCCAGCTTCTGGAAGTACTGCAGAGAGAACTGAGTGGCTTTTCCCCCTCACCCTCCCCAATGCTCCAACATGCAATGGCACTCATTCATCTGTTCCAGACCACAGGCAAAGAGATCATTACAATTCAGGGAGCTGACCACCCCAAAATTAGGTTTCTCTCCGAGGTCATCTGCTTGCTTTCCCTTGCCTTTGATTTATGGAAGTGTACAGTGACTTTGGTAATATGGTGATGAGGCTGTGGGCATCCCATAATATATGGCTGTTTCTAACAAAAGCAGTACTATAATTGTATTTATGAATGGAATACTTATACAGGCCTTCGGGGGACTCAGAGAATAAAAACATTCATATAACAACATATAGGCAGCCAAGAGGCAAGCAATTAATTTCTTGGCCATAAGTAGTGTTCAGGGCTGTCTGCATCCTGGACAGTACATACATTAAAACCCGGACGTGCCTCTGAAGGAAACAGCCACCGTGGGGACTGGGAAATGAATTGGAGGGAGAGGGTTTTCATCTCCTAACTGCGCCTGTAAATGTTCCGTTTAAATAAAGCTGATCAAAGTTTCTGTGCGCCATTTCAGAAGCTGTAGCAATTTATCTCGTAGTCAACCCATTTGCCATGTTGTTCTCCTGGTTTTTAATTTCAGATCTGAATTTCTCCCCCCTCCCCTTGCCTCCCCAAATGCTGTTGCTGTATCAGCAAAATTACACATTGGTAGCCAAAATACTACAGATCTGTCCTTGGGGGCTGTTGTCTCTTTAAATATTCTTGTCTGGCCAGCCTGTTTGTCTTAAGCTTCTGATTGGTGCATCAGCATTCCTGAGTGGATCCTTTATCTAGTGGAAGGAAGCTCTCGTCTAGTTAGTTCTTTGTTCTCCTGTGCATCAGACACGATTGTTCATTAATTGCTGTAATTATTCTAACCACCATTATCATGCAATTTCAATATATTCAACAAAAAGCTTTTTAAAAAAGAAGAGTACAAGAGAATTGTAGCTATTAAAGTCTTCCCTATTCTATATCCCCTTCCCACTTGGAAGAGTGTGCTAATCAGGAATTCAGTAGGTATGCTTGGCTCTACTGAGATGATAGGAAGTAACTAATCAAGTACTGGGGAGAATAACAAATTGTCTAAAACACCCACAAAACCAGAGATGAGGATTTAGAGGTGGTGGGGGAGAAAGTAGTAATTAATTAATTAAACAGGTCCTTTCCACACATGAAGAATAATGCACTTTCAGTCCACTTTCACAATTGTTTGCAAGTGGATTGTGCTATTCCGGATAGTAAAAGCCCAGTTGGGAAGGGCGGGGTATAAATATGAATATAAAAATAAATAAATAAAATAAAATCCAGCTGCAGAGTGCATTGAAAGTGGATTGAAATGGCATTATTCTACATGTGCAGAAGGGATCTGAAAAGTAGAAGCAGCTGAGAATGATTGTGGAGAGGTATTTGCATATCAGGGCTGACTCAAGTAAACATCATTGTAGGATCTTGGCTTTTGGGATTGAACCTTACCAGATTGTTAAAGGGGAGGTATCTCTCTATCAGGTGGTGGAATTCTTGCTTTGTTCAGGTCCACTTACAGCTCAACCTGGAAAGGGAAGCCTACCATGGAACCATTCTCAGTGTGGAATTTCTAAGTTGAATGTCAGAGGATATTAAATGGGTGCTGAGGCTGCAGGGTTTAGTGATAGGACACCTGTAGGAAGAAGTGCCTGATGTTAACATGGATGGGAACATCCTCTTGCCATACACTTCTTAGTATTCTTTGGCTGCAGCTGCATCCACACATTGGTGGATATTGCACAGCTGTTTCACTGTGGCCATAATTCACGTCCTGGAATATCTTGTCCAGGCAATTGTGAAGGATCACTACAGCATATTATTCAACTGTGTGTGGATGCAGCTTTATATCTTCATAACATCTGAGACATACCCCTGGGAGGTAGGTTTGCTCAGTATTTGGTTGCTTTCCCCTCCCCACCCCAAGTCTCCTCCTGTTGGAGGCATGCAGAGAGAAAGGACGTTTTAAAATTGCATTGTGGTTTATGGCAGTTATATTTTGTTTTTATTGTCACTGACACCGTTTTATGGATTTCTTGCACACATTGGGTCTTATGAGAGTCAGGAAACGTCTGTGCGTATGCATGGAGCTCAAGGAATTCTCACCGCCATATCTTTTCAGAGAGTGATTGTAGTAAAGCACAGGTGTCAAACTAGCGGCCCTCCAGATGTTCCTGAACAACAATTCCCATCAGCCCTTGCCAGTATAGCCAGTGCTCATGTTGGGAGGGACTGATTGGAATTGTACTTCATGAACATCTGGAGGGCCACGAGTTTGACACCCCAGTGTAAGGTGTGAAAGGGTTGGACTATAGATGCCAGTCACAAGAGTTCAGATCACTACTTAGCTATGAAGCTCAATGGCTGATTGTGGGTTGATCACTTTTCCCTTGCATTTTTACAAGGGATGGACACAGAAATGTCATTATACTCTGTAGTATCTTGAATTCATTTTGTTCTTTATACCTGTTGGGCTGTTGTGAACCTCATGCCTTAAAATGTGATTGCTGCATTTGCCATTTCCCCCTGCAATGACTGTTTTGTATTAAGTCAAACACCCCGTTAAGATGTGCAGCAAATATGCTTGACAGAAGAAGAGACTGCGTTTGTACTGCCTTGATTACATGCCAGGTTTCTGGTCAGATTGCTCCAACATCGAGCACAATACCATGCCAAGCGGCTTTGCAGCTGCATGACAGCTACTTGTGTTGCAGGGCAAAGTAGTTGCAACATGGAGCTCTTTCTGCCCAATCCAAAAACCTAAAAAAATCTTATTTACAAGACAAGAGACAGTGTGGTGTAGTGGTTAAGGTGTCAGATTAGAATCTGGGGAACTCAGGTCCAAATCCCCAGGTCCAAACTTGCTGGGTGACCTTGGACCAGTCACACATTCTCAGCTTCAGCCCTGGCAAGTATTGAGATGAGAGATCTCTAAGGAATATCAGGAGGGTGACTCAGAGGCAGGCAATGGCAAGCCACCTTGGAACCTCTCTTGCCTTGAAAATCCTGCAGGGTCACCATAAGTCAGTTGAGTCTTGAGAGTACTAAAACTATGAATTTATATTATAAAGCACATTGCAGCTCACAGTGTGTCTTCTCTTTGTGCCTAAAACCTCTCTTTGTGCATAAAAAGGGTGGCCAACTTTTTGGGTTTGGGTTTAATAGATCCAGAAATTTTCACCCCCCCAATTTAGTCCCCCCCCCAGAAAATCTTTGGGTCATTACACCCAACCCCCCCAAATATGCCTGTCTCCAAATACCATGTTGAACTGCAGGCTTGGCCTGGCCAGATCCAGCTTGAAACTGTGGCCTCTGTCTCCAAAGTCCTCATTTTAAAGCTGGACTTGGCCAGGCTAAGCCCAGCATTGGCCTGCGGACTCAGCCTGGCCAGGTCCTGCTTTATACTGCTGGCTCCAGCTCTGAAGGTCTTGTTGACTTTGATGGCGGCACACGCTGTTCAACACTGAACCTGGACAGGCTGCAGGCAAGTGAGGGAGGGAAAGAGAGGGGTTTCCTTTTTTTTTTGACAAGGTGAACGGGGCCAAAAAATGTTGAAAAATTGACATTTTTCATGATCTGATTTTTGGCTCCCTTTTCTGGCTGCCTTTTTTTTCAGGAACACCCCCCTCCCTTGAAAAATTCTGAAAATTTCTGGGTTTTTTTTTCTGGTTTGGGTTTATCAAACAGCCACCCCAATACAGTCTTTCAATGGCTGAAATAAGGAGGGTTACATTGTCTCCTATTTTATCATATGCAGTCATGTACATGTATCTGAGAAGTGATTGCAGGAATGGATGTCATTATTGACTAGTTCACGGTCAGACACCTAAGGCACACAGAGTCACCGAAAGGAGTAAGTCTCCACTAAAAAATATAATTGCATTTTTTAATATAATGTGCCTTTTAAAATTGAAAGTAGTAGGAGATAGGCGGGGTATGGTAGCTGATGTGAGAAAGCCATCTTGTCTTGTAAGAAAACATTATAACCATGCTTCCACATCTAAATTTATTTGGACACATCCAAACAGTTTACCAAATTATTGGCTTCCTGCTCATGACTGGTGAGTAGTGAGTATTCAAGCATAGCTGTAACGCTTATGATTGGCTTGACAATTTGCTTGCAATTGAAAATGAACAGTATTTCAAATGGTTTTGCATTGGCAAAGTGGCAGCAGCATTCAGTGTGGCAGCTGGTCAGGTAGTCAGTTTGATGCATATTTAACATTAGCTTGGATTTCCTCTGCCTTGGGTTATTATGGGCAGGTCACACATCAATCAAAACCAACGGTGTCAGAGTATATGTACTGCTTTTGCACCTGGGCAGCTAGTGGCATTCATTATTTGGACAACATTCATCATATTGATGCATGCTTAGAATGCACAGGATCTAACTACACTTTCCTTGGGCAGCGTGGAAACGTTTAAATGTTTTCCAGATAATACAAATGAATACACTTGGCATCGGTAGTCAGACAAGCAAAATTAGGCAGGTTGAAATATTGAAGAGAAAAACCATTCAGCTCTCCTCCTGCAACTATGTGTATATCTGTGATTCAGATTCCTAATGAACCTCAAATTATGCAGTCAAAATGGACGTGGCTAGGATAGAGAGATAAACTGCTCTGCTTTCTTGCCTGCCCAAGTGGGATCAAACATCTAATTTTATTTTATTATTTTTGATACATACTGTAATAAAGGTAATGGATGAGGAAAAGGAAAAGACATAGTGAATGGGCATGAACAAAACAGTCCATTCACAGCTGATTAGAGTCACTATGAGCCTCAAACAAACGTTCCTTATGGGCCCCTATCACCTGACTCAGATCCAACCCAGCCTTTGAATGAAAACAAGTCACACAGCTTTCCCATCTTCTTGGACCCAGAGGGTGACTGCCCAAAATTTAGTACTGGAGGTCCTATTCTGGAGGGAAAAAAAGAATGTTTTTTCAAATGTTCAAGGGTGATGATAACAATTTATAAACAAATTATGATTTGAATAAAGGGAAGGTCAAACATTTCTGGTCCTTCCCCCATTGGTTATTCATTCCCAGTTCACTGAGGACATCTTTGTTTCTTAAAGGTAAAGGCGACCCTGTGTAAGCATTGAGTCATTACTGGTCCATGAGGTCATGTCATACCACGACAGTTACTAGGCAGACTTTGTTTATGGGATGGTTGGCCATTACCTTCCCCAGTCGTCTGCACTCTATCCCCAGCAAGCTGGGTACTCATTTTACTGACCTTGGAAGGACGGAAAGCTGAGTCAAGCTTGAGCTGCCCAGTTGGGATGAAATTCTCAGGGGCTACACCTCTCATCAAAGGAATACTCCAAGATTTCAGGCAGATCACATACCTGTTTGTAGTCCACTTTAATAATCTCACTTGCGCAGCAGTGTGGAGGTATGAATTGCCGGCTGGATGAATTTTTCAAATTCTTTCCTGGGGTTGCTCCAACATTAAAATTTTTGAGTCAATTTTTAATTAAAGGAGACAGCATGGGACCCCCCCCCCCCCCCAGTCATGTGTTTGGTTGATTTCAACATTTTTCTCCACTGTGATTGAGTTTTGCTATCACAGGCTGGCCAGGAGAAAAAAAAAATCTTTCCGGGACCTGAATAAAGCATGGCAGAGAACATGGTTTAGCTTCTCTCACCTGCGCAATCCAGTTTTAAATCAGAACCTCACCTTTGCTTCCTTTACATTTGAACAAGACTGGGCTTGTCTTTTCTTACTGCAAGAGCGATTAATAACTGGAGATTGTGGCATTTGTATCAGGAAAAAGCATGGATGCTTTTACATGAAATTAAAGACACTTGGGTATCTGAGATCTTGGATTACTGCTTTTCTGTCACAAAGAGGTGACCTGATTATCCTCATCACTGATTTGTTATGCATTGTCTGGATTCATGAGTGTGTATGTGCATTTACTGTTCAGGGGGAGGCAAAGTGCTAGCCTCTGCCTCTATTCCCCCCCCCCCCCCCAGCATGTGCAGTCATATTTATAAATCTGGTAAATGCTCCAATTCTGAACAAAAATATTTCTAACATTTGGGGACTGTCAGAAATACTGGGCTCTAGTTGTTGTACTGGTACTTTACTATCTGGTTGTATTTCTTTGGGCAATGGGAGGTAGGATAGGTAGTGAGTAAAACCTGTCAAGCAGGGTCAGAGCTGTGCTTATACTCACAAACAGGCAAACAGACAGGCATCTAGAGGAGAGGTGGTAGAGCAAGAGGCTATGGCTCCCCCTCAATAAATAGGCCACCAGCGATGGCATAATTTTAAGGATGAGTCTGGGATTGTTTGGTGCAGAAGAAAAACATGCTGTGAATCACAACTTCCATCCATAGGGGGTTCCAAGGAAGAGAAGAGCGGAGGTGGTTTGCCATAGTCTTCCTCCACATACCAGTCCCTTCCACTGCACACCTCCACATAGCAATCCCTTCCAATCGAAACCTGTGGTCAACCTGTCTTAGTATTGTTGAAGGCTTGCACAGCCGAAATCACTGGAGTGTTGTATGGTTTCCAGGCTGTGTGGCCATGTTCTAGTAGCATTTTCTCCTGATGTTTCACCTGCATCTGTGACTGGCATCCTCTGAAGATGCCAGCCACAGATGCAGGCGAAACATCAGGAGAAAATGCTACTAGAACACGGCCATACAGCCTGGAAATCACACAATACTCCAACCTGTTTTGGCTTCTAAACTTTGACAAGCTCAGGCTAAGACGGGCTATTTAGAAGAAGAAGAATTGGTATACCCAGCTTTTTCTGTCTTTAAGCAGTCTCAAAGCAGTTTACAGTTTCTTCCCCTCCCCTCCCCACAACAGACAGCTTGTGAGGTAGGTGGGGCTGAGAGAATTCCAAAGAACTGTGACTAGCCCAAGGTCACCCAACAGGTTTCATGTGTAGGAGTGGAGAAACAAACCTGGCCCACCCGATTAGAGTCCACCACTCTTAACATCTTCACCGTTTAGGCTGCTTAAATAGCAGGAGAAACATCCAAGGAATTGTTGTCTGCAAGAAAAGGGGAATATAAACGAAGTAAATAAATATGCATTCAACGTTAGCGGAAAGAGAGTTAGCTAGACTAGTGTTCACACATCCCTGTGTGCTAAGCACGTCGATGCATCTTGCCATCCCCCCAAGTGCCTGCCCCCAAAGTGACCACTAATTGCTGCTGATTAAAAATGGATGCCTGTTTCACAATAAAGCTGTTGCGTTTATCATCCTCTAGCAAGCCTGTAATTAAGAACGATGTGCTTGGAGACTGGGAATGCAGGGGAAGAAAGGGAGGAAAAGGAATAGCAACCTGACCAGAGTATTCCCAGCAGAACAATGTACCCTGAAATGACTCATGGCTACCCCTATTCGCTTGCACAAACCTATGTTTACAGTAAAATACACACAAACCAAACAGCCACAATATTTATAACAACTGCGACAACATTCTACCTCCTCAGTCTAACTCTGCTATGTTTCACATTTATGATTTTGATCACCTTTATAACCAGGCCTCTTGGGTAGGCTGACGGTTCCAAAAATACTAATATGTTGACCTTCAACGTGAAATGAGGCACACCAAATTTGATGGATTTCTCGCTTGAAAAACATGTGATATGATTTGAAGCAATGGATAGGAAGGAACTCCTTTTCTAATATGTTCCTCGTGTGAATCCCTGCTTAGACTTAATCCACCAGCCAAAATATTCCAGGTGGTGGCAAACGGCAGCAGCCTTCCCCAGTCATAGCATTTCTGCTGCTGACATCCCCGCCAGTTATTTGATAAGGCTGGTGAAGTGGGACCTTTGAAGAGCAGCTTCTTTATTGTCTGAAGGCCGGGGATGATTCAATCTGAGTTGAACGCCTCGTATGATTCCCTTTATGTTTTGCTCACAGCTCAAAATCAACAACATTCCAACTAGTCTTGAGTCTGCATGCGAGTGGCATTCAGTATAACAGTTGCCTGTTTTTCTACTGTTGTCATGTACTTATGATTGGGACTCATGAAGTAGATGAAATCAGCTGCATTAGAGCGCATATGATGCTTTCCCACTTGCAGAGTTGATGGTATTCACCAGTTTGGTGGCACTCATCATTCTGGCACATGCTCAGAACATACTAAATTCAATTACAGTTCACAAACAGCAGTGGGAGAATGCATAAATCCAATTAATGCAAACCTGGGCACACAAAGAAAGGCACCTGGCTTGGGAATCATGCCGCAAACCTAAAGGAGTTAGGCTGGAATAGTGGAAAGACTAGTCACTCAACTTTCCTCCATAACCAGAGGGATCAACGCGACCAAGAGTAGGTACTGATTTTTTTTATACATTGGTAAACAGATGAGGGAGAGGGACAACTGTGGCACAAAAATGCATGCATGTACCAGTACAAAAAGGCCTTGATCTGACCACTGAATCAGTGGGGCAAGGATAGAACAGAAAGAAACACATCTTACTGTGACATGCTCCTGAAGCTACCAGCCGTAGGTGAAACCTCAGGAGTGAAAACTACCAGACCACAGCTGCACAACCTGACAGAGTTTTTGAGACCAAGGAGACACAGTTCACCCTTCCACCAAGAACTGAAACATCTGTTTATTTTATTGATATAACACAAATAAGAAAAATGATATCAGAGTGCAAGAATTCAATCCATATGCAAAACATTTGTGACCCAGCTTTGAAAGTATGAAAAAAGTGGGTTTATAAATTTTTTTTGAGGGGTGCGGGTGGCAAACTGTAATCACTGGGGTGCTGTGTGGTTTCCGGGCTGTATGGCCTTGTTCTAGCAGCATTCGCTCCTGACATTTCACCTGCATCTGTGGCTGGCATCTTCAGAGGATGAAAATGCCAGCTACAGATGCAGGCATCCTCTGAAGATGCCAGCCACAGATGCAGGTGAAACGTCAGGAGCGAATGCTGCTAGAACAAGGCTATACAGCCTGGAAACCACACAGCACCCCAGTGATTCTGGCCGTGAAAGCCTTCGACAATAAACTGTAATCAATTTACAGTCCCAAAAGGGGATGGTCGCTGAGGACTGCCAACGTTTGTGTTCCTGTTGTTGTAGCATTTTGACTAAACTATATATATATTTTGCCTGTATAGAAATTCAAAAGCAAATAAATGAAAACGCACTGAGTACATCCCACACCATTTTCATGTCAGGTACCAAAATTCAAGGTTTAGAAGATGACATCTAGGTTTGACAATAAAGATAAGGTAGTTTTGCTGATATAATATCTGCTAAAAATTGCACAGATTTTATCATTTAATTTTGTAAAATAATTTTGGAACAGAAATCAGATTTCAATATATTGATTATGATTCTGTCAATTTTAATATTTGTCCTATTTCTTTCAGTAGTATTGATTTATGCTTGTACCTAGCTCTTCACTAAAATCTGTGGACTGATTATTTCCCTTTATGTCTGGATCATGCTTTTGATGCTTGGAACATTATTTGATACCCACAGATACTGTTTGTGATAATGAATTCCATGATAATATATGAAATCAAATTGAAATTTAACTGAATTCAGTTTGCATGTGCTGTTCCCCAGAAACACATACACAGAAACAGAATGAAAAAAAAATGTCCATACATCTTCAAGTTTCCTAATTTAAATTTTGATTTCTCAATTTAACCCAACACTTTACACTCTAACTTTGGAGATCAAATTTAGCGTCAACATTCTATTTTCTTCATGTCTCTAGGAAAGGGTGAATCATTTCTTTTTAGAGTTGTATTTTTTCAACTTTTACAGTTCTCTGCTTTTACTGTAATACATTTTTACATGCAGAGTATGTTATTCATATGTATCCTGCTGACTTTGATGCAGAAATAATATTGAAACATGCCTACATTTTACAGGAAAAAATTCAATGTGAAGAACATGAAATGGCATGAAAATAAAAAACACAAATTCAGGTTACACAAAAGGAGAAACAGAAATGGGGATTTCCAGATTTAAACAGCTGGGATGAGAAATTCAAAACATTCCCTAGACGTTTCCTGATTAATTAGATGTTTGAAGCTCATAGGAAAATTACTAGCTGTAATTGCAAGTACCTTGTCAGATGCTATGAAGTCAATATTGAGTGCTGCTGAAACATTATAGAATATCAAATGCTGATGGTGAATATAAAATACATGCCATCCATCAAAAAAATCAAGATTTCACGCAGAATATTTGCAGGCAAATTTATTTAATTTTAACCCTCTTGGCAGTATATATGTTCATTGCTGCTCTTAATGGAGTTGCACAAATAATACTTTCCCAGTTTTATTATAGGGTGGGGAGGTAGACCAAAGTAACAAGCTTCCACATTTTAAAAAATACTGAATTTTTATAATTTAGAAACTATGAGTGAAATGTTTTATAATATGTGATCAAAAACTGCTTGTGGGTATTCAGACTTCCCAACAATGCCCACACTGGGTAGCTCTTGTTGTGAAGCAGCTCCAGGTTTTCTTATGGCAACTTTCCAGCGAGTTCTTCATAAAGTGATGTTGTGAGAATGCATCAACCAAATGGAGAGAGGAAAAAATCAGTGCGTGCCATTCAAACCTCCATGGCCAAGGTCGTTTACTAAAATAATGAAGATGATGGGTCTTCAAGGTTATTTCCTAGGAGACAAGGCCTCCTTTTGGTTGCTCAAAACACTCATATACATTCCTAGAGCCTGTGGATTTATATGCTAATAAAATGGTAATAAATGCAAAATCCTCATCATTCCTCAGCAAAGTGCCTATGTCTTATGCAATAGTGGGGGAAGGAAGGTGGGAAGAGGGGCTGTCAGTTATTCATCTCTTTGTGGTCTATGGAAGTCTGTCTGAAGGCAATTATCAGTTACTCAGGGCTCAAATTCAAAAGGTGATAACACTGAAAGGCATTCATATTCCCTTCACCTTTCCCCTGAAATACAACAGTTCTCTATGAGGGGTCCAAAGGATATGTCCAAGTAGACAGTAGTGCCGTGCGGGGGAGGACAGCAAGCAGGGTTGCCAATTCTGGCTTGGGAAATTCCTGGAGATTTGGGGGGAAAGCCTGGGAAATTGCAGTATGGGGAGGACTGCAACAGGGCATAGTGCCATGATAGAGCTCCCCCTCCAGAGCAGCCATTTTATCTAGCGGAACTGATCTCTCTGTTGTCTGGAAATCAGCTGTAATTTCAGGAGATTTTCAGGTGCTACCTGGAGGTTGGCAAGCCTATCAGCAAGTCATGGGTGCATTTACAGAGGACCCAGGAGAGAATAACAAAAATTACATGCTTCTTACTTCGGCAGATGTCTTGGCACGAAATATTCACAGTGTTATGGGATAACTATTCCACCTTTATGCACCAGGTGTTCCAGTTCATTTGAAATCTCAGTCCAGCAGAATTGTTGGTAATGAGGATGAAAGCACATGACTGAAAAACAAACATGACTGTAGTTCAGGGTTGCCAACTCTGGTCTGTATAATTCCTGGAGATTTGTTAGTGGAGCCTAGGGAGGGCAGGGTTTGGAGAGACACCTCAGCAGGGTATGATATCATAGAGCATAGGTTGGGACCCAGAAATGCATCACAAAGCCATTGAAAGTGGGTCACAGGCCAGCCCTCCCTAATGGCTAGAGACACCAGCCAGCAGGTGAGACTTGGGGGTCCTCCAGAATTACAGAAAAATAAGAAAATAGACATATATGCCTTCATTATTAAATCTTCCTGCTTTTCCCCAGCAGACAAACAGTAGTTATAGTGTCTGGGAATGAAACTGAATTTTGACAGCTTGCTGAATCTCTTTGAATATCCCCATTTTTATTTTGCTTCTCCCTTGTTAGAAAACTCCCCTGGGAGTTTTAAATTTTGGCTCCAGTTTGTTTCATCCCAGTAAATATCTTCTGTAAGAACATACACATGTTGCATGGTTATGTGTGTTGATCAACTATCAATTGTGCATAAAATGCCATAAAAATGGCATAAAAGAAATCATAGATGACAACAGCTAAAATGAGATGGACCAAAACTGATGACAATGACATCCTGGGGAATGAAAAAGAAATGAAAATAATCCTATCAGCTCATCCACAGTGATGCCCAAATTCGGTCTGCTGTCAACAGCTGCTATTCTGTCTGAAGAGTCTGCGCTGTCATCTAGGGAACAGTCATGGCAGACATAAGAATAAAGTCTATTAAGCCATTAATGAAAAAGACAAAACAAGAGGTGGCAAATTATATTAAAACAGGATATGTGTTATAGGATGGAATGAATGAAACAGAAGTCAATATATGGGTCCTATGAATAAATCTTCAATACAGGTTTCCTCATAAGGAAAAAAATGTAGTGGTGGGGAGCTATTTTTGCAACAAAGGAAAGCAAAAGTACTCTGATCACTGAAAAGTGAACTGCGTCTAGTGGCCAAATAAGTTCCATGTGAGTTTATAAGTATTTTTTCTTTAAACAGCTTCCTTCCACCCATCCCCCCCATCCCCGATCAGAACTGTGGAATGGGAGGGGAGTGAAATGAAGCTGCTATTTGCCTTCTATTGGGCCCTCTATCAGGATCTCTGGCCCCTTCCGCACACGCAAAATAATGCGTTTTCAAACCACTTTCACAACTATTTGTAAGTGGATTTTGCCATTCTGCACCGCTTCAAAGAGAATTGAAAGCAGTTTGAAAGTGCATTGTTCTGCATGTGCGGAATGAGCTTCTGTGTTTACCACACTGAGGCAAAAGCAGCTTCGTAGAGTCAATGAATGAGCACATATCCCAATACAAATTAGGATTCCATTTACTATTTAAGAGCAACCACACTTGGGAAAGGGCTGTGGCTCAGTGGAAGAATCTCCGCTTTTCATGCAGGAAGTTACAGGTTCAACACCCAGCATCTTCAGTTAAAAGGATAAGGCAGGAGGTGCAGTGAAAGACTTTAGCTTGAGACCCTGGAGAGCTGCTGGCAGTCTGTGTAGACAACAGTAGACAGTCTGAGGAATCCTGACGGCCTGATTTAGTATCAGGCAACTTCATCTGTGTTCATGTGTGATCTCCATTCATGAACCTCTGAACATCTAATTAAGTTTTCACACTACACTGGAGTGACGCTTCCTTTCGAG
Organism: Sphaerodactylus townsendi; assembly: GCF_021028975.2. Taxonomy (NCBI): domain Eukaryota; kingdom Metazoa; phylum Chordata; class Lepidosauria; order Squamata; family Sphaerodactylidae; genus Sphaerodactylus; species Sphaerodactylus townsendi. The sequence goes on from NC_059437.1 coordinate 36,116,394, forward strand.
ATATATACATTTATACATGATGAATCACTATATACACTGAAGCATCGACAATAAGCAAGACTAAATTCTGTGCAATTATTTCACTATTAAAGGTTAAGCAAATATCTCCACTTACATATATGCAGGAGTTCAGAAAACAAGGGGGTTGAATGAATGAATACTCAGGCATTCATGCAATAACTAAGCCCTCGATCTGAGTCCTGCAGTGGCCAGAAGGGACCTCATGTGGCATCATAGTCTACTACCCTCACCCCATGTTTATACTAAATCCCTTGGTAAGCATACCTGCTGCCACTGTCCTTTTCCCCCCATTAAATTTCTGGTTCTTGAAAAGAGGTTGCAGTGTAGACTTTTTGATGAATGAGTCATTTCTGTCTTATGTAGTAAACATGCCTTGATCCAGGTGTGGTCATAGGGAGATCAGAGCCCTTCTGGAACACAAAAAGGACATGGAAAGGATTTCAAAAACCATAAGGCAGAGGAGACCTTCAGACAGTTCAAAGCACAAGCTGATTACTCTCCCGCTTATTTATTTAAAAACATTTTATGTTGCATTTCCACACAACGAGAGTCCACATAAAATCCTGACATAAAAACGTTTAAACAATTAAAAGTGAAGTGAAAAGCAAAAAATGAAATTAAACAACCCGAGAACCAGTAGACACTATTTAGTACTTAGTAAATATTTATCTCTTCTTGAAACGTTATGGTGAATCTAGAATCCATTTTGTTGGGTGTCCATCTGTCATTATGGACAGGCTTGAGCCAATGGACAACCTGGGCCCCATGCTGCCCTCCCTGAGTACCCACAGACCGACCCCTTGAAGGAGAGAGAAAAGGAAGAAGAAAAATAAGAGCAGACACTGGTTACTATTTCTGTCTGCCCTATCTGGGTTTGGGCAGCTGGCTTCCCGCAGCAACAGAAATCCCCACCCCCATCTTTCTAGGAGCAAGAATGAGGCTGCAGAATGGCTGCAGAATGAGGCTGCAGAATGAGGTCCCATCCTGGATTTTTGCCCAGGGATCCAGAGTCATTTAGACATTCACTGATTATGGGTCCAAGAATGTCCCCTCAAAATTCAGATTTTAATTGAAAAGACAGTTGTTTCATTTGTAAGGAGGGGAAGAGGACACGTAAATAAGCTGATAACAAATATATAAAAAGCCTGACTTGAATGGTATTAATTTGGAAGAAATACACCCATCTCTATCACATTTGCATCCACCTCTCCTGGGTAAACCTGAAACTTCAACCGACTTTGCAGCATGAAGCTGTATTCCCTGGCATTGTGAGCCTTTACAGGGCTTACATTGTATAGATCGGAATCTATGGATTAGTAGAAACGGTGCTAGACTGTATATTGCAAGCTTATAACTGCCAGTCTTACAAGGTTTCTTTAAAAAAAGAAAAATAAATTGCTGTACAGCCCATGCGTAGTGCAGAGATTTTCTGCTTCCATTTTAAAAGATCCCCTTAAGGATCAGACGATCTGTCTTGAGATATGATCAGTAACAGGTTCACTGACTGAACGATGCCCCTATAAATCCCCAAGCCATTCTTACAGCCGAATTCTTTCTAATCTATGCTGATGTGGAAATATTGTATGCCAGGCAGAACACTTGATGCTCTGGGTCTCTTTGACCAAATCTGAAAGCTGTGCTCAGTTAAAGGTGGTGATATGAGTTTTTCAGATACGACCAGGAAGCTGGAAGCAGTCGAAGGAAACAGAAAGAGAGATTTCTATCACCCTAATAAGTTCTTTGCTCATGCATTCATACAATAACTTGGGTGAAAATTGCAATGGTCCTTGGGCCACAGATAGCATACTATATTGATCTAGAAAATACTTTTGTTGGATTTCACACTTTTTATTGGCTAACGAAAGCGGATCTAGGAATGCAGGAACACCCACATTGTTCCACATACTGATTTTCAAAACTACGCTTGATTCTCGATAATCTAAAACTAATGTTCCATGAGCTATAGTTCTTTTAGAGGGGAGGCAGTTTGGTATATAACCCAATCTTGTCAGATCTCAGAAACAATGGCCCCTTCCGCACATGCAAAATAATGCGTTTTCAAACCACTTTTACAACTGTTTGCAAGTGGATTTTGCTATTCCGCACAGCTTCAAAGAACAGTGAAAGCAGTTTGAAAGTGCATTATTATGAGCCCAAGAAATGTCAGTTCTTGGGAGACCACCAAAGAAAGACTCTGCAGAGGAAGCCAATGACATACCACTGCTGATTAATTACTTGCCTTGAAAATCTCCAGCCAGGGTCACCATGTCAACTGTGCCTTGATTGCATCACACACACACACACACACACACACACACACACACACACACACACACACACACACACACACACACACACACACACACACACACACACACACAATTCTTTTATCACTTTTGACATTTCCTGAAGATGTGATACATACCCAAAGAGTGGGGAATAATTGACTCTAGATGACTGATCTTGAGTACGCAACCAACATCACACAAGACACTGTACAACAGAGTCAAAACATCTTTGCAGTTTAAATGTATAAATCCACAACAGTTATAGGTGAATATAATTAGTTCCTGTAATATAATTTCATTTTGGAGTTTACTTGGAATATATTTTTACAAGCATGTGTCGCCAAAGGATAATTCCCACCCATTCCCCAATTATACAGTACCACAAGTCTTAAAGAAACCAACAAATACGTAATCTGTTAAATGCAGTAAATATTAAAATCATGTTAGGTCTTCTTGACCCAGAATGCATGGGAAACGTTCACTTGTACCTACTTGTGGAGGGTAGAAGAGGAAGAAGATTTTGGATTTATACTCCACCTTTCTGTCCTGTAAGGAGACTCAAGGTGGCTTATCAGCTCCTTTCCCTTCCTCCCCCCACAACAGACACCTTGTGAGGTAGATGGGGCTTGTGACTAGCCCAAGGTTACCCAGCAGGAATGCAGGAGTGTGGAAACACATCTGGTTCACCAGATAAGCCTCTGTGTGGAGGAATGGGGGAATCAAACCTGGTTCTCCAGATTAAAATCAACTTGCTCTTAACCACTACAGTATGTCGGCTCTCGCAGGTACATGTTGTTGTCAACACAGAATTGCACACAGAAAGCATACCTGTGTTCAGGTCTTCCCTACTGTAATATACAATGAACACATGAAACTATGAAATCACACCTTTGGTCCATCAAGGTCAATCTTATCTGATCAGGGGCTCTCCAGGGTCTTAGGCAGGGGTCTCTCACATCATCTGCTACCTGATCCTTTTAAATCACAGGTGTCAAACTTGCAGCCCTCCAGATGTTATGGACTACAGTTCCCATCATCCCCTGCCAGATGGGAACTGTAGTCCATAACATCTGGAAGGCCGTGAGCTTGACACCTATGTTTTAAATGGACATGCCAGGACTGAACCAAGGACCTTCTCCATGCAAAGCAGATAGATCCTCTACTACTGAGTTACAGCTCCTTCCCATAATGAGACTTACCTTGTATCCTGATGCTATAATTAGTTTAAGCATGAGAGTAATCATGCTATTGATATTGCTGTGTCTCAATTTTTAAGGTTATTTTAAAAGAAATTGCATCCAGTGACTCCATTTTTATTCCACCTTTACTGCCAGGGGCTCAGGATGGCATATGAAGTTCTTCTTTTTGCTTTTTGTCCTCACACCAACCAGGTGTGGCAGATGAACCTGAGAGAGTCACTGACCCCAAATCATAGCACTTTCTGACACCAATGCACACTATCCCCTGTTGGCATGAGCTCTTAATTGCAGGCAATTTGCAGCCTGGGTCTTCTTGCAAGTTACCCTGAACAGCTGGTGCAAAGGCAACGGTTAACACAGCCAAATAAACACGAATACAAATAGCAATTGTTTAAAAAAGCATGAAAAAGTAAGTGCTTAGTCGTCTGCATCCAAGTGCCAGCTGCAAAATCACAGGCTTTTGTCATTTGGTCTATTGAGATAAGCTCATAAGCTTGAGTGAACTATTCCAGCGGCTTTGCCTATGGAAGAAGCTGGATGCTCTGCGGCTTCTAATTTGGTTTGGTGCTTTGGTGCCTGTCTGGTTTTGACATGATAATGTACCTGCTGAACATGAACAGAGCTTCAGCAATGTGGTGAGACACATCTAAAGTACCCACATGAGTTTAGTTGACACTCTTATCAGTTAAAAGCCCATATTTCCAATTATCTCTGGACAGTTTGTCTCTTTGGGTAATTGGCTTCCCATAGCTGTTGAGAAAAGATGTCAGGGGAGTCTTTTCTTTCCTGGAGGAGCGAGAGATTGTGCATTGGACAAGCCCAGGACCATCAGGGTAACGGCAGCGTTCAAGAAAGATGACAGCCTGCGGAAAAGGCAATTAGGTGCCATCTCCTGGGATGCTGTGCAGCAAACGTAGCCCGGGAGAGCCGAGGAAGTGCTTGTGGCAGTTACTTTGCCACAGTGTGGCATTTATGGCCATATTCTCAACAGAAGTAATGTTTTGTAGCCTCACCAGCATGAGGAAGAGGGCGAAGCCAAAGCTGCTTAGTTTGTAATGATTTTTTTCAGCAGTCAAAGCAGGTACCCTGAATCTTTCAGTACTCCATACAGTTTATTTCCCTCCCATTCTTCTTCTTTCCCACTAAAGTGATTTCACTTGCCCTCAGTGATGTTATCATGCAGCCCATTCTAATTTGGTTGCATAGAAAGTAGAGAATATTTGACACAGCCTCTATGAAGAACATATACATTATTATTATTATTAGGTAGGTAGGAATCAGGGCCCAACCAAGATGGAAAGCAGGCAGCCTCAGTCTCAGTGGGGGGTGGTATGGCTAGCATGCAGGTGTTCTGTACTTAAAAGCGTGATTCAAAATTGTGCAGTGACAAACCCTGCTTGCTCAACCATCTTCTTGCAATCTTAACAGCTACAGTTACAGTTACATCTATTTACAAAGGAAACATTCTCCAGAAAATGTCCAATTCCATACTGTCCAATTCCAAACTATCTTGGGCTCTGCAGGTTCCTGCTTTAGGCCCTGGAATCTCGCAGACAATAGTCTAAGCAGAAGAACTGCGCAGATAGGCTGTACCAGAAAAGGTGAAAGCAAGACATAGCAAAAGGTGCACAGAGAATCTTCAAATAAGTAAACAGTATTTATTTGATGATCCCGACATGTTTCAGGACAAAAAGTTTTCTCAGGGGATCAAACTTTGCTTTCAACAATAGTTCAAAAAGTTTCTCAAACTGCAGTTTGGGAAACTTTTTGAGCTGTTGTTGAAAACTTCTGAAAAAGCATTTTGATGAGAAACATGTTGGGATCATTGTTGGCAGAGCAGAACAGAAGAGACAGATTCTCAGCTGCTTTTTATATATGTGTTTACTATCTATAAAGGGAGGGTTACATGGAGATAAAATAAGAAATCCTTTCTTTCCTGTTACACATCTATATTACTGTATGTTTGTATACATCTTGGTACCTGTCTGCTGGCTCACATGATGCCATCTACCTCATGTTTCCTCTCTGGTGGCGTGTCTGCTCAAACAAAGAAACAGAGTTAACTTTATAACTTCAGATGTACGTGCTCACTCACATGTAAGAAATGGCTATCTGACTGATCAGTCGCTGAATCCTATGGGGGAGAGTGGCATATATGTTTGACGAAACAAACAAACAAACAAACAAACAAACAAACAAACAAACAAACAAACAAACAAACAAACAAACAAACAAACAAACAAACAAACAAACAAACAATAGATCAGGTCATAAACAGTGACTGCAGCAAAACAGTTAACGCTTTTACAACTGAGTTGTGACAGACACTTGCAAAACCCCAACAATCATTGAATAAACACTGTTTACATATCTGAAGATTCTCTGCAGAGCCAGATGGCACAAAAGACTTGACTTGGTAAAAAGCAGATACTTCATGTTGTGAGCTGCCCTGAATCCTGTGGGAGATTGACGGGATATAAGTGTAATAAACGAACGAACGAACGAACGAACGAACGAACGAACGAACGTGTTTGGTGGAACTGTAGCAAGCAGCCAGCTCTAACTGTGGGTGTCCAACTGGGCAAATTTTGTGTGGGCCTCCCTGCATGACAACATGATCAATGGAAAAAACACTGTTTCTGGGACCAGTCAGGACAAAGAGTGCTAGAGGAGGCCTCCATTGTGTTGGAAGCAGGGATGGTAGCCTCCAAGTGGGACCTGAGGATCTCCTGGAATTACAGCTCGTCTCCAAACCACACAGACCAGTTCCCCTGAAGAATATGGATGCTTCAGGGGGCAGACTCTATGGCATTTTTCTTATTGTACCCATCTGAGATGCCTGTTCTCCCCAAGTTCCACCCACAAATCTTCAGGAGTTTCCCAGCCTAGATCTGGCAATCCTATATCCCATCACCTGTTGGTGGAGGGGGCAGCTGACAAACCCTAGTTGATAGAGTGAAAACCCAGAGAGCAAGATCTTACTCTCTTTTCTTCGTATCAGCATGTGCTTACAGTAAGCTCTGAGTTTCTGGCTTCAGTCTTGAATTTATTAGGACAGCCAAATGGGAGCACATGATTATCCTGCTGTTGTCTGCTAATTATAGGGGAAGGGTGGCATGCAATTGTTGTTGTTATTATTATTGTTATTATTATTATGCCCTCCATATGCTGAAATGGCTGGTTAAACAATCTACGCTTTCTGTGAAGATTACGTTGCAGAAATTCTATCAGATAAGTGGCAAACAATCGGTACACACTGCACTGGCTGCAGAAATTACCTAATCCCTGCTTCCTCTGCAAGTGCCAAGGAAGTCCTTTTGGAAGGAGGATTTTTCTTATGGGCCTGGGGGACTGATCTGAGTGTCTGCAGATGAATACAGGAAAACTTTATTTCTGGCTGTGAGACAGCAGCAGAACAGCTCAGCTGGCAGGAGAATTAAATAGTTGCTCTGAGCAGGATTTACTGCCGCTGCCCACAAATGAGAGGAATTTAGCAGATGAACACTTTCTACGCTGTTGCCGGATTATCAGATTGGAATTCTTATCCCATTCCTAGAATCTCAAACTGTCAGGTTTTGCTTAGAATTCTCAGCGGGAGGAAGAGAAGAAACAGCCACAGGAACCTTCTCTGGCATCCACTATGATTTGTCTTCCAAGGTCACTGCTTCTCTGGAAAGTGCTGGAGGAACAGCAGAGAGGGCACAAACCTCCGTGATCTTTCCTTCTTACTTTCAGACCTGCAGCATACAAGCTGGCCCTCACAACCTCCTCTTGTGCTCTGCTGTCCTTTCCCCCAAACCATTGGCCTTTTCCATTTCTCTTAGTTATTACTTTCCTAACTTTTGGAAAAGAAAATGTTGTTAATCTAAAAGAAAAGGGGTGGGGGTGGGGGTGAAAACTGGCCAGGAGGCCTGGCTAGCAATAGTGGCAGAAGATAAAACAAACCTCCTTGAGGCTCAAAAATGCATCCAGCTTTTCAAGACCCCTCCCCCCATTCAGCAATAGTCAGCATTCCTCTTCTTACTTTTAGTGGAGATATCTACACAGCAAACCACACTTGGCTGGGGAGCAAACAATAGCTTTTCGGCAGAGAAACCTCACCCTCTCTCCAACCCACCAGGACTTCTATCTGTTGGCTGGCCCTCTTGTGGGCCACACTAGGAACTGCTCCCTGGTTCAGTGAGCAAGCCTCTCTTGTCAACTCTTCCTATACAAGAATGACATATGGCGACCTTGGGTTTTCATGCATGTATAGGAATACTCACACTGGTGACATCTCTGACCTCTTAATTGATGATCAGAATGTCAGCCAGCATTCTCCTCACAGACATACATATGTGTGAATGCATAATGAGTTATCCTCTCTACGGCTCAGCAGGCTTCCTATTGCTGGTATGTACATTATAGGTTGGTGGAAGTGGGGGAGGGCCGGGGTAAGATATTTAAATCCTCTTGCTTTTTACATGCCACTTCTTAGATTTTACTCTCTACCCATCCTAAGGGCTAGGCATATGCAGTCAAGCATGCCGAGAGGCAGAAAGCAACAATCTTATCAGGGACAGGTCTAGAATTGAGAAAGGAGGAAGGGGGGGGGTATACAGTGAAAAGGTCACAGAAACATAGAAGAGGATGTTCAGACCTGAGGTGGGTCCATGATAGGATGGACTATTGGCTGAGGAACCTGGCTGAAAGAGCCAGGGTTGCCAATTCTGGGTTGGGGAATTCCTACAGATTCGGAACTGGCCTTGAGTTACTGAGTTATTTACCAAACAGTCCATGTGGGCTGGTGCAGGGTGGGAGAGCCTTTGGCTTCAGCCAGCAAAAGGGTCCACTGGCTCCCAATTTCTTCTCCTCTGGGGTACCCATTTCCCTTTCACAATTACCAATCTCGCTGTGGGACCTGGAGTCCTCCCAGGATTACAACTGTCCTCCAGACTGTAGAGATCAGTTTCCCTGTAGAACATGGCAGGTTTGGAAGGTGAACTCTATGACATCACATCACTGCTGAGTCCCTTACCAAACTCTGTCCCTAAATCCCCAGAAACTTTCCAAGAGAGTAGGCAAACATTCCCTTTCTGATAAAGCCTCAAGATCTTCCCGATTTTTTAATCTACTTCCTAGCCCCACCCATTTTCTGCCCCAGGTTTACTGCTGTTAGTGAGAGGATTTCCTTTTCATTTGCACCCAGATGTGCGGAGATTCCATCTGGTAAATAACCACAGGACACGTCTTGGAATTAAAATGGGCCGCAGCCCTTTATTGAGACAGAGAAGCAAGCGCCAGCGGTTTTATGTGAGTAGAAGGTCAGCACCCATGTCTTAACCCCGGCACCAACCCCAATCCATATTGGGGAGGACAGAGAAGGTACAGGGCCACCTGGGCACCCGCCTGCTGTGGCCCCCTTCCTGCTGGGGTGACGGGCTCGACTGCAGAAGCCTCCGCGGCATGTGCCATGAGCCCACCCCACCCCATGCCTCTTATGGAGGCTCCCAACTGTGGGGAGGTCCGGCACGCAAGCTCGGCCTCCCCATAATGATGCGCTCCTCTGCCCAAACCGCCAAGGCTGTGACGATATGAGCAGCAAAAAACCTTGCCCAAATAGGGAGGGAGGGTGGGTCAGTTTGCTCGAGGCATTGAAGAAGGCCGGAGCAGCTGCATGCTGCCTAATATATAGGGAGCGTGCTCCACCCCTCTTGCTCATGCGTCACACACGATCAGGCCAGGTACAGCTCGGCCGCCCAGCCGGCCCAGGGCACGCATGCTCACTGCTCCAGAGCTCCCCATGTGCCCTGCCCCCTGTCGCAATTACAGCCCAGTTGATTCTAGTGCCGTTATTTAGAGGAAGCAGCTGAAAATAGTAACTGATAGCCTGCCTCTTCTGTAGCAGTGGGGCAGCCCTACTCAGCTCCCCTTTTATCCTTTTCCATTCTGAGCCTATTCAAGGCTCAGAATGACTTGGAAAGGCTTATGGGGTCTTCCTGCTCACCCATCACTTACTGTGGCTGCTGAAGTTGTGATAAGCTTGTTTCAGCTGACATTGGCTAGCCAACCAGTGGGCACTAGACTTGCCAATGGATCTGGAAAAAAAATTGGCCCTTAAACAGAGACTTGTGTGGAAAAAGGCAGCTGAAGCTTTTCATAGGATGAAAGTAAATAAAATCACTTGGCAAATAAAATGCCATTCAGCCCCTGTTAAAGGGACAGGTAATTTTTCTCTCTCTCCAGGCAGTTGGCAACCCTAGCTGGCAGGTGTGTGAGCAGAAAATCTCTTCACCACCCCTCCCCAGCATCTCAGTTAACATTTCCCAACATGCATTGCGATTCCGCAGCTTGGATACCACAGAAACAGCTTCTGAGGAGGAGCTGACAGAGGGACACCTACCTGACCAAATAGAGCTATTTCCAAAGCCTGGTGCTGCAGTAGCAGCAGCCGCCACAGTCAGTATGGTTGGCAGAGAGAAAAGTTCTTTTCTGGTTCAGACAACTTAGGCAAATTTAGGGGCCGTAATGCTCTCCTCGGTACTGGTAATGAAGTTGCTGAAGCTCATATTTCTAAGCATGGGGAATCTCTCGGTTTGGCATCTCTACTGTGGGCAATCAAACAGACTAGCAAGTGGAAAAGCTAAAATAAAATTTATTATATTTCAGATATTTATATTCCACTTTTCTGCCAAATGGGAACCCAAAGTGTAACCCCCATGCTCAGAATGGGTTGACCCAGAAAGGGGTGGAGACTCAAAGCAGCAAGAGGCTGCAGAGCTCATGTAGTTTGGAGGAGACAAGGCTACCGGACCTTGATTTGTATAAGCCCTTAACACCTTGTTAAGGTAACTGCAATGTTGTTGGGAACTAGTGGGAAGGTATTTGTTTATTTTTGCTATGTTGTAAACGTTGGAGTTTATTGTTTCAGGGTTTTTTATGTTTGTAATGGGTGAGAGTTCATCATGTTGAATCCTGTTCATCAAGCCCTTGGAGTCTTCAGGAGCCAACCCACTTGCAAAGAAGAATTGGACTTGGCAGTATCAGTAGACTAAATATAAGGACTTGAAAATGCAACCTGAACAGGACCTTGAAGTGTGATGTTAAATGTTGATGTTATATGTTAAGAAAGTAAACCATTTTGTTTTTAAAATTTGTTGTTGCAAACTCATTCCAAGTTCTGCGCCACAGAACCCACAGATTGAGGTTACAAAAGCATCTTACAGTATTGTTTTTTTTAGTGCACTCCTAAGAATGCTTGGGACTAACCCCATTGAATAGATCTGAGTAGGATTTTGAGTAGACCTGGTCCGGACTGATCTTCTAATCATCAGAAGAACCATCCTGTGAGGCAGGTTAGGCTGAAAGAGATTAACTAGCTGAAATGTCATCTGGCAAGCTTCAGGGCAAAGTGGGTTGAATGTGGGTCTCCCAGATTCTAATCTAGCACTTTGACCACATTGCACTGCACTGACTCTTAGCATGCACAAAAGGCCAGAGTCTGGCTGTGACCTCGTTGTTGCTTCTTTTTCCTCTACTCTGCTGCCTTGGAGTGATTTGTCACAACTGACCTGACTGAATCCTGCAAAATGCTTAAATTTGCATGATTTATTCTGTTTTCCTGTCTTGCATTTTTGGCTGTTTCTCGTAGGCTTGGAAACCACTGATTGCCCTAACTCCTGACCACTGAATCCGCACTGATTGCCCTAACTCCTGACCACTGATTCCTTTCGGAATCCGCACTCGGTGTTGCCCACCCACTTCTCAGGTTAGAAATCGCTTATTTATTTATTTGGTAAAAATGAAACCTGACATTCTCAACAAATCCTGCAGATTTCCTGCACACATTTCTAGAGAACAGTCCATGTTCTCTCACTCCAATGGCCTAATGTTTGTATTGAGCGACACATAAAAGTTAATAACATCCCATAATCATAATTAGCCTAGCAAGGATCCAAGTGCTATATTTTTTAATCAGGCAGATGGGTATCGACTCGAACATTTGCAGTATCAGAAACAAATATAACAACATCAGCGCTCCACTTAATTGCCATTTGTTCAGTCAAAGCACATGTACACTGAAGCCAAAACCAGATAACCGCCCAGTGTTTACTCTTCCTAGTTGCTGAATCAAACTGATGGACCACATGCACATACAATACAGTGGGGACCGGCCCTGTTGCAGATACTAATTGACAGTGATGGATTATTTTTTTCTTGGTGGATGAAAGTTAATTTGTGATTTGATGTTACCTGGTTCAAATAAAAGTTTCTCACTCTCTCTTGGTGCTTGTTCAAATCAGGTAAGTTTCAGTGAAGTTAGACTGGGCTAACTCCATTTAGGATTGCTGTGTTAAATTTCAGCTGTTGTTTTCTATCTATTTTTCATCCATTTCACAATCTATATTGGCATCTGTGCTTTTGATTGGAGAACATGATGCACACTGAAGCATGCAGTGTATGACAATTATGCTTGTCTGTACTTTTTAAGTATGAGAAACATGAAAAGTTGCAGAGAATAAAAGACTGTGTGATTCAAAGGGGTGGGGGTGATAGGATGAAGCAGGATCAGAAGTGGTGTGACCCCTGTGCACCCACTGTGTCAGGCAAACTGGCACCGATGCTGGCATTCGGGCACTTAGGTCATCACAGGGGAGTGGATCAGCAGCATGGCATCCAAACCTGGAAATCAGGCCAGACGCTGTTGCTGCTACGCCGTTCAGGTCTGCACTGGCTTCCAGGGGGGCGTTCCACGGCTGTTCCCAGGGGAGGAGTCAACTTTAGTCAGCTTCCAATGACGTTTCAGCCCAGGAATGCCCCCTTTCAGTGGTGCAGACTTACGCATGCAAAATGCATGGCATAAGTCTGTTTAGGAAGTGGTCTGACTAGGGAGAGGGGGTTGTTTTCTCTCTTTCCACTGGTGCCTGTGCCACTGATTCCTTTTTGGGAGCAGTGCTGCGGCACTGTCCCTGGTAGCTGCTGTAGTCTTCCTCATTGGATTGGGCTTGCAGTATTCCAAAACCCCTGATGTGTTTGGTCCTCCCATGCAAAATGCATATTTGTGTTACAGTTATGGATGCACAATGAGTTATTAATGGAGCAGTCAAAATCCACTGGAAACCTGAAAATTCTAAAAAAAAAAATCTATTGTAAATCCTGTTGAATAGAAATCCTTAAAAAATCTTGTTCAGGAAAGATGCAAGCCAGCAATAAATAATATATCTATTTTGTTCATTAAAAATTTGCGAAGAAATTCAAAGTAAGTCAAATAATTGATATATTTTGAACAATGAAATTATATTTTGTGTTAGAGAGTTATATTATTATTCCAGATAGCATTTGCCTTATATCGTGTTTTCTGTGTATTTTTGAACCAAAAATAGATCTTAGTTTAAAAACAAAAAATCATCACATCATTTTGAAATGTCAACTGAGTATGACAAATTGTTTTAACATTTCTTTCTCGTAAACATGTTTTGTTAAAATTGACATTTTTCTTAGAAGAAATGCTATATTGATGAACGCACATTTTGCATCAGGAAAACTTTCCATATGAAAGATTTTGACCTGCCGTAACGTATGTGGGGAAATGTTATATAAATTAAATTGAGAAAGAGGACCTCAAAGCAAATGTTGAACTGGATGAATCGCACAACATCTTGCCCCCAAATTAATAAATGAACCTTAAAGGTAGTGATTCTTTTCCTTGCCACATGCAAAATCCACAGATGGAATGTTGTTTTCCATACATTAGATTTCCGTGCAAATTAACTATCCTATTTAAACTGTGGCTGATTGTTTTAATTCGATTCGAATGTTAAAACCACTCTCAAAGTATGCACTGGATTGTATCCACCTAACGTTCACATTTACGAAAAAGAGAGAAAGGGTTTTTGTGTAGCCAACGAAGAAGAGTTTGGATTTATACCCCACCTTTCTCTCCTGTAAGGAGACTCAAGGTGGCTTACAAGCTCCTTTCCCTTCCTTTCCCGAACAACAGACACCTTGTGAGGCAGGTGGGACTGAGAGAGTTCTGAAGAACTGTGAGTAGTCCAAGGTCACCCAGCAGGAACGTAGGAGTGCAGAAACACATCTGGTTCATCAGATAAGCCTCTGCCACTCAGGTGGAGGAGTGGGGAATCAAACCTGGTTCTCCATATTAGAATCCACCTGCTCTTAACCACTACACCACGCTGGCTGGTTTAAACCTACTGTTTCTCAAGGACATTTTTGGCAGCATTGAAAAGTGTCCTTCCCCTCATTCCAGTTATTGTTTTGAAAGTATTTAGGGACTCAGAAAGACCATGAACCAAGAAAAAGTAATGTGTAACCATAAAATTAGGATTTTTTGGTTTCAGAGTACTTCACCTTACAGTTATCCATGTTGAACTTCATTTTCCATTTTGTTGTCAAGTGACCCAATTTAGAGACATCCTCTTGTAGCTCTTCACAATCCACTGAATAATTGGGTATCAGCTGCAACCTTGGCAACTAAACTGCTCACCCCCAATTCCAAATAATTTACAAATAACTTAAATAGCGCTGGTCCCTTTACCAATCCTTGTGTGACCTCACTATTCACTTCTGTCCACTGTGAGAACTATCTATTTATTCCTACTCTCTGTCTTCTGCTATTTAACCAACTTTTAATGCAACTTTTTCTCATCCCATGATTGCTAAGCTTACTCAGAAATCTTTGAAGAGGTATCTTGCCAAAAGCTCTTTGGAAATCCAAATGTATAATGTCGACCAGGCTGACACTGTCCCTTGCTTGTTAACTTGCTCAAAGAACTCCCAGGGGTTGGTGAGTCAAGACTTCTTTTTGCAGAAGCCATGCTGATTTTCCTCTATAGACTTTGTTTTTCAATGTGCTCAATAACTCTTTCTTTAGTTCTGGGTCTAGTAATTTGCAAAAACCAGATATTAGGCAAACTGGTCTGTAATTTCCTGGCTTCCCACTGGAACCCTATTAAAAATTGGCGTGAAATTTGCTATTTTCCAGTCATTAGGCATGAAGGCTGATTTTAGCAACAAGGTACATACATATACTTGTGAGTAGATAACCAATTTCACATCTGAGTTCTTTAAGAACCCTCAGGTGTATGCCATCTGGGCCTGCAGGCTTATTAGTTTTCAGTTTGCCTACTAGTCCTAGAATGTCATCTTTCATCACCTCAATTTGACTCAGTTCTTCAGACATCCTTTTTAGGAACGGGGGCTCTGGTTTGGGCATGTGCCTCACATTTTGCACGTAAAAATATGCAAAGAATCCAGTTTCTCTGCCAACTCCCCATCTTCTTTAGGCAATCTTTTTATTCCTTTATCATCAAAGGTCCACCCAATGGAGAATGAGAGATCCAAAGCCACTGTGGGTCCCCATGGAGAGAAAAGCAGAGTATAAATGAAGCAAACAAGCAAGTGAATTATTCAGTATTAAGGCTGCTTAAAGAGACAATCCCAGTTATGATGGATGGCAAAATGGGCTTGTAAAAAACAGGTGGCATCTTTGGTCAGTTCTGCCAAGAACGTATGTACTTATAGCATGGAAGGATGTGAGCTGCATTATCTATCAATGCTGTGTAAGGGAGTAAGAGTTGTGAGTACATTTCCCATTGCTTTTGTGCTGGGAAACAATTAATTGTTGCACAAAACATAGGTCTGAAGTGAAAGGATCATTTTTAACATCAGAAACTGGTGTCTCAGAAATGTTACAGGAGCTACATGCCATAATGTAGGTAGTACGTAGCTTGATTTAGGCTACCACATCAATGTCCAAACTTCCATAGTAGCATTAGTGACATAAAAACATAGTTCAAGGAGAAGAGGAGAAGCAAGGCTAAGGACAGCAAAGGCACAGCATGGACAACATCCCATAGTGGTCCAAAGAAGAACCCAGTAGTCACTGGTTTGATCTTCAAAGCATCGCTCAGAATGGTCCAATCCTTAACTGGACATGTTTAAAGGCAGTCTGAAGGATCAGGATGAAGGAAGGAAGGAAGGAAGGAAGGAAGGAAGGAAGGAAGGAAGGAAGGAAGGAAGGAAGGAAGGAAGGAAGGAAGGAAGGAAGGAAGGATACAACAAGACAGTGAGGCAGAATCACAATGGCAGAGTCTTGACAGTTTCTCCAGGCTAATCTGGAAGCATTTGTAACTTGACCAGATGAACATGAACCAAGCCAGGTTTTCACAGATGAGCATTATTTTATTTTATTTTATTTATTTTTCTTTTGCAAAATGTATATCTTGCCTTTTCCCCCTCACATGGGCTACCAAGGCACCTAACACATCAAAATATGCATAATGAAACCACACTTTAAAACCATTAAAACATTTAAAAATTATTAATCCCACATTGTTAAAACAATTAATTCACGAGCTCAAATATAAACAGACATAAAAACAATTGAAACACTGGGCAGGAAGGAGGGATCATGAATGAAATAAAAAAATGTCTTTTCTCACTCAGAAGAGGACAGACAAATCTCTCTGGGGAGAATGTTCCTGAGAAGACCTGGGTCAACTCTTACCTAATCTCTGAAGGTGGGGAAACCCAAAAATGGTTCTCCTAAGATGGTAATAGCGATTGGACAGGTTCATAAAAGAGTAGGCAGTCCTTCAGGAATGTAGGTCCCAAACCATTATACAGGACTGGTGTGGATTTCTAGCTTAAGTTCCATTGGGAAAGAAATGGAAGGGCTTCTTCTGATGTGTCTAGGATTTGCATCAGTTGTTAAACTCCAAAGTCCTGGCTCAATAACAGAGGCCCTTTCCGTCAAGACGTGGTTGCCCCTTAGGTCCGGGCCGTTTCAGCGATTGCGGGCGGCGCTGCTGAAACGCGAGCAGCTTCGAACACCTGGCTCCCCTTCCTCCTCCCTCAGGGTGGTGATCAGGTCAGCCAAAAACAATTCGTTTAAAGCGGGTAGTTTTGAGTTAAACATGCGCAGCCTCGGGCGGTGCGTGTGAAGAGCAATCAGCCGGAACATCGTTAGCGCTGTCTTCTTCCATTTACCTGCCGCTGTGCCACGCTTCTGCTGTCCTTCCTAAGACTTCTCCTTCGCTGTCCCTCCGACCCCCCCTGGAGGTCGTGAGGGCAGCGTATGGGCTTAGAGGGCCAGCAGGGCTTACTCCACAGCCGACGCATAGGTAATGGTGCGGGAGAGGGACAGGGAAGAGGCGGCTCCATGCGGTAATGCCTCTCTTACCGCTCTCTGCTTAGCTGCTCGCGACGCTTATAAAGTAAGCGACCGGCTCTCCACCCCACCGCAGAATTCTTGCCAGTGTGAGGGCGCATAGAGGCCCGTGCAGAAAGGGCCAGATTTAAAGGGCGAGAGGTATAATAAATCAAATATAAATTTTATTTGGCTGAAGCATCAGTTTCAAAAGGCAGAAGCAAAGAATACAAGAAACTTTCAAGTTTTACAGTAGTTTACAGACTTATAAAGTCCACATCATCATAATGTCATCAGTGAGGACAAGAAGACCTTCCTTTTACCTATTCTTACATGTGAAACCCACTTCATACGATGCATGTTCAAAAAGACGCATCTTAGTATCTCCCCTGGGTGGAGATTTGATATTATAATGAAGCCTAGGTCAAGCTTAGGAGCCAACCTGACACCATGTGATACACTGTTTGTTCAGGAAGCTGCGGTTGTTTTGACAAAATGATATGTGGTTCTAATCCTTCAAATGCATTTCAACGCTTCCTTGGCATTGTTACAACTGGGAGAAATGCCCTAGGCAACGGAATATCTATCAGTTACTCAAGGTAGCCTTGAGAGAGAATATTTACACCAGCCTCTGCCTGCATCTCAGGCCTGGCTTTGCAATATCATTTGTTATGCTAACTGACCAGGCATAGTATAGTTTTTATGGCTGTGCTCAATGTAGCCATCTGATTTTAACCAGAGCACCTAGCAGACAAAAAAGGAAATACTACTGAAGACAGATTCTAGAGACATTTATCTAAGTGTTGCGCTACAGTTGTTTCATATGGCTGTTTTCTGATGGAACTTGAAGCAGCCTTTTATTCTATTAGCACCATCAGAAGGAAGCCTGGCGTTGCTAGCCAAGGTCAGTTCCTTTGAGATACATTACAAAGAAAACAACTAGCTATAGTTTACATTCTAAACCTACAAACTCATGAATGATTAGAACTTCTACTTTAAAAAACAAGCTCCGACTCTACTATATTTGTGTCTGTGTACATAAGGGAGAGGGGACGGACATTCATTTGTACCAGGTCGCCTGAGAAATAGTTTGAGATGAAAAGTCATCCTCAGCGTGATGCCACACTTCTTTTCTCTTGTTCCCCAAAACAGCTCTGCTGCTTTTTGCCAGTGGACAAACTTGGGGCCCTTCTGAAGCACAGCAAATGTATACTGGGTTGCAGTAGGGATAAAGGAACCCATTTTCCTGGTTTAATGTTCACATGCATCCGTGCAGGCAGTGATGGAGCCCACGGAAACAATCCAGGTGGCTGTCATGGCTTGGCATGGAGACGCGCCTATTTTTTTAATTACTTCCCACCTGTGCGGAGTTATGCAGACAAGCACAAATGAACCCCCACAGCCATGCCGATGTCCCATGATACAACCATCTGCAATTGTGTAGCTATGCAGATGCAAGCTGCAAAATGGGGGGGGGAATGAAAAGGGAGGGGAATAAAGATCCTCCTGCCTGGCCGTTCACTCGCAAACGGCTGCAACCCGGGATTTTTGAAAAGACTCACTAGTTTAGTGATTTAAAAAAAAACTTGGGTCAGGGGAAATAATGGGGGCAGACTTGTTTTGGGGGGCAGGATCTGTGCAAAGTCCCCCCCATGTTTTTTTTTAGTGTCCTAAACCCATAATTATTGGCCCGTGTGGAAGGGGCCTTGGAGTATTTGGCAGTTAGAGAGTAAACTGCTGTGTCCTCTTTGCAGAGCTCCTTCTAACCAAAGGGGAAGTCTTCTAAACCTTGACTGAAACTTGTCTCCACTTCCTGCTGAAAGTCTTGCATGGTGAACAGACGAACTCTAGAAAGAAAACCTTATTAGACAACTCTCTTTTGGTGAACCAACTGTTTGATGTTTTAAATCGGAAGCTTCCCTGTCAGTTCAATTCCCTTAGATTTCCTCCCTCTGACCTTTATTATTCCCTGTAATAGATGCAACGTTTCTCAGACTATAGGGGTACAAAATGAAACCAAAATGAATGCCAAAAGTGTTTATTTAGCTGGGCTCCCATTAGTTTTAATGAAATTGCTCTGCTGAAAAGAATAGTAATGCCCCCTTTTATACAGCATCCTGTTCCCTAGAAGAAACATCAGAGCAAGGAAGAGCTGAAGTTGAAAAGACCTGGGATCTGCAGCCAGATTTTACCTAAAGGGACATCTTACAAAGAAAATATTTCGAAAAACACAGAGGAATCTGGTGATAATTTATCAAAAGTTGTGTTGGTAGAGACTAGCAAAATGTTTCATGAGGGTCAGGATCTTTTTTAAAGATGTTTTTTTAAAAGATGCTATGTTTAAATATTTGAAGGGATGTGATACTGAAGTTGGAGCAAGTTTGTTTTCTGCCGCTCCAGAGACCAGGACAAGAAGTAATGGATTCAAAGTACAGGAAAAGAGATCCCCCTAAATGTTAGGAAGAACTTCCTGACTGTCAGGACTGTTCGACAGTGGAATTCACTGCCTCAGAGAGTGGTGGAGTCTCCTTCTTTGGAGGTTTTTAAACAGAGGCTGGATGAACATATGTCGGGAGTGTTTTGATTGTGTGTTCCAGCATTGCAGGGGGTTGGACTTGATGGCCCATGGGGTCTCTTCCAACTCTATGATTCTATGATTCTATTTGTGACCTACGCTATGCCAGAAGAAGCCATCAAGAGGAAGTTTATATATCAGCCTTTGTTAATGAGGCAAAATGGAAACTGAGGATTCACTCTCACCTTTTCTTTAAGGTCCGGATGTGGCCACGTGGAACACGGCACAATAGCCAGGGACTAGGTTCATTCCATTACTTGAATATATTAATTGCAACATTTAGAAAAGACGGGATGTTAGGGTTTCCTTACAAATCAGATGATTACCTCTTTTAATTGCCTGATAAAGATTTGACATTCAGCCAGGAGCTTGTTAGCGTGGGAGGCCCACGACATCAGAAAATCCATTTCATCATTATGAACCTGATGACAGTTCTATTGTGGGCAGCCAGCATCGGTGGCTCTAATTGACAGGCCCTCTATTGAACAGGCAGCCGCTGACAGTCGTGCTGTGAAGCTATCGTTCTCAGGCATGGATCTTTTTTATTTTTCAAAGGGGGCTTACATGCAAGAACTTCTGTTTTGAGGTACTCTTTCCTTCTTTGGGCTTTTTGTTCCTGCGCTGGACAGCAGGCTTCACCCTCATATGTTTTGTAGCCCTGGGCAATATAAGAATGGGAAGGACAGACAGGTTGAGAACGAGGAAACCAGGGCACCACACACGAAGCAGCCTTACACTGAGTCAAACTATCGGTCTGTGACTTTTTTGTGTATATGTACTGCTTACAGCATGGCTGTTTGCTTTGAAGTGTGATTTTCCTGCTGTTTTTCATTTGCAGGGGAAGTCTCCTGCTTGCTGTGACGCATCCCCAGCCATGCCGATCCAATCCTCCATTTTGCCTGCCTGCCTGCCTGCCACTTCCTTTCCATTTCCATGCAACTTCCTCCTGAGGAGGTAGCCTGCTGCCTTTTTTTGTGTGTGGTGTCAGCTTGGGGCTATAGATCATGTCAGGAGCAGCAGTGGCATGGTGGTTAAGAGCAGGTGTACTCTAATCCGGAGGAACCGGGTTGAATTCCCTGCCCTGCCACCCGAGCTGTGGAGGCTTATCTGGGGAATTCAGATTAGCCTGTATACTCCAATACACATCAGCTGGGTGACCTTGGGCTAGTCACAGTTCTTTGGAGCTCTCTCAGTCCCACCTACTTCATGGGGTGTTTGTTGTGAGGGGGGAAGGGAAAGGAGTTTGTAAGCCCCTTTGAGTCTCCTATAGGAGAGACGGGGGGATATAAATCCAACTCTCTTCTTCTTCTTCTTCTTCTTCTTCTTCTTCTTCTTCTTCTTCTTCTTCTTCTTCTTCTTCTTCTTCTTCTTCTTCTTCTTCTTCTTCTTCTTCTTCTTCTTCTTCTTCTTCTTCTTCTTCTTCTTCTTCTTCTTCTTCTTTTTCACGAGTCTATTGAATTACCTGCAGTGCAAACATTTTTTTTAAAGCTATTTCAATCCAGGTTGGAAGAGCTGTTGTGTGGTTGGGGAAAGGTGGGGACAGACGGGAAACCATGAAGCTTCTCTGATCTGATAGCGTGGTAACTTCTGGAGAGGCCAAAATGAGTACATAATGAAGAATTCACCCCAAAGGGGAGATGCGCTTAATGTGAGGCAGACCACAAGTGCATAAAAGGCCTATCAAGATTAAATCCTGTTTACTCTGACTGGCAGAGGCTCTCCAGGAGCTCAGGCAGACAGTTTTCCTACCACCTGCTGCCAGGTCTGTTTAACTGGGAATGCTGGAGATTGAACCTGGGACGTTCTGTATGCCAAGCAGATACTCTACCACTGAGCCACAGTCTCTCCCCATAGCTACTCTCTGTGCAGAGTAGAAAGGAGGCACTGCTGAGGTAGTGGGAGGCACCCCCATGGGTGGACTAGCTTTCTGGTATTATTGCCTTGGAGGGTCACCAATGAAGTCAACCTAAGTGGCCCCTGTGGGTTTGGGTGCTCTCCAGGGGACACCCTTCCACACTATTTAAACATCTATCCACTCCCGGTGGGCTCTTTGATGATTCCAGCAAAGAAATGCCTGCCTTCGCCAGTGCTCTGGAGCTGGCCCTGAGACACCCGTGGAACGCTGCATAAATGAAAGAAAAGGAGAACTACAAATCTCTTTAAAAGACAAGATTAGTTGTCTCTTCTTGACTCATCTCTCCCTTCATGTCATGTTACGACACACGCACTGCAGCAGTGAAGTGCAGGCGAAACCTCATCTGAGCTTTCCTAGATCAGCTTAAAAGGATGGAGAACACATGTTTGAGTTGCTAATTAAAAGTCTGTACTGAGGGCTGCGGTAGAAATTGTGATCGTTCTCATGTTCCTAGGAATGAAAACCAAAGGCTTCTCATCCTCTGAAGGCCAGGGATTTTTTTGTAGACAAGTTTCTCTCGGCAGATTGCTGGAGAGGGGTTTGTTTAGCTGCAATTGTAGGATTATCTGGGGAATACCCAATACGCACAGATGATTTCCTGGTAGAGCAACGAAAGAGGAGAGCAAAAAAAGGAGGGGGGAGTGGGAGGGAACAAAAATGTAACAGCCAATTTGTACATTGAGCAACAAAACTAGAACTAACAATTGCCAACTGTCTAGAAAAAAGTAGTCTGGCCTGCTCTTGTGCCTTTAGCAGAAACTTGATGTTTAGGAGTCATCAGGTGATGCTTTCCACTCATGCAGGAAAGCTAACATTGGCATACTGGTGTTGCTGCTAAAGATACAGAGCTAAAGCTTGCCATCTACAAATGGATCAGAAAGGATTCCTTCTCAATTGGGGTACATATAGGCCTCTCTTACACCCCTCCACTGACTTTTTTCTAATATATTGGCTTCTATCATATTAATGAAAAGTGTCTTTATATTTGCATATTTATTTACTTCATTTATATATCCTGTCTTTGTTCTCAAAGACACTTGCATTCTTTCCTTTCCTCCATTTTGTCCTCTGTAGATTAAGCTAAAGGATGGGGGTGGGTGGGGATTAGTTTACAGTCATGCAGTCAGAACCATGGGAAAGTGCACAGACACCACCTCTTCTCCTTTTAGATCTTTCCCTCTTTCGATCACTTGGATCAACATGCTATTATTTCTTATTGCCAAATGGGACTGTCAAGACTATCTGATGGCTTCCCAGATCCAAGATGGAAAACACCAGGCTGAGGTGAAATTCTGCCCTCCTTTGCTGAATATCTCTATCAGTGCCTAAAAACCTCCGTTTTTGGTGATTTTTTTTAAGTTCTCCTAGGAAAAATGAGCTTATTCATTCCAATTACTCTGATTCACCTTCACCTGCCCTCATTCACTTTGAATAAAAAGTAGTCAAATCAGGCTGGCTGTTACACTGTGATGTCATCTCAAACAATTTATTTTAATTATTTACTTATTTTTATACCCTGCATTTCTCTGTAGTGAGGACCTGAACCTGCTTTCATTATTCTCCTCTCGTCCATTTTATTCTCCCAAAAACCCTGTGAGGTAGCTTAGGCTGAGTGTGTGACTGGTCCAAAGTCACCCAGTGAGCTTCCATGGCAGAATAGAGGTTTAAACTGGAGTCTCTCAGATCCTACAACATTTGGGTCTCTGTTCAATACCACTTTATCACGAGACTCTTCAGCTTGCAGATCAGAAGGGTCCAGGTTATTATGTCCAGAAGGATTCAGCCCATGAGGTGGTTCATTGGCTTCCCCAGACCTCACAGGACTGCCAAAGGTCACTCTTGGCCTTTGCCAAGAAAAAGTAATGTGTAACCATTTATGGATTTGTGGTCTGCTCTCATGTGAGTGTACATTCCCTTTAGGTCAGATTCTCAGTTGCACACACGTTTTTCCTGCTCCCAAACTCGCTATACCGCAGGTCAGAGAATCTCCATGGTTTCTGAAAATGGGTAAAGAGACTTTTCCGCTGCCTTCTCAGGGAAAGTGAAGGACATGGCCATGTGTTACTTTATCCCAATATTTTTTCATTCCTCCCCACCTTCCCTTGTCCACCCAACAACCCCATTGGCCACGCGGTTCTTTTAATTTTCATGCTGCCGATCTACCAATAATTCAATAGACCAGTGAAATTGACATGGTTTATTGAATTATCAATAGACCAAATATGCCCTCCCCCTCCCCCAACAAAAACAGGCAACCTCCTCAGAGGGAGGTTGCATGAAAAGGAAAAGAAGCTGCTGGTGGACAAAATGGCTGATAAATTCAGCGCATCTGGGGACAATTCACAGCAGGAGACTTCCCTTTTAAAGAAAATTTTTTTAGAAACCCCACTACAAAGAACACTGGCTTGCCACAAACAATAAGTGTGCAAAAGCCCTTTAACTAAGTTGGATAGGAGTAATGCCTGGCTTGAGGAGGGCTTGTTCATTTCTTGGCCAGTCCAACTGCTGAACTCTCTTCAATCCTGGAGACCTGCTTCCTACTATGCCCACTATCTGCTTTTGTCCTGCATTCTGGCCTTGAGTTGTCTGGGGAATGGCAACACTGAGACTAGAAGATCAGCTAAGCAGCAGCAATGAAAAAAGGGCTGAGTGGGAGTTTTCTTTCAAGATCATTTGTTTCATGGTGAAAGAAAAAAATGAATAGAAGATTTATATGTAAACATAATTTCTATCTTTTTTTTTTTAAAAAAAAATCTGGTTCATGCTGTCTGTCCCAAACTCATGAAGGATATGAAACCATGCAAAATGTCAATAGGTTCTCCAATTCCCACTCTCATTGGTGAATCTCCTCCATTATCTTTTGGAGAATTTGCACTGACTCATTCTTCTGTGGCATCCTCAATAAGGCCAGGAGGGCTCATGTCCCTTGGGAGTTAGTCACACAGACTCTTGGAAATCTGCATGCAAGCACTCCTGTTCCTGCACCTTTAAAAATAGATTTTCATGCCAAGACATTTTACAGACAGAAGGAAACAAAATGAGTGTGCAGAGAACTTGTCAGGGATTCAAAATGTCAGCTGGCAATAGAGTGAAGCCCCACAAGGGAGACAGTGTTCATTAGGGAACAGGGTGGGACTTCCAATCAAGCACAAACTTTTGACAGCCAATGGTTACTCAGACAATTCCCCTTCAGGTGAACAAGGCCCTGCCACTGATATGGGAAGGCTACCCACCATCCACCATTTGCAGTTGAACTGGGATCTGCTGATACAAATCATTTTGTCCTCCCTTTCGTGGAAAAGAGATTGTGTGCTTTCTGAGTAGCCATGCAGTTTGGGCTCCATTACATTCCTGATGATATCACTGAAGTGCAGTAGAACCTGAGTGTCCTCCACAACTGTCTTCCATCTTTACTGACTTCTGATGACTTTCCCATTACCTCGTTTCCTTTTCCTAAAACTCAACCAGTCAACATTTTGTTATGTGGTAAGCCTCTATTAGTTCTGGGAATACTGCCATATTCTGCTCTTGCTGAAGACTTAGGTGCCCTGGGAAACCACCATCTTGGACACTAGTAAAATAGCACTATATGTGTTGCCAGCCTTTCCTGTTTCCACTTCCACCATTAAAGGGCAAGGTAGTCTCCTGTGCAAGAACTGGATCACTACTGACCTATGGGGTGATGTCACATCATGATATTTACTAGATAAACTTTATTTATGGAATGGTTTTCCAGTGCCGTCCCCAATTGTCTACTCTTTACCCTCAACAAGCTGGGTACTCATTTTACTAACCTCACAAGGATGGAAAGTTGAGTCACCCTTGAGCTGGCTGCCTGAAACTGACTTCTGTCAAGACGGAGCTCAGGTCATGAGCGGAGCTTTGACTGTAGTATTGCATCTTACAATTCTGTGCCATGGGGCTCAATACTGCTATCATTACCAGCTACACTTCTGCAAGAAAGGAACTATGGCCTTTATGTGGATTTGGAGCTGATAGTATTTGGCTCACCACAGACTCTGCAATTTTGAACTGGGGAGATCTGTTTTCCCCTCCTATCTGCCTTTCCCATCACAACCTGAGGCAACCACCTCTGGTGTATATTTTGAATCAGTGGTGGGATTCAAACGTTTTAACAACAGGTTCCGATGGTGGTGGGATTCAAATAATGACTGTTAAAAAGTATTTTTAAAAATATTTTTCACATCACTTTTTATTTTAAGTATTAAAAATATTAATACTTAATAAAAATATTTTAAGTATTAAAAAAGTGAAAAAGGAAATTTTAACAACAGGTTCTACAGAACCTTCAGAACCCCCTGAATCCCACCTCTGTTTTGAATGCTCTTAAGTGTGACTATGTGGGAGGCAGGCAGAAAACTCAATGTGTAGGAAAGTTCTCTTGCACAGTCTTCCCTGAAATGAATAGGAGACACAAAAAGGAGGCCAATGTCTCTGCCATCTTGCTTGAGTAAATAACTGAGACATTTGAAGGGAAGCAAACCCAAGTCAGGTAGCTGGTAAACTTTCTCAGTGGGAGGCAGCTGCAGCCGAGCCACATTTTAGCAAGTGCTGCATTTTTGGTTAAAATGTGCACGTCTACAGAGGCAGAATTTTTGTCAAGCGGGTAAGCAACTCACAGAAAAACTGATTTTCCTGTTTTCTGTCCAACTCCTAGACATGAATTATAGCTGTTCAAATGTTCTTCCCCCCAGCCAGAGAGCCTGACCAAACAAGCTCATGAATTGCACAGCTCTTTTGCTTCCAAGGCTGGGAGATGCGCACCCAGTGTGCTAAATAACTAGACTGCCACATCAGCTGCATTAAGAATAAGTGCAGAGTACTCTGATGTCACTTTTAATCATTTTTATTCTGGCATCTGTCTGATGCCACTGAGTCTGCTGGCAAACAGTGATGAGATGTCAGAGAATCCTTCTGGGTTGCTCTTCCTGAAGGACTAGTATTCTACGATTCGTTTCATTGCAACATTTATATGGTAATATCTACCATTTATATGTTGCCTTTGGAATATGTAGAGGGCTACACATTCGTGATTCCATGGAAAATGCCCACTGAAATAAGCCCACAGTCATGAATGCCCCCACCGAAAGATGCCCACATGGAAAAAATATAATTGAAAATAATAGAAATTATAAAAAATATATGATATAATTAAAAAAATAATATGAACAACACAATACTATGAACAACACAAGCAAAAGACCCAGTGATTATGGCAAAGGACCACATAAGAACCACCGGGGTGTGTTTGTGCGGCGGGGAATGGCAGAAGCATCAGGCGAATGGCAGGGGGTGGCAAAAGAATTGGGGGCAGTGGGAACAGCAGAAGTGGTGGGTGAGCAGTAGAAGCATTGGGCAGAAGCACCAAGCGAGCAGCAGCGAGGTGGCAGAAGTGGCGGGGGGGGGGGGGCAGAAGCAATGGGTGGGTGGCAGAAGCAGCAGACAAGTGTCAACTGAGTGACAGAGGGCAGCAGAATCAGAGACATTTTCCTCTTCCTGCACATTGTGGATATTAGATTTTCACACTGCCTCAGTATTTTAAGTCGAGGTTTGCACTAAGCTAACCACATGGTACATCAGACTGTACATCCAGGTATGTTCCTTGCATGGATTAGAACATTATCATGTGCGATGCCTATTCAGGACCCTGCCCTCAACCACTCATATATGGGATTTGCATTAGAAGCCGGAAAACCATGTTTTGCTGATGCTAATGCAACATTAAGGCATGGTATAAACTCACGTCCAAAAGCAAAGAAACTGAAGGACTTGTTTGGTTTTGCTGCCCAGGGAAGTGGTCACCAGAGGATGCCGGAATATGCTTGGCCCACCTTCACCTCTCCATTTTGCTTTGAGAGAGAGAGAAAAAATCAAGATGACAACCTGCAGCTCTCATTGTCTGCTGACATTCATATTCTTGTCCTGGCAGTTCCTGAACGATTTCCATACTCAATGCTCCTCCCCACCCCCTGCCCTGCTTACTGTGAGCTCATTTCATATAGACTTCTTTAAATAAAGTCAGAGTGTGCCACAGTATGAGGCCTACTTAATAATTCTCTATGCTTTGCCCAAATTAGCTTGTTCTTTCCCAGACTCAGAGGGCAAATGAAGTTGTCGTCCCAAATGAATCTAATTCATGTCAAGCCTTGTTACTACAAGTCAATTACATGCCAGGCAGTGACGGTATTGGGCTGTGTTGCTGTAGGGTAATGAGTAGGCCTCACCTGGAGACTGACAAATTTAGTTAGCACACCCGGCCATTTTGTGCAGGAAATCTCAGAGAAATATAGGGTTCGTTCAGATTGGAACTGCAGCATGTTGGCAGAGGCGGCCTTTATCCTCCCCTATCCCACACCATGACATTTTCCCAACTTGAAATTGCCTGGGGACTGGTGCGGTTGTTATTAGCCATCTTTGTGGCAACATATGGACTGATGGTGTAGGTAAACCTCAGTTACCCAATGTACTTCCCAAGGCAGGGGGAAAGCTGGAAAATTGGCTGCTTTGGAAAGTCAGCTCTATGGCATGGTACTTTGCTAAGGTCCCACCCCTCTCCAAGCCCCGCCTTCCCCAGGCTCCTCCCACAACATCTCCAGGTATTTCTCAACCAAGAACTGGCAACCCTACCCTTTACACAACACATAATTCGCTACTAAGATTCACAACTTCTACATGTGATGTTAACGCTCAAAAGTATTCTTTGTAGCCTGTAACAGCACACGGGGGAAGGGGCTGGTTTTGATTTAACTTTCCAGGGGTTGAAGGGTTAAGTACCCAGGAGCAGCATTCCTTTCCTTTTTAATCAATGAATGAAAAATTGTGATTTTTATGACGTCCATTTTGACCCTGAGTCATGAAGGTGATGAAGAATGTAATGGGCACAGATGCTAGATGTTGCAAAGCAAAGACACAGAACTCTTTGCTAGAAAAAAAGGACACAGCACATGCTTTGGAAACAGAGGATAACTTCTTCTTTTTTACAATATAATCATACATATATCCAGGGGGCTTTAACCATGTTAAAATCCCACTGCCCCCCCTGAAATCTCTGTGCTGCATCCCACACAGAGTTGCTAACTTCCATGTGGTTTCTGGATATCTCCCACTATTACAAGTGATCTCCAGGTGACAGAGATCAGTTTACCTGAAGAAAACGGCCACTTTGGAAATCCCTCCCCTTCCCAAACCCCGCCCTCCTCAGGGGCCACCCCTAAATCTCCAGATGTTTCCCAGCCCAGAGCTGGCAGCCCTAATTCCATAGCTGACATCTGAAGGGGCATCTCTGAATGGGCCCATCCTCAGAATCAGTGCCCACATATCTCATTGGAATACAGCACCTTGGTGCATGTGTGTCAGCCCCCTGGTCCTCTTTTGTCATCCTCATCCCTTCAAAGGTAGAGTGGGAGCATCGGTGAGAGTCTGTTGAGGAGGGGGAAGGTAGGACGTTGTCGTTTTGAGGGAGCTCTTCTTCCTACAGTAATGAAAATCAGAGGCAACAGGAGTCCTGCCTCCAAGCCACAGATGGAGCGGCCTATTGCCTTGTGGAAATCTGGGTTCCAAAATGAGGCTCCTTCTCCTTTAAGCCTGACCCTCATGAAAGTACATTTCATTTTTTTTGGAAAATGCAGCATGGCTTCTGCAGATACTCTAGCACTGAAGATGCCTCTTTAATATTTATTCAGATGGAGAGGCCAGGATGGGTAAGCTTCAGGAACAGAGATCTGAAGAAAGGGTGTTATCAAGGAAGAGATCCATTTAGTGTTGATGCGGCTGGCAAAGAAGAACATCTTGGCAGAAGAATTCCATGTTAACTGGCAAAGAGCAATGCTGCTAGAGTGCTGTTTTGGTTCCAGCTAAGGCACACACATACGCACACATACACACAAACACACACACCCCACACAGACAAATTTTGAAAAGTTTTTGTTGTTCTGAAAAGAACATCCTCAGTTCCAGTAGGCGGCAGAAGAATGTCATAGAGGGGGCCTGCAGCATCACTTCTCTCACCTTGCACAGGTGGTGAGGAAGGCAGCACGAGTCCCTCTCCTGTGGACGCCACCTCCCTGACTGCCTACAGCCATGGGCATGCAGCTACCCTCTAAGCCAGGCAGATGGAAAGGTGGGGATTGGGAAACATGCATGACTTGCAGCCTTCCACCTTCCTGGGGGCTTGTGAGAAGAGGCCTGTAGGGGTGCTCTGGGCCCAGGTATTTGCTTGACCAGGCTGGCTGACCTCATGCATTATGCATCCTTTCTCTCTCATGTGCGCACCCCCACTCTTCTTGGATGCTGTTCACATCACACTGAAAGACTTTTTGTAAGTGAGCAGAGGTGCTTTATTGTGGAACAGCGATCAGATTGTAGTCTGTCCCACTTGTTCATTGTAGGAGTTCCCAAGATGGTGCCTGTAAGCTTCATGGTACTCGCTACCACCTTTTCTGACACCTGCCAAATGTTTTCAGGGAGTGGGTGGGACCAGTCAGGGCTTTCCTCGAGCAAGGCTTCTGACCTACTGTGCAGATGTTTAAAATGTTTCTTTGGCAGCAGCTGCCACTGCAGCCCAAGGATCTGCACTGTGTTACTGAAGTTAAACTGTGGCAATCACCCCGTGGCTGGCTCTGCCTCTTGCAGCAACCATTTGGTGGCAGTCATTTTGTTGCTGTGCTCACCATGGCATGTCAGAATTCCAAATGTGTTTGCAAGCTCAAAAAGATTTGGGGACCCCTGGTTTACTGTATGTATAATCTTGCTCTTATTGCATTTCTTTCTACTTTTCAGTGCTGGATGGAGAGAGGCCCTAGGCTATTCTACTTGTGAGGCCCCTCCCAATCCCCCACCCTCACAACTACAGGAAAATGGAAGAGTGTTTTAAACAAAACCGAGTAAAGCCTAAGATGATTGCTGAGGGAAAATTACTGAAGGGTTGTTTAGAAACTGCAGTGTGTTATGACAGCAGGTGTAAGAGCGCCCCATGACAGCGTCAAGAATATTATACACCTTGGCTGGAGCCCCCCAGATTTTTTTATTTTTTTATTTTTTTATTTATTTTTTTATTTTTTTATTTATTTATTTATTTATTTATTTATTGGTTAAACTTATATACCGCCCTCCCCCGGAGGGCTCAGGGTGGTGAACAACAGAACAGAATAGAGCACATAAACCAAAGACTAAAATCCGATAAATATTAATTAAATTGGCTCTATATAAATAAAATAACCCCACCCATTAAAATGCAGCATACTAAAATCAACATAATAGATGGCGCCTACTAACAATCCCCTAAAAAAGCAGAAGGAGGGGGAGCGGCAGGATCCACTGATGTTACAGATGTTACAGGGGGCCATCAGCGGCCGGCCTCCCCAAAGGCCCGGCGGAACAGCTCAGTCTTACAGGCCCTGCGGAACTCGCTAAGTTCCCGCAGGGCCCTGACAGCTGGAGGGAGAGTGTTCCACCAGGCAGGGGCCAGGGCCGTAAAGGCTCTGGCCCGGGTAGAGGCTAGCCGCATCATTGAGGCCCTAGGCTTCAGCCTGCCAAGCCTATAGGTAAATCCAGCCCTGCTACTTTTGCAATGGCATTTTTTCTCACACACATCACAACATAACCTGCCTGAGACTTCTTTTTGTGTTGTATCCCCTTTTTGTGACCCTATCCCTGTTTGTTGGATGGCTTATGTTATTTGATTGCATTGTCTTACAGTCTGTAGCTTGATTTGGATTTCAACAAGGATAGTGGGGCTATTCAATCAATCAGTCTTGGGTGGCCATTTTAGAACTTTTCACTCCCATTCTGATAGCCTTAATACAAGACTGAAAAGTGAATCTTGTTCCAGAAAAGAAAATCCTTATACATGCAGAGGAAGATTTGGTTAAGAAAATCTACACATACTATTCTAGAGCAGACCTCACCTTCCACAGTGGGAATTCCCTTCTCCATGCATTAGGACTTTCAAATCTGAGAGGAAATTAATAGTCTTTTGGAGGGAAGGAGAACTTTACAAGATGCAAAATTCCCAACAAATCTCTGGAGAGGTTCACACCATCTCTAATTTTATCATATACAACAGAAGTGCCAGGTCTGCCCAGGCAAGCTCTATGTATACAGCCGTTTCCACATGTGGTGCCAATACGTCTCTGTTAATGGTGTGTTAAAATCTCACTTTTTACAAACTGTGAACCATGGAAACAAGGCTCTGTCCGTTTTTTTAACGGATGTCATTCTGACACTTGCAACCATCAGCTCTGGTACCTAGTATAACTTTCCAGTAAGGGTGAAAGACAAGATGAGAAGTTAATCTCCCTCCATAGTCACTTAATTCATTGTTTTTTCCAAGGAAGGAATCAAAGTAAGATAGTGTATACTGATTCACCTTCTATGCCACAATTGTAGAAGAAGAAGAAGAGTTTTGGATTTATATCCCCCCTTTCTCTCCTGCAGGAGACTCAAAGGGGCTTACAATCTCCTTGCCCTTCCCCCCTCACAACAAACACCCTATGAGGTGGGTGGGGCTGAGAGAGCTCTGAGAAGCTGTGACTAATCCAAGGTCACCCAGCTGGCATGTGTGGGAGTGCACAGGCTAATCTGAATTCCCCAGATAAGCCTCCACAGCTCAGGTGGCAGAGTTGGGAATCAAACCCGGTTCCTCCAGATTAGATACATGAGCTCTTAACCTCCTACGCCACTGCTGCTCCTGCAACATGTTGAGGCTCTGATAAATGGGAGAGCTCCATTCAGCAGCTTGGTAGGTCCCAGGTTGTACAGGCCTGCTCTCTCTCTCTCTCTCTCTCTCTCTCTCTCTCTCTGTGTGTGTGTGTGTGTGTGTGTGTGTGTGTGTGTGAGAGAGAGAGAGAGAGAGAGAGAGAGAGAGAGAGAGAGAGAATCCTCTACTTAGTTCAGAAGCAAGCAGGAAAGAATATCCTGGATTTTGTGACTTCTACCCCAGAGAACCTCTGAGCCCCACAGGTATCAAAATGCTTCAAAGATGCAATGTCTCCCGGTATATGTGTGTGTGTGTAAGTGTATGTGAATTGCTCAGACTTAAGTAATGAGCTGTGCAGTTTCACTGTTCCTTGCACTACTGAGCTGTTTGAGAGAGAGATTTCTGCTGTCACTCATGACACAGCAACACAGGGAAGCTTCTAGGACTGTCCGGTGATCACTGTCACTTCAAACAAGAGGAGGCTACACGAAAGGCAGGAGCAAAATTGCTTCTGCAGTTCACTGAATTAGACTGCAAGGATGGGATTGCAGAGGGGAATAGTTGTGGAAAGTGCCATTAAATGGCAGCCAACTTATGGCGACTCCAGAGGGTTTTCTAGGCTAAGAGATCAACAGAGGTAGTCTGTCATTGCCTGACTTTGTGTAGCAACCCTAGACTTTTTTTGATGGCTCCTATTCAAATACCAACTGGGAGTGACCCTGCTTAGTTTCCAACCTGATGAGACTGGGCCAGCCTGCCTGTGCCATCCTGGTAAGGGTGCATACATGAATACTCCCGATATATAAATTTTAAGAAGTTGTCTCTGGGAGAAGGGCTCTAGTCTTTTCCTCAAAATGCTAGTTTTCTACATGCAAGGACTTTTAAGACGGGCTAGAGGAATCCAACTGATTTTGATCCAGTCACATACATTGCGACTGATCTTGGTCCAGTTTGTGTGTCTGTGTGTCTGTGTGTCTGTGTGTCTGTGTGTCTCTCTCTCTCTCTGTGTGTGTGTCTGTCTGTCTCTCTCTCTCTCTCTCTCTCTCACACACACACACACACACTCACTCAATTTAATCTATCTCACAGCGTTGTTCTGAGGACAGAATGGTGGAAAGGTGAATTATGTCAGCCCACTGGGGAGAGAGGCATGGCATGAAAGAAGTAAATAAACTTTAAAAAATCCACATGCAAAGTAAAGGCTGGATAGTGGCCATCCTGATTAAGCTGCAGCGCATGATTGCCGGCTGCTTCATCCCGTGTCCTACACAGCTGTGGACAGAAACAACCTCAGCACAAGGAAGTGAGTGGCTCTTTTTCACCCACATTAAGAGTGGCCAAAATTAATAATTACAAATCAAATGCCATTTGCCGCCTAAAAAGCTCCCCATGTCAGAACAGCAAAAGAGCTTCAACACACACATCATGTGTTCAGTAGACCAGGTGGTCTACAGTAGACCAGGTGGTTCAGTAGACCAGGGGGTCTAAGTCACCTGTTTTGTAGGTGCATGAGCATTAGTTCTTTAATGTGAACCAACCTCCTACTTGACATAAAACTCTCATTAATTGCTGAAAAAATGCCAGAGTTTTTGAAACGAGCCATCCCGACAACAACCTTGTCAACAACCCAAAATAAATTATTTGTGTCTACAAACTTTTCAGCTTGTTCCAAGTTCACAAAACTTGTGTATGAATCATACACCTGATTTGCAACAATCCAATCTCACAGCATAACAAGATATTGTATTACCATTTGCACCCTGGCGGTTTTAAACCACTGCCACCAGTTTCCCATGGGGCAATGTTATAATGCTCGTGGATGCGGTACCATCAACATGCTGTGGGTTGAACATTTTCCTGAATGACTGCAAAGAAAGATAGCCAATAATGACTGGTTCTCAGACTTTTATCGCAAGCTCAACTGAGCAAGGAGAGCCCAATCTAGAACTAACTCAACGGAAAGCACGTATTTGCTTAGCAAACCGAGTTGGCTGTATTGGCTAATTGCCCATGGGAGTACAGAGCTTGTCCAAGGAGCCAGTTCATTAGCTGCGCTGGCTACAGACGGACGCTCTGTAAATGACTGGCCACCCACAGGGCCCTTCTCGGCACGCACCAGCTGATTTAAGCCATCCTCAGGTGAAGTGAGACTTCAGCCAGATCCCTCGAACTCTGGTGTCAGCTATAAATATTATTTTTTAATTAAAAAGCATGCTGTGCCTTATGGCCCCAGCTGGGACCCCCCAAGGCGGCTGCAAAATAACATTTCATATACATGCCAAATGGATTAAAATCCACAGTAATATCAAAAAGGTAAACAGCTAAAACAACTGCAAAAGCAAATGTGTCTTTCCAAGCCGGGAGGCTGAACCTGTACGATTACACCTGTAATCCTGCTTGTTTTGAGTCTCAACTTTTGTGGAAGGCCTTTCAGAGCACATGCTTGTCTGCAGCTTGCTTCCAGAAGCCCTTTCCAGCTGGAACCAAGCAAGCGTCTTAAGGAAGGGATGTTGCCCTCCTGAGTATCAGCCTGGATTGTGAGTGTTCCCCAAGAACACTTTGATCTATGGCCACTCACTGCTTAGAAAGAACAAAACATTCCTCCAAGCTAGGTATGCATGCCAAAGGTACAAGGCTCCAGAAAAATAACATGTCTACAGCTGGACACAGAATGAAGGACTGAACTGTGCTGTTAACATTGCCCTAGCTATTCTGAAATATTGAAGAGCAACCCCACTAGCCAGCAAATGGAATTTAATTTTGACTACATTAGGAATGGGAAGGTGACCTGGTCTAGCTAGCCATTCAGAGAATGGCCGGAAGGTCAGTTTCTGCCTCCCCAAACTATTATCAAGTGCTTGATCCAAGAGGTTGGTCAAGCAGCCAGTGATAGAGAGCAGTGCTTCATCCCAATGCAAAAGCTATTAAGAACCCCACGTTATTCCTTATCTTTCCCTCAAGCCATCATGGAAACAAGAAAAGTTTTTTTCTTTCAAAAGAGAGTACACATTGCTGACTTACCTGCTGAAAAGCTTCAGCAAGCATTTCTCACAGAATAACAGAGTGAGATGTGCATAAAACTGGCTCAGACTGCCTTCGCGATTGCAAGTGTGGGGAAGCCCCAAGGCCCAGTTAAATATTGATGCCCTCTAAAAAGCTGAAGACTTCTGAAAGACTTCTGCAGTCTAAAGCCACTGAACAATGAGTAATATGGTAAAACAAAATTACAAACTGGAGTGTAGACACCATCTCACTGTTTGAACATAGCTCTGCTTCAGACAAGCAAGAGGCACTTGAGTGTTGCACCGTGCATCCAAAAACATGTACATATATGGAAGACATAGCCTGCTCCAGTGGTGAGGCACTTGCTCTAGCCACAAGAATATCACAGGGTAGACTAAGGAGGAAGTCAATGGAAAGCTCATGGCTCAAGAGACAGAACATCTGCTTTGCATGCAGAAGGCTCCCACTTCAATTCCCACTACCTCCAGCTCAGGGGTCTGCAACCTGCGGCTCTCCAGATGTTCATGGACTACAATTCCCATCAGCCCCTGCCAGCATGGCCAATTGGCATGCTGGCAGGGGCTGATGGGATTTGTAGTTCATGAACATCTGGAGAGCCGCAGGTTGCAGACCCCTGCTCCAGCTGAAAAAGGGGCCGGTGATATAAAAGACCTTGACCTGAGAGTCTGGAGAAAAGCTGTTGCCAATCCAAATAGACAACACCGCCCTTGATAGATCACATGGAATACTGCAATATACAGTATCATGAGAAACAAACCCTATGGTCAAAATCACCACGGTATCTTTGCATGCCTCTTAAGGTTCAAATACCTATTTAGAGCTGAAAAGTGTGATAGAGAAGAGATCTGGATGTATCTGTTTAAGACAGTCTATCTGTCTGTTGTCTGTACTGAAAAGCAAAGAGTTTTAGGCCTAAGTCTGATTAGTAGATCACATATGAACTTGGGGACTCAAGAGGGTGTGTGTGCATGTGCATGTGTGTGTGTGTACACAATAAAGCCACATAAACACTGCCTACTCCAAAGGGAATTCCACCCAGCAACACAAAGAAAAAAAGCATATTCAAATTAAAAATCCACCCCATCAAGGAAACCCCCCCAAACTCCACTGAAAGCCCTCAAAAGCCTCATATCTCTTCCTAAACATCTTTAAAGAAGAAGCCATCCACACCTTATCCAGTAGCCCATTCCATCTGCTGCATGGAACTCTTGAAAACGCAGAGGCTCTGGTGAAGGAATGGTGATGAGAAACACACATCTGTTGCATAACTAGCACATAGGTCCAAAAGTGGGAGAAATTACCTTTCAGATCTGAGATTCATTAAGGTTTTTAAATGTAAGAACCAGCATCTTAAACTGAGCTTGGAAACAGACAGCCATTGTAATTGCTTTTGAACAGATGTAGTGTATTCACATTGAAGAGCCTGTGATAACAAGCATGCTGCCACATTTCATATCAACTGAAGTTTCCAAGCTGTCTGTAAAAACCGCATCAAGTAAAGTGGGTTATAGTATCCAGCACTGAGGTTATAATTCCATGGATCAACGCAATTAATGAAGGGCGGGTGTACAGATCAGATGCAATAGGTAGATGCATTTCTAGCATCAATAACTTCTTTCTCAAGTAACAGAGTATCTCCAAATGCTTCTCCTGCAAAAGAAAATTGAACCCTGTTTAAAATGAGCAGACCCTCACCTGGATGGCCCAGGCTCTGCCTGATCTCATCAGATCTCAGAAGCTAAGCAGAGTTGGCCCTGTTTAGTACTTGGATGGGAGACCACTAAGGAATACCAGGATTGCTATGCAGTAGGCGGCAATGGAGAACCACTTGTTAGTCTCTTTCCTTGAAAACCCTACTGGGTCACCATAAGTCAACTGTACTTTGATGGCAAAATAAGCAGGTTAATTCCTTCAACAACATCAACCTTACTAACAACAACACCTCTGTCTTGTCTGGATGATGCTTCAGCTTTATCTCCTGTAGCTTCTTGGCTGCAGCCTCAAGCCAGTAGTTCAGGGCTAAGGCAGCAGCATCTGGGGGCTTAGACAAAGCCAAGTAGAGGGGGGTGTCGTCAGTATGTTGACAACACCCAACCCTGGAGTTCCAGAAAAATCCAGATATTTGTAGATATATAAATAATAAATAAACCATGTCAAAAGCCACCAAGAGGCCACTGAAAGGTCAACAGGATCAGCAAACGTAGATTGCCTTTGTAGATCTGTAAACAGACATAATCCACCAATGCAACTAAAGGCCACTCTGTTCTGAAACAAGGGCTGAAGCCAGAATTAAATGTGTCAAAGATAAACATGTCATTTGGGAATACCTGCAGTTATAGAACAGCATTAGCAGATTCATCCAGCTAGGTATAAGTCAAGCAAGCCAAGTCTACATGATTCACTAATAGGAAATTGGGAAATAATGCATGCCTTGGATGCAGTGACAATAGATCGGATAATGAACACAATATCTACACACCTGCCTTCTCAAATCCCCACTTCTCCTATTATCACACACTACCCACTAAGACAAAACTCCCCCCCCCCTTTAGCAACCACCAAGACTCAGTTACGGCACTTTAATTGTAGTTGACAATTAGCACCGGTAAACAGAAGCTGATAATGAATGGTCGATTATATGTTTGGATTATATGTATGTCCAGTTTGGGGGGGGGGGGGTGCAATATTGTTTGGGTAGCGTTTGAGTCGTTCTGGGCTGAACTGAATAGACCTGGTGATCATCCCATGTCTGATTCTCACAGATTGTGAGTAAACAGTCTCACAAACCCTGCTCTCTCTTGGTCCTGAAAAGTCCCGTAGCTGTCCCTTATCTGAGCTCAGAAAGTCTGTCCCTTCCCTTTACTCCTTCCTTGGAATATCATCTTCTCTCTGGGTAATAACTTTATTCTTCATGGCTTGAACCCAGCAAAACCCAGAGATAAGAGGTAAGAAAGCACATGAGATTCCCCCCTTGTGTGGTGAGATTTTATACTCTCCTCAGGAGGCCCATCACACTCTAACGTCACCAGTCCTGATCTTTCTATCCTAAAAGGAAGAAATAGAATCTAGTCTTATGTCTTTCTCTATCATTTTAGTGCTTACATTCTAGCTGAAGTGTTAGGTGGTAAAACTTTTGTCTCACTTGGCCAGTCACTTGCATCTCTAAGCACTGGAGTGCTTGGGAATTGGTATATTTTCTCTTTCCCAGCTACAGACATAAACTTGGTCTTTGGTACATGGACACAGTGCAGTCCCCATTAGTGAAATATCAACTAGATCTTTAGACTGGCAAACATGCTAAGTTCAACTGTCAGACAAATTTGACATGAAATATGCAGCATCACTACCTGCAATCCAGGTCCCAGTGGCTAGACTCAAGCCTTTGTAGTTCCAGTGGCCTGGATTTTTTTCATCTCTGATCATAGGTTAAATGAGACATTTTAACTATTGATCCGTTCCCCTCTGTTTCTGCACACTATTTCTCAAGGGCCAAAACTGAGACTGTGGCTATTTCAGCTGCTGGGATAACATTTGTGGGGGGTTTAAAATTAGCATGAGATGGGTTTGGGCGTTCTTAATTGAGTCATCTAGATAGAAGACAGCGGGATGCTTTTGGTTTGTGCAAGCATCTCCCTC
Source organism: Sphaerodactylus townsendi (assembly GCF_021028975.2). Taxonomy (NCBI): domain Eukaryota; kingdom Metazoa; phylum Chordata; class Lepidosauria; order Squamata; family Sphaerodactylidae; genus Sphaerodactylus; species Sphaerodactylus townsendi. The sequence continues at coordinate 36,154,916 of NC_059437.1, forward strand.
TGCTGGGATAGTGTATTGGCCCCCCCTCTTCCCTGATGTTCCCCTGCCTCCAGTTGATTCTGTCATGGCATAATTTGAGGCATAATAGGGAAAAATCCAAATCTTCTCTCTTCATCCTCCGCCAGTGGAAAGAGGCGGCAATACATGTTTTTGACAGACAATTTAATTCCACTTCAGATATTCTGCTTGAGGTGCTGCCTCATTCCACCCAATACTAGGGGCCCCCCCTGCCTGTGATGCCCTCCTCTGAAGCGTAGGGTTCTCTGTTTTTTCTTTGTCCCTCCTGTTCCTGGGGCAGTGCCTTTTCACCCAGCTCGAGGCAAACTGTTGCTTATGCCCTGGGAGCAGCAGCAGCTCTGACTTTCTCTGCCGCTATTCCCTCCCTCCAGATCATTATTTCTGATTTGCATCTGCCTGTTGCACCGCGGCTGACCTTTCTTTGTGTACCGCCCCCTGCCAACATCAAGTGGGAGCCGCCCCAATTAACCCAAGGAAAAATCAGCATGAGAAACGGATGACGGGGGCTTCCTGGCACATCGGCCTGCTGATCACTGAACTTCAGAGAGCTCGCCTGGCTCTTCCCAGCTCCCGCTAATTTTTCATTCTGTTGGTGCAGCATGCGGGTGGGCAACTGTGGAAATAGGGAATGAAAGGCACAAGGTGTTCTTGGTTTCTAATGAAGAAGAGGGGAGAGGGAGGTTATCTGGAGGAATGTTTAATGCTGCGCACCTTGCAGGCAACAGGGAACCTCCCTGTAGCAGTTTCCTCCTCATAGAAACACAGCTGGGTTGTGTGGTGTCCCGTCTTTTCTCTCCTGGCTGTGGTCTCTTTGTAGCTCTGATTTGCTGTTATGTAAGAAACTCCCCTCATATATTCCTCTGATTATATACAAGCCAGGGCCCAACGTGTCTCTCATAGTGTGACCACGAAACAGAATTCAGGGTATGCCGATAAAGCGTTGGGACTGTGTTGTTGAGCCGTTGTGGTTTAGTCATATGAAGCCAGCTGATTGATATTGGGCCCGTAACCTGTCTCACAAGTGTTTTGTGAGGGTAAAAAAATATCCAGGAAATAACAATGTATGCCAGTCTGAGCTGCTTGGAGAAAGGGTGGGATAAAAATGTGATGGACAGAGACTGGTTTAATTCTTAGTGGCAAGGCTGCTGGATATGGTTGCCAACTCTGGGTTGAGAAATGCCTGGAGATTTTAGGGACATTGCCTGGGGAGGAAGGGACCTTAGCAAGGCGCAATGCCATACAGTCCAATTCTCAAAGCAACCATTGTCTCTAGGGGAAGAGATCATGGCTGTCTGGAGAACAATTGTAACAGTGAGAGATGTGCAGATGCCACCTGCAGGCTGGCAGCCCTACCACTGGGGCAAGTTTAGCTCACACTCCAAGACATCCCAAGGGCCCCTGTTTCAAGCCTTAAGTCATTGTGGAATGGATGCCCTGGTGGGAGGAGCAATCTGGGATTCAACTATTCTTCTTGGATTAAAGTACAAGTAGAGCAGCCATGGATGCCTGGAACAATGTCAGGTGACAACATAATAACATAAGAACAAGCCAGCTGGATCAGACCAGAGTCCATCTAGTCCAGCTCTCTGCTACTCGCAGTGGCCCACCAGGTGCCTTTGGGAGCTCACGTGAAGGATGTGAAAGCAAGGGCCTTCTGCGGCTGTTGCTCCCGAGCTTTTAGACCAGGTTTGTGCCCTGGTTTGAGGAACTAAGATCATCTTCTGCTGAGCTCTAGATCACCAGCTTTGGCCAGCAACTTCTCCTTCTCAGTTGCACTCTGCCCTCAACTGCACACGAGCTGGGAGAGGTTGGACACCCCTCATAGTTTCTCCTACATTAACAAATGGTTCTTGTTTGGTGCTATAGAGGGAATTAATGCTTGTCACTTGGACACATGAGCTATCAACACACAACATTATGTACATTTAAATCAACATTTGAAGAAGGAGAATAGGGATGAGCCCACTGCCTAAGCATGGTCAACAGCTCATGAGTATGGTATCTCTGCAGCACAAAATGGTGGGAGTGAGTGGTGAAAATGAAAGTGAGAGCACTTTAAAAGTCGGGCAGGAAAAATAAAACGTTTTTTCCTGCTTTCTGCACCGCAAGCAGGGAATGTTCTGAAAACAAAGGAGGGGAAAAAGAGACACTATTTGAGGGAAAATATATATTAATATGTATAAATCGTCCCCATGTTTGGAGGAAAAAGCTGTGCCAGGTGTCTTGCCACCATCCCATAGTTTCCTGAGCATGTAGATCAGTTCTGATGAAGCTTCTGGGAATGAATCAGTTAAGAAGTCCTTTCAACACTGCACTGGTGTTAATTAGGATCCAGGCTTTTAAAATAAAGGCCTCTGGCTTATTTCTCACAGAAATAATTCAGAATACATATGAGGCAAACTCAGGGAAAAAAACTGTTTTAAAAATCCAAAAGGAAACCGGAATCCTTGACATTCACTATGAAAATGATTTATGTTATTCCAAGTGGGTTGAAGTCTTTGGGGGTGGGTGGGTTCCTATTGATGAATGGCAAAAGCTGCTCTCACTGTTCTTTGGGAAAGAAGGTTAAGTTGTTCCCTGGCTGGCACCAGTGGGCGTTCAGAATCAACTGGTATTTTTGGTATGGTGTAGTACAGCGCTTGTGTGAACCGGAAGCCTCTAAGCAGTCCCTAAGTTCTCCTAAGGAAGCATCTGAAAAGCCAGACATCTCTTGATTCTGTCAAGCTCTGCTCATGGTCTGCTCATAGGTTTTGCCTTTCTTGGTTCTACCAAGAAAGGAGTGTGGCATTTTTGAAAAGAAAAGTTGACATGTTCTGAGGGCCTGTTCTCTGTTGCAGTTATTTGGGAGGTCTTTTCTAGAGACACTGAACGTACCAAGTCAGACCATTAGTGTATTATGAACAGTGGCACTAACTCTGATTTACAGCAGCTCCCCAGGATCTTAGTGAAGAAGGAGTAGGAGGAGTAGGAGTTTGGATTTATATTTCCCCTTTCTCTCCTGTGAGGAGACTCAAAGGGGCTCACAATATCCTTTCCCTTCCCACCTGAACAACAAACACCCTGTGAGGTGGGTGGGGCTGAGAGAGCTCCAAAAGAACTGTGACTATCCCAAGCTGGCATATGTTGGAGTGCACAAGCTAATCTGGTTCACCAGATAAGCCTCCACAGCTCAGAGTGGGAATCAAACTCGCTTCTCCAGATTAGAGTGCACCTGCTCTTAACCACTACACCATGCTTGCTCTCAAGTGAGAGGTCATTCACATCACTTACTGGACATGTAGGGAATTCAACCTGGCACTTTCTGCACGGCAAACAGATTATCTGCAACTGAGACAGAACTTGTCTCTATAAGGTAAATCTTTAATCTGCAGGCCCATCTTGAGCTGCCTACCCCTATCCTTGCCATAACGTTTGTTTCTGAACCCATTTGGGACGTCGCTTCTGAAAAGGTAACACTTGGGGCTGATCGTAAGTGTATTTGACCCTTAGGGGGAGCAGTACTATGAAGGAACTGTTTCCCTCAGGAGGCAGATTCAGAGTGCCGTTTAGGTAGCCAAAAGGGATGATGAAACTGACCCCTCGCAAGCACGATGCCACTCCAGGTGACACGAATGATGACTGCATCCTTGCCATCCTCTCATTTATTTCAGCGAATCCTGTGCAAATAAACTTCCTGGTGACTCACACTTCATTTCAGGGAGGGTAGTGAGGCTGCCATATGAATTTTCTGCCTCAGTTGCCCCTCGCTAACCTGACGTGTGCAAAACTCACAGGCAAAGGCTGCAAGGGGACACCCAGCTGGACACATACCCTTCCTCCACACAGTTCGTGTCAAAAAAAAAAGTCTCTTGAGCTGATGTTTAAATCTAACGGCTGGCAAGTATGATGGAGACAGTTTTCAGTCTCTCTGGATTCCTTTACACAGCAGCGTGCCGTGTGGTGTGCTTAGTTTAGGCACAAAATTAAGCCCGGTAGAATAAAACCTTTCCTCTTAACAGCCTTTGTGAAGGGCGAAGGATGCAGCAGACACATTGTCCTTCAGTGCCTTCATGGCATGCTCATTATCCCCCTCTACCCGCACCCTTGGGAAGGCTTCCAGACCTCTGTGTCTTCAGCTACGCATCGGAAGAAGTCAGCTCGCCAGTCTGCCTGCTCATAAGAGAAGAAGAAGACTTGTGGGAAAGCATTGGCTTCTGTGGGACAGCTTTGGAAGCTACGGCCATGATAGCTAAATGGAACCTCCATGTAAAGTAGCAGTATACCTTCGGATGGCAGATGCTAAGAATACACAAGGATACTTTTCTTCCTGCTCTGCTTTTGAGGTCTTTGATGAATATGGTTGAACACAATTGGGAAAAGAGAACTAGATCTCTGGCTTACTTCAACAGGGCATTTTACATTTTCTCACGGTTTCTCCAGCACAGCACCAGTTCAAGCATGCAGAAGGAGCTTAATGTGGGACAGGATTCCCCATAGCCCTGTCTGGAAACCCTTACCCTTGGAACACATGAACAATGATAGAGAGAAACTCTGCATGTGGATTCTGTGCTTTTCCCTCAAAGGATCACCACCTGACGCCCCACTTTCTACTTCACTCTGTAGGTGGGAAAATGGCATGTTTGAGTACGTTCAATACAAGTCAAGTTAAAAAAACTAATGCAAATGGAAATCTGTAATGTGAAGGAGATGGCAAAGTTAACACAGTTAGCTGTTTAAGAGGAAACAAGCTTTGCATGCATAAAGCTGTAGATTCAATTCTCAGAATCTCCAGGTAGAGCAAATTAGGTAACGTAAGATCTCCCCCTCATGCTCTGCCCACCCTCCCGGCCAGTCATGGGAGGTGACCCTGAGTAGAAAAGCTGACGTTCCGATTCAGTGTAAGACAACTCCAGAGATGCCTGGATGAGGTATATTAGATAGATAGATAGATAGATAGATAGATAGATAGATAGATAGATAGATAGATAGATAGATAGATAGATAGATAGATATTTAATTTATATACCGCCCTCCCCTGGAGGATTCTAGGACAGTGGTTCTCAACCATTTGAATCTTACATCCTTTAGTTATTCTATCGAAGAACCAAGATCCCTCCATGAGAGAAACAAAAAGACCACTTTTCCCAATAAGGACATGTATTTATTTATGTAATTTATAGTCTACCATTCTCATTGGGACTCAAGGCGGATTACACGGTGCAAGTCAATGCAATCAACAGGATAGCTAATAAACAATGTAATAGGATTGGTGTTGCAGAAATCCGAAACAAAGCAGAAATCTGATCAAAGCGTAAGTATTAAACATGATGTTTTAAACAAGCAGTAAGTGGTATTGCATAAGTATAAATACAATGCGCTAAGAAGATAATGCATACACCAACAAATAACACATACCATAAATGGCAATAAAGTCTACAAACCCATATCCTTCCTGGAAACATCTCCTGAACCTATTTGTTGTAACAGAACACTATCACCTTTATGAAAATGCCCTCTTGAATTGTGTTTTACACGGTTTATGGAAAGCCAGGAGTGTGGGACCCTCCTCAGGCAGGGTATTCTGCAAGGAGTGGGCTGCTACACATATTCTTAATCTTGCCCATTTGCAGCATGGTTCCTGCATAAGGTTGTGCTTAGATGAGTGTAGTGGAGCACAGGGGAGAGGTGGCACTACAGATATGCTGGTCCAAGGCCATTAGGGGCTGTTTAAGTGATGGCTCGTAGCTTGAATTAAACCTTAGGAGCAGCAGTGGCATAGTGGTTAAGAGCAGGTGCATTCTAATCTGGAGGGACTGGGTTTGATTCCCTGTTCTCTCGCTTGAGCTGTGGAGGCTTATCTGGGAAATTCAGATTAGCCTGCGCACTCCCACACTCGCCAGCTGGGTGACCTTGGGCTAGTCACAGCTTTTCGGAGCTCTCTCAGCCCCACCCACCTCACAGGGTGTTTGTTGTGAGGGGGGAAGGGCAAGGAGATTGTAAGCCCCTTGGAGTCTTCTACAGGAGAGAAAGGGGGGATATAAAAACTCCTCCTCCTCCTCCTCCTCCTCCTCCTCCTTCTTCTTCTTCTTGCTGATAAGTATCCAATGAAGTGACTACAAAATGGGTATAATATGAATGCTCCAGCTAGCTCTTGATAATAACTGATCTGCAGCATCCTGTGTCAACTAGAGCCCCCAAGTGGGCTGCAGTTGCAGATGTTGTTATTATATTTGTAATTTATGGTAAGTTAAAGAACATAAAATTTGCAAAAGTGCAATGAATAATCCTTAGGAGGTAGGGTCAGCTGGAAAAAGCACATCAAAGACCTTTGCTGGAGGGCAGGTGGAAATACCAGGAGACAGGAGAAATACCAAGGCCCAAGGTTACAATGAGCATGCCCAAAGATCACAGATAGATTAATCCATGGCAGCTAGGGTCAGCCAAAGATGGCATGCTACATTTGTAGAGGGACATGAGAACTGAAAGCTAAGATATCAAGATGTTTTGTTGCATAATAGCTGAAATGCAAATGCAGAGGGACACAGAATTAGTCATGTAAGCATGACTCACAATTAGATTCATCAAAAGTTTTCACCTTCAGAATCCTCATCAATATTTTCACATCAGAATTTAGAAGTGGCAAAATTTCAAGAGGCATCAGCAGTCTGTTTCTTTTTCAAATGTTGATGGCAATTCTCCGATGGTTCCTATTGACTGAAGAAAGCTCTTTTTTTTGGCTACATATCCTGGATAAATCACTGACCCTGCTTGGCCAAGACTTTTGGGATACTGTTGAAAAAAAACATTGTTAGCTTGTGTACACAGATTCACCTGGGACAGGTACCGTCCTTGGCAAACAGGGATGGATCAGGCTTTAATGGGGATTGCAGGAATTAGCTTGGGTTGGCTAATGCAGGTGCCCAGCCCTATCCATTTTGCTCTTGCAGCCTGTGACAAATTGTTCTGACATTCAGCGCATTGAACAAATCCCTTCTTCTGCCTTTTCATTTGCCAGAGAGATCCAGGCTCACTGTGCAGCCTGCTCTATTTCAGAAAGAAAGTTTTCCTATTGATCCGTCCGAGGACAGAGATGTCACCAGTTATTCCCAGAGGGCTGTGAAAAAGTGCCCCTTGCAGCAGCAGTCTCCAAAAGAATCAAGTTTGCTTGGAAGAGTGTCACAGGGACTAGACATGGGGATCTTCCAGGTGTTTGTGAGAGCTCTCAGTGTAGAAATGACCATGTATTCAATCTGAGAACAAAGGCCTAAACCTACTACTTGGTTGGGGCTAACCGACAGATTGCTGGCAGGTTAATGATAAAAACCTTAAAGAGTAATATACTTATTATGGAATATGCTTTCATGGATAAAAGTTCACTCCAATAAACCTTCATTAATGTATATGCTACCTTTCTATTACACAAGAAGTTCTCAGTGGTGAAAACCATAACATTCTAAAATAGAATTGAAAGCTAAAAACACCATCAAATCAATCATGTTAATGTTAATAGCAAAGAAAAGTATTGGGGGACAAACTGAACATGAATTGAATTGGGAGCAAATGGAAAACGAGTCCAGCTGGGAAAGTGCAGGCTTTACAGTAGATACCACACTTTGAACCAACTCTAGTTTCTGAACCACCTTCATAGGTATCCCCATGTAATCTAGTCTGGATGCTCCAAAAGCATATGCCAACTGTTTTCAGGAACATCCACAGCTGATAGCCACTACCTCTGGCATCTGAGAGAAGTCAAGCAATACTGTTGTTCTGAGAACCTGATCTTTCAAGCGCAGTGCAACCCCAGCCTCACCCGGTTCTACATCTATTCCTGTGTTGTCACCCTAATACACATCATTTCTGTCTTGTCTGAATTGATTAGTTTTATCCAGCACTGTCTCAACATTCAATATTTTGAGCACTTCGTTAAACATTTTGACCAATATTTTTGGAATTTGACATGGTGCAAAAAGAGTTGAGTATCATCAGCGCACAGAACAGACGTTCTCCCGCATCACTTCTGAGGTTTTCTTTCTAAGAAGGACAATATTACTGGATGGACACAATGGCAGAAGAAACATATGTTTTCTTTGTCTTCACCATCAAGACAGAGTCGCTTGAAAACTCTGGATTTCAGCACTCTAAACTACCGGGCAGCAGATCAGAATGTAGGAACAATTCATTGTTAATGTTTAATTACTAGAAATGTGTTATTTAGCTTAGCTTGCATTTGCAACCTCTATTTGGTTTCTTCTTTGTGGTTTGCTTTGCTAAGACCCACCAACCTGGAAAATTTAAACAGACAAATCCAATCAGTGATAATCTTTTCACAAATATTCCAGGAATACAGCTAGCTCTGTCCTTTGCCAAGTTTAAGTATGGCTCAGGTGCTGGTTTCATTTGTCAGTGTGCAAGAACCCAACTGTAAAGTCATCCCATTGAAAAGAAAACAACTGGAAATCACTCTTCCTGGAACAGTTCAGGGCAAAGTGATCTTGAGATGGGTCAATCATTTAAAGGATTTTTAGAGGATTGTCTGTGTTTTTGTTAACCAACTCACTGACGAATTGGTTCGATCTAAATAAATGGCTCTATCACCAAAACTCCAACAAAACCGGTCTTTTAAAAAGCTACGGAGGGAAATATAGGGTAGCAGAATGAAAGAGATACCTCTCTTGGTCTTTTTTTGGAAAAGCGCCTTCTCCTTTTATCCTTTCTTTTTAAAATTCCCCACCACAGCAATGACACATCAGAACCAAAAGAGCTTCCAAGAATAAACATGACCCACCAACGAATCCATCCTTACTGATTAAAACCGGTGCTTGCCAATTAATCAACTTAAGAAGTTGCTGATTAATCTGCTCATTAAAGCTGGAGGTGCTGGTTGGTAGAGATGCTGGATGGAGCAGAGCTGAACACTGAATTCTAAAAAGTTTGCAAGGTTCTGAGGAAGAAGTTGTTTTTCCATCTTGTGAAGATGGTGGTGTGGGGGCAGGGGGACAAGATGAAACACTGCTGGGAACTGGACATTTGGGGTTTTCAGACAATACAAACACTTGTATGTTGCCTTGCCTTGCCTTGCCTTGCCTTGCCTTGCCTTGCCTTGCCTTGCCTTGCCTTGCCTTGCCTTGCCTCACTTCCTTCCTTCCTTCCTTCCTTCCTTCCTTCCTTCCTTCCTTCCTTCCTTCCTTCCTTCCTTCCTTCCTTCCTTCCTTCCTTCCTTCCTTCCTTCCTTCCTTCCTTCCTTCCTTCCTTCCTTCCTGCCTGCCTGCCTGCCTGCCTGCCTGCCTGCCTGCCTCCCTGCCTGCCTGCCGCCCTCCCCTTAGGTGGGGCAAACAGCAGCTCCATGGTACCATTTCAGAATGTGAAAATGGAAAAGGGAAATGGTTATTGGCCCTCTTCCAATACTCCTGATCCAATCTGTGGTCCTATGGTGAAATGGGAGCAAGTCTGCAAATCAATCTGCTTTGCATGCAGAAGGCCCCAGGTTTGATCCTTAGCAGAGAGTCAGTGTGATGTAGTGGTTAAGAGAAGTGGACTGTAATCTGGAGTGCACGAATATCATCAGTTAAAAGGGTCACATAGCAGGTGACTTAGGGCCTTTCTCCACTCTCGTCGTTCCCCTCTATGCCGCGCGCTGCTCTCAGCGTGCTGCATCCCAGGCGTGCGCCCAGCCATCCCCACGACCCCGCGCTCTGCGCGGGGCCATCAAAAGGCGCCGTTAAGAAGAGCGCCTGGGATGCTACGCGCTGAGGGGCGCGACGACAGCAGCTTCGGGGCGGCTGTGCTGTCGCCGCCCCTCTCAGTGGGGAGTTCCGAGGGACCCCGCGCTACTCTCCTTGAGTAGCGCGGGGCTTAAGGTAAGTGGGGAAAGGCCCTTAGAGAGCTGCTGCCACTGACAGTAGGTAGTACTGACCTTGATAGGCCAATAGCCTGGTGTAAGTATTATGCTCAGATGGCTAGTCTTTACAAATAAAAAACCCCAAACAGTTGGGAGCTCCAAACATGGAACTCCAGACAAGTCATGTTGTCAACTTTGACCCTTAGTCAAGATTTACAGCAGTTCCAACCTTTCTGATTGTTGTGTAGTACATGGACAACACTTGCACTGATTCAGTCCATTGGCCCACTTAGCTCAGCGTAGCTTGCTTAGGTCCTTAAGTGGAGATTAGATGATTATTTGTCACAGGTTGAATTCCCACTGAAAATTTAATCTAGATGCAACCAAGGTTCAAAAGAATTGGCACCTTTTCATCCAGATTCCAACATCTTAACTGCAGCATGTTTCTAGTGAAGATATCTAGGCCTGCCTCGGTGTGTGTGTGTGTGTGTGTGTGTGTGCCTGCTGTCAGGGGTGCAATTGTTAAGCTAGCAGCACCAATTTTTCAGAGTATCTTTAGGAGACCCTCCTGATGATACCACCCAAGTTGGGTGAAGTTTGGTTCATGGGGGTCAAAGTTATGGATCCTCAAATGTATAGCCCCATCTCCTATTAGCTCCCATTGGAAATAATGGGGGATGGGGGCACCCCTTTGGGAATACATAGCTTTGGACCCGCTGGACCAAACTTCACAAAACCTGGGTGGTATCAGTAAGAGACTTTTGAATGGTGATTGTAAGGAGATTCCGGAGCCTGTAGCAAAAATTTTGACCAATATTTTTGGAATTTGACATGGTGCAAAAATTCTCAAGGATGCAATCAGATATTCAAGGTATCACTAGATTCCACTTAAAGCAAAATTTGGAGTTAATTTGGGGGTTCCTATTCACATCTGAGGAAAGTCAAGGAAAAGCCCAAAGAAATTTGATGTGTTTAGAAAAACTGTTCAAGACAGGAGGTTTCCACCTCTATAGTTCAGGCAAGCTTTGCCTTCAAAGAGCTCAAATAGAGACTTCAAAAAATGGAAACCTCTTAGGAAATTACCACAATGGCCTCAATGGCATGTATTGAATGAGCAAACTCAATTAAAGTATTTCACACTGTTTGACCCCTATTAACAAGAGTTAATTTTGTCTTCCGGAAGAAATTCTCTTTGATCAACTCCTGCCCAGTTCTTGATAAGGAGATGGAATGTGTTACTTTAGGAACTCATCTGAACCAATGTACAGACTTTGATCCAGGACATTTTCCTCTGACAGTTAACTTCAAAGATGGCTATACATCTCCCTAGTCAAGCACAAAGAATGCTGTGGCTAAATCTCTTCCCCATCTCCCAAAATCTTCGATTTTGGAAATCAAGGCAAACTTCAAAAAACATTGCAAGGGTCACAATTTTCTGCTTGGAATGAACCAATTGCCAGAATTGTTCTTAAGCCATTTCTGTCTCTTCCCTGATCAAAGACACGCAGACATCCTTCTAGATTTACAGAGGCAGCAAAGCCTCTGAATGTCAATGCCAGGCAACAGCAAAAACACAGGGCTTTGGTTTCCATGATCCACTTGTTGATCATCCAGGGTGAACTGGCTGACTGCTAGGTGAACCAGGATGCTGGATTAGAAGGACCACTGATCTAATCCGGCAAGACTGTCCTTATGTTCTTATGCAGATAAGAGACCATATAGTGGGACATTCTTCCATATAGTGGAGATGAGAGACCAGATGATGGAGATTCGCCTGACTTTTCTTCAAGCATATTCTACATCTGAGCACACCGTCTAATTTTTCATAATGGAAAATATGGACTCCCCCCAACAGAAAGTCTTTCTCCAATGGCAGTATGCTATGTTCATTAACGCTGCAATAGCCTGTCCTACATTGGTTTTTTGAAACTTATGAGTTGGCACAGTAGGGTTTTTTTTCTTAAAGCACCAAAAGTGATAGTCAAGTTGCAAGTTGGACCTAGCCAGATTTTCACTCTGTCTCACTCAGTTCCCCTTCATATTCCTGCAAGCAGTCCATGTGACTTTTGTCCACCTGGTTCCCTTTTTGAGTTATCAAAACAGACCCCTCCTTCCTTATTCACCAGCAGAGAATTTGGGTGGATCCAACCCTAAACATGGCTCCAGAACCAATTTTCTTTGTTACTGGTTTTGTGGACAGTTTGGTTTGTAAAGAGAAGTGGGGAAAGCCCTCATACTTTGTATGCCCTCTGTAGATACTGCTTGGCCCGGCTGCCCTGCTTCTATTATTGTGAAACTCTTAATGCTAAGTGGCACCAGGTTGGTAATGAAACTGGACAACTTGTGAAGAATTGGGTTCAGTCAAGCAAAAAGGCTTCCAGGCACAGATCACTGACGGAAAAACAAAACCATTCCCAGAAGACCTAAGTTGGCTGGTGCTAGCTTAATTTTTTTTTTAAAAAAATCTTTACTAGATTGAGCAAGACATGAAGTTCTGTCCCACCCTGACAGTTTGGAAGTGGTTCCAGAGGGTCTCTTGGGCTTAACCAAACATACAGGTCTCTGCAACTCTCAGGTTTTTTTCTCACTCAAATATGATTATTTGATATGTGGGGACTAGGTTTTCATTGGGACCACAATGTGAAAGAAGAAGGTAATTAGTTACGGCTTCCCCCATGCCATTTTCATGACCCAAAATGGACCTGGAGAACTGTGAGTTGCCCTACTGGAAAAACTCACATCCACTGACAGGGATATACGCATAAGTTTTTCCAACAGGGCACTGAGGCCATTTCAACTTGGAAAAACAGCAGGATCAGAAGACTGAAACCCACCTCCCTTGTGCTGTACTAGTCCCAATTTGAACTCGGTTTCCATGCACTGGGAGCTTCAAGAAAAACACCAGGAACTGCAGAAATGTTAATGTCTGGTTTACTGCCATTGACCAGATTGGTGAATGCATTTGCAAGAAAGCTTCCTATGCTTTTTTAAAAAAATCACACAAGTCTCTTTTGGAGCATGGACAGATACTTTTTGATCTCACGCCCACTGAGACAGAAAGCACACATGAAATCTTTCTTATTAGTCAACAGCTGGGTCTTCAAAGGGAAGGGGAGCAGCCACTACTGAATGAGCAAACTACTCCTGGGGATCAACCTGGAAGAGCTATTTTCATGACACCAGCCTCCTGAGCTGAAGCTGAGTACTGGGCACTCACATAATAAACCCGACCGTCTAATTAACACAGCAGTTGAAGTCAATTAGAACTAATTTCATAGAAACTATTTCTCTACAACTAATCCAATACCTGGATAATTGTCTGCTGCCCAGTTTTGAAAGGCCCTCAATGCCAGGTCTACAGTTGGCAAACCTACAATCAGCAAGCTGGTTCAGCCAATTATTAGTGGGTATATAGACCTTCAAACAAAAGAAAGAGGAGCCCTTGTTGATTGCTTTCAAGCCACGTGGGCCTCCTCATGCTATGGGTAACAGAATGCTAGCCCTCTTTGGTAAACTTAATCCATTCAGCTGGCAGTGGTCAGTATCATCTTGGTTTGGATGCTAGGTAATGCATTGTTGTCCTACTTTTAAAAATATGATTAATGATCAATATTCCTGACCTTTGGACATTCTGCAACACAATGAGAAAATTCCTAATGTTTATTTTGATAATAGTGATAATATTTACTTACTTATTTATTTACCAACTGAAGTTTTTTTTAAATCTCTGCTTCTCTGCCCAAAGGAAGAAGAGTTTGGATTTATATCCCACCTTTCTCTCCTTTAAGGAGATTCAAGGTGGCTTACAAGCTCCTTTCCCTTCCTCTCCCCATAACAAACACCTTGTGAGCAGAGGCGTAGCTCCAAGGGGACAGGAGGTGCATGACGCACTGGGAGCGCACCCCTGTGGGGGCATGGCGAGGGTGTTCTGGGGGCGTTCCAGGGGTGTGGCAAGGGTGTTCCGGGCATGGAGGACACACCAGTGCACTGGGACTTTTCCCACTTGCTACGCCTCTGCTTGTAAGGTAGGTGGTGCTGAAAGAGTTCTGAAGAACTGGGACTAGGCCAAGGTCCAAGAGTGACCCAAGCTGGCTTACAAAGTTGCAATTTACATGTGTGAGTGATTTTGTCATCAAGTTGCAGCTTTTCATGGGGAGGTTCAGAGGTAGTTTGCCATTGCTTGCTTCCATGTGAGCTGAGAGAGTTATCAAAGGACTGTGACTGCCCCAGGGTCATCCAGCAGGTTACAGGTGGAGTAATGGAGAATTGAATCTGGTTCTCCAGATTAGAGTCTGTGGCTCTTCACCAATATACTGTGCTGTCCCTCAATTTAAATGAGCAAACATGAAAAAACAAAAAAGACCATAAACAGCATCCTGGGCTGGTCCTGGATCCATGTAACTGGTTCATGAGAGCCAGCATGGTGTCGTTGTTAAGAGCAGGTGCACTCTAATCTGGAGAACTGGGTTTGATTCCTCGCTCTTCCACTTGAGCTGTGGAGGCTTATCTGGGGAACCAGATTAGCTTGTGCACTCCAACACATGCCAGCTGGGTGATTTTGGGCTAGTCACAATTCTTTGGAGCTCTTTCACCCCTACCCACCTCACAGGGTGTATTTTGTGGGGGTGGGAAGGGAAAGGAGCTTGCAAGCCCCTTTGAGTCTCCTTACAGGAGAGAAAGGGGCGGATATAAATCCAAACTCTTGTTCTTCATGCTGGACACAGGACCTTTGGATGTGGCTTTTCAGCTTGCACCTCTGACTGTGCTAGAAACAGCAAGAGAAACCAGTGCTGAATCTTGATGTAGTGCATCTAGCAGAGACGTTCCCAAGAATCCCCCTCCCTCACTAGCAAAATCTGCCATGGTTCCCATCTCCCCGAAGAGAAGACTGTTGCTCTGATTGGCAGCGTTGCCTCCATGCGTCCAGAAAAACAAACCCCATTATTCATTGTCAGAAACAGTTTCTTTTTGCACAGCAGCTGTGGCTGGTGCTTCCCTTGCCAGCTGTGGGAACTGGACCCAGTTTAGTCAGCGTGAGCCAAATCACTCCTAGATGTTTCAAAAGGAAAGACAGTAATTTGGCTGAGAGGTGGGTGTGTTATGATATTGGTTTAGAAATGGATGGTTCCTTCTTTCCAATTTCATGCTTTGCCAGCAGCCAATTGCAGAAGCAGTCATTAGCATATTTCCCAGATAGCACTTGAAGGAACAATTTCACTACACCCATCATTGATTTTGATTGGGAGGGGTCAAAGCTGGAAATGTTGGTGAAGCAGTTGTTTCCCAAAAAGATTTCTGCCAATAGTCACCTTTTAAAATGTTGATCATGGCCATTGTTCCTTGTCTACTGCATTATTCTACACTTATCTCTCTTCTTGAATAAGCCATGTGGGTAATCTCAGCCAATCCAGAGTGCATGAGATGATGTCACCAGATGTTAGTAAATAAAACTGCAGCCAATCAGATTTGGTTCCATGATAACATTACTGAGAACAAATTAGATTATCTGGGCGTGATGGCAAATGAAATAAAAGTCCAAACTAGATAGCGTGTTTTTTAAAGAGAACAACATTGGGGTGGGTCTGAATCAGGTCAGGAAAGTACCTTTTGAGAAGTGGGGAGGTGGGTGTATCTAATTGGTTCTTGTGGGTTTTCTAGGCAGTGTGGCTGTGGTCTAGTAATTTTTACTCCTAACATTTTGTTCACATCTATGGCTGACATCTTCAGAGGCATGTCCAGTTTCCAGGTTTGTCAGAATGCTTCTTCCCCATAGAGGCATTCATTGTATTGTCAAAGGCCTTCTTGGCCAGAATCAACTGGCTATTGTGGGAGTGTAATTTTTCTCCCTTGAGTTATGTTTCTGGTCCCTTCTGCACATGCAGAATAATGCACATTCAATCCACTTTCACAATTGTTTGCAAGTGGATTTTGCTATTCCGCACAGTAAAATCCAGCTTCATAGTGCATTGAAAGTGCATTGAAAGTGCATTATTCTGCATGTGCTGAAGGAGCCCTAGTTAGGGTGGATGATTTCTAACTCCCCTTCTGAACAAACATCAATGTGCTGATGGCTCCATACCTTTGAAGGATCACTGGGGATGCGATCCAGCGAGAAGGAGGCTAGGAAATACGACCATCCCATTCCTCTTTCACCCTTTCTCTGAGAGCACTCTAGTCACTGGTCCGTTATCAGCAAAGCCACAGTCTCAGTGCAAGATGGGCCCGGAGAGGGAAAGAGAGGGGTGGCAATCACCACCCAGGTGCCTCATATATGCCTTGTCGGCATTGGCATAAAGGCCATGCCAATCTGGGGCCTCCGCCAGGCTGGCACGCTTGGCTGCTCCCCTTTTGGATGGTGCTGGCCCTGCCCATGTAAATGTAACATTTGGTTGAATGGTCCCTAATTGCATTCCATTGGCACACCTCCTTGCTCTTTCCTCGCTGTGGCATGCCAAGTGAGTGCTAATGGGCCGAGCGGGTGGCGAAGGCCGTTCGCCTCCCACACCTGCCTGCTTTCTCCTGCCCACCGACTGCCTGCGCAGGGTATTAATTAAGCAATTAAGGCTGAGGCGGTGCCTGTTAGGCTTTGAGGCCTAGTTAAATGCTTGCTTTCAAGGTCAGAGCTCCTGTGCAGCATCGGCCATTAGAGGACGCCTGCCATTGTGCAAGGGGTCATCCACTTGCGAGATGGATTCTTTGTGCAGAAAATAACGCTGTGTCAAAGAAAGGCCTTTCCTGCTTGGGGATTCCATTTAGATGTAGGTGGAATCTGTACATTTTCTTTAAATGTTTTTCAACTCTCACTCTTGCTCTCGCTCTCCCCCCTTGCAGACTTTCCCTCTGCTAAGAAGAAAGGCTCTTTTGAACAAAATAAAAAAAAATCAGATAGATACCGTACTCAGCAAGCTTTTCCAGACAGGCTTTCCAGATCCCCCGTGGCCTCCAGAGGGGAAGGGGGGTGGGGTGGGCAGATATGATTGACAGGTCCGGGTTGGAAAATTCCTGGAGATTTGGGGATGGAGCCTGAGGAGGACAGGGTCCCTAGTTGGGAACAATGCCAAAGAGTCCACTTTCAAAGCATCCATTTTCTCCAGGGGAGATCAGCCATAATTCTGGAGACGTTCCAGGTCCTACCTAGAGGCTGGCATCCCTATTTCTAGGTCACTTTTTGTCTTTCAGAAATAGCCCAGTTCTGATTCAGAAACAATGTACTGTGACTCAGTTGAAGTTTTTTTTTTTCATGAAAGGGATGCTATCACCTCCTTGTGTGGTTGCCAACTCTGAGTTAGGAAATTTCTGGAGATGTAGGAATGGAGCCTGGAGAGAACAGAACTTGGGAAAGCAAGGAACCTTAGTACTACAGAACAGTCATTTTATGTAGGGTAACTCACCACTCTAAGTTGGAGATTAATCGTAATTTTGAGAGACCTGCGGACCCCCTTTGAAGACTGACAACCCTGTAGTCTTTGGAGAGTGGTGAAAAACCACCCCATGTCTGTTTGAGATGAGCTTAGGGGGGGGGGTCTCTTTTGTGAATGTCTAAGGTGGGTGATTTGGGTGGAAATCCACAGTACAGACCAGAGTCTTCAACATGTAGCTTGCTGTCTACTGCAGAGCATGGGCATAACGAGGCAGCCCAGGGCAAACTGGAGCCCTGGGCAAAACCTGAGTTGGATGCCCCCCCATGGGTGGCCACTCCACCACGACCAAATTTTTTTTTGCACCAGGACATTGGTGCCTGCAGGGGGTGCATTTTTAGACATATCAGCACCACAATTTCAGCATATCATCAGGAGACTGTCCTTATTCTACTCCCCAAGTTTGGTGAGGTTTGGTTCAAGGAGTCCAAATTATAGACTCCCAAAGGAGGTGCCCCATCCCCCATTGTTTCCAATGGGAGCTAATAGGAGATGGGGGCTACAGTTTTGAGGGTCCATAACTTTGGCCCCCCTGAACCAAACTGCACCAAACATGGGGGGTATCATCAGGGAAGTATCCTGATGAGACCCTGAAAGTTTTGAGACTGTACCTTCAGAAATGTCCCCCCCCGCCTGCAACCCCCATGGACAGCAATACAGAAAACTCAATGCAGGACAAAGATTCTTGGGCAAATTTCTGGAATGTTCCTGCAGGGGCGCATTTTTGGATGTATAGGCACCAAAATGTTAGGGTATCATCTGGAAACTGTCCTTATGGCACCCCCAAAGTTTGGTCCAGTTTGGTTTAGGGGGTCCAAAGTTATGGACCCTCAAAGGGGGTACCCCATCCCACATTCTTTGCTAAGAAGATGGGGGCTACCCTTTTGAGGGTCCATAACTTTGGACCCCCTGAACCAAACTGCACCAAACCTTGGGGGTGCCATCATGACAGTCTCCAGATGATACCCTGAAATTTTGGTGCTGATACGTCCAAGAATGCTTTCCCTGCAAGAACATCCTGAAATTTGCCCAAGAATCTTTGTTCTGCATTGAGTTTTCTGCATTGCTGTCAATGGGGGTTGCAGGCGGGGGGGGGGGGCATTTTTGAAGGCACAGTCTCAAAACTTTCAGGGTCTCATAATGAGACTGCCCTAATGATTCCCCCCAAGGTTGGTGCAGTTTTGTTCAGGGGGGCCAAAGTTATGGACCCTCAAAACTGTAGCCCCCATCTCCTATTCGCTCCCATTGGAAACAATGGGGGATGGGGGAACCCCTTTGGGAGTCCATAACTTTGGACTCCCTGAACCAAACCTCACCAAACTTGAGGGGTAGCATAAGGACAGTCTTCTGATGATACGCTGAAAATTTGGTGCTGCTAGCCTAAAAACTGCACCCCTTCCAGGCCAAAAATGGAAAACCACTAAAAATACCCAAAAACGAACCCAGCATTTTGATGCCCCCCACAAGGTGATGCCCTGGGCAGCTGCCCACCTTGCCCAATGGGCATTATGCCAGTGTTGATCCTGCACCTCCTAGAAGAAGACTTAGAGGGTTTTTTAAAACTTTTATTTAATAGGAGTTTTACCTTATAGTTTTGTTTCTGGTGTTCTCTCTAGTTCAAACTGTTTCTAGGACAGAATAAAACTTGCTAATGTGCAGTGGAGGAAGTAGCTCAGGATATTTTTCACTGCTGAGAAATAGGTGTCATTAAATAAAAGGTTGGTGACCCCAGTTTAGATCCAGACATTAATGGTGTGACCTGAGGAGGCTACCAGATCTTCCAATTTCTCTCTCTAAAGGCCTGTTCCCAGCATTACGGTCACCCTCCTTGCGCTTGACCAAGAGACAGAAGATAGGAGAGAGCCACAGGCAGCCAGGCGCACACTGGATGCTTTGTAACTGTTAGCACCAGAAGCTTCAAGATTATTTGGCTTCTCATGCCAGCAGAGGCATAGCTCCAAGGGGGAGGGGTGTGTGTGTGCATGATGCACCGGGCACGCGCCTCTGTGAGGGTGTGGTGAGGGTGTTCCGGGGCGGGGCGGGGCTGGAGGACGCACCAGTGCACCGAGCGCTTTCCCCCTTTGCTACACCTCTGCATGCCAGTGTTGTCTCCAAGCATAGCTCTTAAATTTCTCCCATTGAAAGGAATTGTTACCATTCACCAAACTGGATGAGTAAAATATGGCAGGAGGCTGTGTGATATATCATATAGATTTCCTTCTACCCTTGAAGCAGAATGTCTGGTAAGCATCGGTTGTTGACGGGGATCCTTTGGAAGGATGCAATGTAGATCTCATCCACAGTATATAAACCTTGCCTCTGAACTCTGTCTCTCAGTCTCTTTCAGTTTCCAGACCACTGTAGCAACGTAGTACGATCAGGCAGCATGAGTCAAGAAGCGGCAGCACTGTGCAGGTTTGCTTCTCGATGGCTGTGCCACCAGGAACAGGGAGTGGTTCAGGCTTATACATTAATGTCTCCAGGTCATGTTGAAACACCTGGCTGCCATTCATTCCTACTGAAAAACTGAAGCACTGCACTGGAGGTCCCGTTTCCATGAATATCTGCCCTCCATCCTTCCCTGGCACTGGATAACCTGATCCTCAGTGCAGGAAACTGTAGTGGACCAGTGTGTGTATAATTTGTCTAGGATTCCATTGGTCTGGAGCATCACTCATAATGATACTACTTAACATTTTTCTATCACTTGCAATGTTCAGAGCACATCATGGAGTAATCATTTTTTTTATAACTACAGCTAGGAATGCAATCCGGAGCTGAGATATGCAGATGATGATGGGGTAGGGGTGGAGTGTGTGTGTGTGTGTGTGGGGGGGGGGGGGGGTAAACAGGTTCAGATCTCGTGATTCTGGTTTTCAGATCGGATTGGAGCAGAGAGTGGGGCAAAACCCTACCTCTATGGTCTACCCAACCTACGCTGATCATCACCAATTAAGGGAACCGATCCCATGCTTTCCAGTTAAAAAGAAAGAGCCTCACAACTTCTTTTCAGTCAAATTCTTCCATAAGGCCTGCACTCAAAAGCTGAATCCTGACTTCCCAAACACGCACCTGTTGAGGCTGTTCCTCACTAAATGGTAGGTTAGCCTGCCTGTGAAGATGAGCAGAGGGCAGCCATCCTCCCAACAGATCTGGCAGCGTGGATCAAGGAATGGGTGTTCCAGGCTGGCAAGAGCGTTGACACCTTATTGCTATTTTATAAACCCAGCCAGGGTTTTGGTGTGAGAAATCGCACTTGAAGGACTCTATGAAGGGGGTTGTATGTGTGTGTCTGTGTCTGTGCGTGTGAGAACTAGGATTTTAACAAGATTTATTTCTGGAGCTCTTTACAGCTACAGTCACTTCCAGATTTAGAAGCTGAGGCAAGGACAGATGAAGAGTTCAGCTCTGCTTTTAAAAAAAGAAGAAGAAAGAAAGAAAGAAAGAAAAAAACCACCCTTGGAATCAGCTTCTTTTTCTGCTCTGCTATAGGCTCATTAGGAAGGAAGTGAGGATGAGGCAGATGTCATAGATCATTTTGGAAAGAAAGAGGAATCAAAGAGGACTCTGCCCAGTCCCATCCAGGCTGCTCATATTCTATAAAAGCAACCTTTCCTCCCCTTTCTTCATCAACCCTGCAAAAGAGCAGCCTGGGGACCTTTGCACTGTCTCCAGATCCCCATCTCCCAAGGCTGGAGTTTAGCCCAGTGAGTTTCCCTGAGACAATTTCCATACAAGTCATTTGCCCTGGGTTTCATGCTCTTGGGAAGTGGTTCCTTCCCTGCTTCCCCACAGCATTGTGGTGCACTTGCACCAGAAGTAGAATGAGGGGAAACTCTGCACAAGGCGTGCCTGCGCCCTGCACCCCTGCTGCAGCGCCACCCGCCCTGCCACATCCTGGCCACGCCTCCACCGCTGCTCCGCTTGGGGCGTCACGCCCCATCCTGCCTCGTTGGTGCTACGCCTCTGATTTGTGCACTTCTTGGGGTATCCCTGCCTTTCCCCTGAACTTTCCCAAACTCTTTTTGCACCAGAGGTTTGGGAAAGATCTCAGCAAAGCCTGAGTCGGTGGGATTTTTCCAGTTTTGCCCTCTTGGCAGCCATTTTCCCCACAATAGCCATTTCTTTCCCTTGTCACAGTCATGGGGCTTTAAATTTTTTAAAAAGCAGTAACTGAATATTATTTATAGACTTCTTTTAATAATATATGTAACCGGTTCTCTACATTCCCAGATTTTGTATTTGAAAAAGTAAGTCTTTAGCTCCTTTTGTTATGGTGCATATCTTGGCAACAAAAGGGCCTAGAGGTTTTTCCTTAAAAGGAAGCTGGCAAATTAGAGAACCTGTTACATACATTATTATTATATTGATATAACAATATTAACATTGTTGATTAAAAGCCCTGGTGGTATGGGAGGGGAATGGCTGCTGCTACTGCCAGGTGAGGGAGTTGGGGCAGGGAAAATGTTGGGAAACCTGCCAGATGGAAGCCATGTTACTGTTGTGCTGTATTGGCAACTACATCAGCGAGAGGGAAACTATGGCTGATTCCGCATGGGCCAAAAACAGCAATGTGAAAACAGTGTGAAAACAGTATAAACCCTTTTACACCATTTTAAACCCTTTTACACCATTTTCACACCGTTTTCACACTGCTGTTTTTGGCCCATGCGGAATCAACCTATGTAAGCCTGACCCTCAAAGTGATGTGGCCTGTTGGAAAGACCTGCTTTTGCAGTTTGCCTCCTGTCTGGTGCCATGGTGCAATTAGGTTGCCGATCACAGAAGCAAGATTAGTGCATTAGCACAGCAGCCACCAAAGCAAATACAGGCAACCCAGTTTGAGTATGTAACATCAGCTGCGTGCAACCCCACAGAAGTATGGTTGCTTTTTCTTATGCATTCTTCAGCATCGCTTCTAAATCAGGGCCGAGTGGAGCAATGTGGCACAGATGGTATTTGTAACCCTTGAGCGCTGCAGTTTGTTTATAATAAGTAAATGATATTTTTGAGTGTATATTCAGCTCTTCAGTCACTCAAGTGATCCCCAAACAGGAAGCAGAATGAAAGAGCTGGTGTCAGGCCTAGTCAGTTCAGTAATAGAGAACCAAAATGGACGCCCAGGGAGCAATGTGTATGCTAAATGGGCCTCATTTATACTCCGAGAGGTCACCATTGTCTGCCCTTCATTATATAGCACTCATAACAGGCACATACTTCTGCCTGTTATGAATAAGGAGGGAGAAAGCAATCTATTTATGCCTCTCCTGGCACTGGGACCAGCTTTCTAAGGGAATGTTCCTTAAGAAGGGAATTATTAAAATAAGCTAGCAAATTTGAGTGTGCTTCTGCGAAGGTTGCATTAAACATCCTCCCCAAGCATTACAGATGATGTTGGGTTCTGTTTCAAATGTGTTATATGCATAAATATCACAGTCAAACATTCAAAATCTGGAGGGGATTGGACTTTTAAAAATTGCACCATGTGAGTTTCATGGATTTGCCCTACGATTACGTTCCAGCTATGTTCCAAAATTGTTATTGGAATTTCCCCCGGATGTTGGAATTTTAAATCATGTAGTCTTGCTCCTGAAATAGAACTGATACATTAGGAATCCTCCATCAGTCTTTGTAAAATGTCTGAGTTTTGTACCAGACATGCAGTTTGCTGCAGCTTTCAGTTCCTTCTGTTCATTTGTGACTTTCTGATATTTTATTTATTTATTTATTTATATTTCAAATTTATAAGCCGCCTCTTCCCCAAGGGGCTCGAGGCGGCTTCCAACATGGCTGTTCTCTGACAGCAGCTCCAACAGCATAAATTAACACATTTAAAATCCAGCATAAATTAACACATTTAAAATCCAGCAACAATCATATACAATTTAAACAATAAACCAATAAAACGGTAAAAACGGGCGCCCAATCCCAAGGCTAAAAGGGAGAATTAAATAATAGAAGGAGTGAAAGGGTAGGAGCTGCAAGGCCCCAGATAGAATCAACAGTGGGCCCGGACCGAAATAACAAGGGATGGAGGAAATGGCAGCCTCAGTTTCAATTCCGGATGTTTCAGTGGGTAGGAAACCGCTGGCCAGCTTCCTCCAAAAGCCCGGTGGAATAGCTCTGTTTTGCAGGCCCTGCATGAACTCACTCAAGGTCCCTCGCGAGGGCCCGGACTGATGGAGGTAGAGCATTCTGTACCAGGCAGGCCAGAGCCAAAGGCACCTGGCCCGGGTCGAGGCCAGCCGCGACTGTCAAGGGGCCGGGGGTCACCAGCAGTTCAGCCAATCGCTGAGCGTAGTGGCTCAACGCGGGGACATAAGGGGTGATGCGGTCCCCTGCGTGAGGCTGGGCGAGGGCCCGGCGCCGCTGTAAGGCCTTTGAAGGTTAAGTTACCAACACCTTGAAGACGAGCATCCGAACTCCACTGGGAGCCTTTAGTGCACGACGGCATACAGCACAGGGGGGTGGATATGGGATCTGAATAATCACCACTCCGCCAGGAAGCCGTGTCAAGCTGCATTCTGACCAGCTTCAGCTTCCGGATCAATCGCAAGGGAAGGCCCGCTGTGAAGCGAAGTTACAGTAATCTAGCCTCGAGGTGACCGCCGCGATGGATCACGGTGGCCAGGTCGGGCCGGGAGAGATAGGGGGCTGGAACCGCCGCCTGGCGAAAGATGAAAAACGCAACCTGTTACATGGGCCACCTGGCTCTCCAGCATTGCTGGCAAGGCAGAGTCCAGGCGGACCCCAGGCTGCGGGCCAGGGATGTCGGGGCCAGAGTGACCCTTCTAGAATAGGCGGCTGGAAATCCTCGGGTCCCTCCCCGCTCCAGCCAGAGTGGACCTCCTCGGCCTTTGTTGGATTAAGCTTTTAACCTACTCTGCCTCAACCAACCAGCAACCGACTCCAAACAATGCTGTAGAGCCGCAGGGGCGGAGTTCGTCCCCCTCTCCATCAACAGAATGAGCTGGGTGTCATCCGCATATTGGTGACAGACCAGCCCAAAGCTCCGCACCAGCTGAGCAAGGGGTCGCATGTAGATATTAAATAAGAGCGGGGAAAGTAAGGCTCCCTGGGGAACCCCACAGCTAAGTGGAGCCCTTTGGGAAGCCTCGTCCCCGCACCACACCTGCTGACCCCGACCCTGGAGAAACGAGGCAATCCATTGAAGGACGGTGCCCCGCACTCCAGAGGCTGCCAGGCGGTGGATCAAAATATGCAATGTTGGTATCGCTGAAACATCACAACAATCAGCCTTGATAAAATTTCATATATGATTATATGCACACTTTCTGTGTTGTGCTTTATAAATGTGCATATGCATGTGAGCACTGATAAAACACAGCAAAAAGCAATCTCAGTGTGACTGTATATTTTTATTGTCTTGCATGATTTTTACTACTTTGTAGGAATGCATCAGCATATCAGCCAAACACGACACAAACAGAATCATGATGCAATTATATGCATAGTCACATCAGGATTGCTTTCTTGCAATTTTTTATTGATGCATGCAAGTGTACAGCAGTAAAATAGAGGAGAAAAGAGATAAGGATGAATTGGGAGTGGTAATAAATTGTGGGTGCTCTGAGATTGGACTTACCTTTAGAAAGTCTCCTAGTGAAATTAGAATTCAGAAGAAGTAGTAGAATCCAGGCCAGTCTGAACTCACAGAACAATTAAGGAACAAAATGGGAGAAATCTGTGCATCCCTCACCTATACTACCACATCATTAACTTCCCAAACAGTGACATCAGCTGCTAGTGATGTGGAAGCAGGGGGCCATGTGACAAGATGACATCATAACACAGGTAAGCGATCCTACCCATTATGGGGAAAAGGGGGGAGAACATAACATAAATGGGCTGTTTCAAGTGGCAGTCCTGTGTGGAGAAAATCTTCACGCACTATGTTTCTCAGGTGTACTGCTATGATTTTTAAAG
Organism: Sphaerodactylus townsendi; assembly: GCF_021028975.2. Taxonomy (NCBI): domain Eukaryota; kingdom Metazoa; phylum Chordata; class Lepidosauria; order Squamata; family Sphaerodactylidae; genus Sphaerodactylus; species Sphaerodactylus townsendi. The sequence goes on from NC_059437.1 coordinate 36,180,116, forward strand.
TGTACACCCCAATGTGTGATTTATGAATGGTGTCTGGAAAGGAGTATCACACAGGAGTTCTCATCAAGGGGACACAAATGTTTGTAGATCCCTGCTAAATATACATTTGGGGGCTATCCCAGATTTTTTTACTCCATAATGTGTTAAGTGGCTCTTATGCCTCAGGAGCTGTCTGTTGCCTCTTTGTTATTCCAGTGAATATGTGCAAAAGGGACCCTGTAGCCCTTTATGCACATATCACTTACTGCACAGTTGAGAGGCAGTCACTTAACAATCTTTGCTTTGCAGTGCAGTTTTTGCGTGTGCACCATCCTTTCAAGCCCCTCACATCTTTCTGTTTACACAGGTTACCCTCCTGCGGGGATTCTCACATCTGAAAAGGGACTCAGTGCCAAAGAGGGGAAAACATGTTTGTAGGGATGAGCCCCGCGAACCCAGCAGAGCCTCAGAAAGAGCGCAGGAATGCTTGTGCCATCTGTGTCCTTCTGGGTGCACACGCTCACCTACCCCCCAGGCCCCACGTGAGTCACAGGTCATGAACTACCTGACTCACGGTCACCAGGTGTCCCAGACAAAGGGACAAGGGGGCGCTTGCCCCCAGGTATGGATTAGACCCAGACGCGAACGTTTCCTCCCGCACGTAGGCAACCCCATGATGTCATGTACTATACAGTATCCTCCCGCTCTCCCGCCTCCCGGTACGCCCCCACTGAAACCCTAATAAAAGGTGCCATGGATCAGCACACGGGAGAGTTGCCAGATCCACGGATCACGCTTCCTGCCGCTGGCTCTCTCCACCGGATGATATCGCTGCGTCTCGCCTCTTCCTTGCGACCCTCGCGGGCCGACTTCAATGTTCATAAACAAGAATCAAACCCAAAAGGAATGTGCATGCAAAGTAAAGAAGACCACATGTATGTAAGTGTGTAATATAATGTTTCCCTTCTCTCTCCTCTGGATAGGAGAGAAGAAGTCCCCTGAATAATTAATTTCTTCCTAATGATTTCCTTCCTAGAGATTTCAGTCACACTAGTTTCCTTTTTGTATGTTAGGTTATAAAAGGCCACCACCCAGAGACAGATAAGCTAAACTAAATTTAGGCAGTTATTCTACAGACAAAGGGGTTTTTCTTTCAGTTTCCTTTTACCTTTCAGAGAAGGTATAGCTTAAGTGACTATATACAGATTTGTTACAGTTTGTTTGCTCTTCTTAGATAAAGTAAGTGTATCAAACTCAAATATCAGCACAGGATAAGAGTGTCTGAGACTCTCTGCCTGACCACTTAGGTATGGAATTTTTGTACCTAATATAATTCTGTACTTCTGAGAGAAAAGTACAAAAGTGTAACACTGAAATTCTTGGTTCCCCTAGAGAACAGCTTCACCCTGGAAGTATCTCAGATCATGGGTTTTCACTGGCTCATTCCGCACATGCAGAATAATGCACTTTCAAACTGCTTTCAGTGCTCTTTGAAGCTGTGCGGAACAGCAAAATCCACTTGCAAACAGTTGTGAAAGTGGTTTGAAAACACATTATTTTGCGTGTGTGGAAGGGGCCACTGAGGTGTTTTGATGTCCCACTCCTTATCAAAACCTTCTTCTTTGCCCTCCTGGAACCCGGTTACCTTTCAGTATTTACCCCCACCCCTCACCCCCGCTTTATGGATCTCTAAAATAATTTACAGTGGAACCTCAGTTTTCATTGCCTTCAGTTTTCATCGGTTTCGGTTTTCATCGATTTTTTCAGTGAAAAATTTGTCTCGGTTTTCAACGATTTGCCTCAGTTTTCATCGATTCGCAGTAAGGTGCAGGGGTTTGTGGAGAAAAATCACCCGGACAAAGCTGTTGCAGGCTGTGTCTGCAACTTGTTTAATGACAATGTCTTGCCCCATTTCAGACAAATCTTAAAGAGGCGTCAGAAACAGACCTCTTTGGACAGCTTTCTGGTGCAACATTGGTCCACTGGCTCTGAAGCTGGTCCTAGTGTAATTGTTTGTTACTGTTTTCAGCATTAAACACTATGTTTATTCACCAAAAAATGTGTTTTTGGTATGTTTTTGGGAGTGCCTAGAACGGATTAATTGGATTTACATTGATTCCTATGGAAAAGTTTGCCTCGGTTTTCATCGGTTTCGGTTTTCATCGATCCTTTTCGGACGGATTACCAACGAAAACTGAGGTTCCATTGTACTATGTTCCCTCCTGTCACAGTTAAATTCTTGCTTACCACACAGCCCTTCTAAGTGACAACTGTCATCTCTTTCTCCTCCACGTTCCAATCAGGTGTCAGGAGGCTTAACCCTTACTATGCTGAAAGTGCTGTATGTATCCGGTGAATCCATCACATGTCAATTCACACACATTAATCAACATATTATTTGTGAATGGGTTTTATGTATGACAAAGCCAGCACACACCTAATATCGCATATATCACTGATAAGAAAATACTTATCAGTTGAAGAAATTGCTATTCAATCCACCATTAATCTTTACCAGTCAGTAATGTAATCAAGTAATGCATGTTTAACTTCAAGTGTGCATGGGCACAAATGGATATGTTCCAATTTTGCTGTTTCCTGGAGCTTGTGATCTTGCCCAGTGAAGAGCCACGTCATTTTCCTATATGTTCCCTTGACCTTTCTGAAGACAGAATCCCTCAAGAACTTCGGCACAAACCTCATGGAAATAAAGGGCAAGTAAGAACAACTCAGCATTTGAGGGGTATCTTTCCATCTGCAGGGAAATTTACAATCTATGGTGTTTGGGAGACCATGAATATGTGTTGGGAGCGGAGTTTCCCTCCACCTCCACCGAATTCTGTGATGACTTTCATCTCCGCTACAGCAGCTTACATTATCTAAACCTAGATATACAGTACAGACAAGCATAGATCTCCCTCACACTCTCTGGGCTCTCTTGTCATATTAGCTGTGCATGCCTTACAGTTAAGAACGAAAGAGATCTACACGTTTTGTCTGAAAATCCATTGGAATGATAAAAAGTCTTTGTGGGGGTTTTCTTCCTGAAAATCCATTTTCTTTCAGAGCCACCCTATGCTACCGAGAAAATGAATGTTAAGCAAAGTTTGCCTCGCTTTCAGTAAGTAACTTGGGAGCGCTGCAAAACAGATGCCCCCTCCTTCCCATCCAGAGCAAGGTTTCTCTTCGCTGTCGGTGACCATTTCACGTCTCAGGGAGTTATTTATTCACTGGCACAGCTCCTCGCTGATCTCATCCCATAAACACCAAACTCTATTAAAGCAAAGTCCCACACTTCATTTTCAGCTTCTCGCAAATACCAGATGAGAATTCTGCAGCTTCTCACCTTGACGAATGAGCTGCAGAACCAGGCTTCAAAGAATACCAGAGCAAATAATATCTTTCGGCATGTGCTTCTGAGAATTTCCTTGCTACTGCAGACAGCATGCGACTATTGGCTAGACGCTAGATGCACGCATGCAGCATGGAAGGGCAGAGTTCACGAGGAGACAAACAAAGGCCCCAAAGAAGTCTGCTACAGCTAAACATTCGTTTTCACGATGAAAGGTTTCTTTTTCCTTTTTCCTTCAGGAAGGAAGCTTTGGCAAACCAAACAGAAAATCTGCTCAGGTTGGGGCAAAAAAGGGCAACAACATCTGAGAGTTCAGAAGGGAGACTAGTGAGGACTCGGGAAGACGAAAGGCGCTGGGGAGCGATGGAGAAAGGAGGAGGAAAATTAGAAGAAAGGAAAATGAGGAAATAAATGGCAAACTCTGCACAGAAAGGCTGAGTCAGTGAGAAACTAGCAGGGGATCTAACGGCAGGGAAATCTATATTAACGATGTGAAAAGGGGGGAGAAGGCAGAGCAACAAAAAAAGATGAAAGGGGAATGGATTCATTTGTGAGCCACTTGTTAACAGCTTCAGCTGATACCCCTGGGAAATATGAAAAGAATACAATAAGCCAGGAGACTGTTCTCTCTATTCGTCTGCCTTATATCTGAGCTCATTTTCCCTCAGCAGAGTCATCGAGTCAAGGTCAGCTGGCTTTGATTCTAAGTCCACATTGTCTTGCTGATTTTTCAGGCCCCAAAGAAAAAAAAAGTTCATAATTTCATTGGTATGTTGGTTTTCTTTTCAAGCTTTCTAAGCAAATGCACAAAGATCTTTCCCATGTTCCCATTTAAGTTCCCCCCCCCATCTGTATGGATGCATGCTGCTATTATCTGGATCTCCAAAACATAGCAAGTTTAAGTGGAATGCTGTTGTTTCAAGCTGTTTCCTGCGATAGAATACAGGCCAGCCTGGCTCCATTCGGTCTCTTCTACGTGACTCTTAGTTAGGATGGCCAGCTCCAGATTGAAAAAAATCTGGAGACTTGGGGAGTGGGGTCTGAGGACAGTGGGGCTTGGGGGCGGGGAAAGACCTAATTGGGGTATAATGTGTCAGAGTCCACCTTCCAAAGCAGCCATTTGCTCCAGATCAGGGGTGTGAACCTGTGGCTCTCCAGATGTTCATGGACTACAAATCCCATCAGCCCCTGACAGGGGCTGATGAGATTTGTAGTCCATGAACATCTGGAGAGCCACAGGTTGCACACCCCTGATCCAGATGAACCAATCTCTGCTGCCTGGAGATGCGTTATAATCCCAAGAGATCTCCAGCCACTACCTGAAAGTTGGCAACTCTACTTTTCATACAGGAGCAGACAGTTGGCTTCAAGATCATGGCCTGAAGTGTCAGTCTTTTTCTCTGGCCCATTAGGCACATGCGGCTTCCCCGAGGCTGATTGCTCCACAGTGGGGTCCCCGTTCCTCTGGCTACATGCAAAGAAGTGCCCCGCTGCTTGCTCTGATTGCAGCTGCCGTTTTGCCTGTACCTGCTTCTGGATCATTCCAGGTCACTATGCTGATTGGTGCCTTTTTTTACGCCCTTTAAATGTTTAAAATATGTTTTAATGTTCCATTGCTGCTGTGATGGAAGGCTGGTATTTAAAAACACACAACCAAACAAGACACACTATCGATCCCATGCTAGCTCACACCTAGTTCAATTGTTCAGGGTAATTTGGTCAGTTACAACTCTCTCTGAGGAACCAAGAAACATTAGGAAGTTGACACTCAGCGGTGAGGCTTTTGTGAGCTGTATGAGGACCTTGGATGCCTCCCTAAGGATGGCCTAAGCATTTCCCAATACCACTCCCAGACAGCATTATCTAGTAGTAATCTTCTAGAGGTCCCCAGCACAAAAGAGATTTGACTGTTCTCAACCATGGCCAGTGCCTTTTTGATCCTGGCCCCTCCCTGGTGGAACTCTCTGCCACCTGAAATCAGGGCCCTGTGGGATGTAATACAACTTGCAGGGCCTGCAAGGCAGAGGCCTATGGCTGAGGCAATACAATTATGCCATCTGTCTGGTCTTCCCTCCTCTTCTTCCTCTTCTTTTATTTCCTACTCTCCCCCCCCCCCATTACTTCCCTTCCTATCTTTTTCACCTCCTGTCCCCTCCCCCTGTTTCCTTCTCCCCTCCCCTTCTTATATTCCCTTTCCCCTGCAATAGACTGAAATAAATAGGCGGATGTGCTACACTGGTGTAGTAGGGTTGGGGAAGAAGTCCCCTGTTGGAAAATTAGACAAGAAATGCTCTGGCAGCAAACTTTAGGAATGTGTATGATGTATTTCATGTTGATGGGGATGATTACTTTTTTTATTGTATTCATTTGTATTGCATATTGTATTTTGGACATTAGATTATGTCGGGAGCTGCCCTGAGCCCAGACTTTGGCTGGTGTAGGGCAAAATAAAAATCACAGTAAAGTGAAATAAAAGTTAAGTAAATATGAGCCAATGTTTGCTAGCTTCCCCCCTCCCTTTGTTTTTGCGCCATGGGGAGTCTTGTGGGCTTATCAGGCTGCTTCTGCCAGTTCCAGGTTTCTCTGTCAGTTTGAAGAGAGATTTTTATTCATTGCAAGAGTTGCTTTGTGGTGTTTACAGTGTTACTGCTCGGTGCTTGGATTTGTTCTTCTCTGGTTTGACATTAGTCCCGCCACAGTGGCACTGGATTCTGCTTGTTCCAGTCTACTCAAAATTGATCCTGCTTGATCCAATGTTCTTGAAATTTGGGAATTACTTAAAGGGCAGGCCTCACCCAGAATCTTCAAAAACGACCTTGCTCCCAGCCGCTCAGCAATTTTCCCCATATGGAATAATGGACCCCCCAAAACTGGAGTCCTGAAAAACCCCAAATGCAAATACTATATCAGTAGGGGAATTCAGGAATATTAGACATGCCAGTATTTGTTCCATTCCTGAATCCAAAAAATACCAGTTTTTTTTGCACACCCCTAAACAGCAGGCATTTGCCTCCCCCTTATCTGCACTCTTCTTTGCATTCTTAACAGCAGCCTCACACTACCGAAAGGTGTAAAGACTGCCATTATTAACAGGCTTAGAGACACAGGGTCAGGAATGGAGCTGTGCTTGGTAGCAGGGCAGCTGGGGCTCCATCCTTGAGTCGGGTGAATACCTATATAACTGCTCAGAAGGAAGGGGTGTCTTAGGGCCCGGGGATCCACTTGAAAGGTGAGGCACAGGGAGCAGAGAGGTTTCCTCCCAAAGCTGTACACAGGGCTTGCTCTTTTATGTGGAAGGAAAAGTAAACGAGACCAAAAGAAAAAAGAAAAGAAAAAAGTGGTTCTGGTAGGTTTTCCGCGCTGTGGGGCCAGAACCAGTTGAATCCGGCAGTGAAGGCCTTCGACACTAAAAAGAAAAAAGAGTGAGAGTGAGGCCCCTTCCGCACATGCAGAAAAATGCACTTTCAATCCACTTTCAATGCACTTTGCAGCTGGATTTTACTGTGCAAAATTGAAAAATCTGCCTGTAAACAATTGTGAAAGCGGATTGAAAGTGCATTATTCTGCATGTGCAGAAAGGGCCCTTCGTGCCACTTCAGGTCTCTCCTTCCATTGGTGTGTCTCCTTTTCACAGCAGTATGTTACGCTTATTGGTGGAACTAGAGCATCCTGTTAGTGGTGGCTATCACCACATCTGGTGATAGTGAATTCCATCAGTTACTTTTGATAGGAGGGAAGGTGGAATGGCATAGCCAGATCTCATCAGATCTTGGAAACTGAGCAGGTCTGGCATTTGAAAGAGAGACCTCCAAGGAAGAATCTGCAGAGGAAGGCAATGGTAAACCACCTCTGCTTCTCATTTGCCTTGAAAGCCCCTTATTGGGTCACCAAAAGTCAGCTGTGACTTGAAGGCACTTTACACACACACTTTGGAACTGGTGCAAAGAAATGCTTCCATTTGTCTTGTGTGATCCAATGGCTAGTCTGATATTGGATGGCCATGTTCTATGTTAACTGGAGACTTGCTCCTTCCTTGTTACTGGAGTGGGATTCCTACGTCTGCCTGAGTGAGATCAGCATTCTGAGGTACATGCTGGCACCAACGCTTCCTGCATTATCTTTGGGATGCTGGGGAAGTGCTCTCCTCTGACCTCTGACCTCAACCTGTTAACTGCTTCCTTCTGGGTTGGGCAGGTCCAGAAGTGCAGTCGCAGGGGGCCCTGCCATCAGCAAACCCATTTCAATTAATATTAGTTCAATTAGCCTCCAACACAAAGGTTATTTCCTGCAATTTTATGGCTTTTCAATGGTATTTGCACGGGTATAATTCACTCCTGGCTCAGTTAACTACAGGAAATAAAACTGGCATCTGGGGTAATATATTCATTACTCCTCTCCCCTGGAATGTGCTGTTAAAAAGTCTCTTCTCCACACAGTTCTAACAAGTACAGATGACTTGTCGGGCTCTTCCTGGCAGCAATGTACCAAGCTGAGCTGCCTGTTTGGGATTCCTGCCAGCAGCTGAAAAACCAGCAGGTTAGCAAAGCTCCTTTTTAGAACTGGGCTGCTGTTCCTGGTTGGGCTTGTACTCGAAGGATGCAGCGAGGGAGTTCCTCTGGCAGTCCTGAACGTGTTCTGGGTACCCATCAAGGGCTGCCAAAAATGGCTTCCTCCGTACAAGGCTACTGGGGAAAAACTCACTTTTCTATACCTGATATTAAGAGAACGATGTACCAGTTACCATAGTGATCAGAGGATCTGGGAAGCAAATGGAGAAAATGCTGAACAGAATGTAGAATTCAACTTCGGTCTCTGACACTGACTCACTGTGTGGCCTGGACCCTGAGGTGGGGTCTCTCCACCACATTCTTTTCCCCACTCCCACCAATCTTTATGGGATTATTATCAAACAGAATATAGTGAATGTAAGAGGTTCGGCTGAGTGAGAATTCAAAAGCCTTGGGTCTCCCAGGCCCCTTCCGCATATGCAGAATAATGCACTTTCAATCCACTTTCACAATTGTTTGCAAGTGGATTTTGCTATTCCGCACAGTCAAATCACTAACACTAACAAGACAAAGGAGCTCATAGTGGACTATAGAAGGAATAGCTCAGAAATTCAGCCCTTGACTATAAATGGAGATCAAGTGGAGCGGGTGGCTAGTTTTAAATTCCTGGGCGTTATGATTAAAGAGGATTTGACCTGGGGAGTACAGACTACCGCGGTGGTTAAGAAAGCCCAGCAAAGACTCACCCTCTGAGACTTTTAAGGAAGCAACAACTAGATGGAAAACTTCTGGCGTCCCTTTTACCGCTGTGCTATAGAGAGTGTCCCAACCTATCAGATCTGTGTATGGTTCTCCAGTTGCACAGTGGCTAACAGGAAGGCTACCCCAAAGTGGGTGATCAATACTGCACAAAGGATTATCGGCTGCCCTCTCCCCTCCTTGGAAGAAATCTATAATGCCCGAAGTCTAAATAAAGCCCAAAATATTCTAAGGGACCCGTCTCATCCAGCACACTCTCTTTTTAAACTGCTACCATCTGAAGGTGACGACATACAGGGCCCCTCGGTGAACTAGGGACAGTGAGGCTTGTGGTGGACAGCTTCTACTCTAGAGCTGTGGCTATGCTAAACTCCGGCTAGCTTCATATTGATGTATTTGGGGCTATGTAGGGATGGGTGGAGGATGATGATGTATGAGTCTGAAATTGCATGAGTCTGAAATTGTATGAGTCTGAAATTGTGTGCATCGAGGAATGCTGCTGTAAATTTCGTTGTGCGTGCACAATGACAATAAAATGCTTATGCTTAAATCCAACTGCAAAGTACATTGAAAGTGGATTGAAAGTGCATTATTCTGCATATGTGGAAGGGACCTCAGATCCCAGTCTGGTACTCTAAATTGGTTCTTGGTATTCATTGATTGTTCAGTGACTTGACTTGATAATGCTCTTCTTCCCCTGCCCCTTTCTGGTGATGGCAGGTTTCTTCACTGCCTCAGAACCAGGGGTTAATTTTTGTCTGGTCTCATTCCAGACTTCAGGTACCAGTGCTATGGCTCAAACCTGAAACGTCTGAAGTAAGAATACACAAAGGTTCTCTGAGCAAAGATAGAGAGCATTCCCCCCACTGCTGAGGAAATGCAGAGAAATACCACCTATTAGGGACTTGGAGGGAGGGAAGACTTCCAGATAGGCTTAGCCACTGGCATCTTTTTATTTAGAGATTAAAAACCCTGCTCCATAGTTTATATGATCGGCAGATTCCAGCGATGGAGGTTGTTTCCCCACTTTTGTGTTAAAAAAATTTAAACCAGCTGTGCATGCATCGTACATGCCCCCCATGCCCTGATTGGACGGGAGGGTTTACGTCACTAAGCGGCGGGAAAATGGAAACCCGAGATAACCACCCAGGCTTCCCCACTGCCCCACGCACCGCGCGGGGTCATCCAAAAGGTGCTGTTCCGAACAGTGCCAGAAAAGACACGTGCTGAGGGGACGCGAGAGTGGCAGAGTCGGGGCGGCTGCGTTGTCACCGCCCCTGTAGTGGGGAGTGCTGCTGGACCCCGCGTTACTTGGCGAGAGTAGCGCACAACAAATGGTGTGTGGGGACACGGCCAGAGTTATTTCTGGATGGTACCATGTCAAGCTCATGAATGCAAGTCTGAAGCCCTTTAGCCCCACAAAAGCTTCCTGAACATTGAAAAATAGCACATGAAGCATGGGCTTAGCCAAAGCTCTGGTCCAGATAGGTGTGGGGACAGGTGTTTTTTTCCTGCAGCGAAACTGTAAACTATTTCACCTGCACCTTGAAGTGGTATATTCCAGAGAAAGCTGTAACACTTGATTCTGCTGAAACCAGCTTTGAGAACTGTTCAGCTACACATTATGCAGAATGAGGTAAGTAGAATTCCTGGATGCTCACGCTGTTTTTTAAAGCGCAGAGGTGAGAGAGGGCCTTAAAGATGGAACAGCTCACCTGCAATTTGACACGATGCAATCCAGTTCTCTGCTTCTTCACTTATCTCATTCTGCTGTATGCCCTGCTGTAAACATAGAACAAAGCCATGGGAATGAGATGGTACAGTCCCGAGATGATCAAATGTTTCAGATTCAAGGCAGGACAATTTCATTTTTTAATTTCTCCCTGATGTAAATAAAATAAAAACAAAACAAATTGGCTTAGAAAATGGTTGCCAACCTCCAGGTGAGGTCTGGAGAATTACAACTACTGTCCTGATGACCGATCAGTTTCCTGGATGAAATGGCAGTTTTGGAGGGTGAACTGCGTGGCACTCGACCCTACAAAGGTCCCTCGCCTCCCCAAACTGCGCCATTTCCAGGCTGCACCTCCAAATCTCTCTGAATTTCCCAACTCAGAGAGGGGGACTCTAGCTGGGAACATTTCTCCATAATGTGCTCGAAGGGTTTTTTATTTTATAGGAAATTGTTCAAAGATTAAACATTTTAAAGCATAAATATTTACATTACAAAGTGGTACTTTTTAAAAGATACCTGTGGCTGAGGTTTCATTTTTTTTTTTCACAAGTCCCTCCTTCATTTCTGCTCACCATAATCTTGTGAGAGTGACTGGCCCAAATCATCCAATGACAGTGTTCCTTTAACACCAAGGAAACCCTGTCCCTGGTCCTGAAAACTTTCACCATTGCAAATCAAATCAAATAGAACAACAAACAAACAAACAAAACAGAGCTTGAAGAAATCCTTGTGTGGTGCACTGGTCTGCTGTGGGAACCTTGGTAGTGATGTGGCACCCCTGAGAATTGGCGTTAGCACAGGTAACAATCCACCTGCGCTGGGGCAGGAGGAATAGTGAAACAATGTGATTCCCACTGAGATGGACAAACAGAGACTGTGGAGTCCTTGCCCCATAAACCTAGGTAATGGCTTGGGAAACCATGGGTCAGAGCCACTTATGCAAGATGTTCTGTGCAGGGCCCATTAATTTCTAGAAGGCTAACGACTGCATCCAACCTGACCAGTAGACCACTGCTAAACTGTACATGGCTGAGTTGATGAGGAGATGAATCCTTGCCCCCCGAGTAGACTCAGCCCTATAGTACACCTGCTGTTTGTAAGTTTAGTCTTTGTGAAATAATCCTTATAACTCTAAGATGTGTTCAGTTCTCCCAAGGAAGAAAAAAAAACCACTTTCATTTTGCTTAGCAAGGGGGTTGCTCTTTTCTCTCAGGAAACAGTGTGTCTGTACAAAATATCAAATGCAAATTGAACTAACTAATGGCTGTTTTGAGAAGATGGAAGAAATGTCAGGGATAGAATGTCACCTAGCTGTCCCCAAAGACTCTAACAACTGGGCCGTGAGCACTGGTGGATTGGAAGTGACACTCCTGTTAATCATGGAAATTAAGATGAATGTTTGTGGGTTAGCTGGAGCAGAGACACTCCACCTGTGTCTACCATGAGGGTCCACCTGCTCTCTGCCTAGTAGAGCCAGTCAGCTCTGTCAAATGGAGCTAGTCAGCTCTGTCTTGACTGAACAAGGTCAGTTCACCTGTTCCTTGGTACTCAAGACTGATTCAAGCAATCAGTTTCCCCTACTCCTTGCTTAGGGTATTCTGTCCACACCCTCTTTATGCACTTCCCAGAGGTGACTGGTCAGCAACCAGTGCTGAGGAACTGGAGAATGGACTGGATCAGGGGTCTGCAACCTGTGGCTCTCCAGATGTTCATGGATTACAATTCCCATCAGCCCCTGCCAGCATGGCCAATTGATCTGTTCTTACTGTTGACCTGCTGTCTCCTGAGCTGGCCAAAAAGACATCAAGAGGCATCTTCTTCCCACATGGTGCACAGTGGAGGTGGACATTCAGAAAGTAACCAAATCTGATCTGAACACAGTTGGTTCATGGAAGGGTAACTAATCTTGATACTTTCTTCATTTTTTGGATCCAAACCTATCAGGTCAGATCTCCAGACCTTGGAGGGCTGCGGACAATGTCTTTTTCTGCACTTTGCAGTTCCTATTTCTTGCATACGTAGTGTTGCCAACTTTGGGTTGGGAAATGCCTGGATATTTGGGGGTGGGAGAAGGGTTGGGGAGGGGAAGGACTTCAGTGGGCTGTAATGCCATACAGTCCACCCTCCAAAGCAACCATTTTCTCCACAAAACTGATCTCCGTTGTCTGGAATTCAACTGTAAACCTGGGAGATCTCCAGTCCCCATCTGGAAGTTGGCAATCCCTTAATATTTCAGTTCTAGAGGGCAGCAAGAAGTAGCAGAGGAGCAGACAGTGTAGAGCTATTTGTCTGCTGCTCTGCAGTTCTATTCCTGACAGTCACTTCATCCAACCAAGACACTTAGCCATTGTTTGCATCTCACCGTAAAATCTGCGATACTTCCGCATATGGTGTTTCTGTCAGTGATATGTCTGACTCATGGTGCTTGGGGAGGCATCCCGTTCTGTACAAACTGAGGGCTTTCTTTGCCAGTGCAGAAGCAGGCAAATGGTTTGTTTGAAAGGGGAGGCAAAGGCAGTCTTTTCCCAATTACAGCCCCCCTTAGCCTGTATCCTTGGACAAAAGAAGACGGTCTGCATGTATCCTCTGTGATGTAAAAAGCCTGCTGTGCCACTTAGCTGGGGTGGCTAAAGAGTCATGGGCCAGCTTTCAAACACTCCACCTCCCTTTCCACAGTCAGCCCATCAGTCAGCCTGAGACTTTCATTCTCCCAAAAGTGAGACAAAAAAAGCACAGCAAAGATTCACTTCTCGTCTATGGGAGATGATCTCTCTCCATCTAAAAGTAGCTCTGGAGGGCCCGATTTTGCTCAGGTTTGCCTCTTCAGGGCTGTATTTATTTTTACAAAAATGAGCCAGCCGCCTCCCACGCTTTATGTTGCGGTGCTTTGCTATTTGAAGCTTTTAATTTTCTTCAAGCTTGCTCACCAGCATCTTCATGGTCGCCAGCAAGTAGGGCACAGGCAGAAGAAACATGCTTTCATGAATGAGCCCATGGTAGGATCCATGTGTGTGTGTTGGCTCCACTTTCCATTTTTCTTTTCTTTTCAGAAGTAGGACTGCTACCCAGAGGCATAGTACCAAGGGGGCGCACGCGATGCACCAGGCAGGCGCCCCTGCGGAGGTATTCCAAGGGCGTGGCAGGGGTGGGGCATTCCAGGGGCTTTGAGAGGTGCACAGCGTGCGCACTGGGCGCACATCCCTCTTGCTCCGTCCCTGCCCCTACCCACCTACCCAACGTGCAGCAGGATCACTGTGGTAAGACAAGATGGTGGAAGGAGGCTACATGCATGCATTGTGTAGTGGTTAAGAGTGGCCAGTCCTAATCTTGCAAACCAAGTTTGATTTCCCACTCCTTCTCCACACGAAGCCTGCTGGGTGACCTTGAGCCACTCACAGTTCTCTCAGGACTCTCTCAGCCCACACGGAGGCAGGCAATGGCAAACCACCTCTGAGCATCTCTTGCCTTGAAAACCCTGCAGGGCTGCCATAAATCAGCTGTGACTTGGTGGCACACGGGGACACACCCACACACAAAACTGTCCTCAGTGTTAAAGAGAGGGCGTGGCGAGGTCTGCATTCCTGAGAATTTAACCCCAGTGGGTTGAGGATGGGTAAATTAGATCTGAAAATGACAAAAGTGGACAAAAGGAGCTGAACTCAAATAAAATGTCTGCAGACATCCTAATGCAGAATCGAACTGAGCATTCATTTGCATGTGTGAACCAGCCCTGAGACCCCAGCAAACAGGCTTCTAGCTTCATTGATGGTTTGTTTCTGGGTATTTTAGCCAGAGTGTTATCGTGGCTAAGAGCAAAAGACTCTAATCAGGAGTAAAGGGTTTGATTCCCCACTCCTCCGCATGAAGCCTGTTGGATGACTTTGAGGCAGTCACAGTTCTCTCAGTACATTCTCTGCCCATTCAGAGGCAGGCAATGGCAAACCACCTGTGAACATTTCTTGCCTTGAAAACCCTACGGGGTTGACATAAGTCAGCTATAACTTGGTGGCACGCACAGATTCTCATAAAGCACATCATTATGATTATTTTTCTGATTGTTATTCATTATCACCCTGGAATCCATTTTTCCCTCGGATGATTATTCCATTTTATCATCCCAAAAGGCTGCACCAAACACACTAGTATGTATGAGAGGGGCTGGAACGGGCCTTGAAAAGTAAGTAGCATCTTGAATACATTCATTGTTCTGTGCCCATCAAAGGGGGAATGCCTCATGTAGCTTTAATCTGTTCTCCCCCCTTCTCAAAGCCAACAGGAGGGCAGTGAAACCAAGCCGAGGGAGACAGTATAAATGCCCCTTGATGTAGCCAGTGGTATAGCTGAAAGATGCAAGGGAGTCTCAGAAGCATCACCATTGTCCAGAAAAGATTCCAATTTCTGGTCCTTGAAATAGGATCAGAAAGGGTAGGATTTGACACCAGTTTGCAACATTAACTGGACTATCCCACAACTGCAAAAGATTGCTCTAGCAGTTGACTGAGAAAACACACGGACATCTTACTGTACATTCAGGGGAATGATTCTGGTTTTTTTTAACTTGTGCCCCCACTGCCAACAATCCAAGCAACCCTCCTCTAGCTAACACCTTGGCTGTCATCAGAATGAGGAGTCCTCTCCTGGTTTCCCCAGCTGTTCCATTTCCCCTTCTTGTCGTCCATCTGAAGTCTTGGGGCTGGAAGCCAAAACGGTTCATCCCCTTAGAACTGAACAAGCCATCCTACGAATATACCGCCCCCCACGCACATTTGCCTAATGGTTTGTCAAAATGCCCAGGGCCTCCAATTGACATTATCAGGTTTATGAAATACCATCGGCTTCAGACTTGGAGATATTGATGTGTGCTTGTATTCATAGCTCCATAAAACTGGTTTACGGTGTTCTAATAGCCCTAAATATGGGATGTATTGGCAAGTGAGGGTGAGCAGTCAGGAGTGCTTTATCCACTGTGAAATACACGCCTTCTCTTCTCTCCCTCCACCCCTGGGCATCAATAGAGGATTCTTGATGGAGTCAAGTAAACAGATGCTTTTCTTCAATATTCATCTCTGCTGCTGGTTCCAAACGTATCAATATATCTATTGGCATCTTTAGTGAATGAGGCATAAATCAGAAAGGCTTTTTTCCCTTTGAGAAAGAACTCCCCCCCCCCCGCCCTTATTAGAACACTGCAATACAAGATCTGAGGTGTTTGCTAACAAGCTTTGTAATCTGCAAGGCTAATGATAGCTCCGCACACCTCCCCAGACACCTTTGCTGGACCAATTAACATCTCCTGGAAAGAGAAGGAAACAGAGGCGCTTTCTGCACATCATAAATAGAAAGCTTTGACGTTAAAAGAAGTGTTTTGGGAGGAACTCTGCACAGGTTTTTCCCCAAAACGTTTTCAGGACATTTTATTTCTGCTTAACCTGGTTTTTTATTTATTTTTTTCCAAAATGCTACATTAGCAATCTTTTCCCCCCAAGATGGTGTCAAGACATTTCCTGCTTGCTGTGCGGAGCATGCAAAATATGCAAAATAAAAAGGCCCTGTTCTTTAATATAGTTATTTTAACAAATCCATTTTTTAAAAAAAGTTACCTTTAGAAACAAGTGGAAACTGTTGTTAATCGTAGATAATTTGGCCCCTCACTATGTCTGCAGGTCAACTGGGGCCATGGAAGCAGGTTTGAGAGAGGAGGGACTATGTCAGTAGCAAATGTAAGAGGCAGGGCATTGTCCAATCAGCAAATATATACTAATTTTGCAACTACAATGGATTAAACTATGAGCTTCCTATGTTTCTTCACCATTGCACTGTATCAGTGACCTGGGAGGGATTATTATTATTATTATTATTATTATTCTGCAGTGATTCTGCCATTTCATTTCCCCCTTGTGCTGTGCATTTACATTTTATTCTATCACATACTTAGCTCCTAGCAATATTGTTACTTTGTGTATGATTGAGTTGTCTGTGACAGAGGGTGATTTGCTATTTGCGTATGTATGAAAGTGTTGCTATTTATTCAGTGAGGTTTTCTCTCATTCTACATTACCCTTTTAGCGCTAGTTTAGTGTGTTTACAACATGTCATAGCGTATTAACTGTCACTCTGTGTGCACTGTTGTGATATTTGTAAGGTACTCTAATCAGATAGTATCTTCTGGTGTGTAACTGCCATGTGTTTGTCCTGATCATATAGCCCAGGGGTCTGCAACCTGTGGCTCTCCAGATGTTCATGGACTACAAATCCCATCAGCCCCTGCCAGCATGGCAAATTGGCCAACAGGTTGCAGACTCCTAGCCAGAGCCCCGAACACTCATGCCTGGTTTCCTATTGGCCCCAGAATAAGGAAGCAAGTTGATAGATTCCCCTGGCTACTAGTGGGGGATGGGGTTAGGGTGGCCAGATCCAGGTTGGGAAAGTCCTGGAGATTTGGGGGTGGAGACTGAGAAAGGCAAGAACCTCACTGGCATACAGTGCCAGAGTTCACCTTCCAAAACATCAGTTTTCTCCAGGGGAACTGATCTTTGTCATCTGGAGATGAGTTGTAATTCCAAGGGTCCCACCTGGAGGTTGGCATTCCTACCTTGTCCTCCTCCTCCTCCCACTCAACCCTGCTCTTTCAGCTGTAGGAGTTAGGGCCAAAGTGTACTTCTTGGACTCTTCCTTCTATCTTTTTGTAGTCCTTACACAATTTGGTGTGGGTCGAGTTGACTCCTCCCAAGGGACTGAGAATGGCCACAACATCTCCTCAAGCTTCCCAGCTCTGTCCCACCAACTGATTGGCAGACAGTGAGACTTTTAAAGAGCCAACAGCTGCCCACATTGAAGCTCTGCACGGCTGGACTGTGAGCATGAGCATCACAGCTAGTTTGCCAGCTGAGGAGGAGTTGAGGGATCAGGGCCCCATTATCCTCCTAACCATAACAGAGAGATTGCACAACCCATTTATAGTGTGTCTCTGTATGTCATGCACTGTAATGCATATGTTCTTGCAGTCACATCCTCTGTATTCCAGTGTTTGTTTTCCACAAGCACTCACACCCATGATTAGAACCAGGCGTACCCCTTTACATGCACTTGAGGGAGGGCTATAATCCTATTTAAGGGGCGCATGTGTTCAAGTTAAAGGTAGAAATGTTTTCCCTTTAAAACAAATATAACAAAAAAGAGAATACTTAAATTAACACACACAACAGCAAAAATAAAAAATGAGCCTTTAAAAAAAGTGAATGAGCTAACAGAAGAAATAAATTCATGTTCTGAGCATATTCATACACGAAATTCAAGGAAGCTGATTGAATTTTCCTCAGGGTTATGCATTCAGAATATAACTAATCAAAATCTAGTCCAAAAACACCCTGTTTGTTAGCCCTGGAGGAATAACTAATCCAATTCACCTCCAATTTTCAGTAAAGAATAAACCAAATAGGTCACTTGTGAATATTATTTTTGGCAAATGTTCCCATAGTGAAAACTCTTGTTTTAATTTCCATTTCTTTTGGGGCAGTGAAGGACGAAACGGACTCAGCACCCAGGAGTTTGTCCAGCCAGACCACTCAGGTCTTGTCTGCTTGTTCCTTCACAGCGAGCATTTTCCACCTGGTCCTTGAGAGAACTTTTAAGACAGGGTGTGTTTGCCTGAGCTCTTCTGTTACGTGGGATTGTATGTGTGGTAAACAAGGTGAAGCAAAGTTTTGCTGCTGGAACAGAGATCCAGACTTGAACGCCACACACATGACAGGCACCCATCCTTCCTGGCAAATGAGAGGCAGGAGGTTTATTGCCTTCCCTCACAAGCAAAAACATCCACACAAACACATTCAAACACAAATCAGCACTGATGAAAGATCAGATCATCGCTCTGGTGCTCTTTGACATCTTCAGTTGTAATTAAAACAAGTATATGTTTTTCAGGATCAAAATGACAGAAGATTTGTCAAGTCATCTGCTATTCCCTGGACCGTTTGTTCTAGAATGCTCCGCTTGGGTTTCCATCAGCCGTAACAACAGGGAGATTCACTAAAACCCCTTACCGCCAAAGGCTATGCATATGCAACGGGAACTGTGTTGACTCTATAGACCATATTTTACTTTATTGTCCACTCTACGCAGGACCCAGAGTCAAATACCTGTCACCTCTGCTACTCAAAAAAGAGTATGCATCTGACTTGCAAAAGATTACCTTTCTGTTGGACAGCTCCAGTAGTGATGCAAACGATGCAGTCACCAAATTTTTGGATTTGTATATAAAACAGCGCTTTAGGAGCAAATCCTGAACATCAGCCTTCTCTACCTGTACATTTATTTTAGCTTCCCTCTACTTGGTTAAGTGGATCTGTGTATATAATGTTGTTATGCCAATAAAGGTTGTTTGTTTTGTTGTTGTGCTCCGCTTGGGTTCTAGTGCCTACCTAGTTCTGTCACCAAGGCACCAAGAGGCATGTGGAGCATTCTAGAACAAAGGCTGTCCTGGCAATAGTGGATGACTTCACAAATCTCCTGTCATCTTTACCCTGAAAAAGGTATACCTGTGATGGGACTTGAGAAATGTGAGTCTGCTTAGCCATATAGAAAGCAGAAGTCTTTGCTGTTTAGCTTTATTCTTAACACAGGAGAAGCATAAAGAGAGGGGAAGCAAATCCTACCATCCCCTGTCACTCACCTCTGCATCATGAGCTGGGATATTAGCAGCATTTCCCCCTTCCAATCTGGTCTGCAAATGATCATTTTAATATTTGTTTTGCATATTCAGGAATTTAAAAGAAGAAGAGTTGGATTTATATGCCCCCTTTTTCTCCTGTAAGGAGACTCAAAGGGGCTTACAAACTCCTTTCCCTTCCCCACCCTCACAACAAACACCCTGTGAGGTAGGTGGGGCTGAGAGAGCTCCAAAGAACTGTGACTAGCCCAAGGCCACCCAGCTGTCATGTGTTGGGGTGCACAAACTAATCTGGTTCCCCAGATAAGCCTCCACAGCTCAAGTGGCAGAGTGGGGAATCAAACCCGGTTTTCTAGATTAGAGTGCACCTGCTCTTAACCACTACACCACTCTGAAAATTTAACACTGAAAATTTAACTTTCAGACACCCAATGTGGATTACGGTGCAAGGGGAAGAGGTGTTTAAGTCTTTCCCCTGTGCTGTTTTCCCATCCTTTTGGGAGAGTACATGCAAGCATCAGTCCCACCAACACGGATATCTAACTAGATTACGCTTCCACAATCATGCTAAAGAAGAGAATAGACAGGCCACAGATCTCCCCCTAACCCATTCCCCAACTCGATTTGCAGCCCAGAAGTCTGAAAATCCTTCCTTCCCTGCCATATGATCTTCTTCAAATGACAATGAAGTGCATTACTAGGATGAGTTTTGAGGCAGCCCTCAATCCCTGTTAGCTTTGTTGAGCCAACAGTAACGAGAGCTGAAACTACATTTGCAAAACAAATTGACACCTGGCAACAAGAAATATGAATGCATTTATTTCCGTTTAACGATAAGCCATCATGCTGCAGATCTTTCTTTTTCCAAAGGTCACCACATTATAAAATTGTTCCCATCCATAACAAAGCTGCTTATCATGGAATAATTAACACTTGTAGCATCCAAAGCAAATATTGAAAACAGAGGGAAGGATTTCTGAATCAGAAACTGGAACGTGCACAAAGAGGGACATAAACACATTTCCAGCAGCAAATCTTTGCCCAGTTCTGCTCTGTTTTTTTTTAAAGGTTCACACAAGGTCCTAAATATATCTGTAGAAAATTTATATGCCACCTCTCTAGAGGCCTGCTCAGGTGGCTGACAAAGTTGAAACAAAATAGATAATAAAAAGGCAACATGAGAACGATCAGTAGTAAATCAAGCCAAAAAGGCAGGCCAAGGAATTAAACAATAGCAGAAAGCAACATTCGGCAGCCGGAAATGATATTTCTGAAACAGCCCTCAGGCTCAAAATAGACAATAAAAACAAGACTAGAATATGGAATCCCTCTGTTAAGATTAGCTCCACTCAGGTTTTTCTGTTAACTTTGCTTCTCCCTTTTGAACAAATCAGAACGTGGTAAAATAAGACCTTGGTTGAGGTCTCCATTCATCCTTCGGGAAATTAATATTTCATTAGCTTGTTTGAATAAAATGGGAAAAGGCCAACACATGCTACCTTAGGGAAAAGGCTGGGTACAACTGCTGTTACAATTGGTACTTTCTGGCCAATAAGGATTTGGATTCACTTCTTTGGGGGCTTGGATAAGAGGAACTGCGTTTGGAATGTATTGTGCCTTCTTGTTGGGCAGAGCGTTCCCATCTTAGGGAGCGGGATTCTCTGACATGGCATTCTCTTTCCCTTTTCACAGACCTCGCCCAGTGCTCCTGGTCTCTCAAGCCATTAGTACAAGAGACCATATATAAAGGGTTGTACCGTACTAAGGCAGGAACTACCTGAATGTTCAGTGAAGTCAACCATCTTCCAAACCTGATCAATTCGTGCTAAAGCAGTGATTGACAAGCAGATATCATATCAGTAATTCAGTGGTTCTCAACCTTCCTAATGTCGCGACCCTCTAATACAGTTCCTCATGTTGTGGTGACCCCCAACCCTAACATTTATCCATTTTACAGATGGAAAACACTGATGCAGAGAGTCTTAGGCGACCCCTGTGAAAGGGTCATTCGA
This sequence comes from Sphaerodactylus townsendi, assembly GCF_021028975.2. Classification (NCBI taxonomy): domain Eukaryota; kingdom Metazoa; phylum Chordata; class Lepidosauria; order Squamata; family Sphaerodactylidae; genus Sphaerodactylus; species Sphaerodactylus townsendi. The sequence continues at coordinate 36,201,129 of NC_059437.1, forward strand.
CCCCCAAAGGGGTTGCGACCCCCAAGTTGAGAACCACTGGTTTAATTTGTGTTGCCCTGAACTTATTTGATAAGATATAAAACTTCCTGCTAAACACATCAGACTACTTGTATCTGGGTTTTCACACCCCCTTATCCTCTTCTGTCACCTCCAGGACATTTCTAGCTGATGCTTGCTTAATGAATGGGGATCATATTAAATGTTACAAGTTCATTTGGTCCAGTTTGACCATTCCTATTTTTGGTTTTGCTTCTCCATTATGAGAAACAACCTGAGAACATTTTCTGTTTTCTCGGGTTGAATTTTTCTCATGAAAATGTGTTGTCGGTCGCATTCAAATTGCACATAAATGGTGTCTGAAATGGCACAAGAGAAGAGAAAGATCCACTGACAAAAACAAGGTGGACCAAAAGTGATGGTGATGATAGGATGGAATCCAAAGGAAACAATAGTGGTCCCAGGCCTCCTACTTGGTTTCACTGGCATACCAAGAATTTCCCAGAATTGAGAAAAAGAACCCCCAAAATTGAACCTCTCAGAAACGTTAGGAATCTGATACCATTCTCAACTGATAAATAATAACCTGAAACAAAATTCTCCAATAACCAATAAAAGACAATAGATAAACTCAGCCATGCCATTTACAAGGCTCAGTGAATACAGAACATGTAAATGCGTACTCAGTAATTAGTGAGAAGAATCAATTGTAGAGCTGAACATGCAACTCAGAAAAGTGAGTCTTCCAAAGGGTGGCCAGTCAATGAAGCATGAAACCCACGAAGAAGGGAAATTGCCCAAGGTGCCTTGCTTCAGTCCTTGGACTTTCTGGACATCAAGGAGCTACCATGTGGTATGTAAATCAGAGTACGTACCTCAGGGGCTTCACATCCCTCAGACATGCCCAAGGCTAAGTGGAACCAGAGACACAGGGTTGCATCTGATTCTTATCCTCAGGCCTCTGGACTCAGACTCTGCACGCCCAGTTCTGCTACCTCACCAAAAATGGCCAAAACATTCACTCGCCTGTCAACTTCTGGCTAAGGATGTGGTTGGAGGAGGAGCATCTGGGAAGTTGGGGAGAGTGGTCCATGCCATGGACACATTCTTTCTTTGCATTCCTGCCATCTGTCTGCTGAGGCATGGTTGGAGGACTCAACATGTCAGCAACCCTACTCCTTGAGAACTGAGTTGGCTTCCAGTCACAGAGTCTTCCCTGACCCTGAACAACATGAGATTAATCACTTATTACCCAACATTGCCTCTTGTTGCTGGCAGAGTCTTGCTCAGGATTGCTCCTCCAGGTCACACTCAGCATCCCACATGTACACAGCCTGGCTGGGAAAGGACAGAAGCCTATTAACAACACCCATCTTTGGTTCACTGACCTTTTCCCCCCTCTTGGACTCTGCTTCATTCTGGTTTACCATGAATTAGCAGAAGGTTGCAGAACAGAAAGTCGGCCTCAGACAACTGACTGCTGCCACAGTTTCCACATGAGGTGAGCCTATTAGCTCTTAAAAAGCGTATGAGGCCTCTGTTGCAAAACTGTGCCTAAGCAAGGACCAAGACGGCCTTCTTCTCAGCATCTTCTTCCCTCAGCAGTTCTTGCTCAGTCAGCTTGTTCCTCAAAGCCCTATTTCTTAGCCAGTTTGGTGCTTCATCCCTGACTTTCATGTCCCTCCTTTGTAGATCCAGTCACATCCTGTGCTTCAGCACAATAAAAAATGTAACTGTGCCTTTTTTCTTCAGTGCTTCACAAGTGGCAAGTCTTTCTCTTGGCTGTTCTGTTTTGGGGCAGAGGACCATGTCGCTAATTGTCCTGCCAGGCTGGCCTTTCTGTAACATCTTCCCACAGGTCAGTCTGTAGCTTTCCCCAAACTTGTCCTGTACTTCCTTTGAACACAGCAGGGAGTCGCCATTCTGCTGCCGCTTCTTTCTATTTCTAGGACTTTGCATCTTTCACCTCCTTACCAAAAAAATCTGTTTGCTTTGTGAGGCTGAATTTTTATTTTCTGCATCTTTCCTCTGGGGCTTCGGTATCATTGGCTGAGCGGCTGGCTCTGGAGAGCCAAGCAGCACTTTCCAAAGTGGTTCTGGGCCTGCCTCCACCCAGATTTCAGATTAGCATCAATTAGCATAGCTAAGTGTCAGAGGCCAGCTGTCATCTCCCTAGCTCAGTTCTCTTGATGGAGCAAAGACCCACTCTCTTCCCATGGGACCAGTATTTTATGCCAGACTGGTTAAATTTATCAGCACTGACACTGGGAAAGGTGAGCATATTGTGTGTTAGCTAATGCCAGAGCTGCTGTTAGCCCCAAGAATGGTACTGGCCCAGCACCCATGTCCTTCTTACTAAGGAATCAAACCTGGTTCTCCAGATTAGAATTCACAACTCTCATTTTGCACAGGGAGAGAAAGTGATGATACCTTGGTTAGCAAACACTAAAAAAGATCTACTGATGCACAAGCCCAACCCCGAAGAAGAAGAAAGGTTAATTTATATCCCACTTTTCTCTACTGTAAGGAGTCTCGAACTGGCTTACAAACTCTTTCCCTTTTCCTTCCCTCAACAGATACCTTGTGAGGTCAGTGGGGTTGAGAGAATTCAGAGAGAACTATAACTAGTCCAAGGTACAGCAGGCTTCATGTGGAGGAGCACGGAAAATTACAAACCCAGTTCCACCAGATAAGAGTCCTCCACTCATGTGGAGGAGTGGGGAATCAAACCAGCTTCTGCAGATTCGAGATCCACTGCTCTTAACCACTACATCACACTGGCTCTAGTAGGGAGTGCTGGAACTAACAGGAAGGATGCTCAGTGATGAGAACATGTACAACTTCCTGTTGAGCCTCACTCTACCCCCCCTCCTTTGTTTCATGCAGCCATCCCTCAGGCTTCTGCCTCCTTCCGCTCTTTAATTTCCCATACCACAACGGCCCATCCTTGGTGAGGCAGATGCCTGCCCTGTAAACAGTGGTTATGGTGGAAAGTTGTGTCTTTGTGACATCAGCAACCACTTCACTAATTCCTCTTTCAACCCTTGGCCCCTTTCTGCATGGTAGAATTAGGGCTGCAGAATGGTGACTACTAATGTGACAACATAATAGCTTTCTCTCCAAAGCTGGGGGAAATAGCTTTGTTCTCCTAAGCTGATGCTCCCAAATATGACGCCAAGGGGATCAGTGTGTTTCTTAGTATTCACTTGGCTTCCACACTTCCCAACATTGCTCCTTCCTTGCCCCTTTCCAAGTTCCCTTGTCAGCTTGTCCCCTCCTGTGCTCTGTCCGCATGGCTTCCTTTTCTGCTCTTCACTTTGCCCCCTCTCACATTCCTTCCTTGCCTTTTCTGCGCCTCTCTTTCTCTTTTGAGCATCTCTGTCCTTCACCCTTTCCCCACATCACTTCTCCAGCCAGCTTCAACTTATCAGGAAAGAATGAAGGAGTTGCAGTGTGGTTGATGTGATTGGCGGGGTGGTGGTAGTTTGTGTGTGTGTGTGGTGTGTGTGTATGTGTGTGAAGACAGCTGAAGTGTAACAGATTCCAGAGCTCTCAGCTTAGGTCCTGTGTTTGCTCAAAATGGCTTTGCACAATAATAGCTCCACCATTGGTGGAGGATGGGGAGGAAGAGGGGCGCTCCCTACCAAAAGCCAAAGTGAATACCAGAAAAGATGGAAGAGATGAGGAAACAATCAGAGTGTGATGAGACAGAAGAGAATGGAAGAGTCACACACTCCTCACGTCTCAGAAGGAGAAACCCACCCACCTTCCTAGTACCAGTTATATCAAATAAAATCCATTGTATGCAGACTTACAGACTGCACAGTATTGGCTTCCATTGGATTGCCTCAGCCCAGAACAACTCACAGAAGGTTATGAGGGCCACTCTCTGCAATTTGGAGTTGGAGAAATAATAAGAAGTTCAGGCAGTTACACTAACAGCTGAAAGAGGCAGCTCTCCCGACATGCCACAGTCCCGATCTGAATTGGCTCACGTGTACTTAGGGATTAAGTTCCCGGAACTTGCAGTGTACCTTTGAATTTGCAGATCTGGGAAAAGACATGTTGAGAAAAACATAATGGTGCAGTTAGGCCCAGAAGTATAGGACATCCTTTGAGAGGGCAGCATGCTGGCCCTGGTCTTTTGCTGGCTCAGTGCGTGGCTGATTGTCCCTCGTCCAAATGAGGCACGGAACAATTTTGCTGTCAAATCAACAGGAACAGATCATGCATCTGCTGGAGGAAGCTAATTGCAAAGAGTCATAAAACACAATATTATTTGGATCCAAATAAGAGGCAGAGCCATTTGGGAGCTGTACCATATTGCTCCATGACAACAACACACATGTCAGGAGCCTGGCTGATAACAGGGCTTCAGCACTAAGTTTAGTGCCCATGGAGTTATATCCGTAGGACAGTGGTGGCGAACCTATGGCACGGGTGCCAGAGGTGGCACTCAGAGCTCCCTCTGTGGGCATGCGCAAACAGAGTCCCCTCCCCCCATGTCTATGCTGGCCTGGGCCGCTGAGCTCTATTAGCATTAAACCTAAGACCTAGTTTTGGGGAAGCAATGTAGGTAACCCTGTTAAGCACTGTTAAACCCCACTGATTTTAATGTGAAGAACTACAGTGCAATCCTTTACCTGGGAGTAAGCTCGGTTGCTGGCAATGGGACTTGCTTCTGAGTAAACCCTCCTAAGGTCATGATTCACCTGTTGGAAGAGTTGCACGGTTGCTTCAAAGTAAAGCCACAAACTACCACCAAGCTTACTCCCAAGTAATGCATGCCTTGGCGCCAACCATTTTTTCTAAACTAAAACCTCAGTATTCAGGTTAAATTGCCGTGTTGGCACTTTGCGATAAATAAGTGGGTTTTGGGTTGCAATTTGGGCACTCGGTCTCGAAAAGGTTTGCCATCACTGCCGTAGGAAGATGAAACAAAGCAAGGAGGGTTTCGTTTACCATCAAAATATAAATATCTCAGTATCTACAGAATATTGGATGCCGCCATTTGCTGAAGGCGATTTAGAGGAGCAGATCTGCTCCAGCTCTGAATGACCTCCCCCCTTTCCAGCTCTTCGTTTCTCTCTCACCTCTCCAAGAAAATGAGGCCTTCAAAGGCCATCTGCAAATCCCCAGTACTCCAGAAAGGAAACTGGGGCTGGAGGTTCTTGAAGCAGAAGCATCTCCCCACCCTCCCAAATGAGGCAGCCCTTCCCTGCGAAGATCACCTTGAGGAAACCAGAAAAGAAAAGGTTGCTGGCTTTTCAGGAGCATTGCTGGGAGTGAATCATTCTGGAGGAATTAAGCTGGTTTTATTCCCGTGGCAAACAGACCATCTGGAGAGACACTGCGTGGCAGGACAGCTTTGCTATTTATCAAGATGATTCTGAGGAAAAAAAATTCCAGTGAGAATATGATTTATTATTTATCACATGCTATCAGTGTACATGAAGATGCCTTTCCATCAGCAAGAGAGACATCCTTTCCCCTTGGGCCCAAAATCTACATTCATATTGGGGCGGGAACAGTCGGTTGGGAGGAGGGAAACAGGGTGATGGAAATGTGAGGTTTGTTCCCTGTTGCTGTCATGCTCTTTAGCTTATGTTTGCCAGTTTGCAAATGTTTTACAGACCCCCAAAAAGTCGTTTCCTTCATAATTTGGCTGTTGCTTCAGCTTCAGCTTCTGTTGGAACAGAACAGAAAATTTCACAACTAATAAAATACAGCCATCGGATCTGAACTTATGTGACCTACAAGACGTTTAAGTAAATGGAGGCTTCATTTCAGGTAGGAGTGAAAATAAGAGGCCTCATGGAAGACATGGATCCTGATTTGGAGTTTGGAGGCAGAAAGAAGAGCGTCTGTATGGGATCAAGGGGGACCCAAGTACAACGGGTGGAGTTTTTTGTGGGAGTGGGGTTGGAGGTGACTAGACTCTCATCGAAAAGAGGTCAGTCCTGACCTGTCTTGATCCGATTGGCAAAGGGGATTTTGTTTTCCTTGCTGAAGATAATGCTCCCAATTAGGAACTGATCCAGGATCTTCAATAGCTCTTCAACCCACGCTGTTCCCATGAACTCTGCTTCTGGGACTCTGCTTATATTGATGCTTATGAAAACAAGCCTTGAGCCATAGCACGGATGAGGCTGTAAAAATGTGTGCCCCAGATGTCTTTGGATAATTCCTCTGAATGGTAAGTTTTGCATTGGGTTTGCTTGGGGTAAGTTTTGCATTTGCTTGTTCATTTTCTCAAGGCAGCAGCTCTCACAGTATGGCTTTCCTGTGTGGTCCCCATTCATTTAGATAAGGCTTGTGCGGGAGAACAGCTCAGTGGATTCTGCCCCAAGTGAGATAAATATGGGTGTAGAGCAGGGGTCTGCAACCTGCGGCTCTCCAGATGTTCATGGACTACAAATCCCATCAGGCCCTGCCAGCCACTTGGCCATGCTGGTAGGAGCTGATGGGATTTGTAGTCCATGAACATCTGGAGAGCAGCAGGTTGCAGACCCCTGGTGTAGAGGGTGTGTAGAGGGTGATGTAGAGGGTGATGATATGTGTGTAGAGGGTGATGATTGCGTTTTGCATCTCAGGCATCATATCCTGCTACCGTGGCAGGATCTGGGACTGGAGTTCTCTAAGTCAAGGGCCAAGCTCAGATGAATCAGGGGTAGAATAGTCCAAACCAAGGGACAACCCAACCCAACCCAACCCTTTGCCAGTGTATCCCACCTTAGTAGATGAGAAGCATTTGAACAAGCCATTCCCACTTACAGCATCTTGCACTAAAATCTCCCACACCAAAGGCTTCATGTGCTCATCCAGCTTCTCTGTTGAGTGGGGTTTGGACTTCATAAAGGCTGCATTTCAACAGATGATGAAAAAGCTCCTTGTCCCCAGAACTCTGAGACCAGAAGCCCAGTGGAACAAAAAGTAGCTTTGAGGACATTTGTAGGGAAAAATGATAGCCTCAGGAAGTTTTAAATTAGCCTGCTACTGGGGCCTGCTGTCCTCCTCTCTTGATATGGGGGTGGGGATGGTCTTTAAAGTATTGTTTATGATGGTTTTAAGATGGTTTTATGATTTTTATGATTGTACCCAACCCAGGGACTTTAGTGATGGGTAGGAAAGAAGCACAAAGATAATGAATGAATGAATGAATGAATGAATGAATGAATGAATGAATGAATGAATGAATGAATGAATGAATATGCATTTGTTGCTGAAGAGTTGCCAGCCACAGACCCCCATTCCTGCTCTGCTGCTGGATGTCAGGAGCCTTCCCTTCAGTCCTGAAGAGAGGAAAGCCTCTTCTCTAGGTAAGTTGTCATGAGACTTCAGGAAAGATTCAGCCACAATGAGACTCTGCAGACCGTACAAATGCAAAATTATTTTGTATTTTCAATTCCTTTAGCCTGATGTGGTTTTGACAGCTGTCCCTGTTCTGCCCCTCCAGTCTTTGGGATTCTTCTTTTGGCTCATGCTTGCCAAGCCAGCTTCCCCAGGTGCAGAAACAAATATATAAATAAAACATGATTTCTGGATCATGGCTCCATCTTTATTCTTCTGGCCACAAAAGCCACTGGACCACAGCTGCACTGTAAATACTAGGATGTGTCGCTCCCTTTGGAGTTCCAGAGATTGCAGAGGATATGCAACAAAAACAAGAAATCAGAACTGGTTATAATGCAGATCATTAATTGCACACCCAGATATTGCTCCCAGCCTCCAGTCGTGATGATAACATTACCAAACCTATTGCATGTTCTTGGACACTAATCTACAACCTCAAATATGTGGATGTTGCATTGGCATCTAGATACTGGGATTGCCTTAGTACAGTGGTGGCGAACCTTTGGCACTCCAGATGTTATGGACTACAATTCCCATCAGCCCCTACCAGCATGGCCAATTGGCCATGCTGGCAGGGGCTGATGGGAATTGTAGTCCATAACATCTGGAGTGCCAAAGGTTCACCACCACGGCCCTAGTAAGTAAGTTTGTCTGCCATATGAAAAGCTTATGTATGTTTATCAATGATGTGTTTCCCATACAGATAGTAAAAAAGCTATCTGGATGTGGTCATGCCTAAAGGGTTTGTGTGTGTGTGTGTGTGGGGGGGGAGGGGGTTCCCAATGCATGTGCACATCAAGAAAACACTGCAAATGATCCAATCATAGAATCATGTAAAAGCTTGGGGGGGAGGGGGGTGCAATGTTTTATCAATACATATTTGTGCGCTAGTAATGAAGAGGGGCGGAAATGAGCAAGTAAATGAAAAGAATTAAGGGCCAAACTACACAGCACGGTGTTTCGTGAGGTCAAAAGCTGCAGCAGCTGTGTGACGGTCTGATTGAAAGTCAGATCTGGGACCCTGAACCCAACTCGTGAAATACCGTAACAATTCATCTGGCCGTGTCACAAACTAGGCCTGAGTCAATTGCAGAATGAAGTTTAGAACAATGCTCCTGATGAAAGCAGAACTCAAGAGGGGTGGAAGGCAGCACAGAAAACGTCTGAATAATAAGAGACTGAATGTGGCAAGCCTGCTCACTCTTCATTTCAGCCTTCTTCCGTATCTTCCCAGGACTCCAGCCAACATGCTTGTCAAAGAGCCAGGCCATACATTATGCTAGAAATATGATCCTGCAACGTGTACTTTAATGGCATATGCTTCGCCATGGGGGGATTTGGATTAGGGTGCACTGCTGGGCCAAACAGAACCGAACTACTCCCTCCTTATGCATTTCCTGATAGAAATTTGTCATCCTGAGCTGCTATTAAACCTGCGAGAGAGAAAAGCCAGGTACAATCTGCATCCTGTCTTTTTTCCTGCTTGAACTAATTGCATCTTGGAGGTGCCCATGGCTAAAAGCATTAACCCTCTGACTGCCCAGCAATGATTTGGATTTCCCTTCCGCAAGGCTGCTTTTTGACCTTGCAGGTACAGATCAGTAGATCCGGTCATGCAACCACAACTGAAGGTATCATTTGATTGACCCACTAGTAATCCAACTGTAAGAGTGAAGACAGGTCAACCTTAAAAAATGTGTGAATGGGGGTGGGGGGAGTGGCCTGGGAACCAAAGCTGGAAAAGGAACACTTAACCAACTGACAGCTCTGGAAGGCCAAAGATACACTTCATGATTTCCTGATGGTGATGCTTAACAAAAGGGAATGGGGAGGAAGAGACAGGATATGGGGGCCCAGCCAGGAAGTAGCAGTCAAGGACTGGGTGGAAAGCGGTGGCGGGGGAGAAGTCCACTGGAGTTCTGCTAAATACTTGTTTGTTGATTGGGGGTGGAAGAGAAGGTCAGCTGGGAGAGCCAGCATGGTGTAGTGGTTAAGAGTAGGTGCACTCTAATCTGGAGAACTGGGTTTGATTCCCTGCTCTGCCACTTGAGCTGTGGGGGCTTATGTCACTGTCAGCCTTCCAGTCATTCCGACTGCCCCCTAATTGATTAAAGCACTGGCTTTTCATCTTTCCTATTTTAAAGGTAAAGTTTCCCCTTCAGTCATGTCCGACCCTGGGGTACCACTGCGAGCAGTGATTTCATAGGCAAGCCTCTTTTGTGGGGTAGTTTGCCATTGCTTTCCCCGGCTATTCTTTAGCCCCTAGCTATGTGCTAGGTACTCATTTACCAACCAAGAAATGGATGGATGGCTGAGTTGACCATGAGCCAGCTGCCAGGATATCTGACCCATAGGGGGCTCGAACTCCTGACCGTGTGAGTGGCAGTGCAAGCACTTAACCACTACACCATGCGGCTCCTCTTTCCTATCTTACATCCCTCCAATTATCCTATCAAAGACCCTGGGTCCCACCATGATAGAAACAAAAGGCTCACATTTCTCAAGGGCATTTATACATTTGCGGGCATTCTGTCATTGTATTTATCATGTGTAGTAATTTTTAAGGACTTTAAAAATTGCACTAGTGTTGCTGGAAGTAAATTTTATTGCTATGGCTTAAATGGGTAATCCCTGGCAGTTAGGGTCAGCAGAAAGCAACTTATCATCAAAGACTCTTGCTGGTGAGCAAGGGGGAGTGGGGATTTGCAGCATACTGAATGTCTAAGATTGCTACTAGCAGGCTGGGAAGTCCCAGCTCAATAATCTATGACCGGCAGGAGACAGCAGGTCACACTTGCAGGTGGACATGGGGACTGAGGGACAGTATGTTCTTAGTGATTATTATGAAAAGCCTGCATCCCACCTGGACTACTTCTACATCTCACATATGCTGTATGTACCACTGGTTCAGGACCACTGGGTTAAATAACCGTGTGTGTGTGTGTGTGTGTGTGTGTGTGTGTGTGTGTGTGTGTGTGTGTGTGTGTGTGTGTGTGTGTGTGTGTGTGTGTGTGAAATGTCATCAAGTTGCAGCCAACTTATGGTGGCCCAATAGAGTTTCCAAGGCAAGGTACTAACTGAAGTGGTGATTGGCCATTGCCTTCCTCTGTGCATCCTTGTATTCCATTGTGGTTTCCCATCCAAGTACTCTGCTTAACTTCTGAGATCTGACAAGACCAGGCTAGCCAGCCCCATCCAGCTCAGGGCAAAGGATCATGGATCTATACATTAGCTAACTACTAAAGGCTCCATGATATGGTCCATGATCAAGTCTTCAGATTTGATACGGCTTGTAAGAGTGTCTCTAGAGCACAGGTGTCAAACTCGTAGCCCTCCAGATGTTATGGACTACAGTTCCATGCTGGCAGGGTATGATGGGAACTGTAGTCCATAACATCTGGAAGGCCGCGAGTTTGACACCTATGTTCTAGAGTCAGGACTTCTTCTGATCCCTGCATGCCCAGTGGAGAGAAGGCCTTGCATAGTGCCCAATGGCATCTTATGCATTCGTTATACAGTATTTGGACCCGCTGGTCTTGCTGAGCTGCCTTCCAAAATGCCTCCCTCAGTCTGGGGCCCTTTCTCTGCTGTGTTTTCTTATTTATGCAAATCAATTTGTAGGCTTCCTTTTCCTTTGAGGTTTTAAAAGGAAGTTTCCATCCAGTATGCAAAAACCTGTGTCTGAAATGTGACAGGTATGAGCCTGTGGGAATGGGGTACATCCTCCAAAATGTGCATCTCAGTTATACAGGAAAGCAAAGAGAGTTGGAGTCAGATAGGTGTTTCCCATTTAAAGCCACAAAAATGAAAACACACCAGTGAAGACCAAAATAGTAATTAAAATGAATAGGACAGACTGAATGAAAAAGGCACAAATGAGGATTTTTTTAAAAAAAATGAAATTTCTTTTTGCATAACTTTTGTGTTTGTGACTTCTGCGTGAGAGCACAGAGTTACAGCCTTCTTAGTCCCTTGAACGTGATGGCTTTAGAATGATGCAACTCTGTTTAGGATTGCATTGTTTGAGTACACGACTGTTTTAACTTCTGCAATGCAAAGATTAACGTATATTTGATAAACACATGGTGAGACTTTAACCTGAGCAAAAAAGGGAGGGTGTCTGACACCAAGGAACCCACGATCTCAATTATAGAGGAAGAAGTGGGGAGAGGAAGAAGAAGCAAAAACCAGAAAGGATGGACGTGACACATGAATCCCTGACCTGACTGGATGCTTTGTTTGCCGGAGAGGAGCAAGATGTTGTTGGAAGTAGCGATGTCCTGTATGCAAAAATAACTGAGAAGAAGACCCAGTAGGGGGTGGGCAAGTGGTCAGCTAGATTGGGCTGTAAGAATAGAGGCCCTTCTGTCCTTTTGGGTCACCTCTTGCCTGTCCTTGGACTGATTCTCTTAGGTCTAATTTCCTCCTCCTCCTTGGAAGTATCTCTTTTCTTCCTTCCCCAGCTAGCAAGGTTGCTGCAGGCTATTCCTGTCTCTCCGCTTTCCTATCTGAAATGTGGTTCCCTAATAAACATTTACCTTTATCTTTTAATCAGTGAATTTGCTACTTGTCTGTGTAATTAGCACACAGGCGCTATACCCAAAGCTTCATGGAAGAAATTGATTATGTGGAGGCAAAAGTACTGGAGGGGCTCTGGGTGGGAGTGGGAGTGGGGGTGGGGGGTGTCAGTTTCCAAACCCACCCTCTGCCCTTCCATTGGGTAGCTCAGTTATCAAAGTGTCTTGCAAGGGACAGCAAGACTGTGTGTCTGCTGTGTGTGTGTGGGTGTGTGTGCGTGTGTGTGTGTGCACATGCATATCTTTCAGTGAGGCTTCTACATGAGAAGAGATCCCTTCAGTAGATCCTGCAGGGCCATCAAGGAGAACAGGTGGCTTTGGGGGGCTGGAGGGGGGCAGAATTAAAGGTTTCAGGATCAGAGATTTCCAGGCAAGACTATAAGAGGACACAAAGGTCAAATGATATAGAACAAAACAATGTTTTTTTCTGGGGAGAGGGGAACAAGAAGGCATATCTTTGAATCTTGGCCATGCCACACTACCTGGCTTGGGATCTGTTATGTGGGAGTAAAGCAGGCTTCTATTTTTTTTTAAAAAAAGAAAATTAACTAAATAGCTGTTTCTCTATGACAGCTCTGCTCCAAAGAGTACCTAAATAGAGAGGGGAAGAAACCTTTCAATCACAGACTCCTAATTCCAAAGAAGGATGTATCATGCTGTAATTAAGAATTAGGGAGAGATGAACATATAATTATGCCACTGAAGCAAGGTGTCTCCTAGAGATCAGAGAGCCTGGCTCCTTTCCAAGCGGCAAATGAGCTCCATGGAACTTGTCACGTTGTAATTGGCATCCAGCCCATGTTTCCCAGGACACAGCCGGCATCACTTCAGAGATCTGCTTCCAGTCTCCACAGCTGGAACTTCAGAGTAGGTGGAAGGTGGTGCAAAACTGCCCCGTTTGCTTCCTTCTGTTCCCTGAACATGATTAAAATTGGGCTGAAATAATTTTAAGAGAGTCCCCTTTGAGATGTTCTAGCAGTGCATAGTGGTTAAGAGCAGGTCTGATTCCCTGCTCTGCGGCCTGAGTTGTGGAGGTTTATCTGGGGAATTTAGATTAGCTTGTGCACTCCCACACACGCCAGCGACACACCTCACAGGGTGTTTGTTGTGAGGGGGAAGGGCTAGGAGATTGTAAGCCCCCTTGAGTCTCCTACAGGAGAAAAAGGGGGGATATAAATCCAAAATATCCTCCTCCTTCTCCTCCTCCTCCTCTTCTTCGTCTTCGTCTTCTTCATGATGTCAGTCCTTTCTTCTTATGTAAGGGGCTCTCTAGCGTGACAACCTCCTACCAATTATTTGCTGCTGATACCCCTATAAAGAATTATTGTTGATGATGATCATTCCAGAGGCAGCATGGTGTAGTAGTTAAGAGTGGAGAACTGGGTTTGACTACCACTCTTTCCCATGAGCGGCAGACTTTAATCTGGTGAACTTGGTTTGTTTTCCTCACTCCTCCACATGATTCTGTGCAGGTGGAAGTACTGGAGGGGAAGTACTGGAGGGGGAGGGGGTGGGGGTGGGGTGGTAGTTTCCAAACCCACCCTCTGCCCTTCCATTGGGTAGCTGCTGGGTGACCTTGGCCCGGCCACAGTTCTCTTGGAACTCTCTCAACCCCATCTACCTTACAAGGTGTCTGTTGTGGGGAGGGGGAGGAAAGGTGGTTGTAAACTGCTTTGAAACTCCTTACAGGGAGAGAAAGACGGTGTAAAAACCAACTCTTCTTCTCTCTCTGTTAGCTGGTTGCAGCAGAAATGAGGGTCCACTCATTGCATCTGACCAAGTGGGCTTTAAGGTGTAACACTTTACGCTATAATAATATCTCACTTAAACAAGAAAGGCTGTGTGGTATAATGACTACATGTTGGATTAGGATCTGAGAGACCTTGGTTTGAATCCCCAGTGTGTCATGGAAACGGCTGGGTGACCAATCACTGGCTGCAAATGTATGTCTCCACTAAGACAATTATCTTCATGGTCCATATGCTTAATAGGAAAGTTGGAACTCTCTGCCACAAGATGTGCCATAGACTAGATGAGTTTTTAAAAGGATCTGATGGGAAGAAATAGGTGCATGTTAATGGGTATTAACATAATGGAATAGAGGCGGCATAACCCAAAATACCAGACGCTGATGACAATCCACAAAAGGAAATCAGGTCCACTTTACAGACATCAGATTAGTCACTGTTGGAAATCGGATTTCAGCAGAGCTCTTCCGTTCTTAGAGGGGTGCAGCCAAACACGATAGAGATGCTGCACAGAACAAAACAATGAGATACAAGCCAGGACGTTTCGATTATTCACTCTGGTTATTGTGTTGCAGTTGAATGAAGGTGCTCTTGGACAGCATCTGTTCATTTTAAATGGAGGCTGCAAAGGGATTATGGCCCATCTATGTTGGACCTGTCGCCTTAGTGGCATTTGGTACGGACGACCCGAGGCAGATGTCGCGCGATTGAAACTGTCCCATCCGTTCATAGATTGTGGCCCGCCCGGATTCGGGCTACAGAATTCAATCGGTGCAGCGCAAACAGGCTGCTCGCTAAAAACGGACGCTCGGCAGGATGGGACTCGCAGGGCAGACCCTCCTTCGGGGAGATTTGAATCCACATCTCTTAGCACCCCCGCCCCACTTCCGCCCCGGTGCTGCAGCGACACACCCCACAGGGCTGTCCACGATCCGTTCACACCCGGCATCAGGAAAGGGGGAGACCCTCCCGCCCTACCCCCCCCCCCTTTGTGCGCACAAAGCGCGGGATAAAATGTGGCGACTAAAGGCAGCCGGGCGATTGGGAGAAAGCAGAGCTCGTGCGAACGACGGGCTGGGGCATCCGGAGGAAAGCCCGGGGCCAGCCCGACGCGTGTCTGCGGCGGCTCTCCCGGAATTTCCCCACCTTGAAGGGAAATGGGCTTGGGCAGGCTGACAGCTCCTCCACTCCCTCGGGGAGACTGAGCCGCCTCTTCGCTCTCCGGCCCAGCAGCGCCACTGCAGCGCGGGCTCTGCGCTCGGCGTCCTTTAGGTGGCACCGTCCCTCCAGGAATGAGCGCCCCGCCTCCACTGCCCAGCGCCGTCCGGGAGAGGAAGCCCAGCAGCCGCGCTCGCTGCCCGCCTCCCGCCCTCTCCAGGACCGGCACCGGCACCGGCGGGGGCCTTTCTCTCGGGAGGAGTGGACCGGCCGGGTCCCGCCCTCCCGCCTCCACGCGCCCCTCCCGTCCCAGCAGCTGCTCAGGCGGGCAGGAGCCAGCGGCGTCCCTTCCTCCGGAGCGCGCAGGGCTGGCCAAGAGCTCCCGGGACCCGGGCGCGGCGTGGGTGGCGGAGTGGGGTCCGGCGGCGCTCTGCCCTCCTCGGCTGCGGGATCTCGGGGCGTCTCCTGCGCCCGCAGGCTGCCTCGGCCAAGCGCCCCCCTGGCAGGACGCCCCGCGCTCGGTCTGGCCCGGCGGCCCCTTCCCAAAGCGCGCGACCACTCCTCCTGTGCCGTCGCCATCCCCCCCCCCCGCCTTCGCCCGCCCGCCGCTCCTCGCTCGCTCGCTCTCCTCCAGCCAGTAAATCCGATCTAGGCCGATTCCTCTCACGTCAAACCACATGATCCCATAAAACATTCATCACCTTCCAGCCCCCGCTCCAGCAGCCGCCACCAGCTTCCCCGGCCGCTCGCCTCGCCTCGCCTCCTCTCCTGGCGCCCGGGATCGCGTGCTCCCAGCCGGGGAAACCGCTATCCTGCAAACCCCGACGAGGGCTACGGAGCAGCGCCCGGGCAAGCCAGCTCGAAGGCAGCCGGGAGCCGGGAGCCCTGCCCGCCGGTGCGCATTGGAGCCGCAGCGCAGCCTAGCCCGGCGCGGTCTGTTGGAGGGGAGGCTCCGTCCGCCTGGATGGTGGCTCCGGCCGCGGGACTGCTGCGCCTCGTCCTCCCGATGAGCGAGACGGGCCCCACCGGCAGAGGCAGCAGCCCCGTCGCCGCGCTCGGGGGGAAGTTTGCATGAGGCTCCGCCGCGCCGCTCTGCTCCCCGCCGAGGAAGGATTTGCGCCCGTTTGCCCGCCTCCGAGACCGGCCTCGCCGAGCCCCTAAAATGAAGAGGGCGATTGCTGAAGGTAGGGCAGCGGGCTGGGCGGGCGCGCCAGGCGGGAACCGAGCAGGACGCGGAGAAGTTCCGAGGGGGCAACTTTTTCTCCCGCGGAGTCGTGGCCGGCCAGCGGTGGCCGAGAGCGGGGCGGGAGGGGGGGACAGAAGAGCCGAAGCGGCTCAGCTAGAGAGGGGATCCGGCTCAGACGGCGCGGGGTGTGTGTGGTGAATTTGCCCACCGGGCCGTGGAAAGGAGAGTGAACCGGCGGAATGGGGAGCGGATGCTGGAGGCTGAAGGAGAAAGGATCCACCTGGCGGGACAGCCCCCCCCCCCCACCTGCCCTGGGGCAGAGTTTTGCCTGGGGCTGGGAGCGGTCGGAGGAGAGCAAGGTGGTGCATGGCTTGCTGGACCTGGACTGGCTTTCTTCCCAAGTCCTTTGCGGGCTGGGCGGGGGGGGGGGGGGGGGGCTTTACTTCCAGTCGCCTCCATCCTTCTGAGCTGCCCCAAGCAGGACAGCAGGAGCGTTTTGGAGTTGTGTGTGCACGTGAAAAGGGCCAAACGGACCAAATCTGAAAGCGGTAAAGTGGGAGAGAAGAAGGCTGCTGCTTGGGGGTGGGGGGTGGGGGTGGGGGTGGGGGGGTGTCGCTGGTCTCGTTCGGGACTCTTGCAGTTTGGAATCCTTCCTGGCTTGGGCTGCAAAGTGAGGATGGGAGGGGAGCCGGGAGCCTCTGGAGCCTGGATGCGGAAGAAGGGCCCGAAGGTCTCTAGGCTTCCCTCCCCCTCTGGGGCTGGTTGGTTGCCAAAAGAGACTGGTCCCTTCCTTTTCCTGGCCAGCGCTGCAGGTTGGGGCAACGTTTGCCCATCAAAGCGCCCCATCTCCCCTGGGTTCCTCAACAGCGCCCCCCAGAGGCAGTCAAGCCTTGCAGCTCCAGCAGGTGTCTGCAGAGGCGCTCACGTTAGGCAGCTGGGTTTGGGTGGGGGGAAGGAAGACGACCTCCGTTAGCGGCATCGCCCACCCCCTCTACTCACATCTTGGAGTAGGGCAGGGAAGACTCCGGCTGGGCCCTGTCGTGTGGGCCAGGCTGATCAATTATCGGGGGGGGGGGACTTCGATGTCTCCCCCTCCATTTTTCCCTTGGTGTGTGCTCCTGATGTTCTCAGCTGTGCCCAGATCTGGCCGTTCTTAAACTAGGGGACGGACGCACGCCCATTCTGATCTGATCCTTGGGGAATCAAATAGGAAACCGGGGTTTTATTCGGGGAGGGGGCAACAGGATATATTTTCAAAAGCAGGGTGACGGTGGATGAGTTGGGGAGGCAGAGCAGTTCGGCGGGAAGGGGCTGCATCGTGTTTCAGGCGTGTCTGAAAAAGAGAGCACCCCCCGCGTCGAGTCTTTTAGCAGCATTGCCCCCCTCCCCCCACCCCTGGCAAAGTGTCTGCAAGCCTTATGCAAAGTTTCCCAGTGTTTGTCTGAATGAGTCTCCTGCGGGCTGATGTGAAATTCCAGAGGAGATCAGTTGATTCAAAGGGGAGGGGCGGGGGAGATTTCCCCTCCTCCAGGGAGTCCCTATCGGCTGGACGGATTGCACAGGCCACACTTCTGATCACCGCAACTGCGTCCTAAGTGTGAGCTGCCGAATCCTCCCCCCCCCCCCACTTTCATCCCGTAGCCTTAAAGCGAGAAGATTGTGGGTATGGATGCGGGGGGGCGAGGGTGACTCTCCGAGGGTCTCCCTCCCCGGTCCCTTTGAAGGTGGTCTGCAGCTGGGAGAAAGTGCCAGACCCCGATGGGATGGTCCAGAAAAGGGGCTGGGAGCTGAGTGGGACATGGGCGAGGGGAGGGGCCATTGAGGGCTTTGCCAACCCGAGGCGCCCTCGACTCATTTGTCCCTCGTTGAAACGCGCGTTGGTATCAAGGCGCTAAAGTGGATTAAGGTTTAAGAGAAATGACGCGCTCGGGGAACAGGCGACGCGGCTGTGCTCGCTTCGGAATCGCTTTCGTTCCAGCGCGTAATGGAGCCCGGCGTGTAATGGGCGAGGAGGAGGGCTGCCTTTTTGCCCGGGGGTGGGGTGGGGGGGGGTGGAAGCGCGGTGTGTTGTTGCCACCTGAAGAGAAGCCAGGGCTGGTTGCAACCCGACCTGATGCCTGGGCTGGGCGCTGCGTGGATGAACTCCCGAGCAGTTGGCATGACATCCCCCACCCCCATGTCCCAGGGAGCCCTGCTGGGAGGGAGGCCAAACGGAGCGGGGCAGCAGGCTTTGGGGACAGAGAGGTGGAGGGGACCATCTATTGGGAAATTCTCCTGCATTGCTGCTCTTTTGAAAGAGGCTGAAGCAGCCGCCCTTGGAAGCAGTGGTTGAAGAGGAGGGGTGGGGCTGCCATCTAGATTTGCCACATCTGGGATCAAAACGTTTCCAGAAAATCCTGCAAATATTCCGGCCTGCCTGGGTTTTTCTCTGCAGCTGTACACTCCCCACCCCCAATACTTAAAAAGCATCCCCTGCATTACTTCTGCCATGTGTGAATGCTGTTAACGTAGTGAGAACTCAGCAGAGAAAGCAACTCCTCCTCCTTGCCAAAGCAAATTTTACATTGAATTGTTGAAGGCTTTCATGGCTGGAATCACTGGGGTTCTGTGTGGTTTCTGGGCTGTATGGCCGTGTTCTAGCAGCATTCTCTCCTGACGTTTCGCCTGCATCTGTGGCTGCACCTTCAGAAGATCTTCAGACCATCAGATCCTCTGAAGATGCCAGCCACAGATGCAGGTGAAATGTCAGGAGAGAATGCTGCTAGAACACGGCCATACAGCCCGGAAACCACACAGCACTCCAGATTTTACATTGTTGTTACATCCACAGACGAGCTGAAGGGAAATCTGATTAAAGTGTTCGGTGCCTGTGTGAAAGCAGCCTAGAAATGTGAGTAGGGAATGTATTCCTGCATAATAGATCCCCAAGCTCCTTCCGGTCCCTGGCCTCCCTCATTTGTTCCCAGGGCTGACAGCTGCTTGCCTGAAGCCCCAGGCAAGCCATATAAAGGACCAGAATTTTGGAACAGAATTAAACCAGTAGTGTGTTATAAAAGTTCCTCCTGGCCTACTTGTTATACAGTACCACCTCCAAAGGTGAGACACAAATAGGAGATTCTGCAGGAGCACGCACACACCCTAAACCACAAGGCTTGTCTTCATGAGAATCTCTGCTTTCATTTTTTAAAACTCACGTTTCCAGTCTTAATGATTATAAAGATATGCTCCTGTGCAAACAGTGCCTGGCGATGTCTCTTCCCTTCCCATCCCTATGTCTAGCAGAACCAGAAAAAAATAGTCAGAGTAGTCAAGAAATAGAGTATGCAAAACAAAGCAGATGTCTCTAGCTGGTGTAATTCATTCTGGCTGCAGAATTCAACTGCTCATAGTGCAGAATTGTACACAGAGCAGCCCTGGAAAGAAATATTTCCCTTCCTCAAATGCATTTCCTTTCTGCTTGGGGTGTTCATGCAGCCAGGCATTCAGAAACACCCCCTTGTTTCCTCTGGGAGAGCACAGTGCTAATTAAATCACCTGTGTGGGTTGGGGTGTTAACAAAAATGTTGCAAGGGACAAAGAGACACATTTCCTGTCCAAAGTTGGCAGAGGGCCATCCCCTCCCAAATGAATGGTAGCCTATTTTGGGTTCTTATCACGATTCCTACTGGGGATGGAGTGGCATTATCTGGGCCTGGGAAAGAAACCATGTATTTTTTGCCTAATCCTGCAGAATGGCTCTGTTTGCACGGGTTTGGCAAGCTCTGTGCATTGCTTAGTCCCAGGGCAGGGCCTGAGAAAGCCAAGGGTCCTTTCATATCCTGCATCAAGCATGTGTGAAAATTCTGCCCGTGGGTATTATTTGCCTGTTAGCCTAATGGTCATGGCTTCCTTGCAAAGCATCCTGGGAAGGAGTGCTGAAATTTCTCCCACAGACATCCCACATGATGATAAGTCCCACAGCTCTCTGAAGAAGAGGGAGAGTTTGGATTTATACCTCACTTTTCTCTCCTGTAAGGAGTCTCAAATTGGCTGACAAACTTCTTCCCTTCCTCTCCCCACAACAGACACCTCGTGAGTTAGGTGAGGCTGAGAGAACGCTGAGAGAACTGTGACTAGCCCAAGGTCACCCAACAGGCTTCATGTGTAGGGCAGAGCAATAAATCTGGTTCACAAGATTAGAGTCTGCCACTTATGTGGAGGTGTGGGAATCAAACCCCGTCCTCCAGGTCAGAGTCCACTGCTCTTACCACCACTACACAATGAGAGGTGAGGAGCATCAAATCAGTTTGCATTTGTAGAATGGATAAGACAGGTGTGACTGCTTCCCTTGAAAGTCTTCAATCATTTAGCTTGAATAAAAACTTTACATTTGCTTCCAGATGTACTTCAGACGGAAGAGGGGAGGGGTTTACTTGGATTCCTTTCATGCCTTTATTCAGAGCTCCATCACTTAGCACATAGCATGTCTGCTTGAAACCAAGCCCAAAGGTGGAATTAAGAACATGGGCCAGGATTGGGCGGTGAGCTCAAGGTTAAATAGACGGTAACTTACCATAAAAAAGGATGGATGTTTCGTTGGGTGGATAGATAGATGATGCCACAGAGAATGATTTCAGCATAATCCTGAACAGGCATCCAGCTGCTTTGGAAATTAAAGATCTAGCTGCATATAAAGCAGGAGGACTTAGGTTCAGTCCCCACTCAGCCTTGAAGCACACTGGGCCAGTCACAATCTCTCAGTGTAGCCGACCACACAGAATTGCTGCAAAACAGGAGAGAGAATTATGAGTGCCATTCTGAGCTCCTTGGGAAAAGGACAGGATAAAAATGTCCCGGTGTTGATGGCAGTCTTAGTCACGCGTGACGACAACTGCTTTGCGACTAGTCTGCTGAGACAGGCTTTTTGATGGAACCCATCAAAGCAGTCGTGGAGTCTCACATGCCAGGTATGAACCTCTGTCTGCTGGGACATTTGCTTGCCTCCCCCCTTTTAAACTGGAATTGCGGAATGCCTGAAAACTGCTGTAGCTGAATAAGACTGGCAAGCCATGGTCCCAAGGCCCATTCAGATTACTGGATAGATGTCCCCTCCCACAATTGTCAGACCCCTCCCTGAGGTAAAGAAGCAGTGTAGATCCAGGACAACAAGGAGTAAGCATAAAGCCAAATTAGGTCCCCTCCCGTCCCCTGCATGCCATCCCTCCCTCCCTCCCTCCTTCCCTCCCTACCCTTTCCTTGCATGCCACCCCTCCCTCCCTCCCCTCTCTCCCCTTTCCTTGCATGTCACCCCTCCCTCCCCTTTCCTTGCATGCCACCTCTCCCTCCCCTCTCTCCCCTTTCCTTGCATGCCACCCCTCCCTCCCTCTCCTTTCCTTGCATGCCACCCCTCCCTCCCTCCCTCCCCTTGCATGCAACCCCACCCCTGAGGTTTGGTGGCTTGGCTCATTGTGTTCCTGTGGTTCATCAGAGTGGCTTTCTGGGAAAGCTTCGTAACTGACCAGAGAGGTACGGAGAGACATTATATCGCTAGATATCCCATGTAGCAGTGGTGTTAAAGTGTTTCCACTTAACCATTTTTTCTTTGTATTTATATTACTACATGAATCTGTCTTGCATGAGTTGAATCGTTGATCTGTCAAGATCAGCATTGTCAGCTCTACCTGGGAGCAATATTCTGGGTTCTCAATAAAAGGTTTTCTGCATCACTTACTTCCAGCATAGTGTAGTGGTTAAGAGCAGGTGGATCCTAATCTGGAGAACCGGATTTGATTCCCCACTCCTCCTGAGTGGTGGAGGCTTCTCTGGTGAACCAGATGTGTTTCCACATTCCTACATTCCTGCTGGGTGACCTTGGACTGGTCACAGTTCTCTCTGAATTCTCTCAGCCCCACCAACCTCACAAGGTGTCTGTTGTAAGGAGAGGAAGGGAAAGGAGCTTGCAAGCCACCTTGAGTCTCCTTACAGGAAAGAAAGGTAGAGTATAAATCCAAACTCCTCCTCCTCCTGCTACTACTGCTACCTGGAGATGCTAAGGATTAAGCCTGGGACATTCTGCATGCAAATCAGACATCCATGCCCCCTCCATCAAATCAAGCACAGGTCACATAAAATTAGCCTGGGAAGCCCTTTTAAGGCTGGGGTTATGGTACTGGTTCAGTCTGGTACCTGAGAAAATGAAATCTATGTTCCAGGTGCTTGGTTCATTTTGCAGCCTTTGTAATTTCATAGTGTCTTGAAGCTATCATTTGCAAGTGATTTTTGTGACCAAGACTCCATTAATTTATGTGCATTTTAATGAATGTTTTCAAACTGTTTTTTTTGGGGGGGTTGCATGTTCCCCATGTAAACTTTATAATGAAATCTCAGGAGCAGTTGTAATGCTGGCCAACCTTATAGGACTGTGGTGTGGATTACTGAGAAAATGTATACAATGTGCTTTGAGTCCTTGAAATTCACCTTGGAGATGCTTGTGAAAATCCTTTCTTCTGAACATTGATGTCACATGATCCTTGGTATCAATTTTCAGATGTTTGCTGGGCTCTGCTCAAGTGTTTTATATCTCTGACATTTCATATGATGATTTTCAATATGTTGATATTTTCCAGTATTTGATAGCTGACGTGTTGAGAGCTTTTAGTGGTTGACATGCAACTGTTTGCTATTTTGACAGCATTAGATGGATAACATGCAATAGTATTTAGAAGTGGAGAGAATTTGAAGCAGTGGGATTTGGCAATGACAGCTTAAGAGATTTTTTTCGTAGTGGAGGTTTCCCCAAATATCCCAGGGGTACCAAAAGGATTAGAAAACAATAGTTTGTTTGAGACATATTTCTTAACGGTAAACAAAACAGTAGCAACAAAAACATTATCTTGATGTGTGTTATTCCAGTACATTACAGAACAAATAAAATCCATCTTTCAGGGAATGTATCAATGTGTTTCCCTCCCTGCATCCTTCTGTAATAGATTACTGTGTTCCTTGATGCAGTTGTCCAAACTCTCTTCAACAATCCATCACTGACGGCGCAGTTGTCAACTGCAGGCAATACAATCTGTTGCTGCAAGGGAATTCACATCAAAACCTGAATTCGGATTTGGACTTTTTAAAGTTTCACAGTTCAAAGATGACGGATGAATTTGAGACACTGTTGGAATCATTCTAGAGGTCTGTGCTGGGGCTGCTGCTGCACTGGAGGCTGTTTTGAATCATGGAGGTGCTTCTGTGAATATGAGAAACATGTCCAGGTGCTCTTCAAATGGCTGTTTCCATTCTCTTTCTTGTGTTCTGCAGCATGCTGTGTGCATGTAAGACATTGATACTTTCCCACCTGAATAGCAGAGGTCATGATACAGAGGCCTCTCAGACTAAGAGGGGTGGCCGAGAGGTAATGTGCTGTCTCTGCTGTGCCAGACATTCTAAAGAACTGCTTTTGGCACACTCGGAGGTTGGGGTGTGCCCAGTTGGAATGCCTCTTTAAGCAACAGTAGCCTTTTAAGCATTGCAGTCTGCTTTGTGATCTGGATGGTCCACGCTAGCTCAGGCCCCTTCCGCACATGCAGAATAATGCACTTTCAATCCACTTTCAGAATTGGTTCTGGTGGGTTTTCAGGGCTGTGTGACCGTGGTCTGGTGGATTTTGTTCCTAACGTTTCACCTGCATCTGTGGCTGGCCTCTTCAGAGGTGTATCACAGAGGGAAGTCTGCTACACACTGTGTCCAGAGAGAAGGAAATGTTTGGGGTATATATTGTCCATGTCCGAGGGTGGGGAACCAATCAGTAAGTGTTTGGGTGGAACTTGTTATGCAAAGATGTGGTTGATAGTATGGTATTGTGGGTGGGGCTTATCAGTCCAGGGAGTGATTCACATTTTCATGCCCTGCAGCAGCAGCAGTATTGGTGAATGCAAATCCTGTGTTTGGGTGGAGTCCATTGTCCATGAATTTAGCATGCCCTTGGGGTTTGCTTTTGGTGTTTTTATGTACTGGTAGCCAAGCTTTGTTAATTCTCAGAATCTCTTTTTTCCTGTTGAAGTTGTCTTGGTGTTTGTAAATTTCAATGGCTTCCCTGTGCAGTCTGACAAAGTAACCTTCTGAATTAAACGTTAGGAACAAGATCCACCAGACCACGGCCACATAGCCCGGAAAAACCACCAGAACCAGTTGAATCCGGCTGTGAAAGCTTTCGACAATACACTTTCACAATTGTTTGCAAGTGGATTCTGCTATTCCGCACAGCTGCAAAGTGCATTGAAAGTGGATTGAAAGTGCATTATTCTGCATGTGTGGAAGGGGCCTCAGTCTTGTAAAATCGCAGAAGCTAAACAGGGTCAGCCCTGGCTAGCACTTGGATGGGAGACCACCAAGGAATTCTAGGTTTGTTACATAGAGATAGGTGATGATGGCAAACCACCTCTCTTTTTCTCTTGCCTTGAAAACTCCACCAGGGGTCACCATAAGTTGGCTGCAACCTGTCAGCACTTTCCACCGTCTATTTGCTTTGGGGTGTTCGCTCAGGCTAAAAAATGCTTAGCTACATATAATCATAGAGTTGGAAGGGGCCATACAGGCCATCTAGCCCAACCCCTTTCTCAATGCAGGATCAGTCTAGCATCACCGGCAAGTGTTCATCCAGTTGCTGCTTGAATACTGCCAGTGACATCGTAGAACTGCTCCTTAAGGAAGCCCCAGTCCCTTTCGGAGCATACTGAGCTGATCATGCCAGCATTTGCATCCACTCTAGATGGTATTGTGCAGCCTTTGGACAAATAGATTATCTCTATGGAGGGTGCTGCAGGGTCTAAGTGTGTGTGTGTGTGTGTTGCATACAGCTGGAGGA
Source organism: Sphaerodactylus townsendi (assembly GCF_021028975.2). Lineage (NCBI taxonomy): Eukaryota > Metazoa > Chordata > Lepidosauria > Squamata > Sphaerodactylidae > Sphaerodactylus > Sphaerodactylus townsendi. The sequence goes on from NC_059437.1 coordinate 36,225,987, forward strand.
TGGGAGTTACTTTGAGGTCTGCTTGGGAAGACCTTGTGGCTAAAAGCCAAAAAGTGTTGATGAACCAGGTTGTAATGATCTTGTTGGAAGATCAGATGATAATGCAGAAGACACTGTAAAAATGTTGCCAGTAATGTGATTGAGTGAGTGAGGGAACTTTCAAAGGGTTCCTTCTGTGTTTCCACAAGTGCTGGTTTCTCAGTTTTGCTGACCCTTGGTGGGGTTTAGCTACCTTTGTTTTTGGTGGTTCCACTGAAAAGATTACGCTGGAGTGTCCTAATAGGAGAGGGTTGCCCGGGAATACTTTATTCGGTGTTTGTTTTATTGTCTTCTAATGGATCCACTCAGCTACTTACAATCTTTGTCAATGCTGGAAACAGGTTTCATTGTAGCTCTTTCTGACCCTCTTGTGCTTCTTACTGTTCGGATGCATCTATCTCATCCTTCCAAGTTCGCATCATCTGTTAATTAACACCACTCATCCCTTTCATTACTTGGGTTCTATCAGCATCCTCCAAACCCTCCCCCCTCTTTCTTGTCAGTCCAGGAGAACATTATAGGCACAAGTGTATGGATTAAAAACTCTCTTCAGAAACCTGCTTGACAAGGAGTCAAGATGCAGATTATATAATGGATAATACATCAAGTTGTTGAGAGTGTGTGCTTGCTGAGGTATGAGCTTTGTAGCATTCAAGATCCTGAACCACTGGATCATTGTTTCACCCCTAAATACATTAAGCACCCTTGTTCTGAAGTTGCACTGCAGCATGAAATTTGCAAGCATCACAATCACACACGTGCGTACTTAGCGTGAGTGTCAGAGCTTAAATTAGTTTGATGGAAGCAGATTATTTTTAAAGGGGAGGGGATTACGCCATAAAAACAGCACTGGTGACATGGACCAAGCATCCAAGTAGTTTCAATGCAAATATGGCAGAGTTTGATGAGGTTCATAATGTTGGGAACAATATGCAGGCTTGCTAGGACTTGTGCATTCAACCTGTATTTGTTTATAGTCATGGTATCTTTGTGTGTCAAAAGGCTGAATAGAAGGAAGAGTCACTGGACTAGCTAGCTCAGTAGGTACTCCTGATTTGTGAATTCTAATGGCTGTCATTAACGACTATGGAGAAAAATAGAATTCTGAACTGACAGTTTCCTTAAGCCAAACCTGCCCCATTGCCCCAAATTGCTGGATGGCTTTGGCTGCTCTTAGGGAGAGAAGGACAATGAGTCTTCTCATTGAGTGCGGAGAGCCCACCGAGACTCATTGCATCATTCTGAGGTTCCTGCAGTATCTCTCCTGTGTGCATCTCAATGGCCGCAAGGACAGGCATTTTGTCAGTGAGCAGATACTTGGGCATTGTGACTCTTTTTTTTCCTTCAGCACATAAAGACCATTGCTCATTCCTGACTTACCTCCAAGTCTGGGCATTTTGCATGCTATAAGTATCGGAGCCAGCTTCACGGGCAGTCAATTAAAGAGGCATTTCTACCTAAAGGAGACAACTTCAGTTTTGTCCCTGCTTGATGATGTGGATGCAGCATTAGCAAACCTCCACTGCATGAGGCTGCAAGGACATTGTCCTGCTGTACCACAGAAGCAGCCAAAGAAAGGTGCTGATTTAATTAGGCGTGCTGTCTTCCTTCCCCCTGGACCGGCAATGTTTTCTGCTGCCATCACCTTTATTAAGAGGCATCTCTGACAGCCAAACTCCCCCTTTGGTGCTTTTGAAGGGGAGTGCTTATCTAAGGAGGTAGGCAGAAGCATTCACAGCCTGTGCTTTTGGGTAGTGGAACAGGAGGAGGCAGACCTTAAAAACTGCTTTTTGTCAGAATGCACAGAAATACTTTGTGTGAGACTCACCCAGAAGCCAGCTCTGGCTGCCTGAGGACTGAACACAGAGAAACCACAGTCTTTCCCGGAGCATATTCTGGACAAAGAGCAGTGCACCTTAAGGCTACACATAAAGCACGTATGGAAATCCTTAGCACAATTTGAGGGGGTAGCTACTAGTTCAGAAGAGTTTTAAACAAGGATTGAACAGATTTGTACAGAGGGAGAGATCTATCACAGGGAATGTAATTATTCTATGACAGACACAGTGGTGTAGTGGTTAGAGTGTTGAACCAAGGTCAGGGAGACCCCAGTCTTGTGGAATGAGTTTCTCTCTGCCTAACGTACCTCCCAAGTTTGATGTGAGGATAAAAAGGAGGAGATTCCATGTATCCCACACTGGTTCCACTTGGAAAAATAGTGAGATTAAAATGTAATGAGTAGCTGATTAAACTTCTGTATGCAGCCACTTTGCACCTGTGGATCTGAGAGAAGAAACCCCCACTTTTATGCTAGTGTGATATAGTTGTTCGAGTATCAGAGTAGGATCTGGAAGAACCAGGTTTGAATCCCCGCTCTGCCATAGAAACTCACTGGATCACCTAAGTGAGTCACGTGCTTTCAGCCCAACCCAAGTCACGGGACTGATGTGAAGTTAAAATGGATGAGAACAATGTAAGCTGCTTTGGGTGCCCTCTGGGGAGAAAAGGCAGGGGGTAAATTAAATAAATACATTGGATATAATCTCCCAGAGCACCCTCATCAGCTGCTGTTAGAAATGGAATGATGGGTTAGACTGGACCTTGCTCTAAGAAGCTAAGAAGATATTTATGCACCAAAATAGGACCTCTTTCCCCATGTGGTGAGACAGTCAAGGACTGCACTTTAGAAGAACAAGATGTGTGGGGTCTTTGTAAGTAAACATTGATTCCTAAATTTGCATGCCAGAAAGAATGTGCAGAGTGTCAGCATCAAGTGTGCAGACTAGTTTTTCCAAAGCACCGTCAGCCTTTCAAGAATTGCAGCTGAAGAGGATGAAAGCATTAGCCTGCTCAGAACAAGGGCAATGAAATGCACGCCTTCAGCATCAACTGGTGCTGTTTGTCCACTGTCCCGTATGCATAGCCAAATGCATGGTGATGTCATCTCATTTGCCATATGAGCCCCCCTGATTGTTTGGAAACCGTTGAGGAAGATGAAAGTGGCTCTGAAGCGGGGTAAAAATGGGGGAAAGTCTGCAAATAGAAACACATTTTTTTTCTGGGAACACTCCCCTCCCCCCATGCACACACAGATGATCCACAAGTTATGCCTGGTTCTTCTACGTTGGTTGCATCCCTCTTCTTCGAGAGAAGACAGGAGTATGTGGGGACTGAACATCAGCAGGAGAGTTCTGCAGTGGAAGCAGCTTGCAAGTTGCGGGCTCTGTAGCACCTTGGAGAGCTCCCCACCAGCGCTCCCAGAGGAGGCAGATGGCATTTTCACTGAGGGCGAGAGCAGCCGGCTACTTGCTATTTGCCAAGCATGCTGTCAACTGCGTGGCAAGCGAGTCATCTGCAGTCTCCTTCCCAATGGCAAGGAGACACTTGCCACTCTTCTGCAGCTTCCCTAGACTTCTGATCGGCCCAGAAGCATGGGAAGAACCTCTTCCCACCTGGTGGGATTTTACAGCAACCAATTTATTCAAGTAGCTGTGTGGACAGCCTGTTAATTTGTCGTTGGATGAATCAACATTTATACAAATAGCAATGGTTAAGAGCAGGTGCATTCTCATCTGGTGGAACCAGGTTTGATCCCTTCTCTGCCGCTTGAGCTGTGGAGGCTTATCTGGGGAATTCAGATTAGCCTGTGCACTCCCACATATGCCAGCTGGGTGACCTTGGGCTAGTCACAGTTCTTTGGAGCTCCCTCAGCCCCACCTACCTTACAGTTTGTTGTGAGGGGAGAAGGGAAAGGAGATTGTAAGCCCCTTTGAGTCTCCTATAGGAGAGAAAGGGGGGATATAAATCTAAACTCTTCTTCTTCTTGGTCTGGGGTGCTGATTTTGTGATGGCCTTTTATATGCAGTAGGCTACATGCCAAGGAATACATAGCAAAATGTACTATCCCTCTCCCAGCATTGAAAGTGCAACTGAATCCTGATCACCCCAAACAACTTCTGATGACTCCCAGAGTCCCACCATGCCTCACATGAAGATGCAGAGGCATTAAAGGGGCTTAATTCTACATGGAACTGTGTTGGATGGCCTCTGATGGTTTCCCTTGCCCCTCCAACAGAGGCTCCTTAAAGTCCTTGTGTGGTGAGTGGCACAAAACAGGCTCCATGTCAGAAAGCTCTGCATAGCTCCAGGTAGCTTTTGAGAGTGTAAGTTTGCTTCTGAGTGGTCTTCTGAGAATCCCCTCTCAGACTTGATATCCAAAAGCTTTGGGACCACGGGAGGACAATTGTAGCTTTGGAGGATCACAGACATCACTGTCAGAGATGTCAAAGGATTAATTTTTTACCACACAATATTTTTTCTCCTCTTTGTTTCTCTGTAAATCCATTCTGAGAAAGAACAACCTTTTCTTTTTCCTGAGAGAGCCATATGGCCGCTGAGATTCTCTGCTGGAGAATTCACTTTTGCTGGGAGTTCATTTGTGAACTTCGCCACTGAAAAGTAAGGGAAAAGCGATGGACTACTAGTCTAAAGCAAGATGTGGCATCCTGTTAAAATGACAGATTTCTGCAAGCCAGATTTTTTTGGGGGGGTGGGTGGGGGGTAACAGAAACATTTTAAATTGGTGAGTTCACAATCACCATTTGAAGGCTTGCGGGCACAGCAATGGTGTTCTTGGCAGCCCAGATCTTCCACTGACACAATGCCTTGAGCATTTATGTCACATCAGATTTCTGTGATAGTTAAAATTTGTGTGCTTGTTTGCAACACTCCCTATTGGATGTGTGGGTTTTGCTAGAGTTGCACGTGCCAGAGGACCACTGAAAACACTGCACACTTAAAGCAGTGGAAGAGGGTCTTATGAGGGAGTTATGTAAGCCCCCATGCCCTGATACAGCAAGGGAAATGTAAGCATGCAAACTCGTATCCACTTCTGCACAGTCAATTTGGGTGCAGATGTACTGATGACAGAACCCATTGAGGTGACTGGATATGTCTGTTGAAGCAGATGGGGATGCACAGCTCCATTGGAAGTCACTTGCTGTTGAGGGCCACTCGTTGCATAGCACTAGACTAGGGTCAGGTCCATGGTGTTTTTAATGTAAGGATAGAACTGAGCACTCTCTAGCTAAGCCAAAACTCTTATCTCTGTAGTGGCAGCCAACATTTTTTCATGAGTATCCCTAAGTCATTATGATGGTGGAGACTAGACCTTGGTCTTTGTCCTATGCAGGTAAACAAGTAGAGGTGGTCTCTTGGCTCTGCAGTCTTTTTGTATTGATTTATTGAAACTTTACATTGGCCTTGCTGGATGATTCCAGCAGACTATTTTCAGTGCTAGTAATTCAAATGCTCGCAACAAGGGCACAAAGGTCCAATCTTCCCCTTTACTTGCCTCTAGTATATGGCTATCAAAATTTACTGTCTATGAATCCGAAGATTCCATTTAGCTATTAATAGTTCATTCATTCTTCCCATGAATTTTGAAAGACTTATCTGGCCATTAGCACTTCTTCTGGCTGTGAAGATAGTTACGTATAGTGTAAATAAATGCTTCTTTTTTTCATCCCTGAATATTCAGGCCAACCTCCCTGGCCTAGCCTATTCTAGTCTCCTTAGAACATTGGTCTAATCTGGTCAGCCAGTTCTTATATTCAAATGCACATTTTAAAACATACATAGCTGATCAAATTTTCAAGCCTAATTTTCAAGCCTAGGCCTAACCGTTCATTACCCTTTGTAACATCTTGTGGCTTTTGTTTTGATGACTCAGTTGCAGCTCATTCATTAGGAACTGGTGTGGAAACTGATGGCCGCTTGATTAGTCAATGAATTCTGGCACCTTGGCACTTTGTTTCAGAACAACACAGCATGGCTGTCCTGCAAGCATGGCTGGTGAATGCCACCCCTGAGTGACAGTGGTCCATTCAGCATAGCCTAAACGAGACGTCCCAGGGAAGCTAAAAAAAGGTGTCATGGGTAGGCACCCCACACAGTTTTCTTCTCAAGACATCTTCAGAATGCCTTATTTTAGCTCAAGGTGTCTTTTTTGCAGAATGCTTCAAAGTGCACATTTCCCCCCTAAGCCGCCTGCAAGACATCTCCTGCCTGGCTGTGTAAAATGCAAAACTCAGGAGGCATCTTATTTTTCCCACCCAACCATTTTACTCTACGGTCAATTTCACCCTCAACTTGCGCCCAACATTTTGTTGGCAGCTGAAGAGATTTCCTCTGTATTTGCTGATGGTTGCCCCAGGAGGTTTGCTCTGCAGGCTCTGATCCTGGGTGTCCTTTTGTTAAAAAAGAACGCATAGCTGGTCCTGCTGATTTCAGTTTTCCTGTTTTTTAAAATGAGCTATCTCCATAACTTCACAGACACAAATGTGAGAGCCTTAGCCACTTGGAAGACCCGTCTACCTCCCATTGAGAAGCACTGGGTTGACTTGCCCTCCACAGACTGACAATTTTTTTTAACTGCACAGAAAAAACTAAGTTGGTCCATGCAGGCCAGGTCAACCCAGTGCTTCTCAATGGGAGGTAGACAAGTCTTCCAAGTGGCTAAGGCTCTCACATTTGTGTCTGTGAAGCTATGGAGATAGCTCATTGAAAATTTTAAAAAATAGGAAAACTATATATAAACAGTCGGGTGGGGAACAGCCTCTTTTCCTCTCTGATGCCTTTGGAAAGCAGACCAGAAGCCACTTTTTAAGACATCCGCCAGATGTCTAATTTTGGGTGTGTGGGGTGAAAAGAGGCAGTTGCCTCTTTTGAAGACGTTCCACAGACAGTCTTGTTTTGTGCTGTGCAGAACAGACCACAGTTTCCTGTGCCAAGGCAAAAACACTCTTACCTTCATCTTTACACTAGAGGGCTGTCTGTCCCTTTTCCTTCAGAGGAAACACATTAGTCCATCTGCTCAGAGTGTTCCTGTCGTTCAGAGTCTGCAAACTATTCAACAGCGGTCCCTGTTCTTGTCAGGTGGGAGTTGCTTTGCAAGCTTTTATTTACCGCTTGCCGAGTCTATTTGCACTGCATACAAACATCTGCTTTTTTCTGGTGCTGTTTATCACATGGAAGCCATTTGTATTGAATGCTGCAGAGACTCTTTGCTGGTGTTTATTGACAAAAAACGATTCTCTCTTGATTCTTCCAAGTCAAGGAACGCCCCAAGCTTGGAAACATTCTAGACCTGGGCGGGGGGGAGGGGGAAAAAGACAAGAAAAAGATTCAATAGGCAGCATGTTGAACTTGGATTGGGTTCAGCATTATGTTTACCTCTGAAAGTTTTTGGGGATTTGGGAACTGTATATGTGTTCCAGCCTTGGGAACAGAAAGGACCAGAGATGCGCAGCATCACCAAGCCCTGCCAACTTCAGGCTGGGAAATTCCTGAAAAGTTCAAGGGGGGGCGGTTTGAGCTCAGGGTGGGCATGGTTTGGGGATGGGAAGAACCTCAGGTGGGTCTAATGCCTCATCATTCTCCAAAGCAGCCATTTTCTTGGAGAAACTGCTCTCTGTAGCAATTCTACAGATCAGTTGTAATTCTGGGAGATTTCCAGCATCCTCCAAATGGTTGGTAACCCTAGCATCAGGTGCTGTGATTGGCAGTCAGTATGCAGCCTGCAAATCGGCTATTGATAGCTATTAAAAGACTGTGCTGCCCCAGCCTGGTCAACAAAGCTGGACCTTTGGCCTGCTGCAAATCAAGCTGCAGCAGTTTGGCGTATGGATTGCTCTGAAGCAGGGGTCCCCAAACTTTTTAAACAGGGGGGCAGTTCACTGTCCCTCAGACTGTTGGAGGGCCGGACTAAAAAAAACTATGAACAAATTCCTATGCACAAATGATTGTAAAATGTTTGATTTCACCTTTCAGCCTTTCTGTCATGGTCTATTTTTAGAACAGTGACCAAAGTATGTCAAGTACAGGGTGGGCTCCAAATATTGTTGGGGAGGCTGTGGAATACCTTCCCCTGTAAAAAAAGCAGAACTTTCCCAATGAAGCATTCCATCTAACCCAGGATTAGGTATCTTCCTGGGTTCTTCCTCCCTAGCAGCCAGCGAGCGATTCACCAGCCTGGCTGATGCCAATGGGAGTGAGGCGGAACAGAAAGCCTGAGAGCAACACATGGAGTAGCCGAGAGGGAAGGGCGGAGCAGGAGTTGCCACGTGTAAGGTTTCCAACTCTGGGTCAGAAAATTCATGGAGATTTGGGGGTGCCATCATGTAATTGCAATCAACAGCCGTTGGGGCCAGTTCCTCCTCTCCCTCGAGCCCCCACTGCACATGAATGGAGTCATCGCTGCCATGCCTGGCGGGCCGGATAAATGCCTTCAGGGGGCCACATTTGGCCCCCGGGCCATAGTTTGGGGACCCCTGCTCTGAAGAATATCCATCAGGCCTACATTTAGACCCAGCCTCCCACCACTCTAGCCTGGCCTTGATTCCAGGCTATGAGATATATGGATCCGGTTGGAATGGCAGTCGTTCCTCATGCCCACTTCTGGTTGGCTTGGTTAGAGTTGGGAAGTGTAATAAGCAGAAGGACCTTCTTTGTTGATCAGGCAATGCAAAATGTCAGGCTCTTAAGTGTTTAAAGCTGACCTGCCCAACACCAAAATTAGTCATTGGTAGTGGCTCATGATCTCTACAACATAGGTGTCAAATGCAAGCCCTCCAGGTGTTCATGGACTACAATTCCCATCAGCCCATGCCAGCAGGGCCAATTGGCCATGCTAGCAGGGGCTTCTGGGAATTGTAGGCCATGAACCTCTGGAGGGCCTGAGTTTGACACCTATGTTTCTATTACCAGATCCCAGCCTTCCAGATGTTCCTGAATTCCCCATCAGCCTCTGTCAGCATGGCCAATTGGCCATGCTGGTAGGGGCTGATGGGAATTGTAGTTCCTGAACATCTGGAGAGCCGCAGGTTCCCTACCCCTGCTCTACACCATAGGTGTCAAACTTGCAGCCCTCCAGATGATATGAACTACAGTTCCCATCATCCCCTGCCAGCATCATGCTGGCAGGGGATGATGGGAACTTAGTCCATAATATCTGGAGGGCCGTGAGTTTGACACCTGTGCTCTACACTGTTGCACCTCTTGGGTCTGACTCTGAATGCACATCATTCTTTTGCCTTCTTTTGCTGTTATCTTTTAACATTATACTACATTTGAAAAGGAATTGTTTAAATATGCATGCAAGAAATATCACACACAAATTACAAGACACAATTATGTCAATACATCCCCAAAGGGTCCGCAATTGGAGCATCATTTCCCAACTTTTGAAACTCTGTATATTCATTGATTACACCAAATAAAGTAGCCTAATCATACTTGACAGGAAGAAAACTGATTTATCGAAGTATGGTTTTGGAGGAAATTTTTGTGCATGCCCCGGACCACCAAAATAACCAATAAATACATTCTAGATCAAATCAAGTCTGAAGTCTTCCTAGAAGCTAAAAAGCACTAAACTGAGGCTGTCGTACTTTGGTCACATTATGAGGAGACCAGAATAACTGGGAAAGACAGTAAGGCTGGGAAAAATTGAAAGCAGCGGGAACAGAAAAACACCCAATGTGAGATGGATTGGCTCAATAAAGAAAGTCACAGCCTTCAGTTCATAAGATCTGAGCAAGGCTGTTAATGATAGGACATTCTGGAGAACGTTTTTATGCTGACTCTCAAGGCAGGAAAAAGCAAACTGGGTTTCTTAACAACTTTAGCCTTTCTTGTTTTAATCTGCTGGGCAGTATTTCCGTGCAAGCCCTTCCATGCTTTTATGCAGCTCCTGCCTCATTTCTCCAGGGCTTAGAATCATAGAGTTGGAAGAGACCTCAAGGGCCATCAAGTCCAACCCCCTGCCATGCAGGAACACACAATCAAAGCACCGCTGACAGATGGCCATTAAGCCTCTCTTTAAAAATTTCCAAAGAAGGATACTCCACCACACTTCAAGGTAGTGCATTCCACAGTTGAACAGCCCTTACTGTCAGGACATTTTTCCTGATGTTTAGGTGGAATCTCTTTTCCTTCCCCTTGAACCCATGATTCCTGGTCCTGGTCTCTGGAGCTGCAGAAAACAAGCTTGCTCCTTCACCAACATCACATCCCTTCAAATATCTAAACATGGCTATCATGTCACCTCGTAACCTTCTCTTCACCAAACTAAACTTAGGTCGTTTCCCCACTTACCTCGAACCAAAGGTTACTGTGTGCTACTCCCAGTGCGCATCGTTTCTGGCACGCTCCTGGGCTTTCCCACGACCCCACGCAGAGTGCGGGGTCATCAAAAGGCACCATTTCGAGGAGCGCCAGGAATGACGCACGCTGAGAGGGAGCGACAGCGTCAGCGTTGGGGCGGCTGCATTGTTGCTGCCCCTGTAGTGGGGAGTGCCGGGGGACCCCGCGCTACTTGGGGAGAGTGGCACGCAGCAGCAGGTAAGTGGGGAAACGACCATACCCAAACTAAACATTCTGTGAGAGGACTTCTCACTTGATTGTGAACAATCAACCCAATCTCTTTGTGCCACCCATTTGTGCATCCCTTCAAAAAAACAAAACCCTATCTCACTTTGCCTCAGGGGAGGGCTGCCTCTGTTTAGTGGACAGATCTGTGTCGGCAGTGAACACTGGAGGGCAGCTGTCTCAGTGCTTAGAGCTTGGGTGTCATTTGGGCTGATCCAAAGCAGTGCCTTCCTTTCTCCCGCGCACTCTCTCCATCTGCCACTAATCTCTCTGACAACAGTGGGAGAATAAATAATTGTAATTACAGTGCCTGGCCACACAAAGAATGATGGATTGTGGGAAACCACTGAGAGGAACTGCTTGCAAATGAGGAAACAAATATGGAGAGGGCCTATTAGAGGCTGGCTTCATCCATCACTGCTGACAGGGCCCAGCTGATGCGCAGAGATGAAGGTGCCTCTTGCCCTGATTATACCACTTAGCTGTCAGGCCTTGGTGTGCTCGGGCAGGAGATGGTGTCAAACAGGCCGGGGCTGAATCCAATCAGCTCAGGGAAACTGGGATGCAGGGCCAGATGGAGTATGGAAGATGCGGCAAAGGATTGTAAGAGGCCTGGAAGGAGAATGTGCAGCATGGAAGGAGTGCCAGGCCCAACCCAGTTGGCAATAGGTTGACTAGGTGGGCAGAATCACAGGGGTTCCTGGCTTATTGGGGACTAGTTTCTTCTCCCATTGCCCCAGACTTTTGGGATCTGAATTTTGGTGGCAGTTGTGATTTCCCCCTGCATTTGCCCGACCTATAAGCCCCTACTTCCTCTATAAATACAAATTAACAATGTGAAAGGCCCTTTCTTTGTAAAAGTGCAAAAACAAAAGGCACTGTGGTCAAGGACAGCCCTTGTAATGTATCCCCTCCCTTCCCCTTTGCACTTACAATAAGATGTAGCAGAAGTGGAAGAGGTCAACTGAGAGAGCAAAATACTATCAGGTCCTAGCTGGAGACATTGATTAGTGCGCCATTGCTGGGTTTGTCTGATGGGAAGTGACTCTGAACATCAGTGATGCACAACTTCTGCTAACTAGGAACTGTTCCCCAGCTGGAGCCTTCCATATGAAAAGATCTCCCATTTCATCCAGCAGTCTCATGGCTGTGGAATGAATGTCTGTGTCTGGGCACGGCTGTCCTTTCATACCTCTTGGGATTAAAAACAACAACAACAAACGAAACAGTGAGCAAAATTTTGACCAAGATTTAAAATATGATGTAGCCAACTGGAGGATGGATAAGGACACCCCCCCCCCCTCGGCCATTGTGGCCTGAAAACATTGCAAGCTTTTGAACAGAAACTTGTAGCTGTGCAATAAAAAACCAAGGTGCTTTCCCCACTCACCGTTTGCTGCGCGCTACTCTTGCCAAGTAGCACGGGGTCCAGCGGCACTCCCCACTACAGGGGTGGCGACAACGCAGTCGCCCCAACTCTGCCGCTCTTGCGCCCCCTCAGTGCACATGATTTCTGGCGCTGCTCAAAACAGCGCCTTTTGATGACTCCGCGCAGAGCGCGGGGCAGTGGGGAAGCCCAGGGAACACAACCCCAGCGTTAAAAAGGTCCACACCAGACGAAACCAATGTCATTTTAAAAGTGGGGAAACAGCCTCTATCAGCTCAAAAGATCCTATTGTTTGCCCAACCTGATGGCTGCCTGTCTGACTCTGCTGCTGTTTTGAACAAAACCTTGCCCCCTCCATCCACATTACTCCTTTTAGTTGAGAAAATGAGCTCCAATTGTGTCTCCCCCACGTTTTTGCCCCCCTGATAGTTGGCTCAGCACCTACAACCTCTATGCTCTGGCCCAAGTGGCATCCACTCCCCACCCATTACTTGAAAGCTCTGTGGAGGATGCAGTCGGCTGCTGCTTAATAATTCATCGTTGCCTGATTTCATGTCCTTGTAAAATCTCCATTAGCCCTGTAACTGTGGTTAGACCCGGAACAGCCTGTCCTGTTAGCTGGAAAAAGCTTCTCTCTCCCTTGCCTCACCCTTCTGCAAAGGCATCGCAATTCATGACTTGCCACTGCATTTTATGCAATAACACTGCCTCGGGCCAAGCCTGGTCTTGCAGAAGAAGAAGAAAAAATGATGATAAAGAAGCAGCTCACAGTTAGGGCTGCCAATCAGCGAATACCTTGCCCATTCAGTATTTTGGTTTCAAATTTGATATTGCCTGGTTGAATAGACCAGGCATTCAGGGCCGGGCTGGATGGGGGATTTAATCACTTTGCATTGACCTCACATGTTGCTCGCTATGTTCAGCCTCATGACCTGCCTTTCTGGCTCCACCCTCAGTCCCGGTATCTTAAGCCACTGGTTGGCTATCCTGCTCCATTCTTGGTCAGCTGGTCTTCATGGGGCTTGCGCAGAGAGATCACAGCTCAAAGGAAGAGGTCATTCATTCGGAGCAGAAAAATAATTTTCATGCTGGTGTGGGTAGTGGTTAGAGTATTGGATTAGGACATGGGACTCTTCCCAAAGGCACTTGGCTGGATTTTGTTGGAAACAGAATGCTGGATTAGATGGACCCTTGGCTGGTAAAAGGACAGAAGAGGGCAACCAAGGTGATTAAGAGGTTGCAGCACCTGACCTGTGAGAACAGGCTGATGACTCTGTGACTTTTCAGCCTAGAAAAAAAGATGGAAGGTGGTAGACATTTATAAAAAATATGCATGGGGTGGAGAAAGAGGATAGAAGGACTTTTTCTTCCCTTTCCCATCATACTAGAGCTTGGGGGAAAATACTTCTTTACTCAACAAGTCATTAAATTGTGGGATTCACTGTCAGTGGATGTGGTGATGACCATGGGTATAGATCAGCGGTTCTCAACCTGTGGGTCGTGACCCCTTTGGGGGTTGAATGACCCTTTCACAGGGGTCGCCTAAGACTCTTCATCAATGTTCTCCATCTGTAAAATGGATAAATGTTAGGGTTGGGGGTCACCACAACATGAGGAACTGTATTAAAGGCTCGCGGCATTAGGAAGGTTGAGAACCACTGGTATAGATGGTTTTAAAGGGGGGTTAGAGAAATTCATGGAGGCCATGATCATCAATGACTAATGGCCAGGGTGAACAAAGGGAATCTCCCTGTGCCTCCAAATGCAGCAAACCTCTGAATACCAATGATGGGGGGGCAGCATCAAGGGAAGGCATTGGCTTTATGCCCTGTTTGCCTTCCCAGGGGAACAGGTCGGCTGCTGTGTGAATCAGTATGCTGGACTAGGTGGACCATTGGTCTGATCCAGCAGTGCTCTTCTTGTTCTTTTATTGATCCAGCCGGGCTGTGCTTGTGTCTGCACACTTCCTTACATTCTGACCCTCTTTGCTTCTTTGCTGTCACATTAGACCCAAATGAAAAGAATAAAAACATAATGAATTCCCTACTGACACTGTTAGCACTGGTGTGCTGCTGAAGCTGGCAAATGTTCCCTCTAAGGGCAGAAGTAGATGTTCTGTGAAGCTCTGTGATTCTTTGAAAAGGATTTTCTTCTTGTATCAGACAAAGCCTGTGGACTATAAAGGGGAAGGATGGTGCGCAGATGGACATGACCCTCATGCGCCTTTCCTGCTGAATTATCATCAGTTGCTTTTAGCCTTTACAGGGAAGTTTTTTTAAAAAAAACCACACACCCACCCACACGGAAATCTTTATGTATATTTTAAAGTTTCTAGCATAGAAATGTGCCACTCTTAGACTCTGCTTTTACTGCTGTTTCTCGGATTGTGGCTTGGCAGTGAAACCTGACTCTTAGCGCGTGCAGTTTTGTGCCCTGAATCCCCACTTGAATGCAAAATCTGGAAATGGAGGTTACCTTTTGCATTCAATTTGAATGCTGAGCAGGCCTTCCAGCTGCAGCACAAATCTTTGCAATCCATCTTGTTGCTCACAATGTAGAAGACCTCTTCCCTCCACAGGGCAAGCAGCTCCCTTTCGTGCTCCGCTGTTTCCCCCTTGCTGGTAAGCAACTAGAATGGCCACAATCAAGGCCTCGGTGGACTTGGAGACTCCAGCACTTGAAATACCCATATAATTAGCTCAGCATAGTGAATGTTCTTAGCTGTGGCAATCAACCTCCTTTCCCTCCTTCTGGTTCCTGCTGCTGCTGCACTTGACTCACTTACTTCCCCTGCTGTGGTGTCATTGTTCCTTTAGCTCTGTGTTTTCTAAGCTTCTGATAGACCAGGAGTGCTGGTTCCACCCCTAAAAACAATAATGTTTAAATTAAAATTGGAGGCATCCTTCACTATGACATCTGAAAAGAGGTATTTTTAAATTGCCTAAGACTGCAAACTAACTGCATATGTGCAGACAAAACCAGACCAGGTTTGTGTCTGGAGTTCCCATCAGTTTTCAAGCACTTGGGGCTAATTCAGAGCGGGACTGCAGTGTAGGAACAGGGGGAGTATAAGCCTATTTTCCCCAACAAAAATTACCGATTACCAAAACCGATTATTGCCGATTACCAAACTGATGATTACCGATTACCAAAACCGATTGTTACCAATTACAAAACCGATTATTACTGATTAACACAACTTATTATTACCAATTATTACCAATTGCCAAAACTGATTATTAACAATTATTAATGATTATCAAACCAATTATTAGCAATTATTACCGATTACCAGAACTGATTATTACTGATTACCAAAACCAATTGTTACCGATTACCAAAACCAATTACCAGAACCAAAAACCAAACTGATTATTACCGATTACCAAACCGATTATTGCCGATTGTTACCAATTACGAAACCGATTATTACTGATTATTGCCAATTACCAAAACTGATTATTGCTGATTACGAAATCTATTATTAACGATTACCAAAACCGATTGTTACCAATTACCAAACCAATGATTACCGATTACAGAACCTATTATTACTGATTATTAACGATGATCAAAACTGATTATTACCAATTGCAGAACCAATTACCAAACCGATTATTACCGATTACCAAAACCGATTATTACCAATTGTTATCAATTACCAAACTGATTGTTACTGATTACCAGATTACCAGAACTGATTAATACCGATTGTTACAGATTATCAAACCAATTATTACCGATTACCAAACTGATTACCAGAACCAATTACCAAACTGATTATTGCCCATTACCAAACCAATTAATACCGATTACCAAATCGATTACCAAACCGATTATTACTGATTACCAGAACTGATTATTACCGGCTTAACAGTGGAATCCTAAGCACAGTTCTCTCCATCTAAGTCTGATGAGTTCAGTGGACTGATAAAGGTGCAATTCTGTTTACCCATTGTTTATTGTTTATTGAACTGTTAACCCCTTCTCACATGAAAACCAATCAGAATTGGGGGCCTGTACCTCTGATAAATAAGTGTCACAAATCCTGGGAGCTCTAGTTCAGCCCTTAGAAGAGCCTACCATCTATGATTCTGTGTGAGACAATCTTCTAGATCTGCCTTTTCTGAGGGCAGGTAATTCTGTTTTGTCTTCTAGTCAGTCATTGAAAGTGCTTTAAAGATCCTGAAGGAGAAAAGTGACAAAATGATGGAAAGATGCTTTATGGAAGGAGGAAAAGCCAGAGCAGTAATTCATGCAGAGATGTGCTAGGCATGCTCTTCTGTGCATTGGTATTGGGTGCTGATAAGAGTCATTATTTAACCCATTTATTTCTTTGCTGCCAGAGCAGGACAGATTTCCCAGTGAGCACAGCTTTGCCCGGGACCACTTCCCTCCGCCCACAGCCAGCCTGCCTAGCTTAAACCCCCTCCCTCACACTGCTTTGCACCTCCTCCCCTCCCTGTTGCTGACTGCTTCTCTCCAAACACCCAATTTGCCCAGGCACTGCTCCTCATTGTCCCTATTCCTTCTTATTGATCAACAGACTGGGAGTCTCCTGCCCTCCTCATTTTACACACACAAAAAATCAGTGATTCGAGATCACACTGGGGAAAGGCCTTTGGTCTTGATTCTCGGTGTTTACAGCACAAGGGAAAAGGATGATTGGGCACCCAGAGAGCTTCACAAAAGACAGTTCACGTTGTCCTTTTGCAATTTGTGTGCCACCGTTACTCCCCCATAATTTCCTGCCATAGAAGACAATCAGTGACTGGGCAAAGTATGCACCCACCATATTCAGGTCTTTTTTGTAATAGTTTTCCTTTTTATATTGATATTTTGAATTCTCAATATGAGAATTAAAAAATTAAATTAAAACATGCATGCATCATAGAGAACCCACAAAAACAAGCAGAGGTTGTCCTCCCCTGGACACAAGCAAAAAGTCATCAGATGGGCAATGCCTACCCCACTGCAAATAGGGCAGTGGGTAATAATGCCAAACATGCCCTAAAACAGACTCCATGGCTAATTCTTGTTGGGGTCGCAGGAAGCTCGCCATGCATTTTTGGCCATGGAAACTCTTTCTGTAAACCTTCCTCCTGCAGTTATCTAAAGAGAATACTGTAGGAATTTCAGTCCATGCAACTTCTCTCACACACAAGTTGCACTAAAATTCTATATTAGTGCAAAAGACATGTGGAAAAGCCATCAGAATACATCTTCCCTCTTTGTAATTACTTACCCGACATGCCTTTAGAAGCTTCTTTAAAAAAGATTTGTAATATGGTAGGGTAAAATAGGAAGTGGAATTTGGTAGCGAAATATGAGAAGTGCCATGGGACATTGCAGAGGAACAGATAAAAAAGGATCTTGAAGCTGTCAGTAGGCCTATGGAAATCAGACCTTCCCAAAGGTTAGAGGCAGGCCCTAGCATGAGACAAGGTGAAATAGTAGTTTCAGGTTGCAAATTTGAAGGTGGCTCTAAATTTGGAAACTCCTGGCAATTTAGGGTAAAACCTGGGGAGACTAAGGGAAGGGAGCAGAGTATAATGCCATATAGCCCACCTTTCAAAGCACTGATTTTCTCCAAAGGAACTGGTTTCTGTTTGGAATTTTGTAATTCTGGGCGATCCCCTGGCCCCATCAGAGGTTGCCAACTATATTTGGGGACCCCCTGAAATGGAGACAAGTGCAAGACCATGGGATGTCTGATGGGAGGGGAAGGTATTATTCACAGCACTAAAGCAGTCAACTGGGTGGGGGCACTGAAGCAATTATCATAGCCCAGGGGTTCTCAAACTAGATGGGACCCAAAGATGGGATGCGACTCCCCCATCTGACTCGTGGCAGAACGTATCACCTAGTCTGGCGCTTGGCCACAGCGGCTGAGCTGCATTCCACAGTGATCTCGTCTCATTCACTTCATAATCTGTAATTAGATCCCTGATCCCATGTGACTAATCCCAGGAAACGTTCTGCTTTGTTCTGAATGAAGAGTCAACTGTACAATTTGTGCCACCGTTGGAAGGCATCCACCTGTGTGGCCTTCAGGCAGCCCTGCAAAATGGAGCTATTTAAGGAGGCATGTGAGGGTACTTATTGGTAAGCACGCACTTTACACCTGGCTTTTATTCAGGTCTTGACTTGTATCTGCTGATGTTATTAGGCTGTGTTGCTGTTTGCGCCTGGTGGTTTGTTATGATCTGCTGTTTTCACTTCTTTTCCTTCGTAAGCTGCTTTGTGTCCCATTTTTGGGAGATAAGTGGGTTAGCAACATTTTGAACGGAAAACAAACAAGCAAATAAAATACCCCTCGATTGACTTTTATTTGCTTGGGTCATCATGTAGCCATATCTGATTGGCTGTGTAGCATTTTGACGGCATGCTGTTCATCATGTGATCCCTAATTGACTGGGATTACCCATATGATGAATCCAGGAAGACAAAAAGCCGTGCAGCAGCCGTAATCAAGGAGGAAATATTACTGAGCAGTAGTGGCTGGGAGAAACAATTGTTCCAACCAGGTTCACAAATGTAGAATATTATTTTTATGCGTATAGATCATTTTTATTTTATCAACAGAAAAATACAGAAAAAAGCCAAAGAAAAGAAATAAGTAAACATAAGCAAACATAACAGTAATAGTAGCCCTCACAATTTGAAAACTAATGATAATAAATAAAAGTAGAATATTCTTACACTCAAATGTTTTTGCAAGAAATATTCAGATCCCCTCTCCCCTCCAAATCTCTATTTTTTAAAACTCTCAAATCAAAACCGGGAAATAATCAGCACAGTCCTGATGCTCTTCAGGTTTTCCATGTTAGGCTTCATACTGTCTTGGGCTGGTCCTTGTTTTGACGCCCCTTCTGGTTCCTGCTTGTCTACACAAGTCAGGGAGCACCATAAAAACACACATTTCCACACTAGCCAATATGCTCTTGAGCAACTCCTGTTCATTTCAATGAGGTTGGCACTGGGGATGGGGCGGTATAAAAATCCTTGGGGATGGGGCGGTATAAAAAAAATATTGGCGCTTGGGGATGGGGCGGTATAAAAATCTAACTAACTAATAAATAAATAAAGATCCTCTGAAGATGCCAGCCACAGATGCAGGCGAAATGTCAGGAGAGAATGCTGCTAGAACACGGCCATACAGCCCGGAAACCACACAGCACCCAAGTGATTCCGGCCGTGAAAGCCTTCGACAATACATTAAATAAATAAAACTTCCCTGGTGGACTGAGCCCTATTTAATGAGAAGAAGGTGCAGCCTGGATTATTCCACTTCAGGCTCCAAAACCTCTTGGGGCAGCTCTGCGGAAGCTGGCCCTACTTCCTCTCCCTCCCTCACACCCAGTATCACTGACCCTGCTGGGAACGTTTCCTGCATCTTGACATGAAAACTGAGCTGGCATCCAGCAGATAGCACAGCTGGCGGGAGAAAATTCCACCACGAAGCCAATCGCCCATTTGCTGCTGACAAATGAGCACATGTCCCTGAGAAACTGGGTCACAAGTGACAGGCTGCAGGCTGACTTTCTTACCTGAGATGCATTACTCCCACCAGGGTTTATTTTTGGCTGCCCTGCAGATTGTTTTAACCTACTCATGTGCAGAGACTCTGAAGATTAGAGCCAGTTAACAAGGGAGATCCTCCAAATCTGCTGGGAGACAGAGGTCGCCTCAGCAGTGCCTTTTGCTAGATTAGCTGGTGAGGCCTTGGAGGTTTTTCTTTTTATAACCTTAATGTCACCATCACTTTGCTACATTCAGTTCAAGATTGTCTAAGCGATGGGGGAAGCCTGCGCTAGCAAAAGAAATCTGGATGGTCTTTTTGCCACTATTATGAACAACTAGAATGTGCAAGGAATGATAATGCTGCACACTGCACAGACATCCAGATTGTTTTCGTAGGGTTACAGAATTCAAGACGTTGGGTCTGGTCTGCAGAAATCTGTTCTCCTGGAGGGAATGGCAGCTTCAGAGGGCAGCAACTATGGAAGCCCTAAACATTGTTACTCTGTGCTCCATCTCTTCCCAAACTCTGCCTTCCCCTGCTCCTACACATGAAGCCTACTATGTGACCTTGTGACCTGTTGTCACAGTTCTTCAGAACTCTCTCAGTCCTAGTGACTTCACAAGGTGTGGGGAGGGGAAGGGAGGGGGTTTGTAAGCTGCCTTAAGTCTCCTCACAGGAGAGAAAGGTGGGGTATAAATCTGAACTCCTCCTCCTCTTGTTCTTCTTAACCCTAGATGTCCTGGGACCAAAGTATTTTAAGGACTTCCTTCTCCCATATGAAGCAGCCTAGCAATAACATTCTTGGGGGCCTTATTCTCTGCCCCCACTTTCAGAAGGAAGATTGACGACAGTGGCACTGCCAGGCAGAGATGGCTGCTTTTCTGTGGTGGTGGCATGGCTGCAGAAGGACCTCCCTGCAGAGGTGTGCCTGGCACCAAGCCAGTTAAGCTTCAGGCCCCAAGTGAAACCTTTTTGAATGCATAAACATTTGGTTGTTTCCTTCGTTCTTTGTGTATGCCTCATTTGTGTGTGTGTGTGTGTGTGTGTGTGTGTGTGTGTATTAACATGTACTTAAAATATTTTTTTCATCCTGCATCTCCAAAATCTTGTTTGAGGTGGCTAAAAAAAAATTAAGGATTACAGAAACGTATTTCAGCTCCAAAAAGAACAGAAAAGAAACGAAAACACTGTGTTCTTTCATTCATTTGAATGATGAAAATGAATGAGAAAGCCAATGGATGAGCCAATGCTATTTGTTTATTCATTGCCTTTGCCCTGAAGCTTCCTTCCTTCCTCCCTCCCTCCTCTCTTCCCCCTCCCCCTCCTTCCTCCTTCTTTTAGAGTAACAAACAAAACCCCGTAAACTGCACAGGAGTGAAACCTAACAAATTCTGCACTGCACTAAAAGAGATGGATACCCTATTGGCCTATCAAATGCATCATAATGGCAGAGCTCCTACTCAATACTCTGTTGATAACTGCAGAAGACAAATGTCATCATTTTCAGCTGGAAGGGACAGAATCAGAAGACATTTGACTCGTCTCATGAAATCCTTTTACCTTCTTTCAGAATTCTCTGACATTTTTTTGCTTGAAGCGGAATCTGCAGATTTGCTTCAAGTTTAGCTTTAGGTGAGATGTTTGGAGGCAATTTGATTTTTACAGACTTTTAAAATGAACATTTTGTAGATTTTTAAAAGGAATAATTAAATTTGCTTCCATGAAAATAAACTTTATCCAATTTATGAAGTTCAAAAATTATTTTTGGACGTGCCTTGATGTCCCAGTGCACTTGGAATGAACATTCTTTACTCCTTTGTCCGCCACCACGAGGGGAACTAAATACCGAGAGTTTCATCTTAAATAAGACAGACAATATTGCTGCACACACACGCCCTTCACCTCCCCAAGCCATGTACCTGTCACGGAAGAATAAGAAGCAGGTCTTGTGTGACTGCCTTGCTTTTCAAAATACCTCGAAATTATGCAAAATGTAACCTTTTGGTTGGTCGTGCTTTTTGCTATCTTAGAAATGTCCTTCAAAATGCCACCCTGTGATTGGCCTACACATGTCCGCCACAGGCTGCAATCCCGAACTTATTTACTTGAAAGTCATTCCTTTTTTAAAACATGTTTTTACCAGATGTCTTAATTATAACAAATCTTCATTTGTCTGATAAATTCCATTATAATATTGAAAAGCAGGCAAGGGCACTGTGATCAGTGTTAAACTTTGATTTCCTAAAGTAAAACAACAACAAATCATCACTTGTTATGTGGGAATCTTCCAATATTCTGTCCCTTAATTTTGCCTTTCAGTTTGGATGGTGAACCAGATCTTCCCAATCCATTGCTTGCTATTTTTGAGTAGACCAGTTTTTTATCATCACCTTTTTTGCTGATGCTAGTTAATTTGCATTTAAAGCATGATGGCATTGTGTACTGTATCTTCAAGAAGCAAGCAAGTTCCTTTGGTCTCAAGGTAGACTAAACTTGGCTTTCTTTCTTTCTTTCTTTCTTTCTTTCTTTCTTTCTTTCTTTCTTCCTTTCTTTCTTTCCCAATAGAAAAGGTCGATCGTGGCTCAAGGTTGACTTAGCCTTCCATCTTTCTGAGGTCGGTAAAATGAGTATTCAGCTTGCTGGGGGTAAAGTGTAGATGACTGGGGAGGGCAATGGCAAACCACCTCGTAAAAAGTGTTCCTGGTAAGTGTTGTGATGTGACATGACCCCATGGGTCAGTAATGACTAGATGCTTGACTGGGGACAACCTTTACCTTTTACCTTTTTCCCCAATGGAGATTCAAAGCAGTAAATAACATCATTCTGCTCTCTTCCATGTTATCCTTACTACAACAACAACAACAACAACAACAACAACAATAACAACAACCCTGTGAGGTAGGTTAGGCAGAGAGTATGTGACTGGCCCAAAGTTACCCAATAAGCTTCCGTGGCGGAGTGGAGATTTCAACCTGGGCCTCCCAGATCTTCTGGCTACTACATAATGTTGGCTCTCTTTTGGTCTTCTCAATTATTTAGTCTCTTTTGTTCTCCTCAGTTGTTTAAAGTCTTTTTCACATTTAAACTGATGTTTTAAAAATGTGAAAAATCAGTCTAAGTGGCACCTGGAAGCATTCCTACTGATCTGAAACAGATTGATTTGAAGCTGGAAAACTCCACACACCCCAAACATGGGGCAGAATGCTGTGGTTTTCCCAGAGGCGAAGCAAGGGGAAACTGTGCCCGGGGTGCGAATGAGCCCTGTGCCCCTGCCACGGCGTCGCCTGCCCCTGCCTCGCCCTGCCCCGCCCCGCCCTGCCCCGCCCCTGCCACACACCCTTGATGGCCCGGCAACGCCTCTGTCACTGCTTTGCCTGGAGTGTCACCCCCCCCCCCGGCTCCATGGGCACGTCGCCACTGGGTTTTCCTATGCGCAGCCCCACTGAAATGAATAGGAGCTGTACAAGAGAGCCCTCAGTTACATGGAAATGTAAATTTCAATGCTTCTGCCCTTAAAGTTGTGTTGGATCCTGTGTTTGATTGCCATGCCACAACCCAGACACCCGTGTTACACCTTGTGGTGAACGGCAGAGCAGTCTTAGAGCCAAGCCACATGTTACAAATTATGAGGACTAGCAGCCATTCTGCAGCTGCAGGTTCCCAATGGCCCAGTTTAGAAGCACTGCAGGGCCCCAGTTCTGATCAGGGCAAATGCATGGAGGAAGAAAAGGGGCTTCCACCTTCCACCCTGTGCCATTTTCCTCAGCTGACAAACAGCCCTGGGGAGCATTATTTGCTAGTCCTCATAGCACATGTGATTTGTAACATGTGGTTTGCCCCTCCCTGAGCCTCTTTCCTACCTGATCCTGTCATTCACTCCTCCCTTCCAGACCTAGTACAACGGATGTGTTGCAGAATAGGTGACCTAGACCACAGGGCCTGGAAAGGAGAAGCCGTGGCTGTTATATTGCCTGCTACACTAGAAGTTTTAAATGCTGATCTTTGGGATCCTGCAGATTTTGGATATAATATTATGGTTCCTTCAGGTGGGAAGAAGGTAGCTCATCATCAGAACACTTAACTTTGCATGCAGAAGGGGTGTGTGGTTCAATGAGGGTCTCAGGTAGGGTTGTGAATTTCAGTTTGGGACATTCCTAGGGATTTGGGGATGGAGCCTGGGGAGGGTGGGGCTTGGGGAGGGGAGGGACCTCAAGTAGGGTATAATACTATAGAGTACCCCCTTCTGAGCAGCCATTTTCTCAAGGGGAACATCTCTAATGTTCTGGAGATCAGTTCTAATTCTGGAAGATCTGCAAACCCCACCTGGAGACTGGTAACCCTATAGGTAGCAGAGCTGGACCTTCTTGCCCGAGACCCTCAGAAAGCCACTTCCAATCATAGCAGGGTAAATGGAGCAAGGAACAGATTGGTATAAGGCAGCTCTGACTGTTCTGAGAAGGGGCTGTGACTCAGTGGGAAAGCACCTGCTGTAGCTGTAGAAAGCCCCACATTCAGTCCCAGCATCTTGGTCTAAAAGACCTTAGACAGCAGATGTTGGGGGAAGACCTTTCTAAGACCCTGGAGAGCTGCTGTCAGTTGTAGACCACACTGTGCCAAATAGTGATTTGACTTGAGGCACGGTAACTACCTGTGTTTATACATCTGGAACACCACTCTTTGGCCCTTTCTGCACGGGCCAATTAAACCGGGATAACACTGGTTGGAAGGGGAACTTCACATGGATCCTGGTCCTAATGCGGATCCACTCCACATTTCCCCTCCCCCCACCCAGATTTTTCAAGAATTGCGTTACATGTGACTCTTTTGTTTTAACAGTGGCTGTTCAAGGTGTAGTGTCTAAAACAAAGAGAACTTCCCTACATACATGCGACATTCTCTGGGAAAACTCCTCTTTTCCCCTCAGCTCCCCATGTCTCTGCGGAGCCATGCAGGGGAAACAGGCTGTATCATGGCCCGGGGGTCAGTCCTGACTGCCCGCAAAGCACAAAAGTAGCAGATGGGGGAGGGGGAAAGCCAGCAGGGAAGAACAAAAAAGATGCACCTTCATGTGAAGCCGGCCAACACACTGGCTGTCCATGGGACAGCCAGCTGTGTGAAAGGGCTGGGGGGAGGGCGGGTTCATGTAACACCCCCCCCCCAGCTTTTATTGGCCCATGTGGAAAGGGCCTCTGTGGCACACCCTTCGCAGCCTTTATTTCAATCTGGTTGCACATGGAGAATCCCCTCCCCTTGTCGCCCAATAATTAATTCAAGGGCAGGTGTGATTTGGATTTCCCACCTCAGACACATCCTCAGAATCTCATTCTGCTTTGAACTGCTACTCCAGCTCCCACGAGTTCTGATAAGGGCAGTTTGAGAGCTCTTTACAGGATCTCGTGGTTCCCATTGGAGGCCAATTAAGAGACCGATTAAGCCCTCTCTAATCTCCTGCCACTCCCTCTTAACTGCAGATAAAACCTATTACAAACCCATCGTAAGCCACAGTAGCAATCATCTTAATTAATTAGCATTCAGGGTTGAATTGTGCCACTGTTCTTCACTGCCTGGTGTCAACCTGAGAATTATGCGAGGCAGACAGGTAACTTCTGTTACTCCAGATCTCCAGGCAAAATTCAGAGTAGCCCAGTCTCGTGTTTTGAGCAGAAGCCAAATGTTAGGGCTGGTGTCCCTCCACCCACTTAGGAGCCCATCCCTTGACTTTGCTTTTGTTCTGGCTACTTTTTAACATTTGGTGGAACTGGCTGGCAACAAAGACATTGGCCTAAAGTTAGCTTCCCAATTTCCAGGCCAAACAAAGAAAGATGGTTTTTTTCCCCAAGCCAATTTAAAGCTGAAGATGCAAGCTGAAGAAGGATATCCTCACCATGAATGGACCACATCTTGAGTCACATCATTGGTCCTTCCTTTCCAATTCAATCGACCTGCTGGAGCTACTGAAAGGCCAGCCAGTGTGGCATAGTGGTTAAGAAGACTCTAACTTGCAGAACTGGGTTTGATTCCCTGCACTCCTCCACATGAAGTCTGTTGGGTGACCCTGGCCAGTCACAGTTCTCTCAGAACTCTCACAGCCCACACAGAGGCAGGCAATGGTAAACCACCTCTGAAGTCTTTTGCCTTAAAACCCCTTCAGAATCACCATGTTAGCTGTAATTTGTTGGCACACTACAGATGCCAGCCTCCAGGAAGGACTTGGGGGTCACTTGGAATTACAGGTCAACTCCAGAATATAGAGATCAGTTTTCCTGTAGAAAATGGATGCTTGGAAGATGGACTCTTTGCGTTGTACCTCACTGAAATCCCTGTCCTCCCCAGGCTCTATTCCCAAATGTCCAGGACTTTCCCAACCTGGATCTGACAACCCTATCCCCCATTCCCCTGCCAGTGGCCAAGGAGGACCTGGAAACCATACAGTGCATGCAAGTGTGCATATGTATAGACAAATACAGCCAACATGGTGTAGTGGTTAAGAGTGGTCGACTCTAATCTGGAGAACTGGGTTTGATTCCTCACTCCATCACATGAGCAGCGCAGTCTTATCTGGTGGACCAGATTTGTTTCCCCATTCCTAAATTCCTGCCCGGCGACTGCAGTTGGGCTAGTTACCGTTCTTCAGAGCTCTCTCATCCCCACTGACCTCATAAGGCGTCTGTTGTGGGGAGAGGAAGGGAAAGGAGTTTGTAAGCTGCCTTGAGTCTTTTTACAGGAGGGAAAGGCTAGGTTTACATCCAAACTCTTCTTCTACTCTTCTTATGGTAATTTCCCCTCTGGACCTCTTGAGGCAAAAGTTGCCAACCTAGAAAAGCTAAGGTGGAGATGGTGGCCTGAAGATTAGACCTTCAGGGACCTACCAGAACAGACCAACTCCTGTGCTGGCAGCTATTCTGCTGTTGTGAAGGTAGAGAATTTTGAGGTTGAAGGGCATCAGTCTGTGGAGGAGGGTTGTGATCCCTTAGAAGGGACCCCCATCTTGGGTGACAGAACAATAGGCTTTCATACTGAAACTCCTCTGTGTTGGCAAGGGGAGGTGTGTTTTTGGTAGTGAATGATTAATTCATTAGGAATGTAGAGAGAGGAGTCTGTGACAGATGTTGTGACAACATAGTGATTTAGCTGTCTGGTTCAAAACTTACAGACATCAAACACTGCCTAGATTGGTTGACAGATAGTGCTGGGGAGGAGTCAGCAGTCATTGTGTACAGTGCCACTAATAAGCGACCTTGAGACTCCTTATGGCTGAAAAGTGGGGTATAAATCCATACTTTTCTTCCTGTTTTTCACTCACTCACTCTCCCTCCCTCCCTCCCTCCCTCCCTCCCTCCCTCCCTCTGAAACACACTATATTTTTGGGGCTCTGCCACCTAAGCCTTATTTAAATAGATTGGGAATTAAACTGGGGTCAGTTTGCATGCAAAGTCTGAATTTGACAACTTGATCATGAACAAACTCTGAGACTGTTTTTCTTTTTATTCAAAAATTTGGTTGAATATGGAAGTTGCTGAGATTTAAGCATGTGTAGCTCTTTGGTGCTATTTATTGGGAAAAAGTTGAATAAAGCAGACCTGGAAGGCCCAGGCTAGCGTGATCTTGTCAGATCTCAGAAGCTAAGCAGGGTCCGTCCTGGTGAATTCTTGGATGGGAGACCACCAAGGACTCCCAGAGTTGCTACGCAGAGGCTGGCAGTGGCAAACCACTTCTCTTCATCCCTTGCCTCAAAAACCCTGTGGCGTTCCCATGCATTGGCTGTCACTTGATGGCTTTTTCTACCATCACCAAACCTGAACTGACAGATATTGAAGCAGTTGTTGTGGTATTTGGGTAAACAGGAGAAGTATGAAATAAGTTATCCTCCAATGGAGCTGATTTAGATGGGGGTAGTGATGATTTTCAGAATTTCATGTCAGGAAAAATGGATTGACCCTACAGATTTTATTGTAGCTACCCCTCTCTCCTTCCATAGTAGATGCTGTGCATGCAGACTGTGCTGAAGCATAAGAAACAAGCCTTAAAATGGAATGTCAACCAGTGTTGTACATAATCATTTGTATCTTTCATACATGCTATTGTGATTCCAAAAGCGATAGCTTCTGCCCACAAAAGCAGCAGCTGGGATAAGACTTTTTAAAAATAGCAGAGACACTGATTCTCTTGCTCTGAGCTTTCATTCCCAAAGTATAAGTGTTAAATGAAAATTAGATGTATTTGCCACTGGCTGGCACTTTCTGCTTCTCCTAGCTCACTCAGATTGGGAGGGAGAGAAATATAGAGGGGAGTATTAAATCGAGCCATTAGTGCTTTCCCCCCCAGGGAAAATGCCTGCAGGTCAAACCCTATTACAAGTCCTTGTAAACAGAACAACTTTTACAAAACTTCCTAACACTTCTAATAATGGCATCCTCTTCAGGGAACTCATTCCACAAGGGGGGAGCGCTGCTGAAAAGTAATGGTCTCTGGTAGATACCAGGCAAGCCGTCTTGAGAAGTGGAACAAACTGAAGTGAATGGATGGGAATTTGTGCACTGGAGCAGATGGGGAAAGAAGGTCTTTCAGATTCGTGGGCCCTCGATCACTAAGGGCTTTAAAGGTCATAACCATCACCTACAACTGAACTCCAAATCCCATTGATATTGCAAATGTCTTGAGTATGAACATTCTTGCATTGCTTTCCCATGACCATTCCTCTGCTCTTCCTCCAGCTGCACCTGGTTGGTAAACAACTAATTTACAAAAACGATGCTTTCACTGTTGTCTCAGGTCTGCTGGGAAGTGTATTTATTGAGAAACTGCGTGACTTGTTTCTAGTAGTCCATCCACACCAGTTTACCTGCATGATGCCCAAAGTTGAGTGCGTTCATATTAACGGAGGGTTCTAAATTGGATCGCAAATACATTCTGTGTTCTTGTGCTGCCACCTGGGACCTCGGCTTCCGGCAGTGAATTCTGAGCACGTTCCAAAACGATGGTTGCTATTGATCAATGGATGCTGCTGATTGTGCGTACATAAAAGCAGAATGCACACTCACAAATGTGGTTGGTTTTAGAGGAACACACAACCTGCCAATAATTACTGATAAACAAAGTAAGCAAACTGTGGCTCGGTGTATACAATAGCTACCTGGCTAAGCACCATGCTGAACTGCCCAGATATAAAGTTACTCCGAATGCTGCTCATTTTAAATTGCCAACAAATAAGCAGTGCAGTCATGTCGGGGTACTCTAGAGGGAACAGGCGCTGCAAGCACAGAAACATCAATATTCAAATATCTTATTTGTGAAAACTGAAATATCTCTAGTGCTGACAAAGAGTTTTTGTAAAGGGAGAAAATCATTATTTTCATAATTGGGCTGCTAGAAAGAACCAGGAGGGGGATTTTTGTGTGTGAAGGAAAAAGACTCTGGACTCAGACCTTGTACAAACAGCTCCAGGCTAAGAATAGGCTTGGAGCAATTTGCTCCCAAACGCTAACTATATATGAAGGTGGAACAGTGCCACTGGAAAAAA
The DNA here is from genome assembly GCF_021028975.2 of Sphaerodactylus townsendi. NCBI lineage: Eukaryota > Metazoa > Chordata > Lepidosauria > Squamata > Sphaerodactylidae > Sphaerodactylus > Sphaerodactylus townsendi. The sequence continues at coordinate 36,254,886 of NC_059437.1, forward strand.
CACTCTGCTCATTCTCAGAGGTTCTCACAGAAAAAGAGCTTGCCTATTATGGGGACAGGGGTGAGTTAAGAAAACAGGGCCTGTTTTTGTGAATAGCTTGAGAGAGGAAAGGTAGAACTGAATTGTTGTGTGGGATGAAACACAGTGTATATGTTATGTTACAGAGGTAGCGGTCAGAGAGGTGGAAGTGTTAAGGTACAATAGGCTTGGGAATGAAGCATGAAAAAGCCCTCCAAGGAAAGGAAACAAAAATAAGCATCTGAACTTTTGATGTGTGCTAACAAGAAACAAAATAAAAATGGGGTCTTCAAGATGAACTCACGGAGATGAGAAATTCTATAACAGCTCTGGTTCATGGGCAATTGATATTAATTTTTATTTCTGTTTAAGAATTCACTGCCTGTTCTTGGCTGAGTCATGTATTGCTAGACTTTAGTTTTCCTCAGCTGTAAAATGGGCCTGGTTTCCTCAAACACGCATGCTGCAATATAATGTATGTTGTTACGTAGACAATGTGAATTCAGCTTGCCACATAGTGTGTGTGGCTTGCCTGTGTTTCTGTCATCTCCATCTGATTGCGTGTCCTTTTAGTTCCTGTTGTTTGCTCCTGGCCCGGGTGTCAATTGTGGTGAACCAGAGCTCTGGAGACTTTGCTCCTAGCTTCGCTAGATAAGAGTAGACAATGGGCTGATGGTGTAAGGCCGTATATGGTGAGGAAAGGCATATAGCTCAGAGTCACAGCGTGTACATCTATTTGAAGGCACAAGGTTCAAGTTCACTCCTTGGCATGGCATCTCCATTTAGGAGACTGCAGATAGCCAGGCTGGGAGGGAAAGACTCCTCTCTGCCTAGTACTGCTTGGTGATAGGTGGACCTGTGTCTGTGGAAGTGTAAGATAGCACCTAATTCAAGTTTGGATATTAGGAAGTTTGGATATTATGAAATGTGTGCAGGATCCTTATACCCAAGGCCCTGCAACATTGCCTTCTCTGTTCTTGGTGATACTCATGCCTTGAGAAGGTTGAGAAGGTGATTCTCATGCCTTGAGAAGGTTGATAAGGTCCTTTTCAATGACTCTACTCCTGTGCTTTTTTTACAGAATCCCTCCACACTGTCTTGTTCAGTGGTCTGCTGTAGGGTCTCTGGTAGAAGACCCAAGATCAGGCTGAACCAGCAGCATAGCAAGAGACTTGCCACACGAAGCTCTGCAGGGGTTAGCATGAGCTAGGTTATGTGGAAAGCTTCAGTTTGTATGGGGATAACACCACCCCTTCCTGTAGCCAGAGTTCTACCTTGGATGCTGCAAAAAGTGTCTTGCAGCATGATGCTTGAATGTGCTAGAGATGTGCATCTTCTGCTCTGATTTTTCTGCCTTCCTTATTCCTGGGCTTCTGTGGGAAGACTCTGGAGGTGCTGTAGATGGCTGGGTCCACTCAGGAGTCTCTTGGTTTGCTCATTTTACTAGGGTTGCCAACTCCAACGCACGAAATTCTTGGAGAGGGCAGAGTTTAGGGCAGGGGTCTGCAACCTGCGGCTCTCCAGATGTTCATGGACTACAATTCCCATCAGCCCCTGCCAGCATAGCCAATTGGCCATGCTGGCAGAGGCTGATGGGAATTGTAGTCCATGAACATCTGGAGAGCCGCAGGTTGCAGACCCCTGGTTTAGGGAGAGGACGAAGGGATGGGTTACCACAGAGAGGATGGAGCTCAGTGGGGATGGGTTACCACAGACTCCACCCTCCATTTTCTCCAAGGAAACAGATCTCTGTTGTCTAGAGATCAGTTGTAATTGGGAGAGAACTGAGGGATGATCCTATGTCTCACTGGCTGGTGATTGGTAGAGTGGTGTGATAGACAAGGCAAGGGGAGGATCCCCTCAAGAGGCTGTGGGATGCAGGTATGTCTTCAACCCTTGAGCACTCCAAGAAGTCTCCTTTCCAGATTTAGACAGGGACAGGGCAGATGCTGACATGCAGGATTGGTTATCACTTAAAGGGGTGGTGGTTTTTTTGGCATGCTTGTAGCTGTCAAATGTCAGGCAGCATATATAGGCCCAGGACTGGCACTAGAAATGGCAGTCTTGCCTTTGAAGAATTGCATCTTCCCAGCTGTGGAGATGCTGAGCCTGGACTGAGGATTTGCGAAGCTGTCATGTTTCCTGTCTTGGGTGCTGAGTCACAGCAGGTTTGCAAGTCACTGTTGCCATTTCTGAGGTCTCTCATTCCAGCTTTCCCTGAAAATGTGGCACCTTGGACAGATGTTGAAACCGGCCTTGTCTAAATCACCTCTCACTTCCCTTGGGTCTCGCCCCAGTTTACGTCAGCAAAAGGGCAAGGCGGTGTGACATCGGATGGGGCTTTCTGTTCACGAACTGGCAGTACTGAAAAGAAATGGCAGGGGGAGAGAGAACCAATTTCCAAATGTCCAGCAGATGTTCAGCAAAATAACCTTGTTTCCCTGAAACATATCTGGTGTGGAAGGGGATGGATCTGCCCGTTGCTAGACCAAATGATGCCAAACTCTGGGACAGAGAGGCAGCCAAATCAGCCACCGCTGATTTCCTCTTGTTTAGCTGATGACTGGGCTTGTCTCGCAGTTAGTTACCTTTTGCCCGGCTGTTCTCTTCAAATGGCTCTCCGGGGTCCCTTTTATGCATGCAGCTCCCTCCCTAACTTTGCACCTGGATCGCTTCTCTGAATAGCAGAGACCCAATTACCCTCTGCATTCTCCATTTGTAAATGGCGCTGAAGCTTCTCTCATTAAGGGATGGCCCAAGTGACACTTTCTGGAGCTGGATGCAACTATTCGGTGCTGGGCAATCAAATTGGCTCTGCAATGCTCTTTATCTCAATTTCTGCCTGCATCTCTTGTGATTCATCACCAGCTGTTTGGAGCTGCTGTTTCCTGCCATTGCTGTCTCCCTGAAAGACCATTCTGGGGTGCTTGCGCAGCTCTGCAGGTTCCTTTTGTGGCTTTTGTGATCACACATGAGAGGCAGAATAAGGGTAATTTCAGAGCCTGGGCAATCTTCCTAATGTCAGACAAGGGAAGAAATCAAGATGAAGGACAGTGCCATTTGCCGGAATTGCCTAGAAGATGGCATGGACTCCTCATCAGGAAAGCAGCAGGTGGTGGGAATTCAACAGGAGTTGTCAAGCTTCCAACTTTGAAAACTTACTTACAAACAGAACAGGAATGCTACCAGATCTTTGCTGGTTTGATTTTTTTTTAAAAAAACCCCTAGTACTTTAATTTTTCTCTCTTGTGCAAATCAAACACGGAAGCTTCTGTTTTTGCACCATTTGCTGTTTCCTCATGGAAATTCTTTTGTTGGAAAATAAATTGTATATAGCATATTGAAGGTGTATAATTTATTAATGGCATTAAAAAAATAAGAAACACCAACAATTAAAATGGAAGGGGGGGGGGGGATGAACAAACTTACAATAGCAGTAGGTAAATAAAAGGAAACAGATAAGGGCATTTTCACAATTCCTAAATTAGATCCCCCTCCCTTTGATTCCTGGGGCAAAAAAAAATCATCTACTCCTATTTAAATTTAAGCGTGGAGATCAAACAAAGGAGCCAAGCAACTAACAGTGCAGTCCTAAACACCCTTCTAAGTCCAATGAAGTCAATTTAATTTTATTTTATTCTTCACTCTGTGGCGCCTTCCGCACATGCAGAATGATGCACTTTCAATCCACTTTCACCATTGTTTGCAAGTGGATTTTGCTATTCCGCACAGTAAAATCCAGCTGCAAAGTGCATTGAAAGTGGATTGAAAGTGAATTATTCTGCATTATTCTGCATGTGCGGAAGGGGCAGAATACCCCAGAGGGTTAGACTGGGAAATCGGGTTTCCTCAGTTCTTACTCTAAATATGGGAACGCCACAGGGCTGTGTGTTGAGTCCTTTACTGTTCACCCTTTATACATATGACTGTACTCCTGTCTATCATAGTAACACCATTATCAAATTTGCTGATGACACACCTAACGGTGGTGGGGAATGTCATCTCTGGAGGGGATGAGTCTGCTCTTATCGGAATAAGAAGTGGAATCGACTGCTCTCATGGGTGCAGGAAAATAACCATGGTTCTTAAGCACTCAACAAGACAAAGGAGCTCATAAGTGGACTATAGAAGGAATAAGCTCAGAAATTCAGCCCCTTGACTATAATGGAGATCAAGTGGAGCGGGTGGCTAGTTTTTAAGATTTCTGGGCGTTATGATTAAAGAGGACTTGACCTGCGGCGCGCATAGACTGTCATGTGGTTAAAGAGAAGCCCAGCAAAGACTGTACTTTCTGAGACTTTTAAGGAAGCAACAACTAGATGGAAAACTTCTGGTGTCCTTTTACCGCTGTGCAATAGAGAGTGTCCTAACCTACTGCATCTGTGTATGGTTCTCCAGTTGCACAGTGGCGAATAGGAAGGCGCTCCAAAGGGTGATCACTACTGCACTACTGCACTACTGCACTACTGCACAAAGGATTATCGGCTGCCCTCTTCCCTCCTTGGAAGAAATCTATAATTCCCGAAAACTAAATAAAGCCCAAAATATTCTGAGGGACCCGTCTCATCCAGCACACTCTCTTTTTAAACTGTTACCATCTGGCAGACGATACAGGGCCCTCAGAACTAGGACAAAGAGGCTTAGAGACAGCTTCTACTCTAGAGCTGTGGCTATGCTAAACTCCGCTGCTTCATATTGATGTATTTGGGGCTGTGTAGGGATGGGGGAGGAAGGGGAAAGTGAGGATGATGTATGAGTCTGAAATTGTGTGCATCGAGGAATGCTGCTGTAAATTTCGTTGTGCGTGCACAATGACAATAAAATGCTTATGCTTATGCTTATGCTTATGCTTATGCTATGCTATGCTTATGCTTATGCTTATGCTTATGCTTATGCTTATGCTTATGCTTATGCTTATGCTTATGCTTATGCTTATGCTTATGCTTATGCTTAAGAAGAGTCCTGCATAGATGAAATTACTGAAGTCCAACCTGGAAGCGACAGCCATATGGATCAGTAAAAAGCGAAATGTTTTGACTGCTGAGGGAGGCTTCTCACAATTAGTGATCAAATTGTGACTCAGTGATCAAATTAGTGATCAAATTGTGACTCAAGCAGGGGAACATTTGCACATGACTGATTTCACCATTTTGGAAAAGATGTAAGAAGAGGGACTCAATCACTGTTCACGCTTCAGCTGTCCTTTGTAGCTCTTGCTGGATATGCTTCTTGCTAGTTTAGATGGCAGCCTGTACTGTCAGCTATTTCAGGCATACCTGCCTGAGCTTCTGCAAGTGCAGAAAAGAGTTCACCTTCGAATTATTTAAACAAATGGCCTTGCTTGTTTGGACGCAAAAACATAACCCCACATGTAGTTACAAGAGTGTTCAATAAAAATACTTTTTTATTACTCTCCGAGGACTAATTTCTGAGGCTAGCAAGAGAATGAGGGCTTTGTAATACACACTCTAATGAAAGCCCAGCTCGCTTTGTAATGAATAGGACTTGCAGTTTGCCGAGCACCGTTACTGAAATCAAAGCCATTCAAGGTTCAGTTCTTATGTACATCCCTTTCGCAGGATAATACGGCACATGACACAGATGGGTTCATTCATTTGAGAAAGTGCAGTGGGTTTCCCCACCCCTTCCACACACTGTATAATCAAGTATTTTTTTTTCTTCCTTCCCCTTTCTTCCCTCCTTACAAGGAAAGGTGTAATGCCATTTATGGAGTTTTTATGTCTTTAGAGAATTACATTAGTCTCACAAATACAGGCAGGCTATGGCAAGTAGAAGTAACCCACTTGAAGGTGTATGTGAAGCCCTTTCCTTTCTTGGATGTGGTTTTATTCATCCTACACTTCTTTGCAACAAATGGGAATGGCCTCGTTTCTTTGGCCTGCTGTTCTCATTAGATGCAAATACTCCCCCCCCCTCTTGCATCCACACATGATGTGGTTGTCAATGAATTTAAGAACATAAGAAGAACCCTGCTGGATCAGACAAGTGGTCCATTTAGCATAGCATCCTGTCACACAAAGGCCCACAAAGTTCTCTCTCTGCTTCCCCAGCTGATGCTTTCCAATTCTTTCCGGAGGGCTTGGAAAGCGCTGGCAGGGGAGAGAGCTCCATGCTACGCTTAACTTGCCCAATGTAGCATGAAGTCCACTCTGTAGCTCCCCTGCTGATGCTTTTCCAGTCCTGGAGGCTTAGGAAATGGCAGTTGGGAGGGGAGAACTGCCCCGCTGACCCGCTGACCCTGTCCTCTGGAGGGCAGAGGACAGAACTCCATGCCACGCTGCGCTTGCTTAGCGTGGTATGCAATTTTTTCTCTCTCTCCCACCCTCAATTGGCTCCCAAGTTCATATGGGCTTGGGAAATAGTGTGTGTGTGTGTAGATTTAAAAAGCCAAACAAACCGAATGTTATTCAGGGTTTTTTCAGGCCCAGGTGTATTCACCTTTTGAATACCCCTGTTTTTTTTTTAATTGGTTGATGAAAAACCTGAGAAAAACTGATTTGGTAATTTTCTCTCTGGACCCTTTGAGGCAATGATTGGCAACCTGGATAAGCTTGGACAGAAAGGATGAGACCTTCAAGGACCTACCAGAACAGACCAACTCTTGTACTGACAGGTCTTCTGCTGTTGTGGAGAGGGAGAATGTTGAGGTTAAAGGGCATCCATCTAAGAGGAGGGATGTGATCCCTTAGATGGGGCCCCTTCCTTGGGTAACAGAACAATATCCTCTCATACTGACACTACCCTGGGATGGGGAGGTGAGGTGTGCTTTTGGTAGCAAATGATTCGATTATTAGGAATATAGAGAGAGGGGGTTGTGACCACATGGTGACTTGGTTGCCTGCTGTAAAAGTTGCAGATATCTCACTGCATGATGAGCCAGCATGGTGTCGTGGTTAAGAACAGGTGGACTCTAAATCTCAATTTGGTTTGAATCTGTACAGTATGATGTATTAAATCACAGTTCCCTGAGTCCCATGTGAGAGAAAGGAAGTCTTTGGAGGCAGGTACGATGGGAATGGATAGGAGAGTCAATTGTATAAAAGTGATGGGCCAAAGGAGAGTAGACTTGCAGACAACTTGGGGGGGAAAAGTCAATAGTTTTGTGTCCTCAAAATAGAATAGCTCAAGCAGAAATAAGGCATCTTGAGGACATCTTGGGGAACAAGTTGTACGGATCTCCTTCCCAAGATGCCTTTTTCCCCCCTATCCCCAGGATGTCCTATTTGTGCTGTGAAGAATCAACCTGTCTCTCTCAGCCTAACCTACTTGACAGGGTTATTGTTTGTGATGATCAAATGGTTTGCCTTGGAAGCTCCTTGGAAGATGGGCATGATTTAAAAGTACCTCTTTTTTTTGCTGCCAAGTCATATCTGAGTTATGGTGACCCCTGGTGGGACTTTCAAGTCAAGAGATGTTCAGAGCTGGTTTGCCATTGCCTGCCTCCATGGCATGTCCCTGGTATTCCTTGGAGATCTCCCATCCAAATCCCTGCCAGGGCTGACCTTGCTTAGCTTCTGATATCTGATGAGATCAGGCTAGCCTTGACCATCCAGGTCAAGGCAAATGGTTCTTACTAAATAATAAATACAATTATTCTGGGATTGCCAGGTTATCTGGCTGCATGACAACAATAAATAAATTCATTCTGATCTGAAAAATGTGACAAGAACCAGTCCTTGGTCTCTTCCAATTACTTCCATGTAACAGTCGTGGAGGCATTTGGTCTCTGTCTACCTGTGTCCTCTTCACAATTGTAGGCAAACTAGAGCTACGAGGACTAGAACTTGGAGCCCTTTGATCAATGCCTTCTCCTGCCACTCTGCTTGGTAAGCTGAAGATCCCTGACCAAGTTCCAGAGTGATTCCACCAACCCTAGCAACGTGGTCCTGTCCTACTCTATTTGAGTGTGATAAATTCAGAAGAGCAACAAACCCATAGTGGCACCCTTGGCGGGAGAGGAAGGAAATGAGTATACACCTGCCCGTGGGAACTTTTTGCCTCTTTGCAGAGGCTGCAGTTGGCTGGCAGGATGCCCGAGAAGTTTAAAGTTCCATGGTTCTAAAATATTTATTAATGTGAAGCTGTAGTTAGCACTTAAGCTGAAGGCAATACAGTAGAAGTCTCTTTGTTGAAATGGAAGTTAGTGAGGCTGAAAAGCCATTATGCAGTAAATATACACTATATTAAGTGCTTGGTAGCAACCTTAAATGTCCCTTTGCCGGCTCGCTTCACTTCTGCAAGGCTGAGTGTCTGCTTAGAGGATTACTCAGCTCTATCAATGCTCTGCAAATGCTGCTTCTGCAGAAGCCATTACTTCAGGACAGTGGTGAAGGGTTAGCCAAGAGGCGAGCGATTTCCAGGGCAAACACAGTTCAGGGACTGTGTTTCTAGAGAGCTTGATTATTTCTCCACAGCTGGTGAGCACGGCAACATGCAAATCAGCACGAGAAAAGCACTCTTCAAATCCTTTTGGCTTCAAGACAGGGCTGACTGAATTTGTGAGGAATGGTTTCTGGTTTTCACTCGGGTACTTCCCTTGCGGTCTCATGGAGAATAGAAGACCTTGAGTTTCTGTGAGGCATCAGAAGATGCTACAGTGTGGGAGGGTTGAGGCCCTTAAAGCATATCATAAGTATTTTTTTTGCTCAGTCAAAGAGTAAATAGGGATGTGCTCGATGTAAGGGAAAACTGGCATTATGAATGAGGTAAGCTTGTTTTTTGGAAGCCTCTTTTGTGCAAATTGAATAATCCCTAGCTTTTAAAATTTAAGGACAGTAAGGGTCAATGAAGTATGAGAGCTGGGCCCAGGCATGGGTACCCTTTAATGGGAACTGGGAGATCAGTGTTTATTCAAGCAGGCCTTACTTTGAAGCATCAATTTACCTGAAAAAATGGGTGCTAATCCTACCCACCGCCCCCAGCTTGATGGAGGTAAAATGTAGAATACTGGGGAAGCCAATTGCAAACCACCTCCTAAATATAGTCTGCCAAGCAAAGGCAGAACGTCCATGGCGCAGCCTGGGGACAAATGCCCCGGGCGACCACCATTCAATCATGTGGGGGGCGTGGAAAATTGCCCCCCACATAGCCACAGCCCCACCCTGGAGCATAAGCCTACAGAGGGCTCATAGACTTGACAGGGCTTGGAGTGTTTGGGATGACTAATGCTCTGGAAAAAAATAATTTCTCACCATTGCTGGTTTGTTTTTTTAAAAGAAAACAATTAAAATTCCTGGTAATTATGATTATACCGCGATCATATTAACAAAACCTAAAGCATTGAGAAGAGGAGAGTCATTTCATGAGGATACTCACTGGTCATCTATCTCATAATAGTCCAATGTTGGTGAACCTTTTCGAGTCCGAATGCCCAAATTGCAACCCAAAACCCACTTATTTATCGCAAAGTGCCAACACGGCAATTTAATCTGAATACTGAGGCTTTAGTTTAGAAAAAATGGTTGGCTCCAAGGCGTGCGTTACTCGGGAGTAAGCTTGGTGGTAGTTGGTGGCTTTGCTTTGAAGAAACCGTGGAACTCTTCCAACGGATGAATCATGACCCTAGGAGGGTTTACTCAGAAGCAAGCCCCGTTGCCAGCAACCGAGCTTACTCCCAGGTAAAGGATCACTCTTTAGTTCTTTGCATGAAAATCAGTGGGGTTTAACAGCGTTTAACAGGGTTGCCTACACTACTTCCCCAAAACTTGGTCTTAGGTTTAATGCTAATAATTGAGCCCAGCAGCCCAGGCCATCCTAGATGTGTGTGTGTGTGTGTGGGGGGGGCTCTGTTTGCACGTGCCCACAGAGAGGGCTCTGAGTGCCGCCTCTGGCATCTGTGCCATAGGTTCGCCACCACTGTAATAGACCATCCAAGGTCTTGGATGCCATTTATCAAAGCTTTTAGGTGATGAATCGTGAATTGGCTCTGGCAGACCTGGGAGAGCTGGCCTGCTGATTTTCAAGACCTCAGCATTTTCAAAGGGGGAGGGTTGGAATCCTTGAGCGTCAGCATTACTTGGTGGCTGTCTTCTCAGGGCTTTATTACATATTACACAGTCAGCCTTGGGGACTTTCAGATGTGTGTTGCCTCCTCCACGAGGGTGCAATGAACAAGGATGGGGGATCCAAACCTCCAGTCATGTCTAGAAAACAAATTTGTGAAACTGTGTCAGGGTAAAAAAAACAGATATGGAACTCAAACTCCTTTTTCTTGTATCTTTCTGTCAGCAGGAGATCAGCAGTTTTGGGCCCTGTGCCTACAGTTTGTGTTGAAGTTGGCATCTCTGCCATTCAGCAGGGAGTACACACACATTTGCTTGCTAGCAAAGCTCTCTGAGCTCAGAATGCTCTGCCCCATTCAGTATTTCGGAGTAGAGCTGGTGGTATTTAGATGGAGACGTTTTCCTTGAGCCGCTTTCATTGCCGGTCCCTGCGGCTTGCCAATTGCCTTTTACTAGGGCAGAATCCTGATCATTGCGAGGTTTTTTTTGGTCTTAATTTACGCAACACGAGTGATATTTTCTTTTGCTCAAGCCTAAGTAAATCAGCAAATAGAGGTTTCCCTTGGAAGGCTTTGGCAAAGCTGCCTCGCTCACTCTGCGGTCTCTGTAGGCAATTAGAGGGAACCGCAAGCTTTAGTTGCAGGATGCCTGTAAAGACCAGTTTCAGAGAACTGAACGCCAGGGGAAATTTGCTGCCTCCAGGTCTTGCTTGTAGGCTTCCTGAAAGCATTTGGATGGTCAGTGTCGGAAATGGTGATGGACTATGATATGGTCTAGCCAAGTGCTTTCGTAAGCCATCGGTGGATTCCACACAGCCCAAATATAATGGACGTGGGACATTATATAAACTGTTTTTGGGGGGCGGGGGGGGGAACTTTGCACAGATTCTGTTCCCAAGAGGCGTAGCTCCAAGGGGACCGGGGGGGGGGTGCGTGATGCACTGGGTGTGTGCCCCTGTGGGGGGGCGTGGTGAGGGCGTGGTGGGGTGTGGTGGGGGCATTCCGGGGCAGGGATGGAGGACACACCAGTGCACCGAGCGCTTTCCCCCCTTGCTACGCCTCTTCTGTTCCCAAAACTGTTTTATTCCCCTCAAACCAGGATTTTTGAAAATCACTAAACAAGTGATCCTTTTTGGACAATCCCATGCTGGAGGCACGCTCACATGAACACAACAGGCAGAAGCTACTTTATTTCCCTCCCTTCCACCCATTCACTTTAAGTTCCGTGCTGTTCACTATCAGAGAATCCACCCGCCCACCATTCTGTGCAAGTCGCCCAGCAGGTTGGGGGCAGATTCTCTGAGCACCTGACAGTGTACATGGCCAGTGTACATGGCCAATTGGCCATGCTGGCAGGGGCTGATGGGAGTTGTAGTCTATGAACATCTGGGGTGCCATAGGTTCATCACCACAGGCCTAGGCCAATGAAAAGGTTCCTCTCTCTCCCCCTCCTTCACACTTTCTTCTGAGGATCAGGATAATAGCTACTTTTCTATTTTCATGATTCATGCTGGCTGCTTCTGCATGTCTGCTTATATTAATGTCTGGCAGGGTTGCCAGCCTCCAGGTGGTGGCTGGAGATCTCCTGGAATTAGAGCTGCTCCCTAGGCAACAGTTCACCTGGAGAAAATGGCTGCTGTGGGTGGTGGACTCTATGGCATTAGGCCTATTGAAGTCCTTCCCCTCCCCAAACCCCATTTCCAAACCCTGCCTTCTCAGGCTCCATCTCCAAAATCTCCAGAGATTTCCCAATCTGGCGCTTGGCATCCCTAATACATAGGCTGGACAAGAAGGTTCTGTTTAGAGCCCATGTGGTGCAGGAGACACCTCTCAGTTATTATCACTCCACTGATCTGCTGTGAACTCCTGGCACCCCAACCCAGTATGCCTCTAAGGGTGGCTTGATCCTGCAGATTCCTTCTGCGCTGATTTCGTACTACATTTCAAATCAATCCATTGAGTGAGGCTTGGTCTCTTGCAGCACCTTATGAAACTATCGACACACTAAAAACCATGTTAGAAGGAAGAAGAGAATGAATTTGGGGGCGGTAATCTTACTGTGTGAACAGTCTTAATACACTGTAACTTACGTACGTTTCTCAGAAGCAAATCCTCTGAGGTTTCCTCCCAAGCAAACGCATAATATCAGCCTTAAATTTCCATGCCAGACCAGGGAGTAGCTTTGACTTTCTGTGAGATCTTGCAAAGGGGATGCGAGAAGACACTGTGTGGTATTTGATCTCGAAGGTCAACTCTGCAGTCAAATGTATGGGTATGTTAGTGATTGTGGCCTTCCTTTTAGAGGAAGATGAATTTCAAAGCGAACTGCTTTTCAGGCCTTCAAAGCGAGAAACAATTGCAGAGATTACTTTTTTTATTTAAAAAAAGCAATATCTAGAGCATCTTGAGCAGATCTCTGGGAATTCTAACCCTGATCACTTTGGGTTTTTTTCTTTTTAAAATAAAAATAATTCTCCAATACAGCAGTGGTATCTCTCTATGAGGACTTCAGACAGACTCCCAAATGTGCCTGCTAGTGAATAAATTATGAACCCACTTCCTCTGATAGACTGTGCTTTTCAGGCAGCAGATCAAAAAGCAAATTAAATCCTCTTTGGTGTAATTTCCAGGATAGTGGTCTGGTTCATTTTGAAGATCAGGGTGCTTTTTAAAAATGCGTGTCCTTTAAACCTTGTTTTAAAATGCTTAGTGGAAAAGAGTTGGTTAACAGGGTTGACTTTGGAAGGAGAAAAAGATTCTGGCTAGCTTGCAATTTATTGGGTCACAGATGTCATAGGTATGTCATTTTTCTTGTGGCCGGCATGCAGAAAGCATAACATATATCTCAGGGTCGTGAGGATAAAGTGATTGAATGAAGAGCAATGCTTATGCCAGTTTGGGTCTCCAGTGGGGAGAGAAGTAAAGGTATAAATATTTAAATAAAATGAATGAATAAATAATGTAAAGTGTCAATAGGTTGCCACATTTGCAATAGTTATGGATTGTCAGGAGCTCCTTCTGCAATTAAGTAGAAAATAGAGTTTGTCCATAATATTTTTGCAGGGAGTAGAACTTTTTCATTTGAACACACTTTGATTAACTTTGCATTCAGTTTCTACGCTGAAGATAAATTTACCCAAATAGTAACGGATGCTCTAGCAAGGCACTTGGAAAACCTTGCCATGAAGAACCAGTTAACTTAGCCTCTGTGCCACTGAAGGAAGTTGTTCCTGGTTTGCTCAAAGCTGTACTTCAGCGCCAGCTCTGTGGAATAGTCTGAGATGTGGAGAGATGCACATTTTTGGAGCGGTGCATCGTTGTATGACATCAGGCACTGCTGGCACTGCATCTGTTGCTCATTCATGAGTCTGTGGATGGGCATCAGGCTTAATGGAATAGAACAGAAGTATTTGCTTATGTCATTGAGTCAGATATTTTGATCACAGAGTTTACAAATGGGGTCAAATCCAGGACTGCATCCAATATTCAGAGGTCAGTTTTCCAGCCAAAAAGTAGCAATTTTTGGCAACTGTGATTTTCTTTTTCTGAAAAACAATTACACTGTGTCACTGTTTACCTTCTTTCATTCAATTCTGTTGTGTGTCATTGTTTTCCTAGCAGCTGTTGTTTTCTCTTTTCTAAAGAGAGCCAGCGTGACATAGTGGTTAAGAGTGGTGGATTTTAATCTGGAAAACTGGGTTTGATTTCCCACTCTTCCACATGAAGCCTGCTGGGTGACCTTAGGCTAGTCATAGTTCTCTCAGAACTCCCTCAGTCCCACCTACCTCACAAGGTGTCCATTGTGGGGAGGGGAAGGGATTTGTAAGCTGCTTTGAGACTTCTTAAAGGGGGGGGGAAAGTGGGATTGAAAACCAACTCCTCTTCACCTCTTCTTCTAAACTGGCCACACTGTCATCCCATGCCATCATCAATCACATAGTGAACAGTTATGACATCACAGTATTACGTCTAATTAGATAACATCACTGAACATCACTAAATGTTATCATACAAGTTAACATAACCTGTTACAGATCTGGTTGCATGACTAGGCAAATCAGGGTATTTGAGTGAGCAATAAAATAAAGTCAGTTTAAATGAACAAGGGGTCATTTTGCAAGAAATGGGGAACATTGGTCGATTCCCCACTTCAAAAAAGAAAGTAGATACGCACCGGTTTGGTTTGCTTTGGGACCTTTTGAGCATGGTTTCATGGTCCTCACTGCAGCTTTGGTGCGTGGTTTTCAAAAAGGTTCCACTGAGGGGTGGGAGGAGCGGCAGAATTGGGGTGACTGCGTTGTCACTGCTGGTGTAGTGGGGAGTGCTGCAGGACCCCAGGATATTTGCTGTGAGGAGCGCGCATCTAATGGTGAGTGGGAAATTGACCATTGTCTGCTAAAAGGATTTCTGGGCATTTTTGCCCCCCAAAAGGTCTGACAATTAAATCCCCCTTTCTGGGCGTGATGCAAGCTGAGTTTTGCTCAGTAGGTTATTTGACTAAATTGGCAAATAGTGGAGCTTTTTCAAAATGTAGCAACTTGTCTTGACTCTCCCCTTATTGTGACCAAATGCATTCCAAAGTTGGTGCAGGAAGGGGGGTTTCCATTATGGGGAGCAAAAGAGCATTCTGTCGCTGGCACAAGCTTGATTTTACCTGTTCTACGCCTCCTAGATCAATGAACTCAGTGGATGCACGTTTCAATTAAGATCAAAGATGGATTCACAGAGAAATGGAGATTTCTCTTTCTGTGCCGGCAAACCCACCCTTAGTGATGCAGCCACCCAGCTGACTGATGCTGATGCTCTTGTAACTTATTAATGCAGCATCTTCTTAACAGGAGTATGCGTGTGTTGTGGGAGGGGGGGTATACTGCTAACCTCCTTTTCCTGTTTTTATGTGGACCACACACTTAAAATAGAAAAAAAATGGGGGGGGGGTCTGTTTTTGAGTGGCAAGCAGTGTTCACATTTTTTAATATGAGAGTTGTTTCTCAGCTGGGGACGAGCAACACACACACAGACTCTCCTTCCCCCTGAGAAATGCTATTCGTCTTGTAGGGGAACCTTATGGCATGTCTTGAAAAACCTCAGATGTTGCACCTTGGGATTTGAATTTTCACAGGCAAAATTTGCTGGCAGCTCTGTTCACTCTTGAATTCATATAAAAGCATCTTGCCAGTCAGGCTGGGGTGGGTGGGGGCAGTTGGGCATCATAGAAGAGGCTTACATGGGCTGTGTTATTAGTTGGATCACCTTGATCTGGATAGCCAAGGCTAGCCTGATCTTGTCAGATCTCAGAAACTAAGTGGGATCAGCCTTGATTAGTATTTGGATGGGAGACCACCAAGGAAGACCAGGGTTGCAAGTCAGGGAATGGCAAACCACCTTGCCTTTAAAGAGATCACCATAAGTCAGCTGAGACTTGACAACAACAAAATAAAATGATTGGATCTCTTGATCAGCTTCATCTGCACCATCTTGTCTACAGCCCCTACCTCATTTTCAGCAACTACACCCCTGATAGAGTTGCCAACCTCAAGGTGAGCCTGGAGTTCTCTCAGTATTACAGTTGTTCTCCAGACTATAGTTCCCCTGGAGAAAACGGCTGCTTTGAACGGTGGTAAAGGAAAAGAGGTTCCACCTAAACGTCAGGAAAAACTTCCTGACAGTAAGGACTGTTCAATAGTGAAATGCACGACCTCGGCGTGTGGTGGAGTCTCCTTCTTTGGAGATTTTTAAAGAGAGGCTCAATGGCCATCTGTCAGGAGTGCTTTGATTG